>NC_133325.1:38520872-39172539 GCF_042186555.1 Aquarana catesbeiana
AAGCACAAGAAGAAGTAGAGGCAAACAGTGATCAAGGATATAAAAGTCAAGTGAACGTAAGTAGCAATGTTGTTGCTAGCGAAGGTCAGCTGAACCATGTTGCTTTGAAGAAGCAAGGAGCTTGCCGTGGAAGAAAGTGTTGAGCTTGCCTTGATTTTTTGGAATCCCGCAACTCTATGCAAAAATAAAAAAGAGATTAAAATTAGAGTGAGCATGAACGTCATTTAAAGCCCAGTTGAACTTTCTGTTTAAATCAGCTAAATACATTTCTGTTGCATCAAAACCAAAGGTGGACAAAGTCTTATGCCCCGTACACACGATAGGATTTCCCGATGGAAAATGTGTGATAGGACCTTGTTGCCGGAAATTCCGACCGTGCGTAGGCTCCATCACACATTTTCCATAGGAATTTCCGTCACACAAAATTTGAGATCTGGTTTTCAAATTTTCCGACAACAAAATCCGTTGCCAGAAATTCCGATCGTGTGTACACAATTCCGACGCACAAAGTGCCACGCATGCTCGGAATCAAGCAGAAGAGCAGCACTGGCTATTGAATTTCATTTTTCTCGGCTCGTCGTACGTGTTGTACGTCACCGCGTTCTTGACGTTCGGAATTTCCGACCAACTTTGTGTGACCGTGTGTATGCAAGACAAGTTTGAGCCAACATCCGTCGGAAAAAATCCCATGGATTTTGTTGTCGGAAAATCCTATCGCGTGTACAGGGCATTACAGTTTGTTTTCTTTCAAAAGCAACCACATCCTCAACAGAAAAACCTGTATTGGCTGCAAGCAGATGAGTGGGACTTTTGCTCTCTAGTAATGGTCTCTCTGTAGAGGCTTGACATGACTCTTGCTAAGCCAGACCTTCAGACCATTTTGGGTCTAGGGCTGATGTGATCATTATGAGAAGTGAGGATCCCATGGACTTCTGGCTGGACAGCTGGCTGGAGCTTGCTCACCATGAGCTGGAGCTTCTGGCTTTCCTTGCAGTCAGTGTGCTGTCTGATATCAGTGGTCATCAACCCTGTCCTCAGGGCCCACTAACAAGGCCAGGTTTTATGTATTACCTTAGGGGATACAGACTAGAATACTGCAATCACTGAGCAGCAAATGATATCACCTGTGATGTATTTCAGTTATCTTGCAAACCTGGCCTGTTATTGGGCCCTGAGGACAGGGTTGATGACCACTGTCTTAGATCAATGTTTCTCAACTCCAGTCCTCAAGTATCCCCAACAGGTCATGTTTTCAGGCTTTTCATTATTTTGCACAGGTGATTTGATCAGTTACACTGCCTTAGTAATTACCACAGCCATTACATCTGAGGGAAAACCTAAAAACATGACCTGTTGGTGGTACTTGAGGACTGGAGTTGAGAAACATTGTCTTATGCCCCGTACACACGATCGGATTTTCCAACAACAAAACTGTGGATTTTTTTCCGAAGGATGTTGGCTCAAACTTGTCTTGCATACACATGGGCACACAAATGTTGGCCAAAAATTCCGAACGTGAGAACGCGGTGACTTTTAAGACGCACGATGAGCCAAGAGAAAGGAAGTTCAATAGCCAGTGCGGCTCCTTCTGCTTGATTCAGAGCATGCGTGAACTTTTGTGCGACGGACTTGTGTACACACGATCCGACTTTCCGACAACAAGTTTTGTTGTCGGAAAATTTGAGAACCTGCTTTCAAACATTTGTGTGCGGAAATTCCGGCAGCAAATGTTCGATGGAGCATACACACGGTCGGACTTTCTGACAACAAATCTGACTCCGTTTTGATACGGAGAGGCAAATCTGTCTGTCCTCTTACAACATAGACTGGATCACATTTATTAAAATGAACAAATCATGGATTACCAGTGACTACACAACATTTTAAGGGTCAACCAGTTGAAAGAGAAATATTGAATGCCCATTACCATTACCAGCACTTACCACCTATCCTGACTTATTCCTATTCCTATTACACTGTAAAGATGCCGCATAATGTTTCTGAAGTTCCACTTCAGCTGCAAAATTTACAATGTTTGCTGCAGGGTAGATCTTGCATTGTGTATCAAAGTTTGCAGTCTGTTCCAGGGCTCTAGTTCTATCATGCCTCTCAAAAATAATTTTGGCTATTGTCTCTCAATTAACACATTCTGAATTGTATTTAAAAAAAAAACACCTCATCTCTCCCTCTTAAATTGTGGCCTAACCAAACGGGCTATGCAGTGTCCAGCCACTATGAAATATTTTTGGCAGTTTTCTCTCATAAAATACATTCTAATTAGTATTTCAATATAAAACTTGTCTCTTCTCTCCTAAAATTGCAGCCTAACCAAGCTGCCAAAATGCTAAGTGACTGGCTGTGTAACAGTGGGGAACCCTAACTTCAGCGGATCTTACGAGGGGGGTGCTACATGTAAAACACTGCACTGCCTTAACATGCATCTGGGAATATAGTAGGAACATATCTTTTCTTTATCCTGTTGATGGGGTGACAGTTCATACATCATCCCAAATGGGATGTTAACCGAATCACTAAAATCACATATAAGCTTTAACATATTAATATAATTTTAAAAGTAATCTGAACATTGTTAAATCAGCTGCTTTAACCACTTCCAGACAGCCGCATGGCGATATACGTTGGCTGTTTGAAGAGGGATATCTTTGTTATGGCGGCAGCTAGCTGCCACAACCCCAGTATCCTCTTCTTCAGCGGGCAGTCCGGTTTCCGATAATAGTGGTCTCTGCGACGGATTCGCCGCAAGATCACTTTTATCGGCAGCAGGAGAGGGCCCCCCTCTTGCCGCTCTCCGGTGCCCTCTGCTGCTTACCAGAGCCGTTGGCAGCGGCGGAGGCGATTGGGTCCTCTTCCGTGTGTGGTATGGAGCTGAGTGAGGGGAAGATGGCCCCCACCCATCTCCATACCATTGCAGGGCGGAAGCGACATCAAAACGTCACTTCCACCCATAGCTCTTAAAGGGCCATTTTAAAAAAAAAAATTTCAAATGACAATTTTTTTTTATTTTTTATTTTTCATTGCATTTTAATGTAAATATGAGATCTGAGGTCTTTTTTGACCCCAGATCTCATATTTAAGAGGTCCTATCATGCTTTTTTTCTATTACAAGGGATGTTTACATTCCTTGTAATAGGAATAAAAGTGACACTTTTTCTTTTTTAAAAAGAACAGTAAAAAAAAATTTTCATTTTTAAACGTGCCCCGTCCCGTAATGCCCGCATATGAAAACGGTGTTTAAACCACACACGTGAGGTATTGCCGCGATCGGTAGAGCGGGAGGAAAATTCTAGCCCTAGACCCCCTCTGTAACTCAAAACATGCAACCTGTAGAATTTTTTGAAACGTCACCTATGGAGATTTTTAAGGGTAAATGTTTGTCACCATTCCACGAGCGAGCGCAACTTTGAAGTATGACATGTTGGGTATCAATTTACTCGGCGCAACATCATCTTTCACAATATAAAAAGAAAAAATCGGGCTAACTTTACTGTTGTCTTATTTTTTAATTTAAAAAAGGGTATTTTTTCCAAAAAAAGTGCACTTGTAAAACCACTGCGCAAATACGGTGTGACAGAAAGTATTGCAACGACCGCCATATTATTCTCTAGGGTGTTAGAAAATTCTTTTTATAATGTTTGGGGGTTCTAAGTAATTTTTTAGCAAAAGAAACTGTTTTTAACTTGTAAACAACAAATCTCAGAAAGAGGCTCTGTTCTTAAGTGGTTAATAAAAATAATACCTGGTGATCCTTTCATGAAGGTCTTTGTTCAGACACTTCCTGTTGTAGGGAGACAACACACTTTCCATGTCTGCTTCTTATGCTCCTGTGTTGTCACTCTGTCAAAAGGAATAAGCCTGTGTTTTGGAAAGCGCTTTCGTTATATTATATATATTTCCCCTTTCTCCATTGAGGAATGCACAGTCTAAGCTGACTTGGGTACAGCTGTAGTAGTCTCAGCTCGATGCACAAAGTATAGGAAAGAAAGTATGGGGGGGTGGATTTACTAAAAAAGGTGCACACAGAATCTGGTGCAGCTGTGCGTAGTAACCAATCAGCTTCCAGGTTTTATTGTCAAAGTGTCATTGAACAAAGCTGAAGTTAGAAGCTGATTGGCTGCTATGCTCTGCCAGATTCTGTGTGTACCCATAAATCTCCCCCTATGTGTGTTAAACTCCATGTTGTGTCAACCATTGTTGGAAGCCATTATCATCCCACAAGCATTTCCAATCTCCTATAGTGTAGAGGTCATGAAATAAGGGTGAGCACATCATCTTGTTTAATGGAAGAGGTGGAACTTTTCTGTTTTGAAGAAATAACAGCACTACAAAGGTTTTGGTTTATTTATTTATCTTATTTATTTATTACAGGTACTTATGTAGTGCCATCAATACACATAGCGCTTTACACATATATTGTACATTCACATCACTCCCTGTCCTCAAGGAGCTTACAATCTAAGGTCCCTAGCTCACATTCATACATACACATACTAGGGCCAATTTAGACAGGAACCAATGAACCTTCCAGTCTTTCTTTGGAGTGTGGGAGGAAACTGGCGTACCCAGAGGAAACCAATGCAAGTACAGGGAGAACATGCAGGCTCCAGGCAGGTAGATTTGTGCACTTCAAAAAAAGTAGAACTCACTAAGAGGTGTCATGAATTTTTATGGGACCTTTTGGTATTAAGATTTTTTTTATTTTTTATTTTTTTGTTATAATGGTAATAATCTGATTTATCACAGTATAGGACCACCTATACAATTTTAGCATAAATTGATCTTGATCACTATTTGTATATTGATGCATAAATTAATTGGATTGATTTTTTTAAATGTGATGTATTTATTTTACTTATTCATTTTGGGTAGTAAGAGTATGTAATAAGATTTTTGCTTTTTCATGCATGCATATGGAAGGATTTAGGTGATTTATGTAAAGTCTCATTCTATACATTAAATTGAAAAACCTTCTTTGCTGCTGCTACCCCCAGATCCCCCTTTTTTCTTACCTGATCCATAGTCGCCAACATTGTAAAAAAATGTAAAGGGACACTTTTTTGTCTGTAGGCGGAGTCTTATTATAATTAGGGGGTGGGGCATTCATTTGTATGGGTGACGTAGAGGGGGAATGCGGCGCGCAGAGCGCACCACGGCAAAAAGTTGGCATGGTTTAAACTAAATATTGGACATGGCTTAACAGGGGCGTGACTCAAAGGGGGTGTGTTTAGAGTCTGACATGAACGAGGGATGGAGGGAGAAAGAGAGAGAGAGAGAGAGAGAAAGAGAGAGAGAGAAAGAAAGAGATAGGGAGGGAAGGAGAGAGAAGGAAGGAAAGAAAGAGGGATGGAGGGACAGCAGGCATTAGGGATGGAGGGACACCACAATATTAATAGAAAGTTTAACAATCAGCAGATAAAGATACTCCAAACGCCTGGTGTTAGCACTTCAATCATACCGGCACCATGGTTGATATGGTGTCAGGATGATCGAAGCACAAATTCTCTATTATTACATTGTAATATAAAATGAAATCATTCAACTCACCATAATGCAGAATCAGTGATATCTCTGAGCGTGTCACATCACCTGCCACCAGATGCCATCAGGTGTCCCTAGCAGAGTCCCTCCTTACAACAGGCATTCCCAGCAGAGTCTCGTCTTATATTAGGTGTCCCCAGTGGAGTCCCTACTTACACCAGGCATTCCCAGCAGAGTCTCTACTTACATCAGGTGTCCCCAGCGGAGTCCCTCCTTACATCTGGTGTCCCCTTTGAAGTCCCTCTTACATCAGGTGTCCCCTTTGGAGTCCCGCCTTACATCAAGTGTCCGCAGCGGAGTCCCTCCTTACATCAGATGTCCCCAGCGGAGTCCCCCCTTACATCAGGTGCCCCCAGCGGAGTCTCCCTTACAGTAGGTGCCCCCAGCGGAGTCCCCCTTACAGCAGGTGCCCCCAGCAGAGTCCCCCTTACATCAGGTGTCCCCAGCGGAGTCTCCCTTATATCAGGTGCCCCCAGAGGAGTCCCCCTTACATCAGGTGCCCCCAGCGGAATCCTTTCTTACATCAGGTGTCCCCAGCGGAGTCCCCCTTACATCAGGTATCCCCCTTACATCAGGTGTCTCCAGAGGAGTCTCCCTTACATCGGGTGTCCCCAACAGAGTCCCTCCTTACATCAGGTGCCCCCAGCGGAGTCCCTCCTTACATCAGGTGTCCCCCAGCAGTGTCCCCCTTACATCAGGTGTCCCCCAGCGGAGTCCCCCTTATATCAAGTGTCCCCCAGTGGAGCCCCCCTTACATCAGGTGTCCCCAGCGGAGTGTCCCTTATGTCAGGTGTCCCCAGTGGAGTCCCCCTTACATCAGGTGTCCCAGCAGCGGAGTCTCCACAGCAATTACAGAAGATCAGAAGTAACAGGTCACTCGCCAAGGCAGGGAACAAACAAGAGGCGGAGCTGGGCGGGTGGCTGCCAATAGAAATTGAGCTGCCGCCAACCCCCCGTGACGCCTTTCCCACAACAGGTCACAGACCAGCAGCAGGCCACAGGGCGGGAGGTCGGCGGCAGCTCAATTTCTACTGGCAGCCCCCCTGGAAGGCTCCGGCGGGCAGCGGTGAAAAAACGGGAAAACACGTATTTCCCGGGACATTTCACAGGAAATGTTAAAAGCAGGACAAAGGTCTAAATCCCAGGAATGTCCCAGGAAATTCGAAGCAGTTGGCAAGTATGCTGATTTCGATCTGATCCAGCGATATGCACAAGCCTAGCAGCTCCAGCCATTGTCTCCTCCATCTCCTCATTGGACAGATTGATAGCAACGATTGGCTCCCTCTGCTATCAATCAAATCCGAAGGCACAGGAGAGAGGGGGGTCCATTGAGTGCCATGAATTGTGTCAATGGACACAGCAGTGGGACTCGGGAGCGAGCCTTCATAGTTGACCCCATGGAAAGCGGCTCTCCGTGGGGCACCCAATGAAGGGGAGGAGCCAGGAGCGAGAAAGGATGAAAAGAACCATTGCAGCTTAAGTCAAGGGCATGAAAACCAAGGGACAGATCTTTTTTCATATCTGCATTGCTCTTTGTACCATTTTACGGATGAGCCTGACTGTTTTATATAGTTTATTAAGTCCAAATCAAGACAAGCTTACAATTTTACCCACATCTCATTATCATCTAGTTTTTAAGATGTCTTGTTAAAGACTTCTTAATACGCTCCCTCAAATATTCATCCCGGATTCCATAGATGATTGGACTGAGGAACCTTGGTGCGCAGCTGAACACAAAGAAGTTGAATGAAGGCAAAAACATGGCTTGACTGGCAGGCAAAGCGTCAATAATTGTCGACAATAAAGACATTGTGCATAGCAGTAGCTGAAAGGTGTGGAGCAAGATGGTTTTCCTGGCTTTGGAGGTACAAGAAGACTGCGAGCTAACTCTATGAGCAACCATCGTGATCTTGATGTATGTGAATAATATGATAATGGCCACCAAAACGAAACACAATGCAAGACCAAGGGACCTTAAAACATATTGCAATGGGTTCACAAACAGGTTTTCTTTTCTACATATGATAGAAGTATTAAATGTTCTCAATGACAAAGCCATAAAACCTAAGTCAGCAGCATTTGGAATTATCAGTGCCGTACATATGAGGATAAAAACCACATTAGCTCTTTGCGGGGTGCATAGGTCTTTGTGTCGTAATGGGTGACATATGGCTATGTATTTTTCTAAAGCCATGGCTGCCAGAGTGGCTGGGGTCACTCGAAAAGTCAAGAATGAAACTGTGATCAAAATGAAGCAAACTGGTACTGGGAAGTACAGAAAATATACTGCACCTAGCATCAAAGTGAAACCAGACAGGAGAAAAAACGTGTCATTCACAAGCATGTAGACAAAGAAGATATAGCGAGCATCCTCCTGGAGATGTGGACTGGTGAAGAAGATACTGAATATCACCACAATGAAGCACAAGAAGAAGCAGAGGCAAACAATGATCAAGGATATAAAAGTCAAGTGAATATAAGTGGCAATGTTGTTGCTAACAAAAGTGAACTGAATCATGTTGCTTTGAAGAAGCAAGGAGCTTGCCGTGAAATAAAGTGTTGAGCTTGCCTTGATTTTTTGGAATCCCACAACTCTATGCAAAAACAAAAAACAGATTCTAGTTAGAGTGAGCTTGAACGTCATTTAAAGTCCAGTTGAACTTTCTGTTTAAATCAGCTAAATACATTCCTGGTGCATCAAAACAAAAAGTGGACAAAATCCTATGCCGCGTACACACAATCGGACTTTCTGACGGGAAATGTTCGATGTGAGCCTGTTGTCGGGAAGTCCAACCGTGTGTATGCTCCATCGAACATTTGCTGTCAGAATTTCCGGCCACAAATGTTTGAGTGCAGGTTCTCAAATTATCCGCCAACTTCACTTTGTTGTCGGAAATTCCGATCGTGTGCACACAAGTCCATCGGAACTTCCTTTTTCTCGGCTCATTATACGTCTTGTACGTCACCCCCTTCTCACGTTTGGAATTTTGGGCCAACATTTGTGTGACTGTGTGTATGCAAGACAAGTTTGAGCCAACATCCTTTGATTTTGTTGGAGGAAACAAAAAAATATAAAAGTATTCAACTCACATGTATAAGTGCCTAATGTCCTGGCACCCGGAGTGAACAGCAGGTATAAGTAAATCCGTGATCCGTGATTTAATCCGCCTGATTAGTTCTTACAGCCGCTGGCTCAGTGAAGGCTGTGAGGTTGAGTCACGTTATCGTGACATACTTCCACCCAAACGTTCAACCCGGAAATCAAGCCTTCACTGAGCCAGCGGATTTACTTATACCTGCTGTTCACTCCGGGTGCCAGGAAATTAGGCACTCATACATGTGAGTTGAATACCTTTATATTTTTTGGAATAAAACGCTCTTTATCAACGGTACTGCGCAATGAGGCTTTTTCTATTATATCTATTTATATGAGGAACATTCACCACAGCCAATCATCGGACCGTGCATTTGACCTAACTAGCGATAGTTGGTCCACTCACAGGGGTGAGTGCACATCCAACAGAGGGGGCACCCTATTTTAAGCACTTAAGAAGCACGGAATCATCCATCTATTATTCAAGTCACAGCACTGGATACTGTTCCACTAGCACGAGCACCTTTTTTTTCACTGGGGACTGTTTTATTAATTTTATTAATTAGTTACCAGTGTATCACCTATATCTATTACCTGTATGTAATTTTTTAGCATTTGGCGCGGTATACTTTTTATCATTTCTACTTTTTTGACACTTTTTTGGTGAATGGGTAGGGGTACAATGTACCCGAGACCCATTCACATGGGTGGGGGCCGGGATCAGGGGGGCTTTCAGATTCCGATAAGCCCCCCACCTGCAGACCCCCACAACCACCGGGCAAGGGTTGTGGGTATGAGGCCCTTGTCCCCATAAACAAGGACAAGGTGTTTTGGGGGTGACCATGGGGACAAGGTGTTTTGGGGGGGACCCCAGAGCACCCTCCCCATGTTGAGCGCATGTGGCCTGGTACAGTTCGGGGGGGCGCTCTCTCGCCCCCCCCTTTTCCTGCCGCCTGCCAGGTTGCGTGCTGGGATATGAGTCTCGTATGGATTTTGGGGGGGACCCTCACGCCATTGTTTTTTTAAATTTTGGCACAGGGTTCCATTAAAATCCCTACCAGAATGATAATTTTTTTTTAAATTGCGTGGGGGTCCCCCCAAAATCCATACCAGGCCCTTCAGGTCTGGTATGGATATTAGGGGGAACCCTGCACCAAATAAAAAAAAAATGGCCCCCCCAAAATCCATACCAGACCCTTATCCGAGCACACAACCTGTCAGGCCGCAGGAAAAGGGGGGGGACGAGAGAGCACCCCCCCTCCTGAACCGTACCAGACCACATGACCTCAACATGGGGAGGGTGCTTTGGAGTAGCCCCCCAAAGCACCTTGTCCCCATGTTGATGGGGACAAGGGCCTTAACCCCACAACCCTTGCCCGGTGGTTGTGGGGGTATGCGGGCAGGGGGCATATCGGAATCTGGAAGCCCCCTTTACCAAGGGGCCCCCCAGATCCCGCCCCCCCATGTGAATTCGTAACGGGTACATTGTACCCATACCATTTCACCAAAAAAAATCAAAAATAGTAAAAAAGAAAGGAGACACTTTGGGACAAGTCCTTTATTAAAAGATAAAAAAAAAAAAATGTCCCACAATGTAAATCCATCTCAAGCTGCCGACGAGCTGAAAAAATATAAAAATAAAAGCCGCAACAGCTCCGTCTCCATGGGAGGCTCCCGCCAAGTGACGCTTCTCGGTGACAGCTGTTATACAGCACTCGGTGACAGCTGTTATACACCACTCGGTGATGTAAACGGGCAACCCCGCCTTCCTCTGATGTCACGTGGCATCAGAGGGGGGGCGGGGTCACCCGTTTATGTCACCGAGTGGCCCCACACATCTTGCATTGTGTCTCAAAGTTTGCAGTTTGTTCCAGTGCTCTAGTTCTATCATGTCCCTCAAAAATTATTTTGGCTATTGTCTCTCAATTAACACATTCTAGATTGTATTTAAAAAAAAAAAACCTACCTCATCTCTCCCTTTTAAATAAAACCTGTCTTGTCTCTCCTTCTAAAATTGCAGCCTAACCAAGCTGCCTACATCAGTGGTCATCAACCCTGTTCTCAGGGCCTACTAACTGGCCAGGAATGCAAGATAACTGAAATACATCACAGGTGATATAATTTGCTGCTCAGTGATTGCAGTATTCTAGTCTGCATCTCCCCAAGGTAATACATAAAACCTGGCCTGTTAGTGGGCCCTGAGGACAGGGTTGATGACCACTGGCCTAAATTGTTTCCTGCTACTACAGCCATGACCAAAATTTTTGTGAATGACACAAATATTAATTTTCACAAAGTCTGCTGCCTCAGTTTTTATGATGGTAATTTGCATATACTCCAGAATTTTATGAAGAGTGATCAGATGAATTGGAATTAATTTCAAAGTCCCTCTTTGCCATGAAAAATAACTTAATTCCATTTATCTCCATTTCCACTGCATTTTAACACTGCCACAAAACCCAGCTGACATCATGTCAGTGATTCTCTCGTTAACACAGGTGTTATTGTTGATGAGGACTAGGGATGAGCTTTCTGTTCGGGTTGAACACGAGTTTGACTCAAACACTGGCTGTTCACCCGTTCGGCGAAAACCGAACATTATGGGCTGTTCGCGCCAAATTCGAGCAGCGCGTAACGGCCCATAATGCACTGCGGGAGCGCAGTGCATTGCTCTGTGATGATTGGCCAGAGCATGCACCATGACCTGCATGCTTTGGCCAATCACAGCGCCCTCAGCTAAGAGAGCCATAATTGGCCCAAGGCAGGGTGCCTTTTGCCAATCATGGCTCACGGGGACTAAGTCCACGCCCCACACTATATAAGGCCGCCTGCACGTCGGCCTCGTGTAGTGTGTTGTTGGCGTGGATGGAGAGAGAGTCTCATTTAGATTGAGCAGGCATGCAGGCAGATCATTCAGTTAACTGCAGTGTATTTAATATATACATAGCTCCCAACTGTCCCTGATTTTGAGGGATTGTTCCTGATTTGGAGCAATGTCCCTCTGTCCCTCTTTCCTCCGCATTTGTCCCTCATTTTGGTTTGGTCTATATAGTTGTATATAAAATGCACTTTTTAACTTTCAAAAATGTTTTCCAGTGCTAAACCTTTCATCCAATTTCTAAATTGCTGCATTTGTAAATTTTAAAAGCCATTATAAAGGAGCAGTAGTGGTAAAAAAAAGTGGTAAAAAAAAGAAAAAGGGGAACCCCGAACCAAGATTTAAACAAAAAAAGGGTGGGGGTCCCCCCAAATTCCATACCAGGCCCTTCAGGTCTGGTCCACCCTGTCCACCCGGTTACGTAACCGAGTGACCCCGCCCCCTCTGACCCTACGGGAAAGCCATAGGGATGTCCCCGTGCGTCACAGGGGGAGGGGTCACCTGGCAACGTCATCATGTGGCCCCGCCTTGAGTTATAAAAGAACTGTCACCTGTGAGGCTGGTCATTACAGTGGGTGCCTCCCTTGGAGGAAGATCGTGGTGGCATGCAGCTTTTCTTTTTTTTTTTTCGGTTCATCAGAGCAAGAGAAGAAGAAGATGAATGGACTTCGTGGGACACTTTTATTTTTATATTTTTTAATAAAGGACTTGTCCCAAGCCGTGTCTTGTGTTTTTTACCATTTCCACACATTTTTTGTGAAATGGTAGGGGTACATCTGTACCCCGTTACCATTTCACACAGGGGGGGCGGGATCTGGGGGTCCCCTTGTTAAAGGGGCTTTCAGATTCCGATAAGCCCCGTGCCCGCAGACCCCCACAACCACTGGGCAAAGGTTGTGGGGATGAGGACCTTGTCCCCATCAACATAGGGACAAGGTGCTTTGGAGGGGCTGCTACCCTAAAGTACCCTCCCCATGTTGAGGGCATGTGGCCGGATAAGGTTCAGGTGGGGGGTCTTTTCCTGCGGCCTGCCAGGTTGCGTGCTAAGGGGTCTTGTATGGATTTTTGGGGGGACCCCACGCCATTTTTTTTCAATTTTGGCGCGGGGTTCCCCTTAAAATCCATACCAGACCCTTGGTATGGATTTTGAGGGGGGCCCCCATGCCATTTTTTTTTATTTTGACGCGGGGTTCCCCTTAATATCCATACCAGACATGAAGGGCCTGGTATGGAATTTGGGGGGACCCCCACACATTTTTTTTTATTTTGGTTCGGGGTTCCCCTTAGTATTCATACCAGACCCCAAGGGTCTGGTAATGGACTGTGGGGGAATCCCATGCCGTTTTTTTCAATGACTTTTATGTGTATTGCCGGGACCGACAATTCATTATAGCCGCGAGTACTTTTAAATGACTTTTTTTCCTTTAGAAATGTCATTTTGCTCTGGGACTGTTCTAAACACGGGAAACATGTGCCACTTTACAGGCATACTATAGACACCCCCCAGGTACGAAACTTAAAGGAATATTTCACTTTTATTGTTTCACTTTAAGCACTATTAAAATCACTGCTCCCGAAAATAGGATTTTTTAAAACAGCTTACCTGTAAAATCCTTTTCTTTCGAAGGACATCACGGGACACAGAGCCACAGTAATTACTGATGGGTTATATAGGTATCACTGGTGATTGGACACTGGCACACCCTATCAGGAAGTTCAACCCCCTATATAATCCCTCCCCCTTGCAGGGATACCTCAGTTTTGTAGCCAAGCAATATAGTGTATTAGAAGAGGGGTGGGACCTCTGTGTCCCGTGATGTCCTTCGAAAGAAAAGGATTTTACAGGTAAGCTGTTTTAAAAAATCCTATTTTCTTTCTCGAACATCACGGGACACAGAGCCACAGTAATTACTGATGGGATGTCCCAGAGCAATGCTACCTGAGGGGGGGGAACCACGACCAAGTAGGGTGCAATCAGACCTGAGGACCCTGTACTGCTGCCTGCAGCACACTACGCCCAAAGGCGATATCCTCATGCCTTCTCACATCCACCTGATAGAATCTGGTGAATGTATGAACTGAAGACCAGGTTGCGGCCTTGCAGATTTGAGCCATAGAGGCCCGGTGATGCACTGCCCAAGAAGCACCAATAGCCCTTGTGGAATGTGCCCTGATCTGAAACGGAGGAATCTTCTGTTTCAAACCGTAAGCTTGAATGATCAACTGTCGAATCCATTTAGAAATGGTAGCTTTTGACGCTGCCTGTCCTCTATTGGGACCCTCTGGCAGCACAAACAAAACATCTGTCTTGCGGATCTGAGTAGTTGCCCCTAGATAGGCCTTAACTGCTCTTACTACATCCAACGAATGTAGAGATCTCTCTTCCGGAGAACAGGGATCTGGAAAAAAGGAAGGTAGAACAATGTCTTGGTTTAAATGAAAATCAGAAACCACCTTCGGTAAAAAACTAGGATGAGGGCGTAGTACCACTCTATCCTTGTGTATAATCAAATAAGGCTCCTTACAGGAAAGAGCTGCTAATTCTGATACTCTTCTAGCAGAAGAGATGGCCACCAGAAAAATTAATTTCCTTGTCAACAAGACCAAAGGAATCTGACTTATTGGTTCAAAAGGCCGTTTCTGTAACACAGCCAGGACCAAATTCAAGTCCCAGGGGTTTAGGGGCGCTTTAACCGGAGGATTAAGACGCATCACCCCCTGCATAAAGTTTCGGACCAAAGAATGCGAAGCAAGTGGCCGCTGAAATAATACTGATAAAGCAGAGACCTGGCCCTTGATGGTACTCAAGGCCAGCTTCATCTCTAATCCCATCTGTAGAAAATCAAGGATTCTACCTATGACATATTTCCTGGGATGCCAACCTCTGGATTCACACCAGGTTATATAAGCTTTCCAGACTCTATGATAAATCATCCTGGAAGCTGGCTTCCTTGCATTAATCAAGGTAGATATGACAGGACCTGAGAGCCCACGACTCTTCAGAACGTGGGTCTCAATAGCCAAACCGTCAAATTTATCGTTTGTAAGGCAGGATGGAACACTGGACCTTGAGATAACAGGTCTGGGCGTTCCGGTAGTGTCCACGGGGAACCTACCGTCATCCTTACTATTTCTGCATACCAAGTCCTTCTGGGCCAAGCGGGGGCCACCAGAAGTACCGACTTCCTTTCCTGCCTGATCCTGCGAAGGAGTCGTGGTAGTAGCAGAATAGGCGGGAATGCGTAAATCAGTGAGAACCGATGCCACGGAATCACCAACGCATCCGTCCCGCATGCAAGAGGATCTTTTGTCCTTGCCACAAATCTGTCTATCTTTTTGTTGAATCGGGATGCAAAGAGATCTACATCTGGAACCCCCCATCTTTGGCATATGGCCCAAAAGACGTCGGGATGCAGAGACCATTCCCCTGGAAGTAACTGCTGGCGACTTAGATAGTCCGCCTGCCAATTCTCTATTCCCGGGATGAAAACTGCCGATATGCATGGCACATGCATCTCTGCCCAGACTAAGATCTGGTTCACCTCTTTTTGAGCAGCTCGGCTCCGGGTGCCTCCCTGATGATTGACATAAGCCACTGCTGTGGCATTGTCGGACTGGATCCTGACCGGACAACCCTGTAGCCTGATAGTCCAGGCTTTTAGAGCTAGATGTATCGCCCGGATCTCCAGAATGTTGATGGGTAAGGTCCTCTCTGTCTTGGACCATACTCCTTGGACCGCAGCCTGTTCCAGAACTGCTCCCCAACCTGACAGACTGGCATCTGTTGTTACCACCGTCCAGGTAACCGGTAGAAAGGATTTCCCCTTCTGCAGGTTTTCGGGTATGAGCCACCAATTGAGGCTCTGACGCACCGCATGCGACAGGTGCATCGGAAAGTCTAATGCCTGAACCTTCTTGTTCCAGGTCGACAGAATACTGTGTTGCAGCATTCTTGAGTGAAACTGAGCATAGGGAACTGCTTCGAATGAAGACACCATCTTCCCTAGTAGCCTCATACAAAGGCGGACTGAGGGACCCTTCTTGGTCCTTACTGTCAGAATCAGCTCTCTCAAAGCAGTGATCTTTGCCTGGGGTAGAAATATTTTCTCCTGGCTTGTATCTATAATCAGACCTAAATATTCCAGTCTTCTTACTGGTTTTAGGAAAGACTTTTCTAAGTTGAGGATCCAACCCAGGTGTTCTAGATACCTGACCGTGGTCCTCAAGTTTCCATTCAAAGAGGCTACTGACCGGTCTATCAAGAGCAGGTCGTCTAGGTATGCTATGACCGCTATACCCTGAGCCCTTAATCTGGCCAGAGGAGGAGCCAAGATCTTTGTGAACACTCGAGGTGCAGTGGCTATCCCAAAGGGCAGAGCCATAAACTGGAAATGGCGCCCTCCTACCTCGAAAGCGCAGAAACTTCTGATGAGCAGGAAAAATGGGCACATGCAGATATGCATCTCTGATGTCTATTGATGCCAGAAATTCTCCTCCCTGCAGGGTGGGAACTACTGTTCGAATTGATTCCATGCGGAAGGATTGAATCCTTAGGAATCGGTTCAGATCCCTTAAGTCCAAAATGGGCCTGACATTCCCATTTGGCTTTTGGACCGTAAAAAGGTTGGAATAGAAGCCCAATCCCTGGTCCTTTGCGGGAACTATCATAATGACCTCCTGCGACAAAAGTCGCTCTAACGCTAGAAGGAGCGACTGCTTCTTCTCTGGGAACATTTGATCTGAGGAACCGAGGAGAAGGGAATTCCTGAAACTCCAGCTTGTACCCTAAGGTTACCGTGGAGACTACCCATCTGTCCTGGAAGTCCTCCTGCCAGAGCTCTGAGAATTGTCGCAGTCTTCCCCCCACTCGAGTGAGCGGGGGCGCCCCCTCATGCAGAGGTCTTAGTGTTTTGCCTAGTAGGCTTCTTTCCCCAGGACTTCTTTTGTCCCTGGGGTTGACTCTTGTCTCTGGACCCCGATGGAGGCGGCCGTCGAGACTGCCTGGAGGCTGAAGCCCCCGGCGCTGGGGAAAGAGTCCGTTTGAAAGAGGGACGCTTACTCTTCTTCTTGACAGGTAAGAGAGTGCTTTTCCCACAAGAGATTCTCTTGATATAGTTATCCAAGTCCTCTCCAAACAACCTTGCACCAGGAAATGGAAACCCAGCCAGTAGCTTCTTACATGGTGCTTCGGCTGACCAATTTTTCAACCATAGGATTCTACGTATATGCACCAACCCCAGTGAAAGACGGGAGGTTTGCACGATAGAATCTCTAATGGCGTCAACCACAAAGCATAAGGCCGCTGGAAGGTTAGCAAACCCCTGGGCCTGCTGTTCAGGTAATACTTTGATGACCTGCTTAACATGGTCTCTTAAGTATTGACAGACTCCAATCGCTGCTATTGCAGGTTGGGCCACTGATCCTGCTAAGGAGAAAACATCCTTCAATAGGGATTCCATCCTTTTATCTACAGGATCCCTGAGCATCTGAGCATTGTCTACAGGACAAGTCAGGCTATTATTTATTGAGGAAATGGCGGCATCAATAGCCGGAATTCCCCACATTTTAATAAACTTTTCTTCCATCGGATAAAGTGTTGAAAACTTTCTCGGCGGAAAAAAACGTTTGTCTGGGTGATCCCACTCAGAATAAATAAGCTTTTCAAGTAAAGTATGAACAGGAAAAGCATGTGCTGCTTGGAAAGGTTTCAGTGACCCCAAAGCAGAAGAGGATTCTTTAGCAGTTTCAGGTATGGGCAACTTAAATGTGGAGCGGACCAATCCAGTGAGGATCTGCACTAAGACTTTCTCCTCTTGGGAAGTCGCAGAGGGTCCCTCTCCACCTGAATCCTCCGAAGAGGAATCATCCATCCCATCCCGATCCTCTGAAAGGGATTCATCTCCTTTATCCCAGAGCTCCTCTGTCTGAGGGTCTTGGGGAACAGAGGAAAGCCTAGTGCGTTTTCTTCCACTGAGTGAAGACGTAATCACGGCCATTAATCTTTCCTCTAGACCATTAATGGTTGAGGAAAAAACCTCTTGTGTAATATATACAGGGGCTGAAGTGCCAGAAGCAGGTGTAGCCCCTGACCCCGATGGCTCTCCCTGGCTAGCCGTCCCTGGCCCATCTTTAGGGGGGAAGGATGCAGCCGACAGGGGGCCCTCAGAACCTGAACGAGATCCCCTAGTGTCTCTGGTTCCTGGGGTGCTTGAACCTCTTCTACCCATAGTGCAAAGCAACAAGGTGTGAGGTATACAAATGAACACTGTCCGCTGAGCGATGTAGTCTGGCTAAAAGCCTTGCTACCCAATGCTCAGTCTGGTGTTACTTCAGTAAATGCTGCCTAGGAGAATGCCTGTGTCCCACCTTACATGCGACCGTCAGCTCTGTGTCTCTCAGAAGGCTGAGTGCACCTGTACAGAGTGCCTTTAATAGCCTGCAGCTGGCCTGAGTGGGAGTCTAAACACTCTGTGCTGACATCCCACCCCCTCCTCTACCGCCCCCCCCCCCCTCGAGTTTTGAAAAAACGAGCGCTTCCCGCACTGCCGACTCTCCTGTCATGCTCTGGAGAAAAGGCTGGGGATGGGGGGGGGAAGGAGGGAGACTGGTAACAAGATTTGCCTGAACGGCTATCTTCAGAGATGGTGGCCATTAGGCCACAGAGCCCGGGTGGTATAACCACTTTCTAGACCCCTGTGGCCCCTCTCTAGCCTGGGGGGGAACATTCAAACATGAGAAATCCCCCCATCCACCTTACCTGCTTGCAGCCTGCTTGATACGCTGGGACATACACAGCGATTACAACACCTGAGACAGACATTCAGCATGTGTAGGTTTGTGCTCTTGGCAGCCCCCGGTGGTCACAATAGGCATAGCATGCATTTACCTTAAAGGAGAAAAGCCACTAGAACTCAAAAATTCTGTGGAATCTCCTCTTACCTTATCCAGCCGCAGGGTGCTGTTTACACAGACCCAATCTTCACCTCTCACGGTGGGCTCCGTTTGAAAAAACCGTCAGAGACTGGGGCCCCCATCAGTAGGGGGATCCAACAGTTCTGGGACCGTAAAGCACCTCGCCAGAAATTAGGAAGTTTAAAGCCATTTTCTGATCTGCGGGGTCCAGCTCTCTAAAAAGAGAAGCATTACGGGTAAAACCTCGTTTCTTCGGACACGAGGTCCGGGTACCATTCAATTCGGCCATGAAAAGACACTTTGAATGGATCCGGTTCGCCTGGCTTGCCCCAGTATAGGATCTTAGGATATTCCCTTTGGAGCTCAGCACAGGACATCTTTACACGTCCATCACCTAAGACACTGGCGTAAAAACTGAGGTATCCCTGCAAGGGGGAGGGATTATATAGGGGGTTGAACTTCCTGATAGGGTGTGCCAGTGTCCAATCACCAGTGATACCTATATAACCCATCAGTAATTACTGTGGCTCTGTGTCCCGTGATGTTCGAGAAAGAAAAAACATCAGTTTTTAAAACTTTTTTTTGCATTGATACATGTCCCCTGGGGCAGGACCCAGGTCCCCAAACACTTTTTATGACAATACCATGCATATAAGCCTTTAAAATTAGCACTTTTGATTTCTCCCATAGACTTTTAAAGGGTGTTCTGTGGCTTTCGATTTGCCGCGAACACCCCAAATTGTTCGCTTTTCGGCGAACAGGCGAACACCCGATGTTCGAGTTGAACTTATGTTCGACTTGAACATCGGGCTCATCCCTACAGTTTAGCTATATCTCACTGCAGGCCGTTTCTGGTGTACTTTTGCTAATATACTTCTGGCAGGCAGGTGATTCAGTTAGCTGCAGTGTATTTAATATATATATACAGATAGTTATATATATATATATATATATATATATATATATATATATAAATATATATATATATATATATATATATATATATCTATATCCACTGCATACAGTTTAGCTATATCTCACTGCAGGACGTTCCTGGTGTGCTGTTTCTAATATACTTAGAAAATACTTAGTGTATACTAATATACTCTAATATTCAGTATACAGTACTGTGCACCCATAGTGCAGTTGCTACTACTTTTCTGGTGGTGTACACAATACAGTACACCCATAGTTGTTTTTACACTTCTGTTGGTGTACACAGTACCGTGCACCCCTAGTGCAGTTGCTACTACTTTCCCGGTGGTGTACACAATACATACAGTGCACCCATAGTTGTTATTAAACTTCTGTTGTTGTACACAGCACTATGCACACCTAGTGCAGTTGCTAATAGTTTCCTATTGGTGTACACAATACATACAGTGCACCCATAGTTGTTATTACACTTCTGTTGGTGTACACAATACTGTGCACCCCTAGTGCAGTTGCTACTACTTTCCTGATGGTGTACACAATACATACAGTGCACCCATAGTTGTTATTACACTTCTGTTGGTGTACACAGTACCGTGCACCCCTAGTGTAGTTGCTACTAGTTTCCTGATGGTGTACTCAGTACACAATACAGTGTAGTGTGGTTTTGCTAAACAAAATTTACAGCATGTCCGGAAGGCCAGCAAGGAGAGGCAGATGCTCACAGGCCACTAAAAGAGGGCAAGCAGGCTCTGTGTCTACAGTTGACAGTGCTGGTCGTGGACATGGTGCATCCTCAGCACGAAGCCGTGGGGCACGCTTGTCCTTTTTTTGTGCAGCTGGCCATGTAATTGAGCCACAACATGCAGAAGAGTTGGTGGAATGGATAACAACTCCTCATCCTCTGTCACCCAGGCTCAGTGTACTTTGTCTGCCAATGCAGCTGCCAAAGTGGCCTATTTGATCGGCTCCATGTCAACAGTCACTCTTTCCCTAGCCCCACCATCATGCACGGAGGGGTCCCCCGAACTATTCGACCACAGTGTCGGGTACATGCTGCAGGAGGATGCACAGCGATTTCAAGGCTCCAATGATGGTACCCAGGTTGAGGAAGGGAGTAACATGAGCCTAGAGAGAGGGGGTGCCCAAGAAGGTCAAGAAACTGGCAGTCATGTTCCTCCAGCTGCAGCATACTGCCAAGTTTGCTCCAGTGACGAGAAGGGAGAGGATGATGAGGTCACTGACTCTACTTGGGTTCCTGATAGAAGAGAGGAGGAGGAAGCACATCTCCAACAAGGCAGGATGCCCTCCAAGGAGCAGTTTAAGGGCAGCCACCCTATTGCATCACACCGCAGTGCTAAGCAGGTGCAGGGCGTTGCTGACTCCCTACATATTTCAAAAAGTTCTTTGGTGTGGGCCTTTTTTGACAAGTCTGCAGCAGATCGCACCGTTGCTGTGTGCAACAAATGTCTGAAGCGTATCAAGCGTGGCCAAAACAGCAGCCATTTGGGGACCACATGCTTGACCAGACATATGATGACCTCCCATGCAGTCTGTTGGCAACAGCACTTAAAAGACCCACATCAAAGAACAAGGCGGACCTCTCCTTGCTCCTCATTAGCTGGGATCTGAAACCCCACTATACTCCAGTCCTCTCAGAAACCTGCACTGAGAGGAATGAAGGTATAGAAATAGGTGTTCCAAGTACTTGCTGCCAATCTGCTAGCGGTACACCACATCAGATTTTAGCAGGCAAATTTCCCTACCCCAGTTGCTAAACCGTCGAAAGAAATTCGGTCCCAGCCATCCACATGCTCAGCATCTGAATGATAGCTTGGCCAAATTGCTAGTACTGCAACTGCTGCCTTTTCAGCTGGTAGACTCTGCCCCCTTTTGTGAATTTGTGGAATGTGCGGTACCTCAGTGGCATGTTCCCAAATGCCATTTCTTTTCACAGAAGGCCATTCTGGCTCTCTACCAGCATGTGGAAGGCAATGTTTTGGCCTCGTTGGACTGGGAGGTCAGCAGTAAGGTGCATATTACTGCTGACTTGTGGTCCAGCAGGCATGGACAGGGACGTTACCTTTCTTTCACGGCGCACTGGGTAACTCTGCTGGCAGCTGGGAAGGATGCAGGACAGGGTTCAGTATTTTTGGAGCTTGTTCTGCCACCACGCCTCCAAAATGCCAGTGGTGATTCTGCCACAGCTCCCTCCTCCACCCCCTCCTCTTCTTCTTCCTCTATGACCCCTTCCTCTGCAGATTTCTCCTCTGAACCAGCGGTGCTCCGTAGGTGTTCAAAGGGCTACCCAAGCACTCAGGCAAAAAGATGCCATGTAGTGCTTAGGGGACAGGAGCCACATTGATGCAGAGATTCTGTCAGCTCTGCAGGGGCAGGCTCAGAGGTGGTTGACGCCACGCCAGCTTCAGCCAGGAATGGTTGTATGCGACAATGGCACCACCCTCCTCTCCGCCCTCCGACAGGGACACTTGACCCATGTTCCCTGTTTGGCTCACATACTAAATTTGGTGGTTCAGCAGTTCTTGAGCAGGTACCCGGGCTTACAGGATCTCCTGAGTCTGTGGTCATTTCCGCCGGCTTGGCTGGCTGATATTCAAAGAGAATGCAACCTGCCCAAGAACCGCCTCATTTACGACATGCCCACCAGGTGGAACTCAACGTTGGAAATGCTGCAGTGGCTGCACACGCAGCAGAGCGCCATCAATAAGTACCTGTGTGAGTATGGCACCAGGACAGGGTCAGGGGAGCTTGTTTTTTTTTTGCCACGCCAGTGGCTACTGATCAAGGATGCATGCAGTGTCCTGTCACCATATGAGGAGGCCACGAGGATGGTGAGCAGTGACAGTGCATGCATCAGTGATACTGTCCCTCTTGTCTTCCTGTTGGAGCACACGCTTCATAGAATAATGGACAGGGCACTTGAGGCAGAACAGTGGGAGGAAGAGGAGGACTTCCTTACCTCTCAAGGTCCCCTTTATTCAGATGTTAGTATTCTTGCAGGCCCGCCGATCACACAGGAAGAAGAAGAGGAGGAGGAGGATTACAATCAGCATCAGTAGCAGTCTTCAAGGGATCGTTTTCAGTCCCTAGAAACCCATGGAGTTGTACGTGGCTGGGAGGAGGTGGTTGAGGATCATGTGATCCTTAGTGATCCAGAGGACTCAGGATCGAATGCCTCTGCAAACCTACGCTGCGTGGCCTCCCTGATCCTACAAAGCCTGCGAAAGGACCCTAGGATTCGTGGTATCAAGGAGAGGGATCATTACTGGCTGGCAACCCTTCTTGATCCACGTTACAAGGGTAAGGTTTCAGAACTTATCCAACCTTCGCAGAGGATGAAACATCTTCGGGAGGCCTTGCAGAAATGTTTGTGCAATGCGTTTCCAGAGCCTGGGAGGTTACAATTTCCTGGTGCTGGACAACATGTTGCTGAGGCTTTGTGCAGTCACAGAAAGAGCGGTGGAGAAGGTGGCCGACTGACCGATGCCTTCAGACAATTCTTCAGTCCTCAGCGCCCAGGTCAGATTCCAGCAACCATTGCCAGCGTCTGAATTACATGGTGCAGGAATATATAGGGGCAAGATCAGACTTGGAGACCTTTCCAACAGAGCATCCACTGGGTTACTGGGTCTTGAGGATGGACCACTGGCCAGAGCTTGCTCAATATGCAATTGAGCTACTGGCCTGTCCTGCATCCAGTGTTCTTTCTGAACACACATTCAGTGCTGCTGGAGGCTTTGTAACCGATCACAGAGTGCCCCTGTCCACAGACTCTTGATCGGCTCACATTCAGAAAAATGAATCAGTCTTGGATCACCAGCTACCAAGCACCTGATGATGTTGTAACCGATTGATTTTTCTATGGATGTGGGATCCCTTGAAGACTGCATATGCTGAGTGACTATACTATTATGCTGAGTGACTATCCTATTCCTCCTCAATCTTAATGATGATAGCTTCTAGGAATATTTTCGGTTCAGGGCACCACCACTACTGCCTAAGGCCCAATTTTTATGCCCCTGTTTAACAGGGGAGCGTAATTACAATTTTTGATCAAATATTTAACAGCAGGGCTCATTCCTGCGCTCAACAAGAGTATCTGTGAGGGGTTGCAGTGTTGTGGCACCACCACTGCCTAAGGCCCAATTTTTCTGTCCCTGTTTAACAGGGGCACGTAATTAAAATTTTTGATCTAATATTTCACAGCAGGGCCCGTTCCTGCGCTCAACAAAAGTATCCATGAGGCTTTACAGTGTTGTGCCGCCACCACCACCACCGCCTAAGGCCCAATTTTTAAGCCCCTGTTTAACGGGGGCGCATAATTACAATTTTTGATCTAATATTTCACAGCAGGGCCTGTTCCTGCGCTCAACAAAAGTATCTGTATGGCTTTACAGTGTTGTGCCACCACCACCACCACAACCGCCTAAGGCCCAATTTTTATGCCCCTGTTTAACAGGGGCATGTAATTACAATTCTTGATATATTATTTCACAGCAGGGCCCGTTCCAGCGCCCACCGAGAGTAACTGTGAGGGCTTACAGTGTTCTGGTACCACCAACACCTAAGGCCCAATTTTCCACCGAGTGTATAGGGCAGGCCGTATAGTATATACAGGCGGTCCCCTATTTTCAAACATCCGACTTACAAATGACTCCTACTTACAAACGAAGGGGGAGACAACAAGAAGTGAGAGGAAATCTACCCCTAGAAAGGGAAATTCTCTCCTGTAAGAGTTAATATGGGAAAAAGGTGTCTCCACTGATGCTTTATCACCAATCCTTGTTTCTACAACAACCCAAAATTTTCAAAATCCAATTGTCATTGGGACAAAAAGTGAGGTGAAATCTTCTGAACAGGGGCACAGACAGCAAAACAAATGTTACAGGGGTGATGATAACCCTTCCCTATGTTATCCAAAAAGCTTAAAAATAGATTTTTTGGCTGGAGCTACACTTTAAAAATGTACCTGTTCCAAATTACAAACAGATTCAACTTAAGAACAAACCTACAGTCCCTATCTTGTTTGTAACCCGGGGACCGCCTGTATACTACTGCTTCAGAGTATATAGGGCCTGGGGGGCCCACGCCTTTTTTTTTTAATTTGGGTGCGGGGTTCACCTTAATATCCATGCCAGACCCAAAAGGCCTGGTAATGGGCTGGGGGGGGGGGGGGCATTCACTAAACTTTGTTTATACTGTCATTTGTGTATTCGGATGTATCCGAATCTCTGAATAATGAAAAATGTGTCTGAATATTTATTCGGAACAAAACGAACCGCACATGTCTACCTAGAATTATCTCTAAACTGATGAGCAGTAAAGGCAATACATATCAGTCTGGATGTCACACCGCTTCTTCAAACTTAATCTAAAACCGAACTTATCATTTTTCCTCCCCCTCGTACCTCTTCCCCTGATATCTTTCTGTCAAAATTGATGACACAACTATAAGCCCACCCCTACATGCCAAGGTCCTAGGTGTAGTCCTGAACTCTGAACTCTCCTTTAAGCCCCTCGTCCAATCACTGTCCAAATCTTGCCGCCTCAACCTCCGCAACATCTCCAAAATACGCCCCTTTCTAACCAATGACACAACAAAGCTCTTAATTCACTCCCTGGTCATCTCTCGCCTCGACTACTGCAACTCCCTCCTCATTGGCTTACCTCTACATAGTCTATCACCTCTTCTTTTCAAAAAATTTATTGGCAACAATCAGATAACAATTACTGACAATTTCAGTTTAGCATAGAAACAGTACTAAAAACAGAGTACATATCGATGATACAGGATAACGGTTACATGGTTAAGGGGGGTGATACTTAGTTTGGATTGGAAAAGATATTTTGTACAATCAATCTGGTATCGTACATTATCATATCAATGGGGGCAAGGGCCCACTAGCACGGCAGAGTCATTGGAGGTACTGTAGTACTTCGTGAGAGGAGAGTCTCGGTGACAGCCAAACTTTCTGTGTTAGAGAGCTATGTTTCCAGTGGTTTGGTTTGAATCAGGAAAAGGGATGGAGGGGGGAAAAGGTGACTAGTGGGGGTAAAGACAAGAAGAAAGATAAAAGAAAGAGTTAGTAAGAAAGTGGTCGGTTGGCGCAGACCATCAACGCTAAGTGTCAGCAACCTAAGGGGGACGAGGGGACTAAGGGGTGTTGCTTTAAAAGAGCATTGAAAGAGTTGGAAAGGAGGGGGGCTAACGTGTCTGCAAATTTTCTATAGTAATTACTGAGGAGGCCATCAGGACCAGGGCGTTTGTGAGGTTTAAGAGTCTTTATAGCATTGAGGACCTCCTTGACCGTAATCGGCCCACCATTGACTCGCGACTGGCATCAGAGAGCTTTGGAATTGATAAGTTGTGGAATAATACTTCAGCTTGATTTAGAGAAAAGGAAGCTTTTGTTTCATAAAGTTTGGCAAGCTGCTTGCGAAATTCAGAAAGCACTCTAATTGGGTTGCTGGTGTGACTGTCTTTAGTCAACTTGAGTCGAATGGGATTATGGGTCCGGTTCGGCTGACGAAGGTGCATGGCTAAAAACGTGTCCAGCTTGTTAGCTTTTGTATAAATCGTGTGGCCAGATCTACATATGGCTTTGTCTGCATGTTCAACCAAAAGGAGATCTAGCTCAGATTTGGTTTTCTCCATGACCAATCTATGAGATTTGGTGGGGAAAGACTGAAATTGGAGAAAATCCGATTCTAATTGTTGTAGTCTGACTTTCCTGTCTCTTTTGAGGTGTGTGGCCACTGAGATACATTTACCCCTAATCACCGGTTTATGTGCTTCCCATAGAAGAATCGGGGAGATTTCGGGTGTAGAATTATGCAAAAGATAGTCTTTGAGGGCAAGCTGTATATCGAAGCAATATGACTGGTTAGTTAGGTGTGCTTTGTTCATACACCAAGATTTGTCTCTGGACTGGGGTATCAACGAAGAGACCATGGTAATCACTGCACAGTGGTCTGACCATGTGATTGGTTGTATACAGGAGTGAAGTATAATTGGTGAAGATGCTATCGGGACAAATATATGGTCTATCCTAGAGAAGGATTTGTGTGGGTAGGAAAAAAAAGTGTAGTTTTTCTTTGTGGGGTTACATTCCCTCCATGTGTCATGGAGTGAGGCCTGTTGAGGTTGTTTGCGGAACTGAATGGAGGGAGAGTATTGTTCTGGAGTATAAGGGGATTTGTCTAAGTGTGGGTGGAGCACCAAGTTAGAGTCACCACACATGAATAATGTGCCTTTACAGTGTGTTTTTAATGACCCGCAAAAGATGCGAAAAAAAGGGATTTGGGTTGTTATTTGGGGCATAATAAGAGACAAATGTTGTTTCTACATCTTGTAGTAGGCCTACTAGTAGTTGCCTTCTGGGTCCTTAATTTCTGATATTGGGGTAAATGGCAAGGCGTGATGGAAGGCCAGCAAGACCCCTCTGTGTTTTGTTGCAGCAGAAGCAGTAAATACCTGGGGATAACGAGAGCTAAAGAATTTGGGAGTGTTGCGGGTCGCGAAATGGGTCTCTTGAAGGGCAACAATGTCAGCCTTTAGGGATATAAAGGTTTGAAAGGCCTTAACCCTCTTATTTGGGGTATTAAGTCCCTAGACATTAAGGGAAAGTATGTTTAGGGGGGCCATTGGTGGGAATATGAAGTGCTATTAATGAAGGGTGCGAGAACCACGCGGACCACCCAGCCAGAAAAGGAGAGAAGAGAAGTATTAGGAGGTAGGAAGGGAAAGGAGGGGAAGAGGGGAGGTAGGATGTGAGTAGTGTAGGGCAAACCATTAGGTAACAAATGGTAAAGTGGTAAACCTATATTGCCCAACCGAAAAAGTGCATAGACTCCACAGCCAGTAATCCGGCCGTAGGGTGGGTGCACCGTAGAGTGGGGGAGCAGTGACGGTTCCCCGCCCCAATCGGGAAAGGTACATTGCAGATATAACGGTTACCTCAAGGTATTACAAGATGACAACAACTCTCTAGACCAATATTGCTAGAATATGAAACAAAAACTTTAACAGCAGGTGTTCAGTGAGTGTAGTTCTGGAAAGGGGTGGCTCAGAAAGGGGACTGAAGAGGGACGGGGAAGGAGGAGAGGAAGGGGACCAGAAGGAAAGGGCTAAGAGGAAGGAGGAGGGAGAAAGAGGGGGAGAAAGGGGGGAAGAGAGGAGGGGAGGGGAAAAAGGAGGAAGAGGGGTAGTGGGCGAGGGGGAATAAAAGAAAGGGAGCATGGGGAGGGGGAGGGAGGGAAAAAAAAAAGGGGGAGGGAAGAAGGGGGAAGGAAAAGGTTGTGACATCACTTACATAAAGAAGAGAAACATCATGTATAAAGAGGACAATCTAAGGTAGGGGTTTGCTAAGCAAAACAGAGCTGCTTTAGTTGTAGGCTAAATAAAACAAAAAAGCTAGGAGCATCGGTCATAATAACTGAGTGGAATAACTGAGTACCATGGTGAGTTTAAACAGACAACAAATAAGAAGACACATAGTTTGAAAGGTGTCTGAACCTGTAAAGCCTCTTGAAAGGCTTGTAAACTTCGTAGGCTAACTTTCAGGGAGTAGAAAGCACATACCAGAGTGAGACCCTTTAAGACTGTCAAGTAGAAGAGACCTTCTGGTAATGCTGGGTTGATTTCTCCATTGGTAGGTGAGAACCTATTATCAAGAGGAGAGAAGAGGTGACAAAAAAGCAAAAAATAGCATACACAAATTCAAAGGGGATTGCGAGATTTTGGGTTGGAAAAATTGTCCCCGGAGGCCCAGGATGGAGTTCATTTGCGGTCAGAAGACGGTCCTGGCTGATTACGCTTTGGTTTAGCTGTGTAAGGATGAGATGCAGCCCGGGCTGAAGTGTGTGGCAGAGCAGTCTCTGGAGGTTGGGCCAGAGGAGCAAGATGAAGAGCTTCCTGGAGATGCTGTAAAGACTCAGGGGATGTGTAGGAATGTTGCTGTCCCTGGTATGAGAACTGTAGGGCAAAAGGGAACCGCCAGGTATATTTGAGCTGGTGCTGTAGTAGGATTTGAAGCTGCGGCTTCATAGCGCGGCGTTTAGCTATATTAAGGGGTGTCAAATCCGAGAATAGCTGGTATGCATGGCCCTGAAACAGGAGTGAGTCCTTATTACGGGCAGCGGATAGCAACTGTTCTTTTGTACGGAAGAAATGCAACTTGATAATGATATCATGTGGCGGTCCGTCAGTTTGGCGGCGGCTGAGAGCTCTGTGTATCCTATCAAATTCTAGCCGTTCAATCGGTATGGACGGCGTGAGTTCCTAGAACAATGCGGTAGTAAATGATTGTAAATCATCGATCGCTTCAGGTATGCCGCAAAGGTGTAGGTTCGACCTGCGGGAGCGATTTTCAGCGTCCTCAAGATGGGATAGCAATATAGCATTTTCTTCCCGGAGTGCGTCATGTTCTTGGGCATGTTCGTGGAGGGTGAGCTCCATGTCATCCACCCTCGTTTTAAGGTCTGCCGTGCGCTGGCCTATTTCCCTTATTTCCTGGGACAGTTTATTAGTAATTTGGTCAGATGTAGCTTTAAGGGCTCTCTGGAGCATTGTCTCCATATGTTTAAGGAAGTCATTTTGCGCCATACCTGAGGGAGGCAAAGTAGGGGAGCCTCCAAGGTCAAAATCTGTTTCGTCCTCTTCTCCACTGTCTGTCAGCTCCGGTATCAGTGGCGACGCTGCACATTGCTTTGCTAGAGCTTTCGCCGCCATCTTGGAGGAGGCCCAGGCCAGCGCTTCCGTTATGGGTTTAGGGTTAGTTTTGCCTTTATGGCCCATGAGTACCATTCCAGACGGTGCTGGGGTGTGCTGTGGAGCGATCCCCGAAGGAGCGAGGCTTGAGGGCAGTTCAGTCGGAGATACGAGTCCCAATATTGCAGCGGGGAGTACAGAGCTCTAAGGAGAAGCGTCCTCCATGTCGAGCTTCGCACATGCGCCCCCCCCTGTATATTGCCTCTTCGATCCATCATGAATGCTGCTGCCAGACTCATCCACCTTACCAATCGCTCTGGGTCTGCTACCCCTCTCTGTTAATCCCTCCATTGGCTTCCGCTCACCCAACTAATTCAATTCCAAATACTAACAACAAGTTACAAAGCCATCCACAACTCTGCCCTCAACTACATCACTGACCAAGTCTCTAAATACCAACCTAATCGTTCTCATCGTTCCTCTAAAGAACTCCTGCTCTCTAGCTCCCTCATCACCTCCTCCCATGCTCGCCTCCAGGACTTTTCCCGAGCCTCTCCAATCCTATGGAACTCCTTACCCCAATCTGTCCAATTATCTCCTACTCTATTAGCTTTTAGACGATCCCTGAAAACCCTCCTTTTCAGAGAAGCCTATTCTACCCACACCTAACAAATGTATTTTCATTTTCTCCATCTGATCATCCCCCACAGTTATTACCTTTTGTTCCACTTGACCCTCCCTTCTAGATTGTACGCTCTAACGAGCAGGGCCCTCTGATCCCTCCTGTATTGATTTGTATTGTAAGTGTACTGTCTGTCCTCATGTTGTAAAGTGCTGCGCAAACTGTTGGCGCTATATAAATCCTGTATAATATTAATAATAATAATAATATTTACATTACGTTGCTTAATTATTCGGCATTTTATGGACACACACAGTTTTTTGGGAATTAAATAGTGTTTGTATACTAAAATACATTTTTTTAGTTTTTTTTTCTAAAAATATAGATTTGATAAACCGTTACAAACACAAATATCATTCAACAAAAAATTTCAACTACCATATTTTTATTCTACAGGGTCTCTGTGTTCAAAAAATATATAATGACCTGGGGGGTTTTAAGTAACTTTCTAACTTTCTAGGTAAAAATGCTTTAACGTGTGCAAAAAAAAAAAAAAAAAAAAAATAGCTTCAGAGGGGACCTGGTTAATAAAAAAAAAAAAAAAAAAAACCACAAAAGAAATGTCACTCTTCCTTTTACCCCCCTTCATGACCAGGCCATTTTTTGTGATACGGCATTGCATTATTTTAACTGACAATTACACGGTCGTGCGATGTTGTATCTAAATAAAATTGATATCCTTTTTTGCCCACAAATAGAGCTTTCTTTTGGTGGTATTTGATCACCTCTGCGCTTTTATTTATTAAACAAAAAAAGACGACAATTTTGAAAAAAAAATCTATATTTTTAACTTTCTGCTATAATACATATCCAAAAAAATAAAAATAAATAATAATTAATAATTAGCCACTTGCCGACCGCCTCACGCATATATACGTGAGCAGAGCGGCACGGGCAGGCAAAATCACGTACCTGGTACGTGATTGCCTTCCCGCGGGCGGGGGGTCCAATCGGACCCCCCCCCCGGTGCCAGCTGCGGTCAGCATTTGGCTGGGAGAGTTGAGAGACGAGGGGGAGGCCATCCGATCGTGGCCCCCCCCTCGCGATCGCTCCCAGCCAATGAGAAACATCCCCTGCCTCTGTATAGTACACAGAGGCAGAGGATGTGATGTCATCTCTCCTCGGCTCGGGAGTTTCCGTTCCAGCGCCGAGGGGAGATGACATGTAAGTGCACAACACTACACAACACAGTAGAACATGCCAGGCACACTAAACACCCCCGATCGCCCCCCGATCCCCCCCAATCACCCCTCCCCCCCTTGTCACAAACTGACACCAAGCAGGTTTTTTTGTTTTGTTTTGTTTTTTTCCTGATTACTGCATAGTGTCAGTTTGTGACAGTTAGCAGTGGTAGGACAGTGAGTGTTAGCCCCCTTTAGGTCTAGGGTACCCCCCTAACCCCCCCTAATAAAGTTTTAACCCCTTGATCACCCCCTGTCGCCAGTGTCACTAAGATCATTTTTCTGATCGCTGTATTAGTGTCGCTGGTGACGCTAGTTAGGAACGTAAATATTTAGGTTCGCTGTCAGCGTTTTATAGCGACAGGGACCCCCATATACTACCTAATAAATGTTTTAACCCCTTGATTGCCCCCTAGTTAACCCTTTCACCACTGATCACCGTATAACTGTTACGGGTGACGCTGGTTAGTTCGTTTATTTTTTATAGTGTCAGGGCACCCGCCGTTTATTACCGAATAAAGGTTTAGCCCCCTGATCGCCCGGCGGTGATATGCGTCGCCCCAGGCAGCGTCAGATTAGCGCCAGTACCGCAAACACCCACGCACACACCGTACACGCACCGTACACCTCCCTTAGTGGTATAGTATCTGAACGCATCAATATCTGATCCGATCAGATCTATACTAGTGTCCCCAGCAGTTTAGGGTTCCCAAAAACGCAGTGTTAGCGGGATCAGCCCAGATACCTGCTAGCACCTGCGTTTTGTCTCTCCGCCCAGCCCACCCAAGTGCAGTATCGATCGATCACTGTCACTTACAAAACACTAAACGCATAACTGCAGCGTTCGCAGAGTCAGGCCTGATCCCTGCGATCGCTAACAGTTTTTTTGGTAGCATTTTGGTGAACTGGCAAGCACCAGCCCCAGGCAGCGTCAGATTAGCGCCAGTACCGCTAACACCCACGCACGCACCGTACACCTCCCTTAATGGTATAGTATCTGATCGGATCAATATCTGATCCGATCAGATCTATACTAGCGTCCCCAGCAGTTTAGGGTTCCCAAAAACGCAGTGTTAGTGGGATCAGCCCAGATACCTGCTAGCACCTGCGTTTTGCCCCTCCGCCCGGCCCAGCCCAGCCCACCCAAGTGCAGTATCGATCGATCACTGTCACTTTTTTTTTGTAGCGTTTTGGTGAACTGGCAAGCGCCAGTGGCCTAGTACACCCCGGTCGTAGTCAAACCAGCACTGCAGTAACACTTGGTGACGTGGCGAGTCCCATAAGTGCAGTTCAAGCTGGTGAGGTGGCAAGCACAAGTAGTGTCCCGCTGCCACCAAAAAGATAAACACAGGCCCGTCGTGCCCATAATGCCCTTCCTGCTGCATTCGCCAATCCTAATTGGGAACCCACCACTTCTGCAGCGCCCGTACTTCCCCCATTCACATCCCCAACCAAATGCAGTCGGCTGCATGAGAGGCATTTATATGTCCTCCCGAGTACCCCTACCCAACGAACCCCCCCCAAAAAAGATGTGTCTGCAGCAAGCGCGGATATAGGCGTGACACCCGCTATTATTGTCCCTCCTGTCCTGATAATCCTGGTCTTTGCATTGGTGAATGTTTTGAACGCTACCATTCACTAGTTGAGTATTAGCGTAGGGTACAGCATTGCACAGACTAGGCACACTTTCACAGGGTCTCCCAAGATGCCATCGCATTTTGAGAGACCCGAACCTGGAACCGGTTACAGTTATAAAAGTTACAGTTACAAAAAAAAAGTGTAAAAAAAAAAAAAACACAAACAAAAATAAAAAAAAATGTTTGTCGTTTTATTGTTCTCTCTCTCTCTATTCTCTCTCTATTGTTCTGCTCTTTTTTACTGTATTCTATTCTGCAATGTTTTATTGTTATTATGTTTTATCATGTTTGCTTTTCAGGTATGCAATTTTTTATACTTTACTGTTTACTGTGCTTTATTGTTAACCATTTTTTTGTCTTCAGGTACGCCATTCACGACTTTGAGTGGTTATACCAGAAAGATGCCTGCAGGTTTAGGTATCATCTTGGTATCATTCTTTTCAGCCAGCGGTCGGCTTTCATGTAAAAGCAATCCTAGCGGCTAATTAGCCTCTAGACTGCTTTTACAAGCAGTGGGAGGGAATGCCCCCCCCCCCCCCCCCGTCTTACGTGTTTTTCTCTGGCTCTCCTGTCTCAACAGGGAACCTGAGAATGCAGCCGGTGATTCAGCCAGCTGACCATAGAGCTGATCAGAGACCAGAGTGGCTCCAAACATCTCTATGGCCTAAAAAAACGGACGCTACGAGCATTTTATGACTTAGATTTCGCCGGATGTAAACAGCGCCATTGGGAAATTGGGAAAGCATTTTATCACACCGATCTTGGTGTGGTCAGATGCTTTGAGGGCAGAGGAGAAATCTAGGGTCTAATAGACCCCAATTTTTTCAAAAAAGAGTACCTGTCACTACCTATTGCTATCATAGGGGATATTTACATTCCCTGAGATAACAATAAAAATGATTTAAAAAAAAATATGAAAGGAACAGTTTAAAAATAAGATAAAAAAGCAAAAAAATAATAAAGAAAAAAAAAAAAAAAAAAAAAGCACCCCTGTCCCCCCTGCTCTCGCGCTAAGGCGAACGCAAGCGTCGGTCTGGCGTCAAATGTAAACAGCAATTGCACCATGCATGTGAGGTATCACCGCGAAGGTCAGATCGAGGGCAGTAATTTTAGCAGTAGACCTCCTCTGTAAATCTAAAGTGGTAACCTGTAAAGGCTTTTAAAGGCTTTTAAAAATGTATTAATTTTGTTGCCACTGCACGTTTGTGCGCAATTTTAAAGCATGTCATGTTTGGTATCCATGTACTCGGCCTAAGATCATCTTTTTTATTTCATCAAACATTTGGGCAATATAGTGTGTTTTAGTGCATTAAAATTTTAAAAAGTGTGTTTTTTCCACAAAAAATGCGTTTGAAAAATCGCTGCGCAATTACTGTGTGAAAAAAAAAAATGAAACACCCACCATTTTAATCTGTAGGGCATTTGCTTTAAAATAATATATAATGTTTGGGGGTTCAAAGTAATTTTCTTGCAAAAAAAAATAATTTTTTCATGTAATCAAAAAGTGTCAGAAAGGGCTTTGTCTTCAAGTGGTTAGAAGAGTGGGTGATGTGTGACGTAAGCTTCTAAATGTTGTGCATAAAATGCCAGGACAGTTCAAACCCCCCCAAATGACCCCATTTTGGAAAGTAGACACCCCAAGCTATTTGCTGAGAGGCATGTCGAGTCCATGGAATATTTTATATTGTGACACAAGTTGCGGGAAAGAGACAAATTTTTTTTTTTTTTTTGCACAAAGTTGTCACTAAATGTTATATTGCTCAAACATGCCATGGGGATTTGTGAAATTACACCCCAAAATAAATTCTGTTGCTTCTCCTGAGTACGGGGATACCACATGTGTGGGACTTTTTGGGAGCCTAGCCGCGCACGGGACCCCGAAAACCAAGAACCGCCTTCAGGCTTTCTAAGGCCGTAAATTTTTTATTTCACTCTTCACTGCCTATCACAGTTTCGGAGGCCATGGAATGCCCAGGTGGCACAAAACCCCCCCCAAATGACCCAATTTTGGAAAGTAGACACCCCAAGCTATTTGCTGAGAGGTATAGTGAGTATTTTGCAGACCTCACTTTTTGTCACAAGGTTTTGAAAATTGAAAAAAGAAAAAAAAAACAATTTTTTTCTGGTCTTTCTTCATTTTCAAAAACAAATGAGAGCTGCAAAATACTCACCATGCCTCTCAGCAAATAGCTTGGGGTGTCTACTTTCCAAAATGGGGTCATTTGGGGGGGGGTTGTGCCATCTTGGCATTTTATGGCCTTCAAAACTGTGATAGGTAGTGAGGAGTGAAATCAAAAATGTATGCCCTTAGAAATCCTGAAGGTGGTGCTGGGTTTTCGGGGCCCCGTACGCGGCTAGGCTCCCAAAAAGTGCCACACATGTGGTATCCCCGTACTCAGGAGAAGCAGCAGAATGTATTTTGGGGTGCAATTCCACATATGCCCATGGCCTATGTGAGCAATATATCATTTAGTGACAACTTTTTGTAAATTTTTTTTTTTTTTGTCATTATTCAATCACTTGGGACAAAAAAAATAAATATTCAATGGGCTCAACATGCCTCTCAGCAATTTCCTTGGGGTGTCTACTTTCCAAAATGGGGTCATTTGGGGGGGTTTTGTACTGCCCTGCCATTTTAGCACCTCAAGAAATGACATAGTCAGTCATAACTTAAAAGCTGTGTAAATTCCAGAAAATGTACCCTAGTTTGTAGACGCTATAACTTTTGCGCAAACCAATAAATATACGCTTATTGACATTTTTTTTACCAAAGACATGTGGCCGAATACATTTTGGCCTAAATGTATGACTAAAATTTAGTTTATTGGATTTTTTTTATAACAAAAAGTAGAAAATATCATTTTTTTTCAAAATTTTCAGTCTTTTTCCGTTTATAGCGCAAAAAATAAAAACGGCAGAGGTGATCAAATACCATCAAAAGAAAGCTCTATTTGTGGGAAGAAAAGGACGCAAATTTCGTTTGGTTAGAGCATTGCATGACCGCGCAATTAGCAGTTAAAGCGACGCAGTGCCGAATTGTAAAAAGTGCTCTGGTCAGGAAGGGGGTAAATCCTTCCGGGGCTGAAGTGGTTAATAAATAAGTTTAGGCCAATATATATTCTGCTACATTCTTTTGTCTATGGGAATGTTTGACCATTCTTCCAGAAGTGCATTTGTGAGGTCAGACACTGATGTTGGATGAGAAGGCCTGGCTCGCATTCTCCGCTCGAATTCATCCTAAAAGTGTTCTATCAGGTTGAGGGCAGGACTCTCTGCAGGCCAGTCAAGTTCCTCCACCCCAAACTCACTCATCCATGTCTTTATGGACCTTGCTTTGTGCACTGGTGCGCAGTCATGTTGGAACAGGAAGGGGCCATCCCCAAACTGTTCTCACAAAGTTGGGAGCATGAAATTGTTCAAAATGGCTTGGTATGCTGATGCCTTAAGAGTTCCCTTCACTGGAACCAATGGGCCAAGTCGAACCCATGAAAAACAACCCCAGACCATAATCCCCCCTCCACCAAATAAATTGGACCATTGCACAAAGCAAGGTCCATAAAGACATGGATGAGCGGTTTTGGGGTGGAGCAACTTGACTGACCTGCACAGAGTCCTGATCTCAACCCGATAACACAGTTTTGGGATGCATTAGAGGGTAGACTGCGAGCCAGGCCTTCTCGCCCAACATCAGTGCCTAACCTCACAAATGCGCTTCTGGAAGAATGGTCAAACATTCCCATAGACACACTCCTAAACTTTGTGGACTGCCTTTCCAGAAGAGTTGAAGCTGTTATAGCTGCAAAGGGTGGGCCAACTCAATATTGAACCCTACGGACTAAGACTGGGATGCCATTAAAGTTCATATGCGTATAAAGGCAGGCGTCCCAATACTTTTGGTAATATAGCGTATATGACCAAATTTTTCTCAGAAATGTAAATTCGAAGTATAGTGAGTTACAATATACAAAATCAGATTTTTACTACCTAAATATAAGTGTTCTGTAATTTCTGAAAGACATCCCAGGATATTTTAGGTTGATATCTTGGTGAAAAGGCCATAAAAATAAATATATTTTACTCACCCTATTGTTGCTCATTTAATGAAGATGTTGGTAAGTATCCTTGATGCAGCCAGTCTGAAGAAGTTTTTTTGGCAATCTTATATCTGAGCTGAGTATTTATAGGCTCCCTAATCCTTGGAATATTAATCACCGATAACCATTTAATAGGATGTTCGGGGGAGTCTTGGTTTGGGTTGAGAGCTGTAAGAGCCAAGCTGGGGAATTAAATCTCAGGTCTCCCTTGTGTCACATCCACTGTGCACCAGATGTTATCTTCTTATAGAGATTTCCCAGGATATTCTGCAAGATCTATCTCAACAAATTAAAAGTTTTTTTTTTACAAATTTTTAAAACTTCAACCTTCTAGTTATGATCCCTTATCAAGCTTTGAGGAAATATTTTGGACAAGGCTAATGGAAACTCCTACCCTGGAGATTCCACAGACGACATGCCCACCTCTAACTGACTCACATGAGGGGCTGTAAACTAACTGGGTGTCAAGATGTATATACAGTCCCTGACAAAAGTATTGTCGTTTGTGTACAAATTGACCTGAAGTATATTTCTAATCAAGATTTTGTTACAAGAAATGGGTCATTTTAATCCCAACAGCTTTTGTAATAATGTTTCAGTGCAAAACGAAACTGACAAAAAGTATTCTAATATTCACAGCTTGGTAAAGCCCATTGAGTCAATTTTTGCCAAGACATAAGTGTTGTCGCCTTGTTATATGAGCTTCACCTGTGACTAATAATGGATCAATTAGGTCTCAGGTGTGTATAAAAAGAACACCAGTACACTAGACCTTCTCAACTGCAACTAGACGTCTGCAAACATGCCGAAGATTCACCCGGAGACTAAAGTGTTGATTATCAAGAGGCTGAAGACCAGATCCACTGCTGATGTGGCAGACACCTTCAATGTGTCTCAGCGTCAAGTTCAGAGGATAAAAAAAAGATTTGAAGAGACTGGAGACGTTTTGGACAAGGCCAGGTCAGGCCGACCCCGCAAGACAACTGCTCGAGAGGACCGTTTGTTGGCTCGAAAATCCAAGGCCAGCCCATTTTCCACTGCAGCAGAGCTCCACGAGACCTGGTCACCTGAAGTCCCTGTGTCAACCAGAACAGTTTGTCGGATTCTGTCTCCAAATGGCCTCCATGGTCGAATCAGTGCCCATAAGCCAGCACTAAACAAAAGACAACTGAAAAACCGTGTGGCATATGCCAAGGGCCACAGCCTGCTAAAAGGATGGACTCTGGAAAAGTGGCAGAAGGTGGATTTTTCAGATGAATCTTCTGTTGAATTACACCACAGTCGCCGCAAATATTGCAGGAGACCTACTGGAACCCGCATGGAGCCGAGATTTACCCAGAAAAAAGTGAAGTTTGGTGGAGGCAAAATCATCGTCTGGGGTTACATCCAGTATGGGGGAGTGCGAGGGATCTGCAGGGTGGAAGGCAACATCAATAGTCTAAAATACCAAGAAATCTTAGCTACCTCTTATATTCCCAACCATAAAAAAGGCCAAATTTTGCAGCACAATGGTGCTCCATCGCATACTTCCATCTCCACATCAAAGTTCCCTAAGGTAAAGAAGATCAAGATGCTCCAGGATTGGCCAGCCCAGTCACCAGACATGAACATCATTGAGCATATGTGGTGTAGGATGAAAGATGAAGCATGGAAGACGAAACCAAAGAATATTGATGAACTCTGGGAGGCATGCAAGACTGTTTTCTTTGCTATTCCTGATGACTTCATCAATAAATTGTATGAATCCTTGCCAAACCACATGGATGCTGTCCTTCAAGCTCATGGAAGTCATACAAGATATTAAATTTGGATCTCACAGCACCACTACTTAATTTGTTGACATATTTTTGGATTTTCAGTAAAGTTGTTCAATTTCTGTATAGGCGACAAAACTTTTGTCTTGCCAAAATTTGACCTGTCTGTCTTGATTAAATGATAAATCTTTTTTCAGTGAAACTAATTTATTTCAGTGCATTAACCCCTTCCCGCCGACCGTACGCATATATGCGTACTCGGCTTTCCGGGGTTATACCGGGATGATGCCCGCAGCTGCAGGCATCATCCCGGTACCGTTGTTTACAGCGGGCGATCGGCTACCCGTGTATAACAACCGATGCGGCTAAAAGCCGCTCGGCTGTTATACCGGAGGAGCGGGAGGGGACATCCCCCCTCCCGCCGCTGTTACCGGGCCTCCCGTGCGATCGGGAGGCCCGGTGTCCGTTCGGCTGCCTTCGGCGACTGGGGGCGGGCTGAAACGAAGCTGCGAGCGGCTTTGTTCCAGCCCTCTTGTTGTAAACACAGAAGCGACGTCATGACGTCACTTCCCGTTTACTCGGCTGCCAATGGCGCCGAATTTTAAAAAGTACACAGTATTCAGAATCGCCGTTTTCGGCGATCTGAATACTTTGAAGTGCAAAGGAGGGATTTGGGGTCTTTTAGACCCCCGATCCCTCCATAAAGAGTACCTGTCACCACATATTACTGTCACAAGGGATGTTTACATTGCTTGTGACAGCAATAAAAGTAAAAAAAAAAAAAAAAAAAATTTAAACACAATTTATAAAGTACAAAAATAAATAAAATAAATAAAAAAAAAAAAAAATTTTAAAGTGCCCCTGTCCCCACGAGTGCGTGCAATTATAAAGGGTGACATGTTTGGTATCTATTTACTCGGCGTAACATCATCTTTCACATTATACAAAAAAATTGGGGTAACTTTGCTGTTTGGATTTTTTAAAATTCATGAAAGTGTCACTTTTCCAAAAATTTGCGTTTAAAACACCGCTGCACAAATACCGTGTGATAAAAAATATTGCAACAATCGCCATTTTATTCTCTAGATTCTCTGCTAAAAAATATATATATAATGTTTGGGGGTTCTATGTAATTTTCTAGCAAAAAATACGGATTTTAACTTGTAAACACCAAATTTCAAAAATAGGCTTAGTCATGAAAGGGTTAAACATCATTTGGGAGGGCTTTAGCTTTTCATATGAGCTATTTCTAACACCAATTGATTAATTAAAAGTCAGGTTAATAGCAGGAGTTTCTACAAAATAGAGAAGTGACAAGACTTTTGTCAGGGACTGTAGTATACAGTAGGGCTCAAAATGTCAAGTCCTGAGCTACTAGCCAGGTCTTAAGGGTTACTTGCCATCAGTTGCCCTGCCCCTAATTCTGCCCCTAAACACGCCCTCACAAATTATCTCATGAAATGACACTTAAAACATTTAAGTGTCATAAAATGACACTTAAATGTTTTATGGCGAATTAAGTTACAAAAATAAATATTAACAACAACTTTATCAGTGCCCCTCAGTGCAGCCTCACCTGTACCCATCAATGCAGTCGTAACTGTGCCCAACAATGCAACCTCACTGTCAGGTCACCTTGAGGCTAGGTGACAGATGCACTCTGTAGGGGTCAGAAGTGCACCGCTAAGGTAGTGGACCCTAGGACTGACTGCTGCGGATTGAACCCTGGGAGGTTCAGGAAGCAGGTCTACTGGATCACTGACACAGATCCCACTGGGGGCTAGAGCATAGATTCCCCAGGGCGTGGAGTCTAAGAGCCAGCAGGTGTTCACCAGAGCCTCTAGTGGTGAGGATGGACTGCGTCACAGTCTGGCTCCAGGTCGCGGCCCCCAGGGTCTCACAGCTCATGCTCACGGTAGACTACAGGAGAAGAGGAAAGAGGCAGCAGGCTGGAACAACAAGGAAAGTAATGGACAAGCCAAGGTCAGGGCCACAAGCAGACAAGGACAACAGAGTTCATGCCAAGGTTCAGGGTCACAGGCAAACAGGGATGGTCGGAGACACGCCAAAGGTCAGGGTCACGAGCAGACAGGAATAGTTAAGAACAGGCCAAAGTCGGTAACTGGAATCAGACGTAGGAAACACAGCAAGGACACACGGAGGCTAACACACAATGGTTGATCAGCACTGCTGGCTTGCAGTGCATAGGTTAATATAGGGTTCCCTGATAGGGCCTGGGGTGGGGCCATGCTTAGAGGAGAGGTTATAAAACCAGTCAGGTGAGAGGCAGATGGTCTTTAGAGATGAACACATGGAGACAGGTAAGCTGACAGAGAACCTCTATTGCATAGCCATGACAGTACCCCCCTCTTATGAGGCCTCCCCCACCTGGGCCCTGGCTTAAAGGGAAACTCCAGATGAAACCTCCTCAACAGACGAGGCGCAAAGATCTCAGATGCAGTGATCCAAGACCTCTCCTCAGGACCAAACCCTTCCCAATGTACGAGGTACTGAAGAATGCCTCTATGGCGACGGGAATCGAGAACTTGACTAACCTTGTACTTAAGATTATCCTCAGAGACCGAAACCGAGGTAGGGAGAGGACGAGAGGACTTATTGAGGGCTAAAGGCTTCTTAGGGATGGGTAAAGGCATAAGAAAACCATCAGGAGTCTGAGCAGGGTCCCCCAGACCCTTAAAGATGAACTGGACATCCAACACAGGATCATCAGACTGGGCAGAAGTCAGTGGATCCCTGAGACCAGGTTGGTTAGAAAGTGATGTGTCACAGAAGTCAATCTGGATAGATTAACTGGGCATAGGCTGAACTGGTGCAGAGGCCAACTGAACAGCATTGCCAGGTGCAGCGACCACCAGAATCGCATCACAGGGCGTAGCGACTGTGGAACTGGTAGACAAGTCAGCCTGGGTGTGTGTCCAAGGGGGTCCAGGAACAGGCTAAGGTGAATGACCATGCAAACTGGAGTGAATGATTGGCTCAAGTTCACAGGTGGGCTCCTCATCCAGAGTGCCACATGACCCAGAGAGTGCCTCAGCCTGACTTTTGCAGTGGACATTCCAGAAATTGCTATATGCAGCGGGAAGAGCAGAAGATACTGGGGATACTGGGATGGTGGCAACAGGAAGTTTCTCTTTTGGGGTAACTTTGAGTAGGCAGGAAGAGGAACAGGAGGAACCCCAAGCCAGGATCCGTCCAGCAGTCCAGTCAATGTGTGGAGAATGGAACCGTAACCAAGGAAGACCTAATATGATAGGAGATGAAGCCTTAGGCAAGACAAGGAAGGATATCCACTCCTGATAGAGTGTCCCTACCGACATCTTAACAGGAAGGGTCTGGAAGCGGATAGGACCCCCTGGGAGAACAGTGCCATCAATTGCCAAGACCACCAATGGCGTTGAAAGGGGCAATAGGGTAAGTCTCATGGAAGATGCAGTTTCCCAATCTATGAAATTGCCAGCAGCTCCGGAATCCAGATGTGCCGAGACCGAACGAGAGGAAGCTCTGACATGAAGGAACACAGAAAGAAGAAGACGAGAAGGTGAAGTTGATACTTCAGGGTCTAATACTCCACCTTCCAGATGTATTAGCCCCGATCGTTTTTCCGGACGAAGAGAACAAGTGTCACGAAAATGACCTTTGGCCCCACAATAGAGGCACAGGCCCAGAGTTCTGCACCTAGCGCGTTCTTCAGGAGACAACTTGGTCCAGCCCAGCTGCATAGGTTCCTCAACGGGTAGGGGGTGCTCCTCGGATCGAAGAGAAGGGACTGGGAGCTCAAGCTGCCTAAGGAACGGGGAGTGCTGGCGTCTTTTTTCCAGGGCCCTCTCCTGAAAGCTAATATCGATCTGGTTACACAAGGTGATGACACTGTCCAGATCAGCAGGAAGAGATCTTCCTGCTAATTCATCCTTCACTCTATCAGAGAGGCCATGTAAAAAGGTTGCAACTAGGGCCTCATTATTCCAGCTCAATTCAGCTGCGAGGATACGGAACTGAAGAGCATACTGTCCCACAGAAGCGGACTCTTGACGGAGACGTAAAAGAGCGCTAGCCGCTGAGGAAACACAACCCGGTTCCTCGAAGATATTCCAAAAAAGTTTCAAGAAAACAGACAGGCTAGAAACCACTGCATCATTCAGTTCCCACAGAGGGGCAGCCCAAGCTAGCGCCACGCCAGACAGGAGGGATATAATATAGGCTACTTTCGCCCGATCGGACAGGAAGTTTTGGGGCTGAGGTTCAAAATGAATCGTGCACTGGCTAAGGAACCCCCTGCAAGCCTTCGAGTCCCCAGAAAAACGGGCCGGAGCTGGCAGTTGAGGTTGTTGAACCAGGGGTCCTAATGAGGCCTGAACCTGTTCAAAACGGGATGCCAAATCCTGAAGGAATCGCATCACCTGGGTCTGATGCGATTCCTGGGTCTCAAGTCTGCGAACTAAGCCCTGCAACGGATCATCTGTGGGTAGAGGCACATCAGCCGGGTCCATGGCTGATCAAACTGTCAGGTCACCTTGAGGCTAGGTGACAGATGCACTCTGTAGGGGTCAGAAGTGCACCGCTAAGGTAGTGGACCCTAGGACTGACTGCTGCGGATTGAACCCTGGGAGGTTCAGGAAGCAGGTCTACTGGATCACTGACACAGATCCCACTGGGAGCTAGAGCATAGATTCCCCAGGGCGCGGAGTCTAAGAGCCAGCAGGTGTTCATCAGAGCCTCTAGTGGTGAGGATAGACTGCGCCGCAGTCTGGCTCTAGGTCGCGGCCCCCAGGGTCTCACAGCTCACGCTCACGGTAGACTACAGGAGAAGAGGAAGGAGGCAGCAGGCTGGAACAACAAGGAAAGTAAGGGGCAAGCCAAGGTCGGGGCCACAAGCAGACAAGGACAACAGAGTTCACGCCAAGGTTCAGGGTCACAGGCAAACAGGGATGGTCGGGGACACGCCAAAGGTCAGGGTCACGAGCAGACAGGAATAGTTAAGAACAGGCCAAAGTCGGTAGCTGGAATCAGACGTAGGAAACACAGCAAGTACACACGGAGGCTAACACACAATGGTTGATCAGCACTGCTGGCTTGCAGTGCACAGGTTAATATAGGGTTCCCTGATAGGAACTGGGGTGGGGCCATGCTTAGAGGAGAGGTTATAAAACCAGTCAGGTGAGAGGCAGCTGGTCTTTAGAGATGAACACATGGAGACAGGTAAGCTGACAGAGAACCTCTATTGCATAACCATGACACTCACCTGTGCCCAACAATGCAGCCACACCTGTGCCCAACAATGCAGCTACACCTCTGCCCATCAATGCAGCCACACCTGTGCCCAACAATGCAGCTTTGTCTTTGCCCATCAATGCAGCCGCACCTGTGACCAACAATGCAGCTGCACCTGTGCCCAAAAATGCAGCCTCATCTGTGCCCAACATTCAGCCTCAACTGTGCCCAACAATGCAGCCTCACCTGTGCCCAACAATGCAACTTTGCCTGTGCCCAACAATGCAGCAGCACCTGTGCCCAACAATGCAGCTGCACCTGTGCCAACAATGCAGCCTCACCTGTGCCCAACAATGCCACTTCACCTGTATCCATCAATGCAGCTTCACCTGTGCCAACAATGCAGCCTCACCTGTGCCCAACAATGCAGCCTCACCTGTGCCCAACAATGCAGCCACACCTGTGCCCAGCAATGCAGCTTCAGCTTTGCCCATCAATGCAGCCGCACCTGTGCCCAACAATGTAGCCTCATCTGTGCCCAAAATGCAGCCTTAATTGTGCCCAACAATGCAGCCTCACCTGTGCCCAACAATGCAGCCTCACCTGTGCTCATCAATGCAGCCTCACCTGTGCCCAACAATGCAGCCTCACCTGTGCCCAACAATGCAGCCTCACCTGTGCTCATGAATGCAGCCACACCTGTGCCGAACAATGCAGCTGCACCTGTGCCAACAATGCAGCCTCACCTGTGCCCAACAAAGCCACTTCACCTGTGTCCATCAATGCAGCTTCACTTGTGCCAACAATGCAGCCTCACCTGTGCAGGGGAAGAGAGAGGAGAGAAAGAGAATTGCTGGCTGAATCATCACAGAGCGGGGAACATCGCTGTAACAGCTTTCATTTAAATTGCTGCGTGTTCCCCGTACTCGCCGTCACATACAGACCCGCCTCCTGGCCCGGGTACTTTGATATACTCCACAAAGGCGGGATTTTATGTGATGGCGAGCATGGCGAAAACTCGGCAATTCAATTGAAAGCTGTTAAAGTAACGTTCCCTGCTCTGTGATGATCCGGCCAGCTCTCTCTTCCCCTGGGAGATCGCTGGCAGTGCTCGCCCCCCCCCCCTCCGAGGCAGCGCCATGCTCCCCAGCCTTCAGCTTCCACTCGCAAAATGCAAGTAGGCGAGTGGAAATTTAGAGGGCTGGTATACAGGGTATGTCTTGCAGTTTAACCACTTCAGCCCGGAGGATCTGGCTGCTCAATGAACGGAGCACTTTTTACAATTTGGCACTGCGCTACTTTAACTGGTAACTGCGCAGTCAAGCAGTGCTGTACCCAAACCAAATTTGTGTCCTTTTTTTCCCACAAATAGAGCTTTCTGTAGATGGTATTTGATTGCCTCTGCGACTTTTATTTTTTGCGATATAAATGGAAAAAGACCGAAAATTTTGAAAAAAATTCATATTTTCTACTTTTTGTTATATAAAAAATTTAATAAACTCAATTTTAGTCATACATTTAGGCCAAAATGTATTCAGCCACGTGTCTTTGGTAAAAAAAATGTCAATAAGCGTATATTTATTGGTTTGCGCAAAAGTTATAGCGTCTACAAACTAGGGTACATTGGCAGGGCAGTGCAACCCCCCCCCCCAAAATTACCCCATTTTGGAAAGTAGAGACCCCAAGGAAATTGCTTGTTTTTTTTACACAAAGTTGTCACTAAATGATATATTGCTCACATATGCCATGGTTATATATGGAATTACATCCCAAAATACATTCTGCTGCTTCTCCTGAGTATGGAGATACCACATGTGTGGAACTTTTTGGCAGTCTAACCGCATACAGGACCCCAAAAACCAATCACCGCCTTCAGGCTTTCTAAGGGCGTACATTTTTTATTTCACTTGTCACTGCCTATCACAGTTTCGGAGGCCATGAACTGCCCAGATAGCACAACCCCCCCCCCCCCCCAAATGACCCCATTTTGGAAAGTAGACACCCCAAGCTATCTGCTGAGAGGCATGTTGAGTATTTTACATATTTTCTTTTCTTTCTTAATTTTCAAAAATAAATGAGATCTGCAAAATACTCACTATGCCCCTTAACAAATACCTTGGGGTGTCTACTTTCCAAAATAGAGCCTCTGTAACTGTGATAGGTAGTGAGTAGGGATGAGCCGAACACCCCCCGGTTCGGTTCGCACCAGAACCTGTGAACGGACCGAAAGTTCGCACGAACGTTAGAACCCCATTGACGTCTATGGGACTCGAACGTTCGAAATCAAAAGTGCTCATTTTAAAGGCTAATTTGCATGGTATTGTCCTAAAAAGGGTTTGGGGACCCGGGTCCTACCCCAGGGGACATGTATCAATGCAAAAAAAACTTTTAAAAACGGCCGTTTTTTCGGGAGCAGTGATTTTAATGATGCTTAAAGTAAAAAAAAAAAAAAGTGAAATATTCCTTTAAATATCGTACCTGAGGGGTGTCTATAGTATGCCTGTAAAGTGACGCGTGTTTCCCGTGTTTAGAACAGTCCCTGCACCAAATGTCATTTTTAAAGGAAAAAATATCATTTAAAACTGCTTGCGGGTTTAATGTAATGTCGGGTCCTGGCAATATGGATGAAAATCAGTGAGACAAACGGCATGGGTACCCCCCAGTCCATTACCAGACCCTTTGGGTCTTGTATGGATATTAAGGGGAACCCCGCACCCAAATTAAAATAAGGAAAGGTGTGGGGCCACCAGGCCCTATATACTCTGAACAGCAGTATACAGGCTGTAGGTTTGTTGTTAAGTAGAATCTCTTTGTAATTTTGAACGGGTACATTTTTAACGTGTTTAGCTCCAGCCAAAAAATCTTTTTTAAGCTTTTTGGAAAACATAGGGAAGGGTTATCACCCCTGTGACATTTGTTTTGCTGTCTTTCCTCCTCTTCAGAAGATTTCACCTCACTTTTTGTCCCAATGGATTGGAAAGCATCAGTGGAAAGGAGAAATGTTTTTCCCATATTAACTCTTACAGGAGAGAATTTCCCTTCCTAGGGGTAGATTTATTCTCACTTCCTGTTGTCTCCATCCGTTTGCAAGTAGGAGTCGTTTGTAAGTTAGTTGTTTGAAAGTAGGGTCCTGCCCTATATACTCAGCAGAAATTTGGGCCTTAGGTGTTGCTGTGGCCACAACACTGTAAGCCCTCACAGGGCTCTGCTGTGAAATATTAGATCAAGAATTGTAATTACATGCCCCTGTTGAACAGGAGCTGAAAAATTAGGCCTTAGGCACTGGTGCTGGTGCCACAACACTGCAACCCCTCACAGACACTCTAGTTGGAATGCAGGAACGAGCCCTGCTGCAAAGTATTGCATCAAAAATTGTAATTACACGCCCCTGTTAAACAAGGGCTGAAAAATTGGGCCTTAGGCACTGGTGCTGGTGCCACAACACTGCAACCCCTCACAGACACTCTAGTTGGAATGCAAGAACGAGCCCTGCTGCAAAGTATTACATCAAAAATCGTAATTACACGCCCCTGTTAAACAGGGGCTGAAAAATTGTGCCTTAAGCACTGGTGGTGGCACCCAGAACCAAAAATGTTATTACAAGCTATCAGCGTGATGATTGAGGAGGAAGAGGATAATTACTCAGGGATAGTCACTCAGCATCAGCATAGGCAGTCTTTGAAGGGATCAAAAAAAATTATTCGGTTACATCAGCATCAGGTGCTTGGTAGCTGGTGGTGATCCAAGACTCATTCATTTTTATGAAGGTCAGTCGATCGACCGAGTCAGTGGACAGACGCACCCTGTGATCGGTTACCACGCCTCCAGCAGCACTGAATGTGCGTTCCGAAAGAACGCTGGATGCAGGACAGGCCAGTAGCTCAATTGCATACTGTGCAAGCTCTGGCCAGTGATCCATCCTCAAGACCCAGTAACCCAGAGGATTTTCGGTGGGAAAGGTGTCCAAGTCTGATCTTGCCCCTAGGTATTCCTGCACCATGTAAAACAGACGCTGGCGATGGTTGCTGGAACCGATCATACCTTGGGGCTGCGGACCAAAAAATTGTCTGAACGCATCGGTCAGACGGCCACCTTCTCCACCGCTCCTTCTTTGACTGACCGAAGCCTCAGCAACACGTTGTCCAGAAACAGGAGTTTGTAACCTCCCAGTCTCTGGGAACGCGTTGCACAGACCTTTCTGCAAGGCCTCCCGAAGATGTTTCATCCTCTGCTCCCTCTGCGATGGCAAGATAAGGTCCGCAACCTTACCCTTGTAACGTGGATCAAGGAGGGTTGCCAGCCAGTATTGGTCCTTCTCCTTGATACCACGAATACGAGGATCCTTACGCAGGCTTTGCAGGATCAGGGAGGCCATGCAGCGTAGGTTTGCTGAGGCATTCGGTCCGGAGTCCTCTGGGTCACTAAGGACGACATGGTCCGCAGCCACCTCCTCCCAGCCACGTACAAGTCCATGTGTTTCTTGGGACTGATCCCTTAAAGACTGCTGCTGATGCTGAGTGCCAGGCTCCACCTCCATACTGACACAATCTTCCTCCTCCTCCTCCTCCTCTTCCTCCTCCTCCTCTTCCTGTGTGATCGGCGGGCACGCAGGAACACTGTCTGGATAAAGGGGGCCTTGAGAGCTAAGGAAGTCCTCCTCTTCCTGCCTCTGTTCTGCCTCAAGTGTCCTGTCCATTATTCCACGCAGCGTGTGCTCCAACAGGTGGACAAGGGGGACAGTGTCACTGATGCATGCACTGTCACTGCTCACCATCCTCGTGGCCTCCTCAAATGGTGACAGGACAGTGCATGCATCCCTGATCATGGCCCACTGGCGTGGGGAAAAAAAACCAAGCTCCCCTGACCCTGTCCTGGTGCCATAGTCGCACAGGTACTCATTGATGGCCCTCTGCTGCGTGTGCAGCCGCTGCAGCATGGCCAAGGTTGAGTTTCACCTGGTGGGCATGTCACAGATTAGGCGGTTCTTGGGCAGGTTAAACTCCTTTTGGAGGTCCGTCAGCCGAGCACTGGCATTATATAACCGGCGGAAATGCACACAGACTTTCCTGGCCTGCCTCAGGACATTCTGTAAGCCCGGGTACCTGCCCAAGAACCGCTGCACCACCAAGTTAAGGATGTGAGCCAAACAGGGCACATGGGTCATTTGTCCCTGTCGGAGGGCAGAGAGGAGGTTGGTGCCATTGTCGCAAACCACCATTCCTGCCTTAAGTTGGCGTGGCGTCAACCACCTCTGAACCTGCCCCTGCAGAGCTGACAGAACCTCTGCCCCAGTGTGGCTCCTGTCCCCCAAGCACACCAGCTCAAGCACCGCATGGCATCTTTTGGCCTGCGTACTTGCGTAGCCCCTTGAACGACTACGGAGCACCGCTGGTTCCGAGGAAGAGGCCATGGAGGAAGAAGAAGAGGAGGGGGTGGAGGAGAGAGGTGTGTCACAATCATTAGCATTTTGGAGGCGTGGTGGCGGAACAACCTCCAACACTACTGCACCTTGTCCTGCATCCTTCCCAGCTGCCAGCAGAGTCACCCAATGCGCCGTGAAACTTAGGTAACGTCCCTGTCCATGCCTGCTGGACCATGAGTCAGCGGTAATATGCACCTTACCGCTGACCGCCCTGTCCAGCGAGGCATGGACATTGCCTTCCACATGCTGGTAGAGAGCCGGAATCGCCTTCCGTGAGAAAAAGTGGCGTTTGGGTACCTGCCACTGAGGAACCGCACATTCCACAAACTCACGGAAGGGGGCAGAGTCTACCAACTGAAAAGGCAGCAGTTGAAGTGCTAGCAATTTTGCCAAGCTAGCATTCAACCGTTGGGCATGTGGATGGCTGGGAGCAAACTTCTTTCGGCGATGCAGCAGCTGGGGCAGGGAAATTTGCCTGGTACAATCTGACGTCGGTGTACCAAAATCAGATTGCCCACAAGTACGTGGCTGTGACACACCTAATTCTACACCTTCATTCCTCTCAGTGCAGGTCTCAGAGAGGACTGAAGGTCTAGTGGGGTTGGAAATCTCAGCTGATGAGGAGCAAGCAGAGGTCCTCTTTGTTCTTTGGTGTGGGTCTTTTAGATACGCTTGCCAACGAACTGCATGGCAGGTCAACATATGTCTGGTCAAGCATGTGGTACCCAAGCGGGAGATGTTTTGGCCACGCGAGATACGCTTGAGACATATGTTGCAAATAGCAGCGGTGCGATCTGATGCACTCGTCTCAAAAAAGGCCCACACCAAAGAACTTTTTGAATAACGCGCAGAGACTGCAGCGCCCTGCACATGTGGAGCTTTGGGGTGTGATGCAGTCAATGTGCTGCCCTTAGGCTGGCCCCTGGAGGGCATCCTGCCTCGTTGGTGATGTGCCGCCTCCTCCTCCTCCTCCTCCTCCTCTCTCCTATCAGGCACCCACGTTGAGTCAGTGACCTCATCATCCCCTCCCTCCTCATCACTGGAGCAAACCTGGCAGTATGCTGCAGCAGGGGGAGCATGACTGCCAGATTGCTGTCCTTCTTGGGCACCCCCTCTGTCCGTGCTCGTGTTACTGCCTTCATCGAGCTCAGTATCATCATCAGAGCCTTCCAAACGCTGGGCATCCTCCTGGAGCATGTACCCAACACTGTGGTCAAACAGTTCGAGGGACTCCTCAGGAGGACATGGTGGGGCTAGGGAAGGAGTCACTGATGACATTGAGCCGAGGGAAGAGGCCGCTGCTTTGCCAGACAAAGTACCTTGGGCATGGGTGAGAGAGGATGAGGAGGATGAGGACGGCTTGGTCATCCACTCGACCAAGTCTTCCGCATGTTGCGGCTCAACATGGCCAGCTGCCGAAAAAAAGGCCAAGCGTGTCCCATGGCCACGTGCTGATGAGGATGCACCGTCTCCACAACCAGCACTAGACACAGAGCCTGCTTGCCCTCTCTTATTGGCTTGTGACTGTCTGCCTCTCCTTCTTGGCCTTCCAGACATACTAATGGCCTGTAGCTGCACTAAGCTGGGATATATATATATATATATATATATATATATATATATATATATATATGTACTGATACTGCAGCTATCAAAATCAACTGCTTGCCTGTAGAATGAGAACACCACCAACCTTCTACAGGTAGCTTTAGCTGAACACTGTGAGGTGGACGCACCCCACTAACTTGTAGGTTTAGCAGAACACTGTGAGCAGGACGCACTGCACTAACTGTAAATAGTCTAGCTGCCTGACTGTGGTACTAATAGGATCAATAGAACACCAGCAATTTTGTTCAGGTAGCTGTATTTACTGTAACAAGACAAGCCTGCCTGTCAGTAAGAAGATAACAGAAACGGATCTAGCTGAACACTGTGAGCAGGACGCACCCCACTAGCTTGTAGGTTTAGCTGAACACTGTGAGGTGGACGCACCCCACTAACTTGTAGGTTTAGCTGAACACTGTGAGCAGGACGAACCCCACTAACTTGTAGGTTTAGCAGAACACTGTGAGCAGGACGCACTGCACTAACTGTAAATAGTCTAGCTGCCTGACTGTGGTACTAATAGGATCAAAAGAACATCAGTAATTTTCTTTAAAATACTGTAACAAGACAAGCCTGCCTGTCAGTAAGAAGATAACAGGAACGGATCTAGCTGAACACTGTGAGCAGGACGCACCCCACTAGCTTGTAGGTTTAGCTGAACACTGTGAGGTGGACGCACCCCACTAACTTGTAGGTTTAGCTGAACACTGTGAACAGGACGCACCCCACTAACTTGTAGGTTTAGCAGAACACTGTGAGCAGGACGCACTGCACTAACTGTAAATAGTCTAGCTGCCTGACTGTGGTACTAATAGGATCAAAAGAACACCAGCAATTTTCTTCAGGTAGCTGTATTTACTGTAACAAGACAAGCCTGCCTGTCAGTAAGAAGATAACAGGAACGGATCTAGCTGAACACTGTGAGCAGGACGCACCCCACTAGCTTGTAGGTTTAGCTGAATACTGTGAGGTGGACGCACCCCACTAACTTGTAGGTTTAGCTGAACACTGTGAGCAGGACGCACCCCACTAACTTGTAGGTTTAGCAGAACACTGTGAGCAGGACGCACTGCACTAACTGTAAATAGTCTAGCTGCCTGACTGTGGTACTAATAGGATCAAAAGAACACCAGCAATTTTCTTCAGGTAGCTGTATTTACTGTAACAAGACAAGCCTGCCTGTCAGTAAGAAGATAACAGAAACGGATCTAGCTGAACACTGTGAGCAGGACGCACCCCACTAGCTTGTAGGTTTATCTGAACACTGTGAGGTGGACGCACCCCACTAACTTGTAGGTTTAGCTGAACACTGTGAGCAGGACGCACCCCACTAACTTGTAGGTTTAGCAGAACACTGTGAGCAGGACGCACTGCACTAACTGTAAATAGTCTAGCTGCCTGACTGTGGTACTAATAGGATCAAAAGAACACCAGCAATTTTCTTCAGGTAGCTGTATTTACTGTAACAAGACAAGCCTGCCTGTCAGTAAGAAGATAACAGAAACGGATCTAGCTGAACACTGTGAGCAGGACGCACCCCACTAGCTTGTAGGTTTAGCTGAACACTGTGAGGTGGACGCACCCCACTAACTTGTAGGTTTAGCTGAACACTGTGAGCAGGACGCACCCCACTTACTTGTAGGTTTAGCAAAACACTGTGGGCAGGACGCACTGCACTAACTGTAAATAGTCTAGCTGCCTGACTGTGGTACTAATAGGATCAAAAGAACACCAGTAATTTTCTTTAAAATACTGTAACAAGACAAGCCTGCCTGTCAGTAAGAAGATAACAGGAACGGATCTAGCTGAACACTGTGAGCAGGACGCACTGCACTAAATGTAAATAGTCTAGAAGATAACAGGAACGGATCTAGCTAAACTGAATACAGTGTATATATATATATATATGCAACACCTGGGATGCATATATATACACAATACACTTTAAGTGCAGCTAACTGACTGACTGTCCTGCCTAATCTAGCTAACTCAAATGAAATGACACTGTCTCTCTCTCTCTCTCTAAGCACACCGGAACACACTGCACAGGGCCGCCGTGCAGGCGGCCTTATATAGTGTGGGGCGTGTACTAAATCCCCTGAGCCATAATTGGCCAAAGCCTCCTTGGCTTTGGCCAATTATGGCTCTCTGTTAAGGCGGCGCTGTGATTGGCCAAGCATGCGGGTCATAGTGCATGCTTGGCCAATCATCAGCAAGCAATGCACTGCGATGCCGCAGTGAATTATGGGCCGTGACGCGCCACACGAATTTGGCGCGAACGGCCCATATCGTTCGCAATTCGGCGAACGATCGAACAGCCGATGTTCGAGTCGAACATGGGTTCGACTCGAACACGAAGCTCATCCCTAGTAGTGAGGAAGTGAAATCACCATTTTACGCCCTTAGAAAGCCTGAAGGCGGTGATTGATTTTCGGTGCCCTGTACGCGGCTAGGCTCCCAAAAAGTCTCACACATGTGGTATCCCCGTACTCAGGAGAGGCAGCAGAATGTATTTCGGTGTGTAATTTCACATATTCCCATGGCATGTTTGAGCAATAGATCATTTAGTGACAACTTCGTGCAAAAAAAAAAAATTAATATTCCCGCAACTTGTGGCAAAATATAAAATATTCCATGGACTCAACATGTCTATCAGCAAATAGCTTGGGGTGTCTACTTTCCAAAAAGGGGTCATGGGGGGGGGCTGAACTGTCCTGGCATTTTATGCACAACACTTATGTCACGCATCACCCACTCTTCTAACCACTTGAAGACAAAGCCCTTTCTGACACTTTTTGTTTACATGAAAAAATATTATTTTTTTGCAAGAAAATTACTTTGAACCCCCAAACATTATATATTTTTATACAGCAAAGGCCCTACAGATTAAAATGGTGGGTGTTGCAATTTTTTTTTTCACACAGTTTTTGCACAGCAATTTTTCAAACGCAATTTTTTGGGAAAAAACACACTTTTTCACACACTTTCCAACTTCATTGCCCAAATGTTTGATGAAATAAAAAATATGATCTTATGCCGAGTACATGGATACCAAACACGACATGCTTTAAAATTGTGCACAAATTTGCAGTGACGACAAACTACATACATTTTTAAAAGCATTTAAAAGCCTTTACAGTTTACCATGTTAGATTTACAGAGGAGGTCTACAGCTAAAATTACTGCCCTCGATCTGGCCTTCGTGGTGATACCTCACATGCATGGTGCAATTGCTGTTTACATTTGACACCAGACCGATGCTTGCATTCACCTTTGTGCGTGAGCACGGCAGGAGAGAGTGCCTTTTGTTTTTTTTAATTATCTATTTTGCTTTTTTATTATATTTTTAAACTGTTCCTTTCATTTTTAGAATTTTTATTGTTATCTCAGGGAATGTAAATATCCCCTATGATAGCAATAGGTAGTGACAGGTACTCTTTTTTGAAAAAATTGGGGTCTATTAGAACCTAGATCTCTCCTGTGCCCTCAAAGCATCTGACCACACCAAGATCGGTGTGATAAAATGCTTTCCCAATTTCCCAATGGTGCTTTTTATATCCGGCGAAACCTAAGTCATAAAAAATGCTCATAGCTTCCGATTTCTAAGGCCATAGAGATGATTGGAGCTATTCTGGTCTCTGATCAGCTCTATGGTCAGCTGGCGGAACCACCAGCTGCATTCTCGTGTTCCCTGTTGGGACAGGAGAGCCCAAGAAAACCATGGAAGATGGAGGGAGGGGGGGACGTTCCCTCCCACTGCTTATGAAACAATCTAGAGGCTAATTAGCTGCTAGGATTGCTTTTACATGAAAACTGACCGCTGGCTGAAAAGAATGATACCAAGATAATACCTAAACCTGCAGGCATCATTCTGGTATAACCACTTAAAGTCCAGAAACATACCAGTCTGTTGCTGGTCCTTGTTGGGCATACATTGTAATGTTCTTTTTTCATGCAGGCTGTGGGCTGAACAAAAAAAAGAGATTGATCGGTGGGTATGCCCATCATTAGAATACTGCCCTTCATCCACCCACTTCTAACAATGGGTATACACGCACCATTTTTTTTAACTGTGGTGGTGAATTTACCAGCTACATCGCTGGAGTCGCTGATTTACGTATCGTGGGAGCAAACGCTGTTGCTGTCAAGATACATAAATCAGTGTTGCAGCTGAATGGTGTACCTGCTAAGCAAATGATGGTTAACAATAAAACAAAGTAACATTACAGTATAACAGTAATGCCCCGTACACACGGTCGGACTTTCCGATGTACAATATGTGATTGGAGCTTGTTGTCGGAAATTTCCGATCGTGTGTAGGCTCCATCGGACAGTTTCCATCGGAATTTCCATCACACAAAATTTGAGAAAATTTCCGACAACAAAATCCGTTCACGTAAATTCCGATCGTGTGTACACAATTCCGACGCACAAAGTGCCACGCATGCTCAGAATAAATTACGAGACGGAAGCGCTCGGTCTGGTAAAACTAGCGTTCATAATGGAGATAGCACATTCATCACGCTGCAATTTTTCAAATAGTTTAATGCAGCGCATTCTCTTCTTCTTTAGAATGCCAAAAGAATTAAGTTGTTTTGCTGCTCATATTCACACAGAGTTCTCACAAACTGATTTCTTTATTTGAACCAAAGAACTGCGCTTTAGGATAAGTATATGGGTTCAGAGACTATGGTTGCTGCCTCCCTTATACAAAGTTCCTATACAGGTTCCTTGCCAGAATATTATAAGTAAAATTGTTTGGGTATATTGGCGCTACCTAAAAATGGTTATACTATGGGATAGCCTAAAGTATAGCACTCCCTACTAATGTTCATAGATCTTAGGTGTGCAATATGTATGAACCCCCTATTATAGTATGGGTGGTCCTACGATCAGTATGAATCCACTATTCATATGTTATGGAAATTTATGATAATTACCAAGTGTCGCACAGCTTACTGTGTCATACAGCCTTTGGGAAGGAAGCCAGAGGCTGCATACCATACTATGCATTTATTAATAACCATATATCTCTATGATGGTATATAGATATCGTGTTGTCCTAATTTAATTGTATGAACAACATTATATTGTATTGCATAGAACAAACCAGAATATAGCAGGTCCAACAATTAAAACTACAACATATATTGCAAACGTCCCATATATTGCTGTTAATATAATTTATTCAGGTTCCCACAGGTGACTTGTGTGCTCCAACAATTTGTCTGGTGACTCTTGTGCTCCCCCTTTGGTTGCTTACTCACCAACTCCCAGAACCCCACCAGGGGTATGGTGCTTTTGATATAATTTGCTGGGTCACTCCACTTGTTCCGTCTGTCAGATAGTCAGCTACCAAAATCCACACTGGGGTAATCCACCTGAAATGGGGGATGGGTCGCCTTGCTGCTGTGTTTTGTGTTGGATGTCTCCTATGCTTTCCAATCCTTGGAGGTATTGCTTCCCCTCAAATATTATAAAAAAGGAGAGCTTCCATAGCGTAATAAAGTTTGATACTTTATTTAAAACTTCATATACCCGCAATACGGGGTTAAATAGCCATAATGGGTATGACTGAAGCAAAATTAATTAACAAAAAATTAAAAACTTAAAAAATCAAACAGAAAAAAATTTATATGATTTTTAAAAATAACAAAATGACAAAAAGTAAAAAATAAAAAATAATAACAAAATAAAAGAAGTCCAGGTACTATTGTATATTATTGACCAAGTTAGGTAGGACAGCATTAGTACCAAGCTAGATAGAAAAACAGTCCCTCCAATCAGGCATAAACAGTGCAGTGGAGGTGTGTAAAGCACCAGGCTGCTAAGCACCGTCCTCCTCTCTCGTATGCCCTAGAGCAGACTGACAGAGCGTCCTCAGCAACGTTGCTGAGGACGTCATGTGACGAAGCGCGCACAACGGCATCACGCTCTGTCAGTCTGCTCTAGGGCATACGAGAGAGGAGGACGGTGCTTAGCAGCCTGGTGCTTTACACACCTCCACTGCACTGTTTATGCCTGATTGGAGGGACTGTTTTTCTATCTAGCTTGGTACTAATGCTGTCCTACCTAACTTGGTCAATAATATACAATAGTACCTGGACTTCTTTTATTTTGTTATTATTTTTTATTTTTTACTTTTTGTCATTTTGTTATTTTTAAAAATCATATAAATTTTTTTCTGTTTGATTTTTTAAGTTTTTAATTTTTTGTTAATTAATTTTGCTTCAGTCATACCCATTATGGCTATTTAACCCCGTATTGCGGGTATATGAAGTTTTAAATAAAGTATCAAACTTTATTACGCTATGGAAGCTCTCCTTTTTTATAATATTTGAGGGGAAGCAATACCTCCAAGGATTGGAAAGCATAGGAGACATCCAACACAAAACACAGCAGCAAGGCGACCCATCCCCCATTTCAGGTGGATTACCCCAGTGTGGATTTTGGTAGCTGACTATCTGACAGACGGAACAAGTGGAGTGACCCAGCAAATTATATCAAAAGCACCATACCCCTGGTGGGGTTCTGGGAGTTGGTGAGTAAGCAACCAAAGGGGGAGCACAAGAGTCACCAGACAAATTGTTGGAGCACACAAGTCACCTGTGGGAACCTGAATAAATTATATTAACAGCAATATATGGGACGTTTGCAATATATGTTGTAGTTTTAATTGTTGGACCTGCTATATTCTGGTTTGTTCTATGCAATACAATATAATGTTGTTCATACAATTAAATTAGGACAACACGATATCTATATACCATCATAGAGATATATGGTTATTAATAAATGCATAGTATGGTATGCAGCCTCTGGCTTCCTTCCCAAAGGCTGTATGACACAGTAAGCTGTGCGACACTTGGTAATTATCATAAATTTCCATAACATATGAATAGTGGATTCATACTGATCGTAGGACCACCCATACTATAATAGGGGGTTCATACATATTGCACACCTAAGATCTATGAACATTAGTAGGGAGTGCTATACTTTAGGCTATCCCATAGTATAACCATTTTTAGGTAGCGCCAATATACCCAAACAATTTTACTTATATTATTATATGATTTCTTTATTATTTCTCGTGATCTCATGAATAATATTAATTTTGTTTTTCGTCACATCTCCATAATATTTTTTTTTTCTTTTTTTATCAAGATCTGCATTTTTTGATTTTTCTAGTGCTCTCCATAATATTATTTCTCGTTTTGTGTCAAGTTACCAAAACACCATTATTATCTTGTATTTTTTTACCTCAAGGAGGTTGGTTGGTGTCCCTTGTTAATTTGACATTGTATTTTTGAAATGTACCTGCCTACTCACAAACAAACAATCCTTTTTGAAGTAAAACACATAGGCAAGTATTTCTGAAAAATAAATATCCATTTATTCTGGGTCATAACAAAATAAAGAGGAAGGCAACGCTGGAGAAACTGCTGAAATTTGCGAAGCCTTTGTACCCCAGGGCACACATCAATAGTTTTACAGTCAAAATTGGTGGCCTGAGGAGTCCATATAATAGTGAGCACAATCCGATCCAGGACTACAAGAGATCAGGAACGGCAGCAGATGACATATCTGTCCCCAGGCTGTGGTCTTACAGCAGCCTGCATCTTTTGTCAGACCAGACTAAACCCATGACATCACTCTCTGGTCTTCCTTACATGTTTCCTTCCAGGCTGTGGCTCTGGTGTTGGAGGTGTGGCCTCACATAAGAGGCGTTGGCCCTCCTCCATTTCCAGCATTTTGCAGGCTGTCATGTAGGCATAGTCCTCTTGAACGGGGGGGGGGTTCTGAGGGCCGCAGTAGCCTTCAGAAATAGGCCAATTGCTGCCTCCATCAGGTTACTCCTCTTCCTGGCACTTTATTGTGGAAGGCCGAGAGGAGGGACCTGGGATTTGGGCAGGCTACTGTGCCCGGCCACCTCCTGGCTGCCACTTACCCCCACCACCTCCTGGCTGCCACTTTCCACGGCCTCCTCCTGGCTGAGACTTTCCTGTGTATGAAAAAGGGACATCGTTTTAGTTTTTTGTTCATCAATCACACACAATTTTCAGCTCATGACTGTTGCAAATTAAATGTTAATAAATAGAAAAGACTATCATTCTGACCCCAGCATTTTTCATTCTTGTTCCAATCATGTGTGGCCACTACTGTCTATTGTTATGTAAAACACTTTGGGAAATCAGAAATTAGTTATCAAAACTAACATATATTTAACATCATTAATTTGACAACCAGAAATATTTTGAAGAATGCTATACCTGACTCAAGCTGGGCTCCTCCACATGTGGCTGCCTGGAAGGCCCAGGTTGGTCGTCGGAAGCCTCAGCTGGGGGGGGGGGGGAAGCTTTAAAGGAAGACTGGAGAGTGCTGGCCTGGGTTCAGTCTGGCCTGCCAGAAAATGCAATCAGTATAGTAGCATAGCCTGGGTACATAAATGTCATCTGCTGCAGCTCCTGATCTCAGGAAATCCTGGACCTTCCTGCACTCCCTATTATAAGTGCTCCTCATGCCACCAATTAGGGCCTTGAAATAGGGGATGTCTGCCATGGGGATCACAGGCTTCACAAATTCCAGCAACTGATCCAGCGCTGCCTTTCTCTTTGGTTTATTGTTATAAAAGGGGTGGTTTACCTGCCACAATTAGGGCAGCTCCCTGTACATATCAATGAATATGGGGATAAACAACACAACACAAGACAAACCCTAATGTCAGGCGAAACTCTCCTAATCTTGACCCAATATAGGCCTCAATCTAGAAGCAGTATAGGCCACTGATGCACCAACTTAAAACTGTACCTTCGTTATAACGTCCCCCGCTCACAGATCGTACGTACGATGCACGCGTGTTCCGCTTTATATACACTGCGCATGCATGAAACTCCGGCCACCCTAACGTTCTTTCTAGTGTATTCCCTGCCCCTTGCCTTTCGACGCAGTGGGAGAGAACATGGCGGAGAGACAACATGTGCATGCAGAGGAGAGCAGCAAAGACAAAAGGCCGGAGCCCCGAACCTCACAATCCCGGAGGAGATTGAAGGCCGCAATTATGTCCTTTATAGAGATGGTGGAGATGGTGGACATCTTGAAGAGGACTGACTATGATGGGAAGCATGGACCTTACCCAAACCCAAATGTGAGAAAGACCAAGATCATGCCTAAAGTTGTGAAGAGTCTGCACAGGAATTTTGGAGTACGGCGATCCAAGGAGAAATTGAGGAAACGCTGGTCAGACCTCAAATTGAGGGAGCAGGATCAGTACAAAAGAGTGCAGCAAAAAAGTAAGTATTTTGTCGTGTGTTCCTATTCTTCTTCTTAACGTTCGTGTTGCTCCATGTGCTTTTCTTTACTGTTGTACATTTTAAAATGGCAACTTTCACGTTCATGGGCACGATAATCGGTCGTAGGAAACATCGTTAGTTCGCCCACTTATAAGATGTTTTAGGCAGATGCAGGTTAACTACATTTGTTCATGCCTATTTGTCTTAAAATAAGTTTGTTGTCTAGATGGATTTATAACTAGAATTAAATGGAAACTTGATTCAGTGTAAGGAGAGGACACCCAGCAGCTATTTACACATCTGGACGCAGGAGCACTAGTGTAGGACATCAGAATCAAACTTTTTAGGATGTCCCACACAGGTGCTCCAGTGGGTACTATAGGGGTGTCTCCATGTGTGAAAACTGAAAACAAAAAAGGTAAGTATTCCAGCTTTGGAAATGAAGTAAAAATGTCTTCAGCTTGGAACTCTGCCAAAACAGACAATTGTACGACACTTCCAAGCAATGTTTCATATTCCTATTTCTGCCCTCCAATATCTGTGTGCTAGGTATACCTTTTTTTTAATTCACATAGGGGAGAAAAGACTCGGGACATCTGAGGACACCAGGGACCCCCCACCTCCGAAAGAAGGGGAAGTCACCAAAACACAAGCAGAGGATGAGGAGGAAGAGGTTTTGGAAGTGGGCAAAATTGTCACCACAACAGGTGAGTGTCTGAGACCACAACTTCAGGTAAGAGATCTGTTCCTGCATATTTATAATACATGGTGTGTTTTTTTGGGTTTTTTTAGGTGATGTGGATGTTGTGGAAGAAGAATCTCATTTTACCAGTGAAAGTGCCCAGATCCTCAGCGGGGAGAGAATGGGTGCAATCGCGATTTCGAAAATCTAAAGCAAAATATCAATGATGTTCAAAAAAAAAATGAAGAACATCATTGATGTTTTAGGCAGAATATAAAACACACACAAATTTTACCCTTTTTTTCTCGTGTATTTTAAGAAAAAGTTTTAAAGTATTTTAAAAGCCAAATTTTGAAGATGCACACACTGTGTCAACATGTGCTATCTGCTATCGGGGGATATTCATGTACGTGTTTTGTGGATGCAACCCCTTCCTCCCTACTAAAGTAGCTGAGAGGAAGGGGTTGCACCCCCAAAACACGTCCATTGATCCCCCATGATCGGAGCTAGCACATGTTAACATTAGGCATGGGATCAGGAGGGAAATCCAAATTTGGAATCCCAATTTGTGTGCATCTTCAAAATTTGGTTTTTAAAGGGGTGACATCACCCCATCTGATGAAGGCAATATCAACACATTTTGGACATACTAATGTCTGATATTGCCTTCACTGTCAAAGTTGAGCTTTGAAGTTCCTGAGTTCTGTATGTTATGTATTGAAACATGCCTGTTTAACCAAAAAAGGCTATTTCTAATTAATGTGACAAAAGATAATGTTATACACCAATGATGTTTGTTTGTTCAAAACCACTTTTCTAAACGCACATGTGAATGTGCTTTGAGTAAAAAGTTTTCTACTCAACAATGTGTGGCTTCTTATTTCAACGATCAAAAGCAGTTTTTGGAGTAAAAGTATGGTGTTTACAGTGACAATGGGGGTTATTTACTATAGGCAAATCCACTTTGCACTACAAGTGCAGTTTCAGTGCAGTTTTAAGTGCACTTGGAGTGCAAAATGGATTTTCCTTTAGTAAATAACACCCATACCCTTTCTAATTTGCCTCAATTATGCCATTTTCATGACTCCACAAAATTCATTCATGGTGCTGAAAATGATTAATATTTTTGTCAGTAATAATGCATTACATACATTAACAACAAAAACAAGGTGTGTGTAGCAGACCCACAACATAATAATAGTTCGCTGAAGAAGAGATTGTCACCTCATGTATCAAATAAATTACATTTGCACTATTGAAGAAAATGTCCAAAAAGAAAAGCCCATTGGAGAACCTAGGAGACAGCTAAAAGATACCCAGGCAGTAAATCAAAGGAAATATTCTTTCAGTTTAAGTTCAAAAATTGTTGATAAAATGTTTCTTAAACAGTTTCTGGCATATCAGGCCCAACTGAGGCCACATAGTTCATTGAATTTCTCCTTAAATAGTTGTGTAGAATGCAGCATGCAAGGATTATATGGTTAAGTTTATAGTTCGCCATCTTGATTGGCGTAAGAAATAGGTGGAACCGGCTGGCCATTATCCCGAAAACGTTCTCCACCACTCTTCTGGCTCTGGCCAGCCGGTAGTTATAAACCCTCTGGTCCGGGGTGAGGGTCCTCATGGCTTCAAAACGGTCGGCTGGTCAGAACGAACTAACAGAAAGCACTGAAAAACAGAAAGGCCGGAGCTGAAAATCAGATACGAGCGGAGAAGAACGGACTGAAAATCAAATATGTAATAAAAATACGAACCCACAAGCACAAACTGAAGAGCAGTAATGATCGTAAAAGCAGGAGGCTGAGAAGCGCGAATCGTCTGTCACCAATCTTCCGAGATTAGCGGAAGGAGCCCAAAGGGTGGCGCACTTGTTGAACTTATTGAACTTCCTCTTTCTAGTGCCGTCGTACTTGTTGTACGTCACCGCGTTTGTGACGTTCGGAAATTCTGACAACTTTGTGTGACCGTGTGTATGCAAAACAAGTTTGAGCCAACATCCGTCGGAAAAAATCCATGGATTTTGTTGTCGGAATGTCCGATCTATGTCCGATCGTGTGTACGGGACATAAGACTTACTATACCTGCAAGGAAAATACAATAAAACATAGTAAAAATTAAAAAAAATTAAAAAATTAAAAAAAAAAACATTTTTTAACGCAATCTGTGCCTAGAAAATTTATGCCAAAGCATGGGGGCGTCCGCCCCTAATGTTCTAATGTTAGGAGCAAATCGCTCTTCCACCCCTGCCCCCATGCTTCGGCATATATGCTCTTTTTTTTAACTGTGGTGGTGAAATCACCTCCGACAACGCTGGAGTCACGGCTTTACATATCGTGGGAGCAAACGCTGTTGCTGTCAAAACGTAAAAACCGTGATTGGTTTCCATTCTCTGGCAAGGGTCAGCTGGGGATTAGCGGTGATAAATTTACCAGCATATAAATTGCTTTGGTCCACAATAGATCTATAGAGATCTTCGGTGAAAAACAGCAAATAAAAATCAAGTGATGTAAAATCGAATGTTTCCACCTGAATTCCGGGTTGGCCAGTGAATGGGGGAAGTACGGGTGCTGCAGAAGTGGTAGGCTCCCAATTAGGATTGGCGAATGCAGCAGGAAGGGCACTATGGGCTTGATGGTTCTGTCTTCTTCTTGGTGGCAGCGGGACACTACTCGTGCTAGCCACCCCGCCAGCTTGAACTGCACTTATGGGACACGTCACCACGTGATACGGCAGTGCTGGATGTATGACCAGGATGTACTAGGCCGCTGGTGCTTGCCAGTTCACCAGATGGATGAGCAGCACTAGTACTGGCTCTCTGCTCCATACGAGAGCCCTGCGGTTCTTGCACCTCAACAACAGCAGAAGAAGATCGGGGTCTGGTACGCCTGACCTTGGCAGGGACCACAACTCAGTCGTCAGAGCTATCTGTAAGGGTGCCGCCACTGTCTACAGGATCATATTCTGAGCCTGAATCAGATGAGTGACTTCCTCTTCACTATCTGTCATGCTCAGAAACGTGCAGGGCCGTCTTTAGCGCAGGGCAAACGGGGCACTTGCCCTGGGCCCAATCTTTGTTGGGGGGCCCGCGCTAGCCGTGAATTGGGGCCCCGATGACAGCTTTGCAGAGTGCGCAGAGGACACGGGAGGATGTATTCCGTGCTAACCAGCTGAGAGGGGGTGGGGCCGGGAGCTCCACTGACGCTCTGACCCCGCCTACGTGACGGCTTGTAGTGAGAGCCAGTGATCGGAGTGGGAGTGTCATTGGAGTTCCCGGCCCCGCCTCCTCTATACTGGCTGGTGAATACAGAGGTCCGGGGGCGGGGCCGGGAGCTCCAATGACACTCCCACTCCGATCACTGGCTCTCACTACAGATGCGAGTACACAGGCTGCACGTGGGCGGCGTCAGTGGAGCTCCCAGCCCCGCCCCTCTCAGCTGACTAGCGCGGGAATACATCCTCCTGTATCCTCTGTGCGCTCTGCAAAGCTGTCATCGGGGCCCCAATTCATAGGTGATGCAGCCCCCAACACAAAGCATCAGTGGAACTGTTGTAGTGAGAGCAGAGAGTGGAAGCCCCGCCCACACACCTGAATGTATGTAGTGAGTTTGGCTGGCCAGGTATGTCTTTACACCCATAAAATGCCTGACTGCTGAAACCCTGAGCTGTGTTATTCAACTGTAAAGCTGTGCATTGCTGAAAGTTCTTTGACCATCTCCTGTATAATGTCTGCAGTCTCTGATTGTCTCCTGCAGTATGTCCGCGATCTCTGATTGTCTCCTGCAGTATGTCCGCGATCTCTGATTGTCTCCTGCAGTATGTCCGCAGTCTCTGATTGTCTCCTGCAGTATGTCCGCAGTCTCTGATTGTCTCCTGCAGTATGTCCGCAGTCTCTGATTGTCTCCTGCAGTATGTCCGCAGTCTCTGATTGTCTCCTGCAGTATGTCCGCAGTCTCTGATTGTCTCCTGCAGTATGTCCGCAGTCTCTGATTGTCTCCTGCAGTATGTCCGCAGTCTCTGATTGTCTCCTGCAGTATGTCCGCAGTCTCTGATTGTCTCCTGCAGTATGTCCGCAGTCTCTGATTGTCTCCTGCAGTATGTCCGCAGTCTCTGGTAATCTCCTGCAGTATGTCCGCAGTCTCTGGTAATCTCCTGCAGTATGTCCGCAGTCTCTGGTAATCTCCTGCAGTATGTCCGCAGTCTCTGGTAATCTCCTGCAGTATGTCCGCAGTCTCTGGTAATCTCCTGCAGTATGTCCGCAGTCTCTGGTAATCTCCTGCAGTATGTCCACAGTCTCTGATTGTCTCCTGCAGTATGTCCGCAGTCTCTGGTAATCTCCTGCAGTATGTCCGCAGTCTCTGGTAATCTCCTGCAGTATGTCCGCAGTCTCTGATTGTCTCCTGCAGTATGTCCGCAGTCTCTGATTGTCTCCTGCAGTATGTCCACAGTTTCTGATTGTCTCCTGCAGTATGTCTGCAGTCTTTAATTGTCTCCTGCAGTATGTCCGCAGTCTCTGGTAATCTCCTGCAGTAAGTCCGCAGTCTCTGGTAATCTCCTGCAGTATGTCCGCAGTCTCTGGTAATCTCCTGCAGTATGTCCGCAGTCTCTGGTAATCTCCTGCAGTATGTCCGCAGTCTCTGGTAATCTCCTGCAGTATGTTCGCAGTCTCTGGTAATCTCCTGCAGTATGTTCGCAGTCTCTGATTGTCTCCTGCAGTATGTCCGCAGTCTCTGGTAATCTCCTGCAGTATGTCCACAGTCTCTGATTGTCTCCTGCAGTATGTCCACAGTCTCTGATTGTCTCCTGCAGTATGTCCACAGTCTCTGATTGTCTCCTGCAGTATGTCCACAGTCTCTGATTGTCTCCTGCAGTATGTCCACAGTCTCTGATTGTCTCCTGCAGTATGTCCGCAGTCTCTGATTGTCTCCTGCAGTATGTCCGCAGTCTCTGGTAATCTCCTGCAGTATGTCCGCAGTCTCTGGTAATCTCCTGCAGTATGTCCGCAGTCTCTGGTAATCTCCTGCAGTATGTTTGCAGTCTCTGGTAATCTCCTGCAGAAAGTCCGCAGTCTCTGATTGTCTCCTTCAGTATGTCCGCATTCTCTGATTGTCTCCTTCAGTATGTCCGCAGTCTCTGATTGTCTCCTGCAGTATGTCCGCAGTCTCTGATTGTCTCCTGCAGTATGTCCACAGTCTCTGATTGTCTCCTGCAGTATGTCCGCAGTCTCTGGTAATCTCCTGCAGTATGTCCGCAGTCTCTGGTAATCTCCTGCAGTATGTCCGCAGTCTCTGGTAATCTCCTGCAGTATGTTTGCAGTCTCTGGTAATCTCCTGCAGTAAGTCCGCAGTCTCTGATTGTCTCCTTCAGTATGTCCGCATTCTCTGATTGTCTCCTTCAGTATGTCCGCAGTCTCTGATTGTCTCCTGCAGTATGTCCGCAGTCTCTGATTGTCTCCTGCAGTATGTCCGCAGTCTCTGATTGTCTCCTGCAGTATGTCCACAGTCTCTGATTGTCTCCTGCAGTATGTCCGCAGTCTCTGATTGTCTCCTGCAGTATGTCCGCAGTCTCTGGTAATCTCCTGCAGTAAGTCCGCAGTCTCTGGTAATCTCCTGCAGTATGTCCACAGTCTCTGATTGTCTCCTGCAGTATGTCCGCAGTATCTGGTAATCTCCTGCAGTAAGTCCGCAGTCTCTGGTAATCTCCTGCAGTATGTCCGCAGTCTCTGATTGTCTCCTGCAGTATGTCCGCAGTATCTGGTAATCTCCTGCAGTAAGTCCGCAGTCTCTGGTAATCTCCTGCAGTATGTCCGCAGTCTCTGATTGTCTCCTGCAGTATGTCCACAGTCTCTGATTGTCTCCTGCAGTATGTCTGCACTCTCTGACACTCTCCTGTAATATGTGTATTAATGTGCCCCTTTACTTGCTCAATTATTTGGGATTGCTCCACTGCTCAGTGAGAGGTAATGATGTGCATTAACCTCTAGCAACCAATCAGCGAACAGTAGTGATCTGCTTTAATCTCTAGCAACCAATCAGTAAGTGATAATGATGTACTGTAACCCCTAGCAAGCAAGTGAGGGCTAATAATGTACATCAACCTCTAGCAACCAATCGGCAAGCAGAAATTATGTGTTGTAACCTCTAGAAACCAGCCAGTGAGCAGTAAGGATAGGCTGTAACCTCTGGCAAACAATTGCAATTGCTGCGTGATCTGCTGCAGTAAACTGATTTTGAGTCTACCTGCTATTTTTTGTATGTCTCAGAATGGAGGGGTGGGGCCCCAAGAAAATGTTTGCCCAGGGCCCAATCAAAATTAAAGACGGCCCTGGAAACGTGTAGGCCTCTTCACTACTGTACCTTCGATTTGACATTTTGGTTTCTAAATTTACTGGTACACTAGTGAGACTCACAAGAAAAAAAAACCTGACTGTCAGCGACTGCTTCAAACGCTACCAAAAAAACTGTTAGCGTTTGCAGGGATCAGGCCTGACTCTTCGAACGCTGCAGTTATGTGTGTTGTGTTTTTGTAGGTGACAGTGATCGATTGATACTGCACTTGGGTGGGCTGGGCTGGGCCGGGCGGAGGGGCTAAACGCATGTGTTAGCAGGTATCTGGGCTGATCCCGCTAACACTGCGTTTTTGGGAACTCTAAACTGCTGGGGACACTAATATAGTTCTGATGAGATCAGATATTGATCCGTTCAGATACTATACTGCTAAGGGAGGTGTATGGTGCGGGTGTGGGTGTTAACGCTACTGGCACTGATCTGACGCTGCCTGAGGCAACGCAGACCCTGAATGACTCTAAAACCTAACTGATCTCACCCGCCGGGTGATCAGGGGGTTAAACCTTTATTGGGTAATTTACGGCAGGTGCCCTGACGCTATAAAAAAAAATCTAGCTAACCAGCGTCACCCGTGACACTTATACAGTGATCACTGGTGACAGGGGGTGATCAGGGGATTAAACCTTTATTGGGGGGGTTAGGGGGTCTGGGCCTAATACTAAATACCCTAACGCTGATTTTTTTTCACTAATGGTACCAGTTAAGCGATCAAAAAAAATCTGAATGCTGCACTGGGTAATACAGTGACAAGAGGTGAAGGGGTTAACTGGGGGGGGGGGGGGGCGATCGGGGGGTGTCAAGTGTACCTATGTGAACTGGTGTCAGTGTAGTGTTGGTGCACTTACTGTAAGATGTTCTCTCTCCTTGGTCTGGAACGGAAAGGACCGACATGAGGAGAAATGACATCACTTCCCCTGCTGTGTTTACACTTACACATGCAGGGGAAGGATCTCATTCACCAGGAGCGATCACCAGGTCCAGGCCAGATTTCATTGGCCTGGGCCTGGGGATTGATCGGTTATGGATCAAATCCGATTTCACGGCCGCCGTAACATAACGGCGATTCGCCTGCCTGTGCCATTCTACCGCAGTACAACTGCAGCGGCTGGTCGGGAAGCGGTTAATATAAGCCACCTAGTTGTGTCAATCGGTCTAAGTATCGACAGTCTCCAGATGGTGAAGGAGAGGACATTAGGACCACTGCTGGCTGAGGCGTTTCAAAGGGATACCTTCTTCCTCAGAGCCTTGCAGTAGTAGCTCCTTCAGTTCATATACACGTGTGCACTCGATAGACAATAGATGTGTCTATTGAGTGCTTCAAAACGCATCAGCGCAGTGGTCTGATGTCCTCTCCTCCACCATCTGGAGACTGTCGATACCTAGACCGATTGCCATTTGCTTATATTAAGCAAATTTTCTTCACATGTTTGTGAGTAGCTTTTTATCTGTTTTTATCAATAAATATATTAAGGATAATGTACAAGGCCAGTGCACCCTCTTTCTTTACTCTTCTTTTGGCTGCTAGGATACCCCTATTCTGCAGGGCAGCAAGGCCTGAGAAATTATCCTTTGAACACTAGATCACCCGGACATCACACTTATGTGCAAGAGTATTTGTTTGCTGCTATCAAGATTCCTAACAGGCAGTATTTAGGGTTAAGCGGTACTGTAATTTGAAACACCCTGTTAGGGGTATCCAGGACAACTGCCCAATAGCGGTGGAGCTTATGGCACCTCCAGAGAAGATGGATAAGGTCACCCCTATCACCTTTGCATCTATAACATGTAGGATCTGTGAGCATACCAATATCGTATAACCTAGCAGAAGTGCGGTGTGATCTCAGTACTATGTACAGTTTCTGTGATGAAATTAAAGAGCTGGATACCACAGCCTGCAGCGCATCTCCCCACTGGTCACCAGATAGTGGTCCCATGTCCCTTTTCCAGTTTTCACGGGCTTGGTGGGGTAACCATACAGGTATTTACTCAGTAGCATGTTGTAGCACTGGGAAATAAGGCCTTTAGCACAGTCAACCAAGAAAATGAATTTAAGATCGGTTAGCGACAAGGTCCATAAAGTTTCCTTCCCCTGAGCTCTGACAGCGTGTTGCAATTGCAGGTAGTAGAATAGCATTGATTGGGGGAGATTGAATCTTTCCTTAAGAACTGCAAAAAGGGAGTAGATTCCTGTTCTGGAAGATATGCATCAAATAGGTCACTCTGTACATCCTCCACCTGCCACACTGTTGTAATTTGGCCAGTTCCCCATGTAGCACGACCCCCTTGGAGACTACCTTGATTTACCTGTTCTGCATCACCATGACCCTGCGACCCTACCAACCAATCTGACACTCTGGGTTTAGACATCTTCCACAACACCTTTAAATGACAAGTCACACAAGTCAAATATGTTTATAGTATATACACTTTTACTGAAGTAAGTGATATGGTATTGATACACAGAAAAGAGGAATTGGTCGGCCGAGTGCTGGATAACAACCCAGACTCGGAAGAATAATTCCCCTAAAAGGCAACTTAAACAGTACAACAGCACAAAACGCAATTCACATATATGTACAATGAATTACCACTTGGAGCATAACCTATAAAGGTAGTAAAAGGTTAGCTATCTAGGACAGGCAGTCTCACACTAACAGGTAACCCCAGGCCGGCCCATTTAACCTTTATATCCTAATGAGAGATCAGATGAAATAGGGGATAGAGTAGGGCCCTTTTGTATGATAATAACAACAGTGTCCAAGATGCAGGCCTGATAGTCTTCACCGGCAGTTGGAACTCATTAGATTGTATCTGATAAGGCACGGGGCAAGTGGCGTACCCTTTTTGTATCACTGTTGTGTTTTATGGTCAGGCAACACACTGACACCTTTGCAGCCATTGTGCTATATGCTGGGTGTTCAGTGTGCCCCTGTACCTTTAAGAAGGGGTGGCTCCCCTTCAGTCCACCTGCTCTCCCCTATCCATCAGAATGCATGTGCCTCCACTGTGGAGACACTTATAAGTTAGTGTTAGGTACCACAAATACCAGGGTGCCTTGACGAGGCTCTGTGGCTTACGCATGCATTTGCAAATGTGTGCAGACTAAACCCCTGCTTTTAACACATACTGTTAGACAGGTTTACTTGGTTGTCTGCAGGCTGGTCGGTAAGTTAAGCTTGTTTTTTTCCTTGGATTTATCCTTGGCCTTGTTTATAACTGTTGTTAGCCTTCCAATGCTTCTTACTGTGATAGCCAGCTATAGATGGGGCAAGTGGCGTACCCTTTTTGTATCACAGTGGTAAAGTGATAGCCAAGAGGCTTAAACAAGCTAGTGATACTCCTTGAAGTGGTTTTAAGTATAAATGTGTCTATGTACAGTGTTCCAAACAGTAATGCAATAAAGTGTTCCCAAGGTAAAGGTGTCTGTACAGTGTTCAGGTATAGTAGCAAAGAAAGGTTGCAAAGGATGGGCAATTGCCCTCTCACCAACGGCCAGACCGGCTTACACCTTACAGACAGCGATCCTGGAAGAGATGTCTGTCAGCAAACAACCAGCGATGACCCACAACTGATGATATGGCCATAGTGTAGATCTGCTGGGTAGGTGCTGCGTGGATGTCCGACAAACAGCAGGCAGACTTCTGGGTTGGAATCACTCATTCACGCATGGTAGGCACACAGCAAGGCCCAGGAAGAAGAGAGTGCGGCACGGATTTCTGGGCCCCTTTATAGTCCCTCCCAAGATTCTCCTCAGGTGGTAGCAAGGATCCCTGGTATGTGTGGTTCAGATGTCATATCACGCAAAGGAAGGTCTGAAACACCGGTGTGAAAGACTACTAATCCCACAATCCTTTCTGGTCAGGCTCACAGATGTGATGACAGCACTAGAGGGATATGTCTATAGGTAAAGAATGGTGAGAAAGGGGCGTGGCCGAGATAGGCATTTAAGAGGACATGCAGCTGTTTGCTCCGCCGAATATCCTGCAGAATCTGAGCTATAGCACCGCCATCCTGCAACCTACAGCCTCAGGACAAACACCGCTGAACTCCGTGGGATCTATTGAACAAAAGGCTAGTATTATTTTTGTGTCCCATAATGTCTAGATGCGGACAGGGCCCCCAAATCCCGCCGGACTTCCCGGTCCAAGATGGCGGCCTCCCGCCCTGCTCTGCTAAGGAAGCAGCCCAGCGTCTCTTCTCTAAATGGGGGAAAGACACTCCTTCTACCCCAGGGCCTAGCGGACATGATCCGGAGGAGGATAACAGGGATCTGGATGACACTCCTCTGATCCTGGCTCATCCACCTGCTCTGTCCCCTGGGTCCCACAGCCCCACACAACTATCCAATATGGCAGCGCCCAGCATACAGAGCAATAATGACAATACTGATCCTGTGCCAACACTCAGAGATATACTGGCTTCTGTCACTGTCTGCAACTCCTCTATTACTAATATAGCAGGGGAAGTAAAAAGCATGAAAATGGAAATATCATTTGTGTGGCAGGATATGCAAAAGTTGCGTGAACGCACCTCTGCAGTGGAAGGGCGTATTAGCACACTGGAGGATGAATGGTATCCATTACAGAGGGATGTTAAATATACTCACTTCATGGCGGCTGCCAACGCATTTAGGTTGGAAGACATGGAGAACCACCTCCGCAGAAATAACGTACGTGCGGTAGGCATCCTGGAAAAGGCAGAAGGCAAGAATCCTGTGGCGTTCATTGAATCATGGTTAGCTGTCACGCTTGGGAAAGACACTTTCTCATCTATGTTCGTGGTTGAGAGAGCCCATAGGGTCCCAACGCACCCGCCACCACAGGGTGCACCCCCGAGACCCTTCCTGTTCCGTCTGCTCAATTACAGAGACAGGGACACCATACTGTCTAAAGCCAGGGTTACTCCTTCTCTCTAAGTGGATAATCTCGCTGTTCCCTGATTTTTCAGCGGAAGTGCAAAGGCAAAGGGCGAAATTCCTGAATATCAAGAAACGACTGCGGGCAGTGAATGTTCAATATTTTATGCTATGCCCAGCAAAATTGAAGGTACTCTCCAATGGATCATCTCACTTTTTTGACAATCCTACTTCTGACATGCACTGGCTGGACAGGGAGGAACATAATCTGGAGAGGCGCCAGCCTGAAGGTTGAAAACAGAAAGAATTCTTTTCATGATATGTGCTGTGCGGTGGGGCAGGTTACATCTGTTTGATCTTACGATCTATTGGTCCCACTCCGCACTACACAGCTAATCTACTACGTTCTGGGACATATATTAATTAATATTTAGTTATCTGGTCTATATACCTCTCGGGCTACGTTATTGCCCCCCCAGAAACCTGGTCCTGAGCGGACTTATCTCCCCTCATGTTGAGGAGCATCCTATGATTACTTGGGTCCTGTTGCCCCAGAACTATGGTTTTGGTTCTCTTATTGTTCTTTTACAATTTACTTTTCTTTTGATCTTCATTTTTTTCTACAAATGAGTCTGAAATGGGTAAATCTACGATTGTCTATTCTTCAATTTAACACTAGAGGGAGCACCAAACATGTGTTATTACTGCTGTTTATAATGACATACTACATGACTGTTGTATAACAGATGTGATTACCCATTACCTGAACCCCAACCTCTTAACCTTATTCTAAACAATTAAGACCAGACAAAAGGGTTGGAGTTATAAAAGGCCGTAGCAGCCTACTTTATTAAACAAATAAATATCATAACAAAAACACATCTGTTATTCAAAGATTCCTCATCTATCTAGCGTTGGTCTTTGCAAGAGATTCGTAAACATCAGTAACATAACAATATTGCACTGCGGCCCTTCTCTTAATGTAATAATAGGCCTCAAGCCGACAAGCTGGCTCAGAGACAACCAATGACCGCAGTGCCCCCATTAACACTTCCCGTCTAACCTCCGTTAGCCGGAAACCACCATCAGGACCATGGCAACGCTAGTTCCCAAAATACTCCTTGTGCCATATCTTCCTTCCCCTGCAAAGACCAAAACGCCCGCCACTGCTATGACATCCAACTTCCACGAACCTGTTTTGGAAAAGAAAAAGAAAACACACAACCAACCTACCCAATTCACTTTTACCAATTTTTTAGGGAGGGTGGGCGGGAACTTTCCCCCACGCTTGTAATGACTCATCAGGGTGGGGACAGAATTTAACACCTTCTATGGCCCCTCCCCCTCGGCACCAAACATTCCACCCTTTCTCCTGATACCATTTCCCTGTTAACCCTGTCATGTCAGCTCTTCGCCTATGTATTTCTTACTTTGCTCCGGGCTTTTCTTTATGGGCCTATCCTTACAATACAAAGGACAAACCAATAGTACTCCCCCATATTATGCCTCTATGTACTGTGCCTGCCAACTCTAATAAGGGACTGCTCTTCCTCTCATGGAATGTGAGGGGCTTGAGTGACAGGAGACACACTTACAACCTGACTCTGTCCGCCTGCTTAAATCTCGTAAATTTCCGGTACAATTTCACTCCACCTACTCCTCTTTTTCTAGGGAAGTAAGCATGCTGATTGCTAAGAATATCTCTTTTCATTGTATGGAGAAGCAGATTGACAGAGAGGGTAAACTGGTGTTCCTGTTGTGCAGCCTGAGGGGCTTCAGATGTATTGTTGCAGCAATGTATATTCCTCCACCCTTTAATTCAAATCTCCTGAAGAAATTAGCACAGTTTATGGCATTGCACCCCAGGACCCCCCGATTTAGCTATGGGAGACTTCAATAATATTATTGACCCACAACTGGACAGGCTATCCACCTGTCCTGGAACTAAAAGAGTGATATCCTGCACATCCCCCTTTGCCGCTTTAATATCTGAGCTGGGTCTGCAAGACATTTGGAGAGGGCGTAACAGGGATGTACAATGCTACTCCTGCCACTCTGCTTCCCATGGAGGCCTCTCTAGAATAGACATGGGTATAGGAAATGATATGCTGCTCCCACATGTTTTGGATGTGGCCTATGAACCCTTCCTCCTCTCGGATCACTCTCCATTTGGGGTGTGGGTGGGTACTGCAGCTCCATCTGTCAGACCAATGTGGAGAGTTAATCCGTTTTGGTCAACCTTACTCCCCCCCCCAGATCCCATCCTTGGCGAGCTGAAGGAATTTCTGATGTTCAATAAACAATCTGCTAGTGGGGCAGTAGTATTGGATGCTATAAAAGCATTCTTACGGGGTCTCCTCATACAGGAGATATCTGGTATAAAGAAAAGATCTAGAGAATGGGAGGACATATTCCGCCTTGAGTTACAACGTAGAGAGATGGCTCTGGTAGCGTATCCCACTCCAGCCAACCAAAATAGCTGGCCTGAGTCCCTAATCATTATATAACAGGGCGGTATTGTCAACAGCTGAAAAAAAGAGACATTTCCTTCAACAGAACAATTTTGAGGAAGGAGAGAATACAGGTCACTTATTGGCTATGGTCGCTAATGCAGCATACACACGAGCAGACTTTTCGACAGGACTGGTCCGACGGACCGAGTCCGGCGGACAATCCGACCGTGTATGGGCTTCATCGGACCTTCAGCTGACTTTTCCAGTTGAAAATCTGACGGACTTTAGATTTGAAACATGCTTCAAATCTTTCCGACGGACTCGAGTCCGGTCGAAAAATCCGCTCGTCTGTATGCTAGTCCGACGGACGAAAACCCACGCTAGGGCAGCTATTGGCTACTGGCTGTCAACTTCCTTATTTTAGTCCGGTTGTACGTCATCACGTACGAATCCGTCGGACTTTGGTGTGATCGTGTGTAGGCAAGTCCGTTCGTTCAAAAGTCAGTCGGAAGGCCTTCAAAAGTCCGTCGGAAAGTCCGTCTGGCCAGTCCGGTCGAAAAGTCCGCCCGTGTGTACGCGGCATAAGGCGCAGTAGAAATCTACCTCCAATACTGAGATTAAGAAACTTAATGGTGAGGTTAGTACTTCTACTACTGACATTTTGGATACATTTCAGCAATTCTATGCAGACTTATCCACCTCTAAAACTAACAATACCCCCCCTGACTTGGCTCAGTTTTTAGGGGACTTGGACCTTTCCCTAGGTCTCCGCAGCTGAAAGAGAAGCACTAGATTCCCTGATCACGATAGAATAGCTGACTGAGGCATTGGCAGTTGCACCAAACCACAAATCTCCTGGATCGGATGGGCTGCCTGTCGAGGTATACACCAGGTATGGGTCGATCCTCCTACCTCCGCTATTGCGGTCCTTACAAGAGGCGGCTAAAACAGGTCATCTACCTGACTCGATGAAGGAGGCCATTATAGTGGTCCTTCCCATGCCAGGCAAGGATAGACAGATACTGCAGATACTGGATTCATACCGCTCCATATCGCTGCTTAATATTGATGTCAAACTGCTAGCTAGGGTTCTTGCCAACAGACTTGCAGGTGTTGTTGGCAGCTGGTACATCGTGACCAATCTGGATTCATTCCGACACAACATCCGACGCCTCTTCCTCAATATTCAAACTCCAGTAGATAACACCAGGGGTAGGGTCATTCTGTACTTGGACGTTGCCAAGGCTTTTGACAGCATTGAATGGTCCTATTTCTGGGAAATCCTGGCTGGCTTTGGTCTGGGGAATGCTTTTATCAACTGGGTGAAAGTACTCTACTAAGAACCTCGGGCCAGGGTCCGAGTTAATAACGCCCTCTCCTGGCCTTCCAGTTATACCGGGGTACTCTTTAGGGCTACCCTTTATCTCCCCTTTTATTTGCACTAGCAGTAGAGCCACTTGCAATGTTAATTCGCAATAATGGGGACCTGTGTTGCCAACCGTCAGTATTTTTACTGGCAGACAGTAAAAAACAGGCAGTTTTCTCCTGCCAGTAAATGCCAGTAAAAAGAAAAGTTTGCCAGTAAAAATATGGCTGTGACGCTCGGCCCGGAGCCAGCCAAGACCATACGAGTGCCTGCTACAGTGTGTTCGGGCGGCTCTGGTGGAGGCGGTGCCTGAGCTTGTCCTGTGATGTCATGGTGCAAGGGAGCCAAGCAGAGCGGCCAGAGCCTTGTGAGTGGGTCTGCAGGATGGGAGCAAGGCAGGCCGGGAGCGGGATCATCAGTGATGTTTGGACTGGAGGGACCGCCTGGCTTGGGGAGAGACTGTCACTGTGACTCAGGAGGGGACGTGTCGTGTCGGTAATCTGTACTACTGCACACTGCTGTCAGTATCCCCATGAGAGTCAATTTCATGTGTTTGCTCATTCTAATTTCTTGCCCTCCCGAATCCTGTCCCTGAGCTACTTACTTACTATATCGAAAATATATATAATAAGAAATATGTTTTTGCCTTATTATCTACCTTAAATCACATTGCTAATTACATATTGTACTTGTTTGTAGCCTAAATAGTGAAATTTGTACTTAAAACTGTAATTTTGTATCTTTTGGAAATGTCAGTAAAAACTTGGCTGTGCCAGTAAATCTTGGGTGTCGTGTCAGTAAATTTCAATCTGTTAGGTTGGCAACACTGATGGGGACATTGTGGGATTCCGCAGGGGCCAGCTGGTGTACAAGTTGTCCCTTTACGCTGGCGATGCCTTACTATATTTGGCGGACTTCAGTGGCTCGCTGCAGACCCTGATGGCAACCATTATTAAATTCAGTGATTTCTCCGGATTTACTATTATTTGGTCCAAATCTGTACTTATGCCTCTAGATACACTAGTATCACCTCTCCCCTCAAAGGCGTCCCAAATTGCCATTGTTAACACTTTCAAATATCTGGGAGTAATGATATCGCCGGACCCTACTGAATACTTGAAACTTAATCTAGCCCCCTAATGGAAAGACAATGTGTTAAATGTCAGGGATAGTGTAAGCTTCCACTGTCAGTGGTAGGGCGGGTAAACCTGATCAAAATGATCTGGGCACCGCAGCTCCTATACATCTTCTACAATTCCCCTATGTGGATTCCCAACAAATGGTTTAAGAAGATTGACTCCCAATTTCGCGACCTTATCTGGAAAAAAGGTAGAGCCCGCATCAGCCTAACAACACAACAATTTGGCAAGGACAGGGGGGGGGGGCCTGGCGGTACCACACTCTAAGATTGTACTTTTTAGCATCACAGCTGCAACAGCTTGCTGGATGGGAACTACATGATTCAGAAGACCCTATTATGCAGCTGGTGTCTCGCACCAATTCCATATTAACATCTGGCTCTCATTTGGAGATGGGTCTGCCGGGTATCCCTTCATCCTCCTCAACAGCAATACTACCCCAGAAGGTTTGGAAGGCAGTTAAAAGCGCACTAACCATAGATGGTCCAATGGAGTTTACTCCCATTTGGAACAATCCCAACTACTCTGAGCTATCCAAACTACAGGGATTCTCCCTTTGGTCAAGAATAGGGATATGGTTCTTTACACAATTATATGATGGTAATGTACTCAAATCATTTGAAAATTTATGCAGGGAATTCTCTCTAACACGGAAACAATTCTACCAATATCTCCAACTCAGGCATGCGTTACAAACCCAGACACGGACTGTCAGTCTAAATACCACTAAATCTTTTCTGATACAGGAGGTCCTACAAGCTAACAACCGCAAGCGTGTGAAATCACTAGCCTATTCTACTTTAGTAGCCACAATTCAAAATCCTGCTCTACTTAAATGTAGAACGCACTGGTCCACGGATGTGGGTGACATACAGTGGGGATGGAAAGTATTCAGACCCCCTTAAATTTTTCACTCTTTGTTATATTGCAGCTATTTGCTAAAATCATTTAAGTTCATTTTTTTCCTCATTAATGTACACACAGCACCCCATATTGACAGAAAAACACAGAATTGTTGACATTTCTGCAGATTTATTAAAAAAGAAAAACTAAAATATCACATGGTCCTAAGTATTCAGACCCTTTGCTCAGTATTTAGTAGAAGCACCCTTTTGATCTAATACAGCCATGAGTCTTTTTGGGAAAGATGCAACAAGTTTTTCACACCTGGATTTGGGGATCCTCTGCCATTCCTCCTTGCAGATCCTCTCCAGTTCTGTCAGGTTGGATGGTAAACATTGGTGGACAGCCATTTTTAGGTCTCTCCAGAGATGCTAAATTGGGTTTAAGTCAGTGAAGCCACTCCTTCGTTATTTTAGCTGTGTGCTTAGGGTCATTGTCTTGTTGGAGGGTAAACCTTCGGCCCCGTCTGAGGTCTTGAGCACTCTGGAGAAGGTTTTTGTCCAGGATATCCCTGTACTTGGCCGCATTCATCTTTCCCTCGATTGCAACCAGTCATCCTGTCCCTGCAGTTGAAAAACACCCCCACAGCATGATGCTGCCACCACCATGCTTCACTGTTGGGACTGTATTGGACAGGTGATGAGCAGTGCCTGGTTTTCTCCACACATACCGCTTAGAATTAAGGCCAAAAAGTTCTATCTTGGTCTCATCAGACCAAAGAATCTTATTTCTCACCATCTTGGAGTCCTTCAGGTGTTTTTTAGCAAACTCCATGCGTGCTTTCATGTGTTTTGCACTGAGGAGAGGCTTCCGTCGGGCCACTCTGCCATAAAGCCCCGACTGCTGGAGGGCTGTAGTAATGGTTGACTTTCTACAACTTTCTCCCATCTCCCGACTGCATCTCTGGAGCTTAGCCACAGTGATCTTTTGGGTTCTTCTTTACCTCTCTCACCAAGGCTCTTCTCCCCCGATAGCTCAGTTTGGCTGGACGGCCAGCTCTAGGAAGGGTTCTGGTCGTCCCAAACGTCTTCCAATTAAGGATTATGGAGGCCACTGTGCTCTTAGGAACCTTAAGTGCAGCAGACATTTTTTTTGTAACCTTGGCCAGATCTGTGCCTTGCCACAATTTTGTCTCTGATCTCTTCAGGCGGTTCCTTTTACCTCAAGATTCTCATTTGCTCTGACATGCACTGTGAGCTGTAAGGTCTTATATTGACAGGTATGTGGCTTTCCTAATCAAGTCCAATAAGTATAATCAAACACAGCTGGACTCAAATAAAGGTGTAGAACCATCTCAAGGATGATCAGAAGAAATGGTCAGCACCTGAGTTAAATATATGAGTGTCACAGCAAAGGGTCTGAATACTTAGGACCATGTGATATTTCAGTTTTTCTTTTTTAATAAATATGCAAAAATGTCAACAATTCTGTGTTTTTCTGTCAACATGGGGTGCTGTGTATACATTAATGAGGAAAAAATGAATTTGAATGATTTTAGCAAATGGCTGCAATATAACAAAGAGTGAAAAATTTAAGGGGGTCTGAATACTTTCCGTCCCCACTGTATATGGTGACCAGTGGGACATGGCCCTGGAATCAATTCTGGTGGTGTCAGTCTCGGCATCTCATAAACTCTCACAATTGTTTATACTTCATAGGTCATATTGTACACCCATACAACTATATGAATGGGGCAGAAGAGATTCCCCCCTATGCCCTAAATGTACCATTCACAGGGGAGACTTTATACACATGATGTGGCGCTGCCCGAAGCTTACTAGATATTGGACAGAGGTCACACAGACTGTATCCGCTGTAGCACAAACACCCATACCATGCACACCACTGGTGTGCCTCATGGGATCAGTTGATGCTGAAATGTATCCAAAAGGTGTCTATATAATGGTAACTAGACTACTATACCTTGCCATGAAACTCATAGCAGGTTACTGGTTTGCGACTAATGTGCTTACAAAGACTCAATGGATCGCGTACGTCAGTTCCCTCCTTCTTAGGGAACAGTTGGCATACCGACACTGAAAGGCTCCAAAAAAATTTTACCTTATATGGCAAAACTGGTTGGACAACCCCAACCTTGCTCCCCCCCCCCCCCCCCCCCAGCTAATAATGGATAGACTGCTATGGTTATAGACTCTAATGTTATTGATAGGATCTCCTCCTGAGCTTGAAGCCTCTCCTATAATGCATACGCTGTGCAGATGGTAACTCATGTGGTAAAAGGGCCTATAGACAAGCCTGGAGGAAGGAGCCTATTCCTAAAATATTCTATTTTACTTTATTTTATCTTATTTTTCTATTATTTTAAAGGTTTTTTTTTGTTTTCTTTAGTTTTGTTTGTTCTAAGTTCTATGAAAAACTAGGTTATATGTGCCTAATACTAGGTAACTGCATCATATGTACATACATGTTTGATTTTGTGTACAATTCAACTGTGGGGAAATATGTTTATCCCCTTATTGTAGCTCAGTTACCCATTATTCTTGTCAATAAAAAAGTTTTGATCCAAAAAAAGAATGGTGAGGAATTGTACCATGTTATGATAGTAGTTCACGTTGCTACATCCCCCCCCCCCCCACTTGAAAGTCTTTGGACCCCGAAGACAGAACACAATCTGTAAAATCACTTTACTGCATCCTATGAAGTAAAAAATTGTTATGTCACAAACTAAAGGCTGCAGTGGTCAACAAGTGACCCAAAGAAGGATCTTCTAACAGCAAACTATATACATTTTTAGGTAAAGTCATATCAATTTTGTCACAGGCCAGTAATAGATTAGTAGTGTCAGGGGGTGGATCAAGGTCATCCTCTATCAAAGGTTCGATAAAGGAGGCAATTGCGTGACTAGAGTGTTCAGTGGTAGGAATAAGTTCATCTGAGCTTTCCCCAAAGGTGTCGTAAGTCAATCTCTTGGGAGGGCAGTTCTTCAATGGCTCTGGTCCTTGCTCTGTTCCCCAGAAACGACATCCAGGTTCTGGTTCAGGCTTGGGCTCAGGTTCAGGCTCAGGTTCAAGCTCAGGTTTAGGTTCAGGTTCAGGTTCAAGTTCCTCCTGGATTTCAATGATCCTCTCACAATTTACTTTACCACCACGAGGAGTTGGAATTTCTGTCACCTCAGGTGCCCGTAGATGGTCATTGGACTCTATCTTAATTCTCTTGTTTCCTTCCAGGGTCTGACAAGTGGCAGGGTGGTCTTTGGGGGGGGGGACTCATAACCAATCTAGGGTTAGTTCTTCCTCTTCAGTCTCCTCATCTGAAGACATGGGTTCACAGGCCCAGACAGCTCTGAGGCCTTAGAGTAGGAGACTGGTAGGCCTATGAGGAGGGGGGTAGAAGCACTCGCCTCAGGTATAGGAAACAAATGATTTTGGTGCCAAGTTTTCAAGGGGCCTGTCTTTCCTTCAGGACAGATCTGATAAACGGGAAGTCCAGGTAAACGTCTACAGACAATATAGGGCTGGGAGCGCCATCATTCAGCCAAATTATGCTTTCCCAGCACTCCTAGGTTGCGCAATAGCACCAGGTTGCAGGTCCTGAACCCTCACTTTACGGTCAAAGTTTTTCTTGTTCCTCTGCTCCCTGGTGGTAAATGCTTAGCCTTCTCATAAGCAGTCTTTAGGTTCTTCCGAAGTCTTCGAAGTCTGTCGACGTACCCTCCGTAGGAAGCCTGAGATGTGTGATCTAGTGATGTCCCAAAGGCCAAATGTACCGGCAAGCGTGCTTCCCTTCCAAACATCAGCCACTAGGGGGAGTACCCAGTTGAGCCATTCGCTGTACTATTATAGGAATGAACCACTGCAGCAATTTGGTCTCCCCAACGTTGCTTCTTCTCCAAAGGAAAGATCCATAGCATGTTCAACAGAGTATGGTTAAATCGTTCAGGCTGTGGATCCCCCTGAGGGTGGTAAGGAGTAGTTCTTGACTTTTGTATGTTCAAGAGCTCACACAATCTTTGGGAGGCAGCCCATAATGAATGAAAAACTTCTCTACCAGGGTCTTGGCTACAGTACTGGCTTGCTGATCCCTAGTGGGGAAGGCCTGAGTGTAACAGGTAAAATGATCTGTCACAACTAGGACATTACTCCGTCCCACTCAGGTCAGGTTCCAAACATCAGAAATCAATGCACACCATCTGCATTGGTCCCTGACTCTGTAGATGGCCCATTGGGGCGGCCTTACTTGGCGAGGTCTTTCTCTGAATGCACCGAATGCAAAAACGACATTGACTATCTACTTCAGCTCTCATGGATGGCCAACAGAATCGGTCCCTGACTAGTTTGAAGGTTCTATCTGCACCTAAATAGTCATCGTGAAGGGCGGCTAATACTACCAACCAATGTTTCTGAGGTAGGAACAGTTGATGAACACCCTCTGGTTCCTCAGATGGGCCCCTCCAGTATATGACTCCATCTTCTAGCCTCATTCATTTTCATTCTTTATAGGCCACCTTAGCTCCCTCAATGGAACTTTTTAACAACAACTAGGGATCCTTAATGGACAAAGATTTCTTTAGAAGGCTGCTCTATGGGTCTTTATGTTGATCTCTCCTCATGTCTTCTCTGGTAAATTGAGGCAGTTCTTGACTACTCACTTGTGTCAAATCACAATATTATCTTGGTACTCCAGCGGGGGTTACCCCCACGGCTTTGGCTCCTGTCACCCCTCTATGCCTGTGCTCTATTCCCTGGCATACAGCTGGTACTCCCTCGAGGGGCAAATGGACCCAGTTCTTCTGACCAGTGTCTGGGGCATAAGGTCTTTGGGAAAGAGCATCAGTGTCTCGGTTTTCCACCCCTGGCCGATACGTCAAACTGAACCGACTTACAGACAAAGCGGCCAACCACCAATGTCCAGTGGCATCCAACTTGGCAGTGGACAGCAAGTAAGTCAGAGGGTTGTTATCCGTTTTCACCATGAACATGGCTTCATATCAGTAGTCCCCTAGTTTGTCTACTACAGCCCATTTGAGGGCCAGGAACTCCAATTTGTGTACCAGATAATTCTTCTCAGGGGGAGGCTGCAACTCACATAAGCCACCGGACGAAGCTTCCCTTCCACCTCCTGATATAACACTCCCCCTAGCCCATCTCTGCTAACATCCACATGTAATTCGTAAGGTTTTGAGGGGTAAGCATAGGCCAACACAGGTGCTTCAATCAGGCTCCCCTTGAGTCTTTCAAATGCCCCTTTCACACCTCCCGGTCCATTGTTCTTGAATAGACTCCCGGGCCTTCCTAGGACCTTCAAGATGAGCCCTCTTCAGGTCCCCTATCTGTCTGTTCCTGCAATAACTCATTCAGAGGCTTGGCAATCTGCGAGAAATTTTTCACAAATCTTCAATAGTAGGAGCAGAAACCCAAAAATGACCTTAACTCAGTGACAGTGCTTGGGCGAGGCCAGTAGATAACAGCCTCCAACTTCTGAGGGTCAGTGGCTACTCCCTCGGACGAAACTACATGTCTGAGAAACGTGACTGAGATCTGATAGAATTGACACTTCTCTAATGACAACTTCAGCCCCTCTGCGTGTAGTCGTTGGAAAACCTCCAATCGAGTTTCATGCTCCTCCAACATTTTGCCAAACACGATGATGTCATCCAGATACACTAGCACTTCTATCAAGTTCATGTCTCCCACTGTGTTCTCTATCAGTCTTTGGAAGGTGACGGGGGCTCCTGTTAACCCCTGTGGCATGTGGTCAATTTCAAAGAATCCTAGAGGACTGATAATAGCTGTCTTCTCTTGGTTATCCAGGTGCATGGGTATCTGATAATATCCACTCTTCGAATCTAGCACACTGAACCACTTAGCTCCCGCTAGGCATTGCAGGGCCTCTTCTATACGGGGAGTTGTGTACTGATCTGGCAAAGTCCTCCGATTCAAGGTTCAATAGACAATACACATCCGGAGGGACCCATTTTTCTTCCTCGCGACCATGATAGGAGGGGCATAAGGGTTCCTGGACACCCTAATGACCACCGATTTCTTCAGCTCAGCTAACTGTTCCGAAGGTCCTCCAAGTCACACAAGGGGATCCATCTGGCTCCTTCTCGGAAGGGCTAATCTTCACTCAGCTAAATTCGGTGTTGGGCACTTTTGGCGCAACCCACATCAAAGTCGTTCTTGGTAAACTTTTTCTCCCACCTGGCTAGCTGAGCTTTAATCCTCTCTTCCCATCTGGGAGACAGATTTGGGCATTGACCAGTGGTCTCTCTTCCAATTTCCTTCCGGGCCAGATCATCCCCTGTTGCCGGCGCAGCAGCGCTCACTTTCCCATTCACCATACAAGGCTTCAGGCTGATTGGATGGCTGGTTACATTCCTCACACTGACAGGGATTCTCCCCCCATTTCTCATAAGTGCCTTAGTGGGTACAATCTCTGGGCCAATTCTATTCCACTATCTTCATCCAGTGGATCAACTTCTACCACCACATAGGGACCCGGTTGATCCCATGATAGTTTAACAGTGGCCTTCATGCAGGTTCTTTCACTAGGCTGCAACACCTTTTCTTGTGTATCCAACCGCTATAGTCTCCCTACTCCTTCCGCGGGGGCCTTCTTTTCCTGCAGCGCACGCTGATAAGCCTGCTGCAATTTGGGATAAATCTTACCTACTGGAGCGCCTTCCAAGGCCAATGGGATGAGCAGTCTCCTCACCAGATTGGTCTTGGTACCTATTAGCAGAGAATTGCGGCCTGCTCCAGGATGTCGAGGACAGACAACGGCCAAGGTGTCAAAAGTTTCCAGTTTTCACGCCAAGGAGGTATCAAAGGTTATCTTGATAGGGATATACCCATCCAGCCTTGGGACATTCAGCCTGGAAGTGTTCAATTTCCCCACAACTATACCATTTCTTCTCTCGCACTCGGGAAAGCTTTGATCCCCCTTGATGAAATACCTGTTCCTGGGCCTTTGCTTGGGTTTCCATCACTCGCAATAAAGCATGATACATCTGAGTTTGGGCTTGGGTTACCTGGGTTATCAATTCAATTCATTAATTCATCAGTCTGAGTTCAGCAACCAGCTTGTTAGTATCCGGGACTGCCAGCCCAGCCTGCCCGGACTCGTTTTCACTGTCCTCATCTGAAAAACCTGCTTCAACATGGACAGTTTGGGCAACTACTTTCTCCCTCTTAGTAGCAATGGAGCTCAATTCTCTAGTTCCTTCACTCTTTTCTTCTAGTAGAGCTTCTTCTTCCCGTACTTCTCTTATCAACTCAGGATATGTGGGTACCACCTTGGTTCTCTTTAGGAGTAACTTTAAGACAATAGGATGGTTCGATCGGGCCTCTTGCAAGACCCAATCTTAACAAGCTTGGTCAGCATCCTTGGGATCGATGCCCTTTTTAAGAATAATCTGGTGTAACCTTCTGTCTACTCGGGAGGTGTACCCAGAGAGGCTCTGCAGTTGTTTCCACTGTTCTGAATACAGCATACAAAGCATCTATGTAGTCCATAGCAATACAGGTTCTCTTTCCTGTTCTCAAGTTATGGATTACGTCGACAGCAGTGCCTCAGAGGCTCTCACTGAGTTGCTGTCATTTCACAGCCTCGGGAACACTCCACTCCTCCATGGCTTAAATGGCTTGACTCATCCAGGTCTCAAACTCATCTTCACCAATAGGGGTTGGCAACTGCGCTGAGAAGAATCTGAGTCTCCGATAACTCTGATTGGCATTCCCCGATCCATTCTTCACTAAGCTATCAACTAGCCAACTCATATCAGTGTAGAAGGAAACAGGGGGGGGGCACCGGCCCCAGTGGAGTCTGTCCCAACCAATCTTAAGCCCCTCTCCTATCTCTTCTTCCTGGAAGCACTCAGGTATCTCTTCCTGCCACTCCAACAGTACCCTGATTTGATCCAGTTCATAGTCGACTTCTACATCCACGATGTAGGCCCTCTGTCCTGGGGCTTGAGCTCTCACCAACTGCCGAATCTCCTTTTCAGTGCATTCACTCCCTGAGATCTCTAAAACAGTGCGTTACACTACTCGGGCTTCCTGGGCCCTACCCCAAGAATCTGCAGCCATAGAAGCTGCCTCCCACGGGGTAGGAAAAAACGACCCGGAGTGATTAAATACCACCAAAAGAAAGCTCTATTTGTGTGAAGAAAATGATAACAATTTCACATGGTTACAGTGTAGCATGACCGTGCAATTGTCATTCAAAGTGTGACAGCGCTGAAAGCTGAAAAATGGCCTGGGCAGAAAGGGGGTGTAGGTGCCCTGTATTGAGGTGGTTAAATGACACGTAACAACCAGTCAAATATGTTTATAGTATATACACTTTTTACAGAAAGTAAGTGATATGGTATTGATACACAGAAAAGAGGAATTGGTCGGCCGAGTGCTAGATAACAACCCAGACTCAGAAGAATATTCCCCTAAAAGGCAGCTTAAACAGTACAACAGCACAAAACACAATTCACATATATGAAATGAATTACCACTTGGGGCATAACCTATAAAGGCAGTAAAAGGTTAGCTATCTAGGACAGGCAGTCTCACACTAAATGGTAACCCCAGGCCGGCCCATTCAACCTTTATATCCCAATGAGAGATCAGATGAAATAGGGGATAGAGTAGGGCCCTTTGTCTGTACACAGTGTTCAGGTATAGTAGGGGATAGAGTAGGGCCATTTGTCTGTACACAGTGTTAAGGTATAGTAGCAAAGAAGGGTTGCAAAGGATGGGCAATTGCAATCTCACCACCCGCCAGACCGGATTACACCAAAGTTTTTAGAGGAATCACCACAGGTCGAATTGTGCAACGGATATAGCAGCTGGGGCATCAGACTCATTTTGATTAAGTTTGCTCTTCCTGCAAACGACAACCGCAGCTTGCTCCACCTGTTTACCTTGTCTCTAAATCTGGACAGTAAGGGATGTATATTTAGGTGACAATAGTCCAATACTGTATATTGGACGTAATGTGCACTCCCAGATATTTAAATGAGGTTATAGTGGGAATGGGACAAGTCACAGCAACTTACTGCTCTAACCCACCATCTAGTAGCAATAAAGCGGACTTCGTCCAATTAATGGTAAGGCCTGAAAGGAGCCCGAACCGGCATATTGTATCCATGACAGCCTTCAGGGAGGATGCAGTGTCACCCAGAAAGAACAGCATGTCGTCAGCATGCAACATACGTTTTTCATGAAGGTCACCATAGCAGAACCCAGTAATCAATGGATTGGCACTAGGGATGAGCTTCGTGTTCGAGTCAAACCCATGTTCAACTCGAACATCGTCTGTTCGCCCGTTCGCCGAATTGCGAACGATATGGGCCGTTCGCGCCAAATTCGTGTGGCGCGTCACGGCCCATAATTCACTGCGGCATCGCAGTGCATTGCTGGCTGATGATTGGCCATGCATGCACTATGACCCGCATGCTTGGCCAATCACAGCGCCGTCAGTAGAGAGAGCTGTAATTGGCCAAAGCCAGGGTGGCTTTGGCCAAATATGGCTCAGGGGGTTTAGAACACGCCCCACACTATATAAGGCCGCCTGCACGGCGGCCCTGTGTAGTGTGTGTTCCGGCGTTGAAAGAGAGATAAATAGACAGAGAGACAGTGTCATTTCATTTGAGTTAGCTAGATAAGGCAGGACAATCAGTGAGTTAGCTGCACTTACAGTGTATTGTGTATATATATGCATCCCAGGTGTTGCATATATATATATACACTGTATTCAGTTTAGCTAGATCCGTTCCTGTTATCTTCTTACTGACAGGCAGGCTTGTCTTGTTACAGTATTTACAGCTACCTGAAGAAAATTGCTGATGTTCTTTTGATCCGATTAGTACCACAGTCAGGCAGCTAGACTATTTACAGTTAGTGCAGTGCGTCCTGCTCACAGTGTTCAGCTAAAACTACAAGTTAGTGGGGTGCGTCCTGCTCACAGTGTTCAGCTAAAACTACAAGTTAGTGGGGTGCGTCCTGCTCACAGTGTTCAGCTAAAACTACAAGTTAGTGTAGTGAGACCTCTGCAAAGTGTTCATCTAAAGCTACAAGTTAGTGCAGTGCGTCCTGCTCACAGTGTTAAGCTAAAACTACAAGTTAGTGTGGTGCGTCCTGCTCACAGTGTTCAGCTAAAACTACAAGTTAGTGCGGTGCGGTGCGTCCTGCTCACAGTGTTCAGCTAAAACTACAAGTTAGTGTGGTGCGTCCACCTCACAGTGTTCAGCTAAACCTACAAGTTAGTGTAGTGAGACCTCTGCACAGTGTTTATCTAAAGCTACAAGTTAGTGCAGTGAGTCCTGCTCACAGTGTTCAGCTAAAACTACAAGATAGTGCGGTGCGTCCTGCTCACAGTGTTCAGCTAAAACTACAAGTTAGTGCGGTGCATCCTGCTCACAGTGTTCAGCTAAAACTACAAGTTAGTGGGGTGCGTCCTGCTCACAGTGTTCAGCTAAAACTACAAGTTAGTGGGGTGCGTCCTGCTAACAGTGTTCAGCTAAAACTACAAGTTAGTGCGGTGCGTCCTGCTCACAGTGTTCAGCTAAAACTACAAGTTAGTGGGGTGCGTCCTGCTCACAGTGTTCAGCTAAAACTACAAGTTAGTACGGTGTGTCCTACTCACAGTGTTCAGCTAAAACTACAAGTTAGTGTGGTGTGTCCACCTCACAGTGTTCAGCTAAACCTACAAGTTAGTGTAGTGAGACCTCTGCACAGTGTTCATCTAAAGCTACAAGTAAGTGCAGTGCGTCCTGCTCACAGTGTTCAGCTAAAACTACAAGTTAGTGGGGTGCGTCCTGCTCACAGTGTTCAGCTAAAACTACAAGTTAGTGGGGTGCGTCCTGCTCACAGTGTTCAGCTAAAACTACAAGTTAGTGGGGTGCGTCCTGCTCACAGTGTTCAGCTAAAACTACAAGTTAGTGCGGTGCGTCCTGCTCACAGTGTTCAGCTAAAACTACAAGTTAGTGCAGTGCGTCCTGCTCACAGTGTTCAGCTAAAACTACAAGTTAGTGTGGTGTGTCCACCTCACAGTGTTCAGCTAAACCTACAAGTTAGTGTAGTGAGACCTCTGCACAGTGTTCATCTAAAGCTACAAGTTAGTGCAGTGCGTCCTGCTCACAGTGTTCAGCTAAAACTACAAGTTAGTGGGGTGCGTCCTGCTCACAGTGTTCAGCTAAAACTACAAGTTAGTAGGGTGCGTCCTGCTCACAGTGTTCAGCTAAAACTACAAGTTAGTGTGGTGCATCCACCTCACAGTGTTCAGCTAAACCTACAAGTTAGTGTAGTGAGACCTCTGCACAGTGTTCATCTAAAGCTACAAGTTAGTGCAGTGCGTCCTGCTCACAGTGTTCAGCTAAAACTACAAGTTAGTGGGGTGCGTCCTGCTCACAGTGTTCAGCTAAAACTACAAGTTAGTGTGGTGAGTCCACCTCACAGTGTTCAGCTAAACCTACAAGTTAGTGTAGTGAGACCTCTGCACAGTGTTCATCTAAAGCTACAAGTTAGTGCAATGTGTCCTGCTCACAGTGTTCAGCTAAAACTACAAGTTAGTGGGGTGCGTCCTGCTCACAGTGTTCAGCTAAAACTACAAGTTAGTGGGGTGCGTCCTGCTCACAGTGTTCAGCTAAAACTACAAGTTAGTGCGGTGCGTCCTGCTCACAGTGTTCAGCTAAAACTACAAGTTAGTGTAGTGAGACCTCTGCAAAGTGTTCATCTAAAGCTACAAGTTAGTGCAGTGCGTCCTGCTCACAGTGTTAAGCTAAAACTACAAGTTAGTGCGGTGCGTCCTGCTCACAGTGTTCAGCTAAAACTACAAGTTAGTGGGGTGCGTCCTGCTCACAGTGTTCAGCTAAAACTACAAGTTAGTGCGGTGCGGTGCGTCCTGCTCACAGTGTTCAGCTAAAACTACAAGTTAGTGTGTTGCGTCCACCTCACAGTGTTCAGCTAAACCTACAAGTTAGTGTAGTGAGACCTCTGCACAGTGTTCATCTAAAGCTACAAGTTAGTGCAGTGAGTCCTGCTCACAGTGTTCAGCTAAAACTACAAGTTAGTGCGGTGCGTCCTGCTCACAGTGTTCAGCTAAAACTACAAGTTAGTGGGGTGCGTCCTGCTCACAGTGTTCAGCTAAAACTACAAGTTAGTGGGGTGCGTCCTGCTAACAGTGTTCAGCTAAAACTACAAGTTAGTGCGGTGCGTCCACCTCACAGTGTTCAGCTAAAACTACAAGTTAGTGGGGTGCGTCCTGCTCACAGTGTACAGCTAAAACTACAAGTTAGTGCGGTGCATCCTGCTCACAGTGTTCAGCTAAAACTACAAGTTAGTGTGGTGCGTCCACCTCACAGTGTTCAGCTAAACCTACAAGTTAGTGTAGTGAGACCTCTGCACAGTGTTCATCTAAAGCTACAAGTTAGTGCAGTGAGTCCTGCTCACAGTGTTCAGCTAAAACTACAAGTTAGTGCGGTGCGTCCTGCTCACAGTGTTCAGCTAAAACTACAAGTTAGTGGGGTGCGTCCTGCTCACAGTGTTCAGCTAAAACTACAAGTTAGTGGGGTGCGTCCTGCTAACAGTGTTCAGCTAAAACTACAAGTTAGTGCGGTGCGTCCTGCTCACAGTGTTCAGCTAAAACTACAAGTTAGTGGGGTGTGTCCTGCTCACAGTGTTCAGCTAAAACTACAAGTTAGTGCGGTGCGTCCTGCTCACAGTGTTCAGCTAAAACTACAAGTTAGTGCAGTGCGTCCTGCTCACAGTGTTCAGCTAAAACTACAAGTTAGTGTGGTGTGTCCACCTCACAGTGTTCAGCTAAACCTACAAGTTAGTGTAGTGAGACCTCTGCACAGTGTTCATCTAAAGCTACAAGTTAGTGCAGTGCGTCCTGCTCACAGTGTTCAGCTAAAACTACAAGTTAGTGGGGTGCGTCCTGCTCACAGTGTTCAGCTAAAACTACAAGTTAGTGGGGTGCGTCCTGCTCACAGTGTTCAGCTAAAACTACAAGTTAGTGGGGTGCGTCCTGCTAACAGTGTTCAGCTAAAACTACAAGTTAGTGCGGTGCGTCCTGCTCACAGTGTTCAGCTAAAACTACAAGTTAGTGCGATGCGTCCTGCTCACAGTGTTCAGCTAAAACTACAAGTTAGTGTGGTGCATCCACCTCACAGTGTTCAGCTAAACCTACAAGTTAGTGTAGTGAGACCTCTGCACAGTGTTCATCTAAAGCTACAAGTTAGTGCAGTGCGTCCTGCTCACAGTGTTCAGCTAAAACTACAAGTTAGTGGGGTGCATCCTGCTCACAGTGTTCAGCTAAAACTACAAGTTAGTGTGGTGCGTCCACCTCACAGTGTTCAGCTAAACCTACAAGTTAGTGTAGTGAGACCTCTGCACAGTGTTCATCTAAAGCTACAAGTTAGAGCAGTGAGTCCTGCTCACAGTGTTCAGCTAAAACTACAAGTTAGTGGGGTGCGTCCTGCTCACAGTGTTTAGCTAAAACTACAAGTTAGTGCGGTGCGTCCTGCTCACAGTGTTCAGCTAAAACTGCAAGTTAGTGGGGTGTATCCTGCTCACAGTGTTCAGCTAAAACTACAAGTTAGTGCGGTGCGTCCTGCTCACAGTGTTCAGCTAAAACTACAAGTTAGTGGGGTGCGTCCTGCTGACAGTGTTCAGCTAAAACTACAAGTTAGTGTGGTGCGTACACCTCACAGTGTTCAGCTAAACCTACAAGTTAGTGTAGTGAGACCTCTGCACAGTGTTCATCTAAAGCTACAAGTTAGTGCAGTGCGTCCTGCTCACAGTGTTCAACTAAAGCTACAAGTTAGTGTAGTGCGTCCTGCTCACAGTGTTCAGCTAAAACTACAAGTTAGTGTGGTGTGTCCTCCTCACAGTGTTCAGCTAAACCTACAAGTTATTTTTTTGCGAGCTCTGCACAGTGTTCAGCTAAAGCTACCTGTAGAAGGTTGGTGGTGTTCTCATACTACAGGCAGGCAGTTGATTTTGCTAGCTGCAGTATCAGTACCTGCAGTATCAGGCCTTTTTTTTGGCAGCTGGCCGTGTTGAGCTGCAACATGCGGAAGACTTGGTCGAGTGGATGACCAAGCCGTCCTCATCCTCCTCATCCTCTCTCACCCATGCCCAGGGTACTTTGTCTGGCAAAGCAGCGGCCTCTTCCCTCGGCTCAATGTCATCAGTAACTCCTTCCCTAGCCCCACCATGTCCTCCTGAGGAGTCCCTCGAACTGTTTGACCACAGTGTTGGGTACATGCTCCAGGAGGATGCCCAGCATTTGGAAGGCTCTGATGATGATACTGAGCTCGATGAAGGCAGTAACATGAGCACGGACAGAGAGGGTGCCCAAGAAGGAAAGCAATCTGACAGTCATGCTCCCCCTGCTGCAGCATACTGCCAGGTTTGCTCCAGTGATGAGGAGGAAGGGGATGATGAGGTCACTGACTCAACGTGGGTGCCTGATAGGAGAGGGGAGGAGGAGGAGGAGGAGGAGGCACATCACCAACGAGGCAGGATGCCCTCCAGGGGCCAGCCTTAGGGCAGCACATTGACTGCATCACACCCCAAAGTTCCACATGTGCAGGGCGCTGCAGTCTCTGCACGTTATTCAAAAAGTTCTTTGGTGTGGGCCTTTTTTGAGATGAGTGCATCAGATTGCACCGCTGCTATTTGCAACATATGTCTCAAGCGTATCTCGCGTGGCCAAAACATCTCCCACTTGGGTAACACATGCTTGACCAGACATATGTTGACCTGCCATGCAGTTCGTTGGCAAGCGTATCTAAAAGACCCACACCAAAGAACAAAGAGGACCTCTCCTTGCTCCTCTTCAGCTGAGATCCCCAACCCCATTATACCTTCAGTCCTCTCTGAGACCTGCACTGAGAGGAATGAAGGTGTAGAATTAGGTGTGTCACAGCCAAGTACTTGTGGGCAATCTGCTTTTGGTACACCGACGTCAGATTGTACCAGGCAAATTTCCCTGCCCCAGCTGCTGCACCACCAAAAGAAGTTTGCTCCCAGCCATCCACATGCCCAGCGGTTGAATGCTAGCTTGGCAAAATTGCTAGCACTTCAACTGCTGCCTTTTCAGTTGGTAGACTCTGCCCCCTTCCGTGAGTTTGTGGAATGTGCGGTTCCTCAGTGGCAGGTACCCAAACGCCACTTTTTCTCACAGAAGCCGATTCCGGCTCTCTACCGGCATGTGGAAGGCAATGTCCATGCCTCGCTGGACAGGGCAGTCAGCGGTAAGGTGCATATTACCGCTGACTCATGGTCCAGCAGGCATGGACAGGGACGTTACCTAAGTTTCACGGCGCATTGGGTGACTCTGCTGGCAGCTGGGAAGGATGCAGGACAAGGTGCAGTAGTGTTGGAGGTTGTTCCGCCACCACGCCTCCAAAATGCTAATGATTGTGACACACTTCTCTCCTCCACCCCCTCCTCTTCTTCTTCCTCCATGGCCTCTTCCTGTGCTTTGTCCTCGGAACCAGCGGTGCTCCGTAGCCATTCAAGGGTCTACGCAAGTACGCAGGCCATAAGATGCCATGCGGTGCTTGAGCTGGTGTGCTTGGGGGACAGGAGGCACACTGGGGCAGAGGTTCTGTCAGCTCTGCAGGGGCAGGTTCAGAGCTGGTTGACGCCACGCCAACTTAAGGCAGGAATGGTGATTTGCGACAATGGCACCAACCTCCTCTCTGCCCTCCGACAGGGACAAATGACCCATGTGCCCTGTTTGGCTCACGTCCTTAACTTGGTGGTGTAGCGGTTCTTGGGCAGGTACCCGGGCTTACAGGATGCCCTGAGGCAGGCCAGGAAAGTCTGTGTGCATTTCCGCCGGTCATATAATGCCAGTGCTCGGGTGGTGGACCTCCAAAAGGAGTTTAACCTGCCCAAGAACCGCCTAATCTGTGACATGCCCACCAGATGGAACTCAACGTTGGCCATGCTGCAGCGGCTGCACACGCAGCAGAGGGCTATCAATGAGTACCTGTGCGACTATGGCACCAGGACAGGGTCAGGGGAGCTTGGTTTTTTCCCCCACACCATTGGGCCATGATCAGGGATGCATGCACTGTCCTGTCACCATTTGAGGAGGCCACGAGGATGGTGAGCAGTGACAGTGCATGCATCAGTGACACTGTCCCCCTTGTCCACCTGTTGGAGCACACGCTGCGTGGAATGATGGACAGGGCACTTGAGGCAGAACAGAGGCAGGAAGAGGAGGACTTCCTTAGCTCTCAAGGCCCCCTTTTTCCAGACAGTGTTCCTGCGTACCCGCCGATCACACAGGAAGAGGAGGAGGAGGAGGAGGAGGAGAAAGATTGTGTCAGTATGGAGGTGGAGCCTGGCACTCAGCATCAGCAGCAGTCTTTAAGGGATAAGTCCCAAGAAACACATGGACTTGTATGTGGCTGGGAGGTATGAGAGATATTTTTATAAAAATATATATATATATGTCTTTATGAATTTTGCGGGCTCCATCCCCATTCTCCTTTTTATCTATGGATAGTTATATGGATATCTATGGATATTTATATGGACACTTAGTTCCTGTCTAAACTCACATTTATGTATTGCTGTGCTCTTAAACATCCCTGGGTAGGTTTAATATTCAGTGTCTGGCCAACCCATTTTGTGACTAGCGATCACATGACCATCAAGTGTGCTGGAGCCTGTTGTCCTACTCCCAGACAGATAAATACCACCATTCCAGTACTTCCCCCCTAGGCCTGTAGAAGGAGCTGATGCTCCGAGCGCGTAGCCTCTTTTATCCAGTTATTCCTCCTCTGGTGTCTCTCTGCTTGCTGGTGACGTCATCTCCCTGCGCTCCACGGCAGCCTGGACTGACTTCTTGGTGGCCACAGGATGGATTGAGGTTCCTCCAGTCATCTACCAGATCCAAAGACGTTCGTTTTGGATGCCGATCTACACCTGCAGACACCACTACTTACAGATGAGCTTGTTTTTATGTTATTTCTTGTAAGTGCATTACTTACTTTTCTAATAAATCGCATTTAATATACTACACTCAGGTTGGCGCTTCTTGTGTCTCTCCCCCTTCATAAATCCCACCTGTCAGCATATATAACAGCCAAGATAACATCATTGAGGCGTTAGTAACTAGCACCTTGGCTAGAATTTTTACTCTCTGCAACAATGAAATCGACCTATAAGACCCCGGGTCCAGTGGGTCCTTACCCAGAAGCAGAACAATGTTGGCTCTTGAGATTGACTCAGGTAATGTGTTTATTGTTAAGTATGTCTCTCCCACTGTGTGCCTCCTAGGTGTGCATTCCCATTGTTAACTGAGTTACCTATTGTTTCTGTCTGTCTGCTTATTTCTTGGAGATTTCATTAATATTGTGTCCACTTTACCTTGTTACCGAACCATTGTGGGTGCACTATTCAACTACAATACCTGGTTCCTGGTTCCAGACTAAAGGAAGCTGTATAATGACGGAAGCACCTAATCTGGGTGCAGAACGTTTCCTTCACAGTGCTCTTTGGATTTTGGGCCCCTCCATGTGGCTAGGCTGTGAAAAAGTCTTACACATGATATCTCCAGAATGTTTTTTGGGGTGTAATTGTAAGAAAATGTAATTTCTTAATTGTTCAACAAATTGTGACAACATTTACAACTTTAAAAAAAATGTCTCATTTTGGACTGTCTACTTTCCAAAAAGGGGTCATTTGGGGGGTATTTGTACTGTCCTGACATTTTAGGACCTCATGAAATGAGACAGGTGGTCGGAATATCAGGACTGATCAATTTTTCAAATATATACAATAGTTTGTAGACTATAAATTTCACACAGACTAAATAATATACACTGATATGGGTTATTTTGTAGCAGAATACATTTTGACCCAAATTTATAAAGAAAGATTATTTATTTGTAAAATTTTATAAAAGTAACTAAGAAATGTGTAGTTTTTTTCTCACAATTTTCAGTATTTTTTAAAATTTATATACAGTAGCAAAAAAAACCCAGTGGTCAGTAAATACCACCAGCTCCATCTGTCTCAAAAAAATTATACAAATTGTGCCACCTGCCCACAGAAATACAGCCTTCTGTTTTGCAATAGTACACATAGCTGTAGGGAGGAGTAAAAGAGAGCCGTGCGGGCTGTGCTCTCTCTCTCCTCGCAGAGTTGCAGCAGTGCATGGTTGTTAAGGATTTGACTACTGCCCCTATCTCCTCCCCACACTGCTCTTGTACCGGCAGCAGAAATTGTGGGTGGGGGCAGAGTGAGGAGGGAGCACAGCCCACATTTTGTGCTAGGAGGGAGGATTTGGGGGGGGGTTGAGGGGATTGTGCTAAGAGAGCGGATGGGGGGAGGTGTTGGAGCAGGGTTTGTGCTGGGAGGGGGGGAGCTTGTGCTAGGAGGGGGGAATTGAGGGGGGTTGTGCAAGAAGGGGGGATTGGGGGTTTAGAGCAGGGTTTGTGCTAGGAGTGGGGATTTAGGAGCATGGGGGGTTGTGCTAAGGGGGGTGGGGGGGGGTACTGGGAGGGGGGATTGGGGGGGTTGTGCCAGGATGGGGGATTTGTGCTAGGTGGGGGGATCTGAGGGGGTTGTGCTAGGAGAGGGGATTGGGGGGGGTTAGAGAAGGGTTTGTGCTAGGAGTGGGGATTTGGGAGCAGGGTGTTTGTGCTAGGAGGGGGGGCTGGGGGGTTGCTAGGATGGGGGATTTGTGCTAGGTGGGGGGATCTGAGGGGGTTGTGCTAGGAGAGGGGATTGGGGGGGTAGAGAAGGGTTTGTGCTAGGAGTGGGGATTTGGGAGCAGGGGGTTTGTGCTAGGAGGGGGGGTTTGGGGGGGTGTGGGGGGGTGCTAGGAGGGGGGATTTGGTGGGGAATTTGTGCAAGATGGGGGAATTTCTGAGGGGGGGTGCTGAGAGGGGGGATTTGCAGGGAGAAGAGTAACAATCCAAGATCACTAAACTCTGGGCAGACTAAATTTTAGGGCTTCTTCATACCAGGTGCAGTGAGGTAACATGTGCAAAATCGCACGTTTTCCTGTACTGCACAAAAATGTGCTGCCTTTTGCAGTTCCACGTGGGTGCCATTATTTCTTCATGACACCCTCCAGCAATTAGCAAATGCATGTATGTTTGCACTCATTAAAAAATGTGTGTGCTCGGACGCACTTCCTGGTGTGAACAAGCTCTCAAACTGGTGTGCTCGAGATTGTGCACAGTTCTACATGTGCCTTGAATGAAAGGAAGTTGAGGAAAAACACTGGAATAAAGAAAGGGGGATTGCATGAGGGTGTGGATAGAAACAGTAATATAAACAACCTCACAAACATCTTGTTTAGGTATCAGGTTGATAAAACATAGAGCAGTGGTTCTCAACTCCGGTCCTCAGGGCCCACCAACAGGCCAGGTTTGCAAGATAACTGAAATACATCACAGGTGACATCATTTGCTGCTCAGTGATTGCAGTATTCTAGTCTGCATCTCCCCAAGGTAATACTTAAAATCTGTTCTGTTGGTGGGTCCTGAGGACTGGAGTTGAGAACCACTGACATAGAGGATGGGGTGCCATGTGGGATCATCCATGTGTAGTGCTGGTTGATGATGATAACAAAGCCATAACAGTTACCCATCTTGATAGCAGCAGTCCATGGTTCTCCCTCACTAGTACAGAGGCCGCCACACAGAGCACAGTTCAAACACACTGACCCATGGGGGCAGTCTAGGAGATGTCTTTTTCGATTTATTACTGAATAACTTGGAGAAGGTGCAGGATGGTATGGGATATTCCAGGACCACTCACAGTAACAAGAAAACTAATTTCTCTATGTTACAATCTTCAAGAACAGATCTTCTAAATTCAGAGTACAGTTCTTCCACAAGGGACTAGAGGAGGCAAGTGGTATGAACCCCTCAGGTGAGGACCTACTTGACCCAGCTATCCTACAGGGAACACTCACCAGGATCTTGTAATGGAGTAGTACTCACAAGGCCAGGGAAGGAGCTCTCCCCATTCAGCTTCTTCCAGGTGGCTTGTAGTGAAACTGTGCGTACTGGATCTTTCGGTGAAATCTCGTGGTGTCAGAGATTCTTCCAGGTCTCGGGTCCCTGGCTCCGCCACAGTCCGGACCTCAATAAACAACAGCTTGAATCATTAGAACAACTTGGAATGGGGGGAGCACCCCCCTTCCAGACAGGTGGAATCCCTTAACAGGATGGCCATGCTGTTCTAAACCTCTGACTATTTATGTGCTCTTCAGCCACCTTCTGGGCCCACCTCCACAGGAATTGGCTGCAGCACAATAAAGTTCCCATTTGCCTTGCTTCACTCCCTATGTTCTAAAACTTTCTAGAAGGCAAGAGAGAGCAATCAAACTTGCAGCCTGTGAAGTTCAGAACTGACAAATAAAAATCAACAACTGCTCCAAGCAGAACTAAATATGCCTAATATCTTAGTAACCTAACAAAGAGGGTGCTACACATGGTTTCCCAAGTTTGTAAACATTTTTGAGGACAGGCTCTGCTGTTATATTTTATTTTATATTTACGTAGCAAATCGTTTATTATGACCATGCGACTAATGCCAGGGCGATTGGAATTTTTCCATTACAGGAGAATAATTTTTCTGTCATATCAGACGAATCATGGTTTTGATAGAGGTGGAAGATAGTTAAGGTTCAAGCATCCCCCACTATTATATATCTGATGTTTTGGGACCAAGGAAGTCAATCTTGGAGACTAGAAGGTTTTGAACCAGTATGAAATAATATGTGAGCATCTCCAAATAATAAAGGAAAACATCAGCTAGAGATTCAAAACAAATGTCAGTGGGGTTATTTACATTTCTGTTGGCCCATACATGAGCAGGTTGGATCACCAGGCAATTTTATCTCTGTTCTATAGACAAAAAATGTGGCTTCCGTACTCCTCCCGACCAATAAGGATGTTTGGTGTAGGTGCTGAATGATCCCGATTATGCAAGGGGCAACTGAAGTCATTTTGAAATTGGTCCAAGAAAATCAAAGTTGGCCTCCACACAGGACATTGTCTGGTAGAGCAAATCTAAAATAGTCTTTCTTGAACAATAACTAGTATACATATGTGTGGGTACTGTTGGAGAATGAAGGTTTACTCATAGCTTTATTAGTTGGTAGAATACATCTTCATCTTCTTAATGCTTTTACTAAACACTTTATCTCTAATGCCATAAATAAGAGGGCTGAGAAGTCTTGGCAAACACATGAACATCAGAAAATTGATCAGCATCACAAAATAATAATAATCTCCTTGGTACATTTCTGAAAATGAAGAAGTTAGAGAGAGCAGACATAGAAAGAGCTGAACTGCATGAAGGATCAAGGTTCTACCAGCCTTGGAGGCCGAAGACTTCCCAGATCCAGTTTTTCGAGCTATCAGCATAACCTTGATGTAGGTGAAGAGAATGACCAGAGATACCAGAATAAAACTTCCAATTAAGGTGGAGAATTGTATGGTGTTTTGGGCTGGTAGGACAAGTAATGATTGATGCCTGCACAGTAGATTCCGGGAGAAAAATTTCACCTCGACAGAGGAAATGAGTATTATAAAATCAGCAACATTGGGAAGCCATCCAACAAACCACATTGCTGCAATAGCAAAATATGACCTCTGGGCTGTACATAACATGATGTGTTTGAGAGGGAAGCAAATAGCCACGTATCGTTCCAGGGCCATGATGGCCAAGTTGTATGGAGTGATTCGAAATGTAGCTGCGGCAAAGTTCACCAGAACGTAACAGATGGGTACAGGAATATATAAAAGGAATCCAAAGCCCAAACACAGAAAGAGCCCAAGGCTGAGGTACACTGTGTCGTTGATGAGCATATGAGCAAAAAGGATGTATCGTGCATTCTCCCGGACGCGAGGCGTGGTGAAGTAAACCACTAGAAGAACTAGGATGAAGTAGATGAAGAAACAGAAGCAGAAGATGATGAAGGCAAAAAAAACAAACTTTGCATTTTGATATAGTTGATAGTATTGGCTGCTTATGTAGGTGATGTTTTTGAAAGTACTGAATACAGTTAGGTTCATCGTGAGCGGCTTCTGAAAAAAAGTGAAAAAATTAATGATACTTCATAACTAGACAGCTAATCTAAATGCAACCCTTTAGGCTGACCTTAACACTTAGTATCCAGTGTGAGGAGACCAGTCGGGTCCCTAGAAGAGCCTGTCTGTTCCAGGACGTTTGTTTGGGCCTTGGCTGCAGGATCGGGTGAGAGGGCTTTTTCCCATTTGCAGGAAACAAGGACACTGCACACAGACAGAGTTAAATGGACACTGTATACAGACATCATTACTGCTAGTCATCTTGATGACACTTGTAGTGCCACATGGCTAAAGGATAAGGTCATCCATTAACAGAGAGACTGTATACAGACACCATTGTTCTTCCACCGTGCTGAGGAAGATCCTGTATTCTTTACTTGATAATTCGGGCCAGTTGTGTTGTTTGACCCTGCTTATCATGAGGTGCACCAACGAGAGTGGCTAGCTGAAGATACAAAGCCTCACCTTTCTTCCAAAGGACTGATGTTACTAGTGCCATATAGGCACAGTTTATCTGGGAAGTTAAGCTATTAAATAGTGATTTGAGCACAGTGTTTGAAGTTGGGGCTGTGGTGTCAGTGGACAGAAGAGAGAGGCCTGACATAAAGAGGGTCATTCCCCTGCTTTCCTCCTGCCTTGACTCAAAGAGCCGACCTGAGTAAAGGTAATCAATCTGGTACAGACTGCCATATTGTGATTTATTGTTATTGAAGTGCTTGCCTCTACTTTTGGGGTTATTCTCAGGTTTTGAATTCCCTGAAAGCAGCCTGAATATAATATTGAGATATATTGCTCTTATTCTGTTACTGCTCTCCAATTACATTACATATATATATATATATATATATATATATATATATATATATATATATATATATATATATATTGTTACTGTTTGTTGCTCTTTACCACAGAAATATTGCAGTAAAGACAATTTCTGTGTTTTATCGTAAAGTGTGTGTTTCTCATTGGTCCTTGCACTTACACTATTGCCAGGTGTGCCAGAGGGGGCTGAGACTGTTATTGGGGTTGAGAGTAGGGATGAGCCGAACACCCCCCGGTTCGGTTCGCACCAGAACCCGCGAACGGACCGAAAGTTCGCACGAACGTTAGAACCCCATTGACGTCTATGGGACTCGAACGTTCGAAATCAAAAGTGCTCATTTTAAAGGCTAATTTGCATGGTATTGTCCTAAAAAGGGTTTGGGGACCCGGGTCCTACCCCAGGGGACATGTATCAATGCAAAAAAAACTTTTAAAAACGGCCGTTTTTTCGGGAGCAGTGATTTTAATGATGCTTAAAGTAAAAAAAAAAAAGTGAAATATTCCTTTAAATATCGTACCTGGGGGGTGTCTATAGTATGCCTGTAAAGTGACGCGTGTTTCCCATGTTTAGAACAGTCCCTGCACCAAATGTCATTTTTAAAGGAAAAAATCTCATTTAAAACTGCTTGCGGGTTTAATGTCATGTCGGGTCATGGCAATATGGATGAAAATCAGTGAGACAAACGGCATGGGTACCCCCCAGTCCATTACCAGGCCCTTTGGGTCTTGTATGGATATTAAGGGGAACCCCGCACCCAAATTAAAATAAGGAAAGGTGTGGGGCCACCAGGCCCTATATACTCTGAACAGCAGTATACAGGCGGTGCAAACAAGACAGGGACTGTAGGTTTGTTGTTAAGTAGAATCTGTTTGTAATTTTGAACATTTTTAACGTGTTTAGCTCCAGCCAAAAAATCTTTTCTAAGCTTTTTGGAAAACATAGGGAAGGGTTATCACCCCTGTGACATTTGTTTTGCTGTCTTTCCTCCTCTTCAGAAGATTTCACCTCACTTTTTTGTCCCAATGAAAAATGTTTTTTGAAAATTTGGGTTTTTTTGTGGAACAAGGATTGGAAAGCATCAGTGGAAAGGAGAACTTGTTTTCCCATATTAACTCTTACAGGAGAGAATTTCCCTTCCTAGGGGTAGATTTCATCTCACTTCCTGTTGTCTCCTTCCGTTTGCAAGTAGGAGTCGTTTGTAAGTTAGATGTTTGAAAGTAGGGTCCTGCCCTATATACTCAGCAGAAATTTGGGCCTTAGGTGTTGCTGTGGCCACAACACTGTAAGCCCTCACAGGGCCCTGCTGTGAAATATTAGATCAAGAATTGTAATTACATGCCCCTGTTGAACAGGAGCTGAAAAATTAGGCCTTAGGCACTGGTGCTGGTGCCACAACACTGCAACCCCTCACAGACACTCTAGTTGGAACGCAGGAACGAGCCCTGCTGCAAATTATTGCTTCAAAAATTGTAATTACACGCCCCTGTTAGACAGGGGCAGAAAAATTGGGCCTTAGGCACTGGTGCTGGTGCCACAACACTGCAACCCCTCACAGACACTCTAGTTGGAACGCAGGAACGAGCCCTGCTGCAAATTATTGCTTCAAAAATTGTAATTACACGCCCCTGTTAGACAGGGGCAGAAAAATTGGGCCTTAGGCACTGGTGCTGGTGCCACAACACTGCAACCCCTCACAGACACTCTAGTTGGAACGCAGGAACGAGCCCTGCTGCAAAGTATTGCATCAAAAATTGTAATTACACGCCCCTGTTAGACAGGGGCAGAAAAATTGGGCCTTAGGCACTGGTGCTGGTGCCACAACACTGCAACAAGCTATCAGCGTGATGATTGAGGAGGAAGAGGATAATTACTCAGGGATAGTCACTCAGCATCAGCATAGGCAGTCTTTGAAGGGATCTGAGATTTCAAAAAAAATTATTCGGTTACATCAGCATCAGGTGCTTGGTAGCTGGTGGTGATCCAAGACTCATTCATTTTTATGAAGGTCAGCCGATCGACCGAGTCGGTGGACAGACGCACCCTGTGATCGGTTACCACGCCTCCAGCAGCACTGAATGTGCGTTCCGAAAGAACGCTGGATGCAGGACAGGCCAGTAGCTCAATTGCATACTGTGCAAGCTCTGGCCAGTGATCCATCCTCAAGACCCAGTAACCCAGAGGATTTTCGGTGGGAAAGGTGTCCAAGTCTGATCTTGCCCCTAGGTATTCCTGCACCATGTAAAACAGACGCTGGCGATGGTTGCTGGAACCGATCATACCTTGGGGCTGCGGACCAAAAAATTGTCTGAACGCATCGGTCAGACGGCCACCTTCTCCACCGCTCCTTCTTTGACTGACCGAAGCCTCAGCAACACGTTGTCCAGAAACAGGAGTTTGTAACCTCCCAGTCTCTGGGAACGCGTTGCACAGACCTTTCTGCAAGGCCTCCCGAAGATGTTTCATCCTCTGCTCCCTCTGCGATGGCAAGATAAGGTCCGCAACCTTACCCTTGTAACGTGGATCAAGGAGGGTTGCCAGCCAGTATTGGTCCTTCTCCTTGATACCACGAATACGAGGATCCTTACGCAGGCTTTGCAGGATCAGGGAGGCCATGCAGCGTAGGTTTGCTGAGGCATTCGGTCCGGAGTCCTCTGGGTCACTAAGAACGACATGGTCCGCAGCCACCTCCTCCCAGCCACGTACAAGTCCATGTGTTTCTTGGGACTGATCCCTTAAAGACTGCTGCTGATGCTGAGTGCCAGGCTCCACCTCCATACTGACACAATCTTCCTCCTCCTCCTCTTCCTCCTCGTCCTCTTCCTGTGTGATCGGCGGGCACGCAGGAACACTGTCTGGATAAAGGGGGCCTTGAGAGCTAAGGAAGTCCTCCTCTTCCTGCCTCTGTTCTGCCTCAAGTGCCCTGTCCATTATTCCACGCAGCGTGTGCTCCAACAGGTGGACAAGGGGGACAGTGTCACTGATGCATGCACTGTCACTGCTCACCATCCTCGTGGCCTCCTCGAATGGTGACAGGACAGTGCATGCATCCCTGATCATGGCCCACTGGCGTGGGGAAAAAAAACCAAGCTCCCCTGACCCTGTCCTGGTGCCATAGTCGCACAGGTACTCATTTATGGCCCTCTGCTGCGTGTGCAGCCGCTGCAGCATGGCCAACGTTGAGTTCCACCTGGTGGGCATGTCACAGATTAGGCGGTTCTTGGGCAGGTTAAACTCCTTTTGGAGGTCCGTCAGCCGAGCACTGGCATTATATGACCGGCGGAAATGCACACAGACTTTCCTGGCCTGCCTCAGGACATCCTGTAAGCCCGGGTACCTGCCCAAGAACCGCTGCACCACCAAGTTAAGGACGTGAGCCAAACAGGGCACATGGGTCATTTGTCCCTGTCGGAGGGCAGAGAGGAGGTTGGTGCCATTGTCGCAAACCACCATTCCTGCCTTAAGTTGGCGTGGCGTCAACCACCTCTGAACCTGCCCCTGCAGAGCTGACAGAACCTCTGCCCCAGTGTGGCTCCTGTCCCCCAAGCACACCAGCTCAAGCACCGCATGGCATCTTTTGGCCTGCGTACTTGCGTAGCCCCTTGAACGCCTACGGAGCACCGCTGGTTCCGAGGAAGAGGCCATGGAGGAAGAAGAAGAGGAGGGGGTGGAGGAGAGAGGTGTGTCACAATCAGCATTTTGGAGGCGTGGTGGCGGAACAACCTCCAACACTACTGCACCTTGTCCTGCATCCTTCCCAGCTGCCAGCAGAGTCACCCAATGCGCCGTGAAACTTAGGTAACGTCCCTGTCCATGCCTGCTGGACCATGAGTCAGCGGTAATATGCACCTTACCGCTGACCGCCCTGTCCAGCGAGGCATGGACATTGCCTTCCACATGCCGGTAGAGAGCCGGAATCGCCTTCCGTGAGAAAAAGTGGCGTTTGGGTACCTGCCACTGAGGAACCGCACATTCCACAAACTCACGGAAGGGGGCAGAGTCTACCAACTGAAAAGGCAGCAGTTGAAGTGCTAGCAATTTTGCCAAGCTAGCATTCAACCGCTGGGCATGTGGATGGCTGGGAGCAAACTTCTTTCGGCGGTGCAGCAGCTGGGGCAGGGAAATTTGCCTGGTACAATCTGACGTCGGTGTACCAAAAGCAGATTGCCCACAAGTACTTGGCTGTGACACACCTAATTCTACACCTTCATTCCTCTCACTGCAGGTCTCAGAGAGGACTGAAGGTCTAGTGGGGTTGGAAATCTCAGCTGATGAGGAGCAAGGAGAGATCCTCTTTGTTCTTTGGTGTGGGTCTTTTAGATACGCTTGCCAACGAACTGCATGGCAGGTCAACATATGTCTGGTCAAGCATGTGGTACCCAAGCGGGAGATATTTTGGCCACGCGAGATACGCTTGAGACATATGTTGCAAATAGCAGCGGTGCGATCTGATGCACTCGTCTCAAAAAAGGCCCACACCAAAGAACTTTTTGAATAACGCGCAGAGACTGCAGCGCCCTGCACATGTGGAGCTTTGGGGTGTGATGCAGTCAATGTGCTGCCCTTAGGCTGGCCCCTGGAGGGCATCCTGCCTCGTTGGTGATGTGCTGCCGCCTCCTCCTCCTCCTCCTCCTCCTCCTCCTCCTCCTCCTCTCTCCTATCAGGCACCCACGTTGAGTCAGTGACCTCATCATCCCCTCCCTCCTCATCACTGGAGCAAACCTGGCAGTATGCTGCAGCAGGGGGAGCATGACTGCCAGATTGCTGTCCTTCTTGGGCACCCCCTCTGTCCGCGCTCATGTTACTGCCTTCATCGAGCTCAGTATCGTCATCAGAGCCTTCCAAACGCTGGGCATCCTCCTGGAGCATGTACCCAACACTGTGGTCAAACAGTTCGAGGGAATCCTCATGAGGACATGGTGGAGCTAGGGAAGGAGTCACTGATGACATTGAGCTGAGGGAAGAGGCCGCTGCTTTGCCAGACAAAGCACCCTGGGCATGGGTGAGAGAGGATGAGGAGGATGAGGACGGCTTGGTCATCCACTCGACCAAGTCTTCCGCATGTTGCGGCTCAACATGGCCAGCTGCCGAAAAAAAGGCCAAGCGTGTCCCATGGCCACGTGCTGATGAGGATGCACCGTCTCCACGACCAGCACTAGACACAGAGCCTGCTTGCCCTCTCTTATTGGCTTGTGACTGTCTGCCTCTCCTTCTTGGCCTTCCAGACATACTAATGGCCTGTAGCTGCACTAAGCTGGGATAGAACACCTGTAATTTTCTTCAAGTAGCTTTATATACTGTAACCAGACAAGCCTGCCTGTCAGTAGGAAGATAAGAGGAACGGATCTAGCTGAACACTGTGAGCAGGACGCACTGTACTAAATGTAAATAGTCTAGCTGCCTGACCGTGGTACTAATAGGATCAAATAGAACACCTGTAATTTTCTTCAGGTAGCTTTATATACTGTAACCAGACAAGCCTGCCTGTCATTAGGAAGATAACAGGAACGGATCTAGCTGTACACTGTGAGCAGGACGCACTGTACTAAATGTAAATAGTCTAGCTGCCTGACCGTGGTACTAATAGGATCAAATAGAACACCTGTAATTTTCTTCAGGTAGCTTTATATACTGTAACCAGACAAGCCTGCCTGTCAGTAGGAAGATAACAGGAACGGATCTAGCTGTACACTGTGAGCAGGACGCACTGTACTAAATGTAAATAGTCTAGCTGCCTGACCGTGGTACTAATAGGATCAAATAGAACACCTGTAATTTTCTTCAGGTAGCTTTATATACTGTAACCAGACAAGCCTGCCTGTCAGTAGGAAGATAACAGGAACGGATCTAGCTGTACACTGTGAGCAGGACGCACTGTACTAAATGTAAATAGTCTAGCTGCCTGACCGTGGTACTAATAGGATCAAATAGAACACCTGTAATTTTCTTCAGGTAGCTTTATATACTGTAACCAGACAAGCCTGCCTGTCAGTAGGAAGATAACAGGAACGGATCTAGCTGAACACTGTGAGCAGGACGCACTGTACTAAATGTAAATAGTCTAGCTGCCTGACCGTGGTACTAATAGGATCAAATAGAACACCTGTAATTTTCTTCAGGTAGCTTTATATACTGTAACCAGACAAGCCTGCCGGTCAGTAGGAATTTAACAGGAACGGATCTAGCTGAACACTGTGAGCAGGACGCACTGCATTAAATGTAAATAGTCTAGATAGAAGATAACAGGAACAGATCTAGCTAAACTGAATACAGTGTATATATATATATGCAACACCTGGGATGCATATATATACACAATACACTGTAAGTGCAGCTAACTGACTGACTGTTCTGCCTAATCTATCTAACTCAAATCAAATGACACTGTCTCTCTCTCTCTCTATCTCTCAGCACACCGGAACACACACTACACAGGGCCGCCGTGCAGGCGGCCTTATATAGTGTGGGGTGTGTACTAAATCCCCTGAGCCATAATTGGCCAAAGCCACCCTGGCTTTGGCCAATTACAGCTCTCTCTACTGACAGCGCTGTGATTGGCCAAGCATGCGGGTCATAGTGCATGCTTGGCCAATCATCAGCCAGCAATGCACTGCGATGCCGCAGTGAATTATGGGCCGTGACGCGCCACACGAATTTAGCGCGAACGGCCCATAACGTTCGCAATTCGGCGAACGATCGAACAGCCGATGTTCGAGTCGAACATGGGTTCGACTCGAACACGAAGCTCATCCCTAGTTGAGAGGCAGAGTAACGGACTAAACAAACTTAAGCAGCTCCTGCAGTGGTAGCGCTACATAAGTACCGAAGTTTGGTGCCATTCCACGAGCGTGCGAAATTTTAAAGTGTGACATGTTTGGTATTTATTTACTCCGCGTAACATCATCTTTCATATTATACAAAAAAATTGGGCTAACTTTAGTGTTTTGTTTTTTTAACTCATGAAACTTTTTTTCCCCCAAAAAATCATGTTTGGAAAAATTGCCGCTCAAAAACCGCGTGACATAAAAATTTGTAAAGACCGCCATTTTATTCCCCAGGGTCTCATCTGATATATATATATCTATATATATAGATATAGATATAAATATATATCTATATCTATATATAAATATAGATATATATATATGTTTTGTAGGTTCTAAAGTATTTTCTAGCAAAAAAAATCCAAATTTTTCATACAATACTGTGAAAAAGTATTTGCTCCCTTTCTGATTTTTAATTTTTTTTTGCATATTTGTCACACTTAAATGACTCAGATCATCAAACAAATTTTATTACTATACAAAGATAACCCGAGTAAATACAAAATGCAGTTTTTAAATGTTGGTTTCATTTATTAAAGCAAAAAAACTGTCCAAACCTGCCTGGCTTTCTGTGATAAAGTAATTGACCCCTAATAACTGGTTGTGCCACCCTTGGCAGCAACAACTGCAATCAAGCGTTTGCGATAACTGGCAATGAGTCTTTCACATTGCTGTGGAGCAATTTTGGCCAACTCTTCTTTCCAGAATTGTTTTAACTCAGCCACATTGGAGGGTTTTCCAGCATGAATGGCCTGTGTAAGGTCATGATACAGCATCTCAATTGGATTTAAGTCCGAGCTTTGACTAGGCCACTACAAAACCTAAATTTTGCTTTGTTTGAACCAATTGGAGGTGGACTTGCTGTTGTGTTTGGGATCATTGTCCTGCTGCATAATGCAAGTGCACTTGAGGTCACGAACTGATGGCCGCACATTCTCTTTTAGGATTTTCTGGTAGAGCTCAGAATTCAAGGTTCCATCAATTATGGTAAGTTGTCCAGGTCCTGAAGCTGCAAAGCAGCCCCAGATCATCACGCTACCACCACCATGTCTGACTGTTGGTATGATGTTCTATAGGGATGAGCCCGATGTTCGAGTCAAACGTAAGTATAGCGAACAATTTGGGGTGTCCGCGGCAAATTCAAAAGCCGCGGAACACCCTTTAAAAGTCTACGGGAGAAATCAAAAGTGCTAAAGTGCTCATTTTAAAGGCTTATATGCATGGTATTGGTATAAAAAGTGTTTGAGGACCCGGGTCCAGGCCCAGGGGGCATGTATCAATGCAGAAAAAAGTTTTAAAAACTGACGTTTTTTCGGGAGCAGTGATTTTAATAATGCTTAAAGTGAAACAATAAAAGTGAAATATTCCTTTAAATTTCGTACCTGGGGGTGTCTATAGTATGCCTGTAAAGTGGCGCCATGTTCCCGTGTTTAGAACAGTCCCTGCACCAAATGACATTTCTAAAGGAAAAAAAGTCATTTAAAAGTACTCGTGGCTATAATGAATTGTCGGGTCTCGGCAATACAGATAAAAGTCATTGAAAAAAATGGCATGGGATCCCCCCCAGTCCATTACCAGGCCCTTTGGGTCTGGTATGAATATTAAGGGGAACCCTGAACGAATATTTAAAAAAAAATTGCATACCAGGCCCTTCAGATATTAAGGGGAACCCTGCGCCAGTTTTTTTTTATACGAGCACACAACCTGGCAGGCTGCAAGAAAAGGGGGGGGGCAGAGAGAGCGCCCCCCCCCCGTCCAGAACCGTAATTTGGCCTCCAGCCATTAGGGGTGCTAATTCACACAAGAAAGTGGTGTCATTACAATAGCAAGCTCTCAAACTTTGTGTGTCGGAAATTCCGACAGAAAAAGGCCGATGGAGCCCACACACGATCGGAATTTCCGACAACACAATCTGATTGCACTTCTTCCGTCAGAAAATCCGACCGTGTGTACAGGGCATAAGACTGGGATGCCATTACAGTTCATGTGTGTATAAAGGCAGGTGTCCCAATACTTTTGGTAATATAGTGTATGTTCTGATTTTATTATTAATGCAGTTTCAGTATATTTGCACTTACAGGAATGTTGTTGTGAGATCCGCAGTCCAGCAAATGGGTTGATGGGATTTGAAGTTCTCTTTCTGGATGTTGAGTGGTAGTTCTGGTGCAGCCCTTGCCGTCTTCTACATCCTTAACACTGTGTTTAGGGGGAAGTCGTAGATCCCTTTTTTATAGCCTCTAATGGCCTCAATAGGCCTCACAAATGTCACAGCACATAATCATACATGACAATCTAATTAGGCAGTTCATTAGGTAATCATCTTGTGACCAAAACAAGCTGGATTCCAAGGGGTCACCAGTTAGTAGTTATAGCTTCCCATAGAGGATCTATGGATGAAACAAGCAGACTTGAAGCTTGATACATTGACTAATTACTCCCATTGGGAATAAATGACAAACCAAAGTATAACTAAAAGCTGGGTCATAATTATGTACAAAGGGCACCATAAAAATTACATTTCATCTTCTATTGTGTGCCATTTCCATTAGTGATTTTTTTTCCATGGGATAACATTTATCCTTATAAAATAAAAAATATAAATATACAGAATCTCACAAAAGTGAGTACACCCCTCACATTTTTATAAATATTTTATTCTATCTTTTCATGTGACAAAACTGAAGAAATGACACTTTGCTACAATGTAAAGTAGTGAGTGTATAGCTTGTATAACAGTGTAAATTTTCTGTCCCCTCAAAATAACTCAACACACGGCCATTAATGTCTAAACCGCTAGCAACAAAAAATGAGTACACCCCTAAGTAAAAATGAAAAACCTGGGCCCAAAGTGCAAATATTTTGTGTGGCCACCATTATTTTCCAGCACTGCCTTAACCCTCTTGGGCATGGAGCTCACCAGAGCTTCACAGGTTGCCCCTGGAGTCCTCTTCCACTCCTCCATGACAACATCACAGAGCTGGTGGATGTTAGAGACCTTGCGCTCCTCCACCTTCCATTTGAAGAGACTTCCTTCTGGGATGACAGCTATGCAGACCAATTTGATGCAGTGTGCGGCGTATGGTCTGAGCACTGACAGGCTGACCCCCCACCCCTTCAACCTCTGCAGCAACGCTGGCAGAACTCATACATCTATTTCCCAAAGACAAGCTCTGGATATGACGCTGAGCACGTGCACTCAACTTCTTTGGTCGACCATGGCGAGGCCTGTTCTGTGTGGAATCTGTCCTGTTAAACCGCTGTATGGTCTTGGCCACCGTGCTGCAGCTCAGTTTCAGGGTCTTGGCAGCCCAAGAGCTTTCACACTGGGGCGCTGCGCTGGCAGGGCGTCACAAAAAGTCCAGCCAGCATCGTCTTTGCAGTGGTGCAGGAGCGATGAATACACCGCTCCTGCACCGCTCCTGCCCATTGAAATCAATGGGGCAGCGCTGCCACATCGCCCGCAAAGCGTAGCTGCAGTGACGTTTTGCGAGCAGATTTAACTATTTTTTGGCCGCTAGCGGGGGTTGAAGCCGCCCCGTTAGCGCCCGAATAGCGCCCCTAAAACGACGGTAAAGCGGCGCTAAAAATAGCGCCGCTTTACCGCCGACGCCCAGGCGCTGCGAGTGTGAAAACACTCTTAGGGGTGTACTCACTTTTGTTCCCAGCGATTTAGACATTAAAGGCTGTGTGTTGAATTATTTTGAGGGGACAGCAAATTTACACTGTTATACAAGCTGTACACTCACTACTTTATATTGTAGCAAAGTGTCATTTCTTCAGTGTTGTCACATGAAAAGATAGAAGACAATATTTACAAAAATGTGAGGGGTGTACTCACTTTTGTGAGATACTGTATATTAACCACTTCAATACCAGGCACTTTCGCCCCTTCCTGCCTAGGGCAGTTTTTTCAGCTTTCAGCGCTGTGACGCTTTGAATGACAATTGCGCGGTCATGTAATACTGTACCCAAACTAAATTTTTATCATTTTCTTCCCACAAATAGAGCTTTTTTTGGTGGCATTTGATCATCTCTGCGGTTTTTATTTTTTGCTAAACAAACTAAAAAAGACCAAAATTTTTTTCTTAGCTTCTGTCATAAAATTTAGTTTTCTCCTTCACTGACGGGTGCTGAAGAGGGGGTACTGATGGGCACTGATGAGGAGGTACTGATATGTAGAATTGATGGGCACTGATAGGTGGCACTGATATGCAGCACTGATGGGCACCGATAGGCGACACTGATATGCAGCACTGATGGGCACTGATAGGCAGCACTGATGGGCACTGACAGGCGGCATTGATTGGCACCGACAGGTGGCACTGATGGACACTAATAGATGGCACTTATTGGCAGCACTGATGATGAGGTACTGACAGGGGTTACTCTTGGGCACTGATTGGCAATGTGGTGGGCTCTGATTGGCACCGTAGTGGGCTCTGATTGGCACTGTAGTGGGCTCTGATTGGCACTGTGGTGGGCACTGAGAGACTTTATTGAGGGGCACTGACTAGTAGCTATTGGGAACTGATTGGCAGCTTATTGGCACATCTGATGGGGGCTGTGCTGATTATCAACACAGACCCTCCTCTGACAGGGAGAGCCCTCTCCCTGTCAGTGCGAACCGAGGAATGCCATTCACACGATGATCAGCTGTCAGAGGCTCCTTACCAGGATCGGAGATGCGGCGTGTCAGACTGACACACCGCACTCGCGATCGCCGCGATGCACGCCCCCGCAAGCGTGCACCGGCATATGACGCCCAGTCAGGACAACAGAGCCACTTCCTGGCCGTCAATCTGCTATAGGCCGGGGGTGAAGCTGGCCATATACTAGTAGATTTTTTAATGGTAGGTCGGGTGGCTTGATTTTGACTGCAGTGATGAGAAAATTCAAAGGATCTGGATGGAAACATTTTTCAAACTAACAAATATGTAACAGCATATGCAGTTTTCATTCAGTAAAGTCCATTCTAAAGTACAATATTAAAAGCAAACAAGATTTTGAAATACTAACTCTATTAGTGTATACCCAGTGTTAGTTTTGGTGGTTATCAGTTGAAGTTAGCGGTAACATTTATGGGCTGGATTGAGGGTAAGGATTAAAGTATGTAAACTCTAATAATTGCTCCCTTTGATCTGCTCCTATACCTGGCACATGTCCTCAATTTGGTGGTGAAGTCTTTTGTAAATAGGTACCCAGGGTTGGAAAACCTGCTAAAAGCAGGCCAGAAGAGTCTGTAGCCATTTCAGCCGGTTATACACATCCAGTGCTCAGTTGGCTGAAATTCAGCGGGAGATCCACCTGCCCGTAAATCACCTGATTTGTGACATGCCCACCATGTGGAACTCAACTTTGGCAATGCTGCAGTGGCTGCACATGCAGCAGAGGGTTGTCAACAAGTACCTATGTGAGTATGGCACAACAACAGGCTCAGGCTGGCTTGTTTTTTTTTTTCCCTACGCCAATGGCTGCTGATAAAGGATGCATGAACTGTATAGTTACCATTTGAGGAGGCCACCAGGATGGTGAGCCATAACAATACATGCATCAGTGACACAATTCCTGTTGTGTTCCTGCTGGAGCAGACACTTCGTGGCATTATGGACAGGGCACTCAAACAGAGCAGCGGGGGGGGAAGAGGAGGACTTCCTTTCCTTTCAAGGCCCGCTTTATGCAGACACCATTCTTCCCTCACCACAGAACACACAGGAGGAGAGGGAGGAGGAGGATTCTGAAGCAGAGCAAGACATATGTCAACACTTAGCAGATGCTTTTCCATTGCCAGAACCCTTGAGAGTAGCACGTGGCTGGGAGGAGGTAGTTCCAGATACTGTAACCTTCAGGGGTCCTCGAGGAGTCTGCTTCTCATGCCTCCGCAAACTTGCGGTGCATGGGTTCCCTCATTCTTCAAATCCTGCGAAAGGACCCAAGAATACATAACATCAAGGAGAAGGATCACTATTGGTTGGCAGCCCTCTTTGACCACCGTACAAGGGGAAAGTCTTGGAAAGTCTTGGAAGGATGGGAAGTGTCATTATAATGGGGGATTTTAATTATCCAGACATAGACTGAGCAGAAGGAACCGCGCATTCATCTAAAGCTTGCCATTTCCTATTCATATTAAATAAGGGTATTAGCTAGTGCATCCCAATGAGAAATAGATAGAAAAAAACTTGGTTAGCTTAACACCAACATAAAAATGCATATAATAGCAAAGGAGAAGGCCTTCAAAAAATACAAGGCTGAGGGATCATCATCAGCATTCCAACTTTACAAGGAATGCAACAAGAAATGAAGGGCGCAATCAGGGCGGCTAAGATAGAGCACAAAAGGCACATAGCAGAGGAGAGTAAAAAATAATCCCAACAAATTCTTTAAGTATATAAAGAGTAAGAAAGGGAGGTCAGATCATATTGGCCCCATAAAGAATGATGAAGGGAATCTAAGGATGGAGAGATGGCGAAGGTATTGAATTTATTCTTTTCCTCAGTCTTCATGAGGGAAAGGGGGGGATTAAGTAACCAAAACTGCAATGTTTATCCTTATAATACGTCACAGGAAGCACCTTAATGAGTAACAGAGGATAGAATTAGAAATAGACTTGAAAAACTTAACATTAATAAGTCACCGGGACCAAATGGCTTGGACCCGTGGGTCCTTCAGGAACTCAGTCAAAAGTTGCCAGACCATTGTTCCTAATTTTTACGAACAGTCTACTGACTGGAATGGTACCAGCAGGTTGGAGAAAAGCCAATGTAGCTCCAATATTTAAAAAAGGGCCAAGATACATCCCTGGGAATTACAGACCAGTTAGCCTAACATCAATAGTATGCAAGCTCTTGGAGGGGATGATAAGGGACTATATACAAGATTTTATTAATGAAAACGATATCATTAGCAGTAATCAGCATGGATTCATGAAGAATCGTTCTTTCCAAACCAACCTATTAACCTTCTATGAGGAGGTAAGCTACCATCTAGATAAAGGAATGCCCATAGACATGGTGTATCTGGATTTTGCAAAGGCGTTTGATACAGTTCCCGATAAACGTTTACTGTACAAACTAAGGTCTGTCGGCATGGACCTTTGAAAACATTGTTTTCAATGTCATTGAAAACTGGCTACAGGGGCGTGTTCAGAGGGTAGTGATAAATGGGGAAATGGGGAGTACTCGGATTGGGCCAGTGTGGAAAGTGGGGTCCCCCAGGGTTCTGTCCTGGGACCAATCCTATTTAATTTATTCATAAACTACCCGGAGGATGGGATGAACAGCTCAATCTCAGTATTTGCGGACGATATTAAGCTAAGCAGGGCAATCATTTTTCCGCAGGATGTGGAAACCTTGCAAGAAGATTTGAACAAATTAATGTGGTGGGCAACTACATGGCAAATGAGGTTTAATGTAGAAAAATGTAAAATAATGCAATTGGGTGGCAAAAATATGAATGCAATCTACTCACTAGGGGGAGAACCTCTGGGGGAATCTAGGATTAAAAAGGACCTGGGGGTGGATGATAGGCTCGGCAGTGGCATGCAATGCCAAGCTGCTGCAAGCAAAGCAAACAGCATATTGGCATGCATTAAAAAGGGTATTAACTCCAGAGATAAAATGATAATTCTCCCACTCTACAAGACTCTGGTCCGTCCGCACCTGGAGTATGCCGTCCAGTTCTGGGCACCAGTCCTCAGGAAGGATGTGCTGGAACTGGAGAGAGTCCAGAAAAGGGAAACAAAGTTAATAAAGGGATTGGAAGACCTTAGTTGTGAGGAAAGGTTACGAGCACTGAACTTATTCTCTATAGAGAAGAGACACTTGAGAGGGGATATGATTTCAATGTACAAATACCGTACTGGTGACCCCACAATAGGGATAAAACTTTTCCGCGAAAGGGAATTTAAAAAGACATGCGACCATTCACTAAAATTAGAAGAGAAGCTGTTTAACCTTAAACTGCGTAGAGGGTTCTTACTGTAAGCGTGGTAAGGATGTGGAATTCTATTCCACAGGCAGTGGTTTCAGCGGGGAGCATCGATCATTTAAAAAAACTATTAGATAGGCACCTGGATAATTACAACATACAGGGATATGCAATGTAATATTGACATAAAAACACACACACAGGTTGGACTTGATGGACTTGTATCTTTTTTCAACCTCACCTACTATGTAACTATGTAATTCATCCCATTCCCACAGAGTGAGCAAAAGATGAAATCTCTTGACATCTTAAAAGGGAGTTTATGTAACGCCTTTCCCGACTAACTGTAGGTTACAGTCTAGTGTAAAATGTCGTTTTGAGGCTTCTGTTGGTCAAGAGAGGAGGGCTGGAGAAGGGGGCCGCCTCAGTGAGTGCTTTTCAAAATCCTTTTAGTCCCACATCCCATCGGCAGCGTCTTCATCATATGGTGGGAGATTATCTAGTGGCAAAAACAGATATGGAGTGCTTTCCAGTTGACGATTCACTGGGTTACTGGGTCATGCGAATAGACCACTGGCCAGAACTTGCCCAGTATGCAATAGAGCTGCTGGGCTGCCCTGCATCCAGCATGCTTTCCAAATGGGCATTTAGTGCTGCCAGAGGTTTTGTGACAGATAAGAGAGCGCATCTGTCCACAGACTCTGTGGACCGGCTGATATTTATCAAAATGAATCAGTCCTGGATTAGCAGCAGATATCAAGCCCCTGATGCCGATGTCACTGATTAGGTGCTTTCTGGATCTTGAATCGCTGAAAGACTGCCTAGGCTGCCTAGCTTTGTTGGTGTTGATTTCATCTGGAAGAATTTTTCTGGTGTAGGCATCATAGGCACAAATAACACCCAATGACCAATTTTTCCGCACGTTGCTCTCATCAAGAGTACCTCTATAGGGTTACGATGGGAAGGCACCACCGACACCCAAAGATCAATTTTTCCACACCTGTTTGACAGGTGCATATCATTGCAATTTTTGACAGCAAGGCCAATTATTGCTTTCATCAAGAGTACATAATTACATAGTTACATAGTTGGTAAGGTTGAAAAAAGACACAAGTCTATCAAGTCCAACCTGTGTGTGTGCGCTTTTATGTCAATATTACATTGTATATCCCTGTATGTTGTGGTCGTTTAGGTGCCTATCTGTTTTTTTTAATTATCTATGCTCCCTGCTGAAACCACAGCTTGTGGAAGAGAATTCCACATTCTTACCGCTTTTACCGTAAAGAATCCTCTGCGCTGTTTCCGGTTAAATCCCTTTTCCTCTAATTTTCGTGAATGGGCACGAGTCTTTTTTTTTTTTTTTCTCTTTCAATGTTTTTATTAAGGTTTTCAAAAAGAACATAAGAGCAAGCAGATATGTAAAATTGTCATACATTAGGCGTTGTAAGTGATCATAATACTAACAACTTGTACTAAGTTAGTTAACAGTCATAAATCATGCGTATGAATAGTATCAAAACATGGCTAGGAATGAGGAGTGTTCCTCCGCTTCCCTCGCCACCCCAAGTAGGTGCAAGCTGTGGCGGGGGGAGAGAGAGACACATCCCCTTGTATATATACCAAAAAAAAAAAATATATATATATATATATATATATATATATATATATATATATATATATAAATAAAAAATAAAAAATATATATTGATAAAAAAATTAAAAACTAGGAAAGGTTCAGAGGAAGGTCTAATTATCTATTGCTGTATGTGGGTGACAGTCTAACAAGAACAACAATGAACTGAGGACAAGGGTAACAGATGTTGCCGCCATTCCTGTAACAAGGTTGGCTGTCTACGTATATCAGCGTATTCACTATATTGACGTAACAGAGGTACACAGAATAAGTGATCAGAACAACGTGAGCAACTATATAACATATATTAACCTTATTGTTTAGGCTTGTTAAACACTTCTTTGTGCTTGCGCTAAAAATGTGAATTGAAAAAAATATGAATATATATAAACTGAGTATAAAATATAAACTAATTGTGCAGAAATATTAAACCATAATTAGTATGCTAATAAAAACATACATGTAAAAATATATATATATATAATGTGCAATCCTTATATATAAAATTCACAAAGTGCATCCACATAAAAGTGCAATCCTTATATAAAATGCTGAAAGTGCATCATGCATGAATATAGACCTAATTAATAAGTGCAAATCCTGTGACAATCAAGTGTCCAAACAAAATACGATCAGCAGATTCAAACTGAAACAAAGAAGTGCAAGAAAACAGTGTCCATGAATTAAGTGTTCATCATGCTTCTCCTGAAAAGTGTCCAAATCACAACAAGCTGGATGTGCTCTCCCGTGATCCCCCACTTGTGCTTGCGCTCACCTCTATTCCTGTGACACGGTAGTTAAACTGTCAAAACACGCATTGGGGCCACTCCTGGGCTCACTCAGGATGCAATGATGTATGTCCAATCCTCACAGGTAAAACATCATTCATAAAAGAGAAAAAGAAAGCTCCATGGTGTAATATAGTAAGGGATTTATTTAAAGTAAAAGAAGTTCCTCCAGGAGGGTACTCACAGTATGCAGGTGCTACAGTGCACCAAACTATACAGGTGTATTTCGTTTAGCAGCGGAGGAAGGCAGAGGAAGGCACATGATCCCTGTGCCGAATACGCGTCGGGGAGGGGTAGGACGGAGCTGTCAGCAGGGAAGGAGAGGAATATACACCACACCGCACGCCATAAGAGCCGCTGCTAAACGAAATACACCTGTATAGTTTGGTGCACTGTAGCACCTGCATACTGTGAGTACCCTCCTGGAGGAACTTCTTTTACTTTAAATAAATCCCTTACTATATTACACCATTAAGCTTTCTTTTTCTCTTTTATGAATGATGTTTTACCTGTGAGGATTGGACATACATCATTGCATCCTGAGTGAGCCCAGGAGTGGCCCCAATGCGTGTTTTGACACTGTTTAACTACCGTGTCACAGGAATAGAGGTGAGCGCAAGCACAAGTGGGGGATCACGGGAGAGCACATCCAGCTTGTTGTGATTTGGACACTTTTCAGGAGAAGCATGATGAACACTTAATTCATGGACACTGTTTTCTTGCACTTCTTTGTTTCAGTTTGAATCTGCTGATCGTATTTTGTTTGGACACTTGATTGTCACAGGATTTGCACTTATTAATTAGGTCTATATTCATGCATGATGCACTTTCAGCATTTTATATAAGGATTGCACTTTTATGTGGATGCACTTTGTGAATTTTATATATAAGGATTGCACATTATATATATATATATTTTTACATGTATGTTTTTATTAGCATACTAATTATGGTTTAATATTTCTGCACAATTAGTTTATATTTTATACTCAGTTTATATATATTCATATTTTTTTCAATTCACATTTTTAGCGCAAGCACAATTGATTTTATTTATATTCAAATACACGGAATGAAACGTGGTGAAGTGTTTGCTACTTTAAATATAGTTGTTTTACTCCTTAGAGGCATTGGTCCACTTGAAGAACCCCACCTGTTTGTTTAAACACTTCTTTGTACCAGATGGACCAGTGAGACCACTCTGCTTGTGTGGAGCGTAGACGGCCTTTGCTTGATGCAAACAAACATTCATAAGTACTGTGTAATTGAGTAGTGGTTATGACTTCTGAGCAAGAAGGACTTAGTTTAGAGTGCCAATTACGTGTGATGATCAATTTAGCCGCTAATAGTATGTGTGTAATTATACATTTGAGTGAGTAGGGGAATTTCTCAATTCCTAAATTTAAAATGGCAAGTTCTGGAGAGGGATTTATCTGGATGTGGGTGACACTTTGGATGAGTGTGAAAACATCAGACCAATATTGAGTGAGGAATCTACAAGACCATAGAATGTGTAAGAGTGAACCGTGGGAGCCACACTCTCTCCAACACAATGGAGATCTGGAGGAGTCCATTGTGTGTAGGGTATATGGGGTTCGATACCATCTGAAAGCAATCTTATACGATAATTCCCATAAATTGGCTGATTTGGTTGCTTTATATAGGCGCATTTAGGGCCACTCTCCATTGCTCTTCTGAGAATTGTGTTCCTAGTTCTATTTCCCATTTGTTCTGGGGTTGGGTTTTAGTGAAGAGTGATTTATTTTTTAACGTTTGGTAGAAAAGAGATATACCTTTAATTTGAGGGCTTTCCTCAAACCAATATTTCAATAGTTGGCTAGGAACGTTTTGGAATATTGCAGATGAGTGAATTAGGCAGTGGGTGATTCTGAGATATTGATAACACTCTTTGTTAGGGAGATTGAACTCCTTTTGAAGTGTCGGGAAGGATTTAAGTGCCCCGGATGTGTATAGGTCCGAAGCTAAGGTAATGCCTCTCATTGTCCACGTTGAAGTACTGATGCCCGGTGTTAGAAGAGAGATCGTTTTTAGTGGGATGGGGATTGGTGATAGGGAGCCTCTATGTGGAGATTTGAGGATCAGATGTTAGAAGGCTGACATGGACGCTAATACGGTAGGGGATAGGAGTGTATCTTTCTTGTGTTTGTGAAGTGTACTGATGATCCAGCTGTGGAGGTCCTTGCCTGGAACTTGTACAGTTTCTAAGTTCCTCCATAGACACTGCGTGTGTGGCTTAAACCATACCTTTAATTGTGCTAATAGTGTGGCTAGGTAATAGTCCCTGAGGTCGGGTAGTCCCATGCCTCCAGCTGCTTTATGTTTGATGAGTTTAGCGTGTGAGCATCTCGCTTTTTTCCCCTGCCATATAAAGTGGTTTAACTCTGTCTGTAGCTTACGGAAATATGATGCGAGTATCGGAATAGGTAGGTTGTGGAAGAGGTATAATAGTTGTGGGAGCTTAAGCATCTTGAAAGACGCCAGTCTTCGCATCCATGAGAGTGTGAATTTGGCAAGGTGCGCTAATTCGGATTGTAGGGTTTGTAGGTAGGGACTGAAGTTTTCTTGGAATAAGGATTTAGGATTGGCTGTGATCTGTATTCCGAGGTATTTTATAGATTTGTCTGCCCAGAGATATGGGAAACGGTCAGAGAGGATAGATTGGGTAGTAGGGGGATATTAATCCCTAGGATATGGGATTTGGACTTGTTGACCTTATAATAGGAGATGGAGCTAAATTCCTGCAGTGTTGAGTACACAGCATCTAGAGAAGATTGTGGATTTGACAACATAAGAATTACGTCGTCCGCAAAGAGATTAATTTTATGTTCCTCAGTGCCTATTTTTATCCCTACAATGTTTGGTTGGGAGCGAATCTTGTGGGCTAATGGTTCCATAAGGAGGTTGAAAATCAACGGGGATAGGGGACAGCCTTGGCGAGTCCCATTTGATATAGGAAAAGTGGAGGAGAGCATTGCCGAGCAATAAACCTGAGCTGAGGGTTTGGAGTAAAGAGCCATTATGGCAGATAGGATGTGACCTTGGAATCCAAATTTTTGTAAAGTCTGCTGGAGATATGACCAGTGTATTCTATCAAATGCCTTCTCTGCATCCAGAGCTAGAAGCAGAGAAGGCATTTTTTGAAGATTGGTGTGATGGATTATATTGATTATACGCCTTGTAGCGTCAACTGTTTGTCTCCCTTTTGTGAACCCCGATTGATCCGGGTGGATCAACGCGGGGAGGATGTCAATAATTCTACTCGCTATTACCTTTGCATAAAGTTTCAGATCATGATTCAATAATGATATGGGGCAGAAATTTTGAGGGGAAGAGGCTTCTTTACCAGGTTTAGGCAGTGTAATAATTAAAGCTTTTAACATATCATCAGGGAAAGAGGAAGAGATTGCAGCTGCATTGAATACTAAAGTGAGAGGATCCAATAAAAGAGGTGTGAATTGTTTGTAGTATTCGGCCACAAAGCCATCAGGCCCAGGTGCTTTGTTGATAGGAAGGAGTTTAATAGCTTTTGCTATTTCCTGAGTAGTGAATGGGGAGTTCAAGGTTTCAAGTTGGAGAGTGGACAGAGTGGGTAGATGAATAGATTGTAGAAAGGCTGTTATGTCAGAAGGTGTGGGTTGCTTAGTGTCAGGGTCTCCTTTCAAATTATATAAGGAGCTATAGTATGCGCTAAACGCATTAGCTATATCTTGGGGGTTGAACAATTTTTCTTTAGTGAACGGATGGTAAAGAAAGGGAATGGATGATTTAGTGCATGACCCTTTAATTTGTTTGGATAGGAGTTTCCCCGCTTTATTACCAGTGGCATATTGGGTAGATTGAAAACGTTTGTGGTTGAATTCAAATTGATCCAATAGTATGGATCGAAGTTCTAAACGGAGTTGGCCCAGTTTGGTTTTTAAGTGATCGGTTGCTTTTTGTTTGTTTGAGGAGTCAAGATCATCAATTTCTTTAATGAGGGTATCAATGCGCTGCGATCTCTTTCTCTTAGCCCTAGAACTTTGCTGAATAAAAATACCCCGCATGTAGGCCTTATGAGCTGCCCATATTGTTGCTGGGTTAGATACTGAGTCCTTGTTTGTAATGAAGAACTGTTCCAGATGGTCCTTTAGAATAGTGCTATAGGGGTCTTTCTGTAGAATGGTAGTGTTCATCCACCAAAGGAAAGTTGGTGAGTGGTGAAAAGAGTCCTCGAAGGTAATACTCACTGGAGAGTGGTCTGACCAGGTTATCGAGTGAATGTGAGAGGCTGAGATTTTCTGAAGCGTCCACTGATCGGATAGGAATAAGTCTATCCTAGAGTATCAGTTATGACACGGTGAGAAGAAGGTAAAGTCGCGTTCTGACACGTGTTGGCATCTCCATATATCTTGCAACTGAAATTCTTTCAGGAGAGGACCCAAGGAAAGATTACGGCGCCTAGATGGGATGGAGGAGTCCAAATTGAAGTCTGGAGTTAAGTTAAAATCTCCACACCAAAGAAGAGCACCTTTTTGAACAGTGTCAATTTTTCTTTTGAGTTTTCTTAGGAAGCTGATTTGGTGAATGTTTGGCGCATAGACATTTACTAAAGTAAACAAGGAGTTGTTTAGGGAACAAATTAGTATGATGTAACGGCCCTCGTGATCCAGTATCTTGTCATGCAGTTCAAAGGTTATAGAAGAGTTTACTGCTATTAATACCCCTCTCTTCTTAGAATTCGTGCTTGCTGTGAAGATATGCGGGAACTGGCTATTGGAGCAATTAGGTGGAGATGAGGCTTTGAAGTGTGTCTCCTGCACACATAAAATATCGCAGTGAGATTCTTTAGCCAGTTTCCAAAGTGAAGACCTTTTTGCTGGATGATTGAGGCCTTTGGTATTTATCGTTAGGAATGTGATAGGCATTCTGAATGTGGAGGAGACAAAACTTCCAAGGAGATCTAAGATGTTAGCTTGGTAGGAGTACTGTAGAAGTTTTCAGCAAGTGGTCGCTCTATAGAGTATGTGCTCCGAGGTTAAGCTATATGGTAAAATAAGACTAGAAATGGTAGGCAACAAACAATGACACAAAACTAAAATTAAAAAAAATAAAAGTAAAAAAAATAATAAGTTAGATAAGAAAACGAAGAACTGTGTGCCAAGTGGCCGAACAGTCGGCCTATCAGGAAAGTGCTGTGCACTTACTTGGCTAACTTGTGGGGAAAAAGTTCAAGTGGCCAGTCAGAGCCACGTAACAGGCCGGGACATAGATGCTGACTTAGTAGGACCCCGTTCAGCGACTAGAGGAGTAGCGGGGGCGCTGATTAAGTTGGGCATCAGGATGCGGGATAGAGTGCCTGTGATTCTCAAATGGTGGATTTGTGTTTTCTGGGATTATTCCCCATGAGCGGAGAAGGTGCAAACCTTCATTCAGTGTAGAAGCTGTGAATTTAGCCCCTTTGTAAGTAATCAAAAGCTTAGCAGGATTAATCCACTTGTATGGAAGATTATGGTTTCTCAAACCTTTGGTAACTGTATTAAGTTCCCTACGCAATTGGAGGGTATATTGTGATAAGTCCGCAAAAATTTGGAGGTGTGAATACGGATCCGGTAGGGATTTCTCGTTTCTGGATGCCCACATGAGTTGTTCCTTGACATGGTAAAAGTGTATGCGTAGAATCACATCCCGTGGAATGGTGTCAGGAAGGGATGGTGGTTTTGGCAGACGGTGGATACGATCAATCACCATTTTCATATTTTTTAGGTCGGGCAGTAATGCTTTGAAAAGCCCTGTAGCATAGCTTGTTAGTTCGTGGGGTTGCACTGTTTCCGCCACTCCTCTGATTTTGATGTTGTTACGACGTGACCTGTCCTCCAGGTCCGCCAGCTTGCGTTTGATCCAAGCGTGATCCGCAAGATTATCCTCATGTGCATCAACGAGGTCGTTTACGGTCGATGCAAAACCCCCAAGCTGGTTTTCAATTTGTGACACTCTGCCTGAGACTGAGGTTATATCAGCATGTAGGCTCTGCATAATGGATAGCATATCTGACTGCAAAGAATTCCTGAGGGTGGATAGCATGTCTTTGAGTGTAGTGTCTAGTATAGGCTGATTATTAGTTGGAAAGCTGGCAAATGGGTCAGGAGCACTGCAGGGGTTAACAGCATGTGTAAGGTTTAGGCTCACCTCTGGCGTTGCTGTGTTGTCTGTGTCCAGCCTCATCCTAGCCTTAGCAGGGCTGCCTGTTTGTGGAGTGCCCGGAGAGGAGGTGGGTAAGCCTTGCTCAGGGTTGGTGAGCTCCATAAACCCCTCTTCTTGGTCCCCAGTTCTGTGGCTCTGTGAGGTAGAGAGCCGTGAGGGGAGAGAAGCAGGCGCTGCAGCCGCGGCGCCATCTTGGATTCGTCCGTCGGCTGGCTGGTTCAAATATGCTGTTATTTTCTGAGGGTGCCTTTCCCCTTTCTGTTTGGTAGACATCATGCCACGCTGCAGGGGGGATAGGAGGGTCTCTGGGTGCTTTTCCTGGTCAAAAACGAGGTCCGGATGCGTTGGTGTGAGTCACTGAATCCCGGGCTGTCACAGAGCTCAGAGGAGAACGTCCATGCTGCTCGGATGCCGGCCACGCCCCCGGCACGAGTCTTTTTAAATGCACTTCTGCAGAAAGTTTTAGCACTATTGTGATATTGTTATACCAGTGCGGTATTTGTATATTGAAATCATATCCCCTCTCAAGCATCTCTTCTCCAGAGAGAATATGTTCAGTGCTTGTAATCTTTCCTCATAGCTGAGATCCTGCAGTCCATTTACTAGCTTTGTTGCCCTTCTCTGTACTCTCTCCATTTCCAGCACATCCTTCCTGAGGACTGGAGCCCAGAACTGGACGGCATACTCTAGGTGTGGCCGAACCAGAGTCTTGTAGAGCGTGAGAATTATCGTTTTATCTCTGGAGTTGATCCCCTTTTTAATGCCAATATTCTGTTTGCTTTGTTAGCAGGAGCTTGGCATTGCATGCCGTTGCTGAGCCTGTTATCTACAAGGACCCCCAGGTCCTTTTTCATCCTAGATTCCCCCAGAGGTTCTCCCCCTAGTGAGTAGATTGCATTTATGTTTTTGGCACCTAAATGCATTATTTTACATTTTTCCACATTAAACCTCATTTGCCATGTAGCTGCCCACCCCATTAATTTGTTCAGATCCTCTTGCAAGATTTCCACATCCTGCGGAGAAGCTATTGCTCTGCTTAGCTTAGTATCGTCCGCAAATACTGAGATTGAGCTGTTTATCCCATCCTCCAGGTTATTTATGAATAAATTAAATAGGATTGGTCCCAGGACAGAACCCTGAGGGACCCCACTACCTACCCCGGACCATTCTGAGTACTCCCCAATTATCACTGCCCTCTGAACTTCACCCTTCTTTATTAAAACCAAAAACGTGGCCGGCATCAAGATATTGGCAGAAAATCAAAAATACGAAAGTTTACCAGCACTGCTGCATTAAAGCTAGTCAGCTGCTGTGTGGTGACATCAGGTTTCGTAGCTCCGCCCTACGCTGCGTTTCTCTGTAAGAGGCATCGACTGGGAAAGGATGCCTGGTAAACTTTCGTATTTTTGATTTTCTGCCAATATCTTGATGCCGGCCACGTTTTTGGTTTCAATAAAGAAGTTTTTTATCTACTATACTATGAAGGTTTTCCTGCTTTTGTAATCCTCTTTCACATATGGCAAGTGACACAACTGAAGCCAGTCCGGCTATAGAGATACAACAGCGCATGTGAAGGATCGGAGTCTGTGTAACCAGATCAGCTGTTCCATCCGATCCGCTGTTCCAGTCTACGGGACCTCATCACACTGCTGCTCCGGTGCCAGTGGAGGATCTTAGGCGGACAGATGTCTGAATAAGAGAACCTCATCGGTTGTTCCTGCCTGCGGGATTTGATACATTTGAGCCTGTATGACCCCTGTGACAGGGGTCCCACATATCTGGTAAGCGGCCTTCTTTTTTCTATTTATCACACGATCCTGGCTCTCAGAGAAAGGACTGTTTCATCTAGGAAAGCACACATTTGGGTTGCAGGACTTCTTTGAATTGTCTATTTTTCAACCACTTACTCCTCAAGTGGACTTTGCCACATTGTAACCATCTATTTATTACTTTTTTGGATGGCATAACATCCGATATTTGTTATTTGATATTATTATTGCTCAAAGGTATAACTCATATGCACACCAAGGCTAGAGGAGTTCCCTCAGTCTGGTTGGTTTGACAATAGTAGCGCACCTGAGTGTATTTATCATAGGGGCTCTTCACCATGAGATAATCCAATTCTAAGTTATTTCCTCACCTAAGTTTCCGCTGGTTATTGGTTATCCTTTGTTACAGAGGCACAACCCCTCTTTTGATTGGCTCCGTGCTGAGGTTCTCTCCTGGTTGCCACAATGCAGTAAGACATGCTTCCAGAAGGTAGCCAAGGCCCTGAGCACCTCTTTACTCTCTTCTCTGCTGGAGGAGTACCGTGATTTTAGCGATGTCTTTGACAAAGCTCAAGCCAGTAGTTTGCCTCCACCCGGTCGTATGATTGCGTAATTGACTTTCAACCTGGTGCCATACCCCCTCGTGACTGGGTTTACCCTTTGTCGGGCTTGGAGGATAAAGCCGTGGAGGAGTATGTTGCAGACGCACTTTCTCGAGATTTCATCCGCAAATCCTCATTTCCTGACTACTGAAGTTAATGTGTGTATTGAGGCCTCAGTGGGAAGGTGTTTAATATTGGTTTTGGAGCATATTGAACACTTTTCCCATTGTGCACCTGTCTACATATATTCCCTACTGTAATTGTTGAATCCACCGTTTTCATATCTATACTGACTGTTATCAACTGTCATTTATTGTTTCTGTTTAATCACATTGTTCATTGTGTTTAATATTCACTTTAGTAAACTTTCTGAGTGGTTCAGTGACATTGTGTGAGTTTCTCATTGATAACATCCAAATACAGAATGGAACCCAAGGTGTCAGAGGTAAGAGAGGATCTGCAGAGTCGGGGTAGCCAGTGGGGTATAGAGTCAATCAGCAGCCCTCACGGGGGAACCGCTACATATATAAAATGCACTTTTTTATCTTTCAGTGTTTCACCAGTGCCTAACCTTTCATCCAAATTCTAAATTGTTGCATTTGTGAAATTTCAAAAGCCAGTATAAAGGAATAGTAGTGGTGTAAAAAAAAACACTTGTGAGTTAAATTAATCTTTTTTTTTTGTATAATTCTCCTTTAGGGGGCGTGGCAGGGGTGTGTCCTATGCAATGCCGGGAGAGGGTCATCTAGAGCCCAGGGTGAACATGCCAACCTTTGACCCCCTCCCCCACCTCCAAGGTGTATGAGCATTATGTGTCAGCAAAGATCCCCCCTCCCAGCACAAATCTTTGCCCCCATCCCTGAAATCTCCCCAGCACAAATGCCCCCCCCCCAAAAAAATCACCCCGTCTAGCACAAATGCTCTACATTTCAAACTTCCCTCCAAGTACACATTCTTTCCCCTCCACTCCAAATCCCCCCTCCTAGAACAAATTCCCACCTCCCATCTCCCCTGCTAGCACCAATTCCTTCCCCTCTATCCCCCCTCCTAGCACACACTCCTCCCCCCAAAATCTCCCTCCTAGCACAAATACCCCTCAATCATCCCTACCAGTACAAACCCCCCCTCCCCCCAAAAAAATCCCCCCTTCAAATTCTCTTGCCCATCCCCCTTCCCAACACAAATCCCCCTAAATCACCACTCCTAAGACCCCCACCCCAAATTTCCCCTCCTAGAACAATTCTTACCCCCTGCCGCCCCCCAAATTCCCCCTACCAACACAAATCCCCTCCCCCTCAATCTCCTCACAGTCCCCCCCCCACCTCAAATGAGACCACAATGTCCAGAGCAGCTGCCCAACCCTTGTCCCAGCCCTGGTCCTATACCTACATACTTTTGCTAATAGGTGTCCCTAGTTCCCATCTCAAAAAGTTGGGAGGTATGGATGTAACTATTGGTTAATCAAACAGCCCTACTATCCTGATGTAATATGAAGGCATCAACTCAAGTGCAGGTATAGAAAAGTAAATGAGCAAGACTTTGCCTGCGCAGGAAAATGTACCCTGGACACCGTCACTGACAGTGTACTCTAAATCAGACCCAAAATTTGTTTCAACGCCCAACTGAATTTTCAGTTTAAACCAGCTAAATACATTCCAGGTCCATCAAAACCACCGGTGTGCAAAGTCTTGGAAAAGCCTGCCCCTGCCTGCAAGTTGCAGAGAAGTATTCTTGCTCTCTGTGTGGAAGCAATGGACTCTCTAAAGGGGTCCGACATGCTGCCTTCTAAGTTGGAGCTAGTCAATCAACAGGGAGCATGAGCTTTGCCAATTGCAGAGATATAGCTCTGACTCAGCAAAGGACAAAGCAGACCTTTGCACTGATTCCACACAGAAACCAAGGATCCTTCTCTGCAACCTGCTGGTCAGGGACAGGCTTTTCTACTCCAACTGGCTGTTTCCTAAGAAAACAAACTCTAATACTGGAGCACCTTTTGTTTTTAATGCACCCGGAATTTATTAGCTGTTTTAAACTAACAGTTTAACTGTGCTTAATACATTTTTTTAGTAAATACACTATATTACCAAAAGTATTGGGACACCTGCCTTTACACGCACGTGAACTTTAATGGCATCCCAGTCTTATAGGGCGTACACACGGTCGGACTTTGTTTGGACATTCCGACAACAAAATCCTAGGATTTTTTCCAACGGATGTTGGCTCAAACTTGTTTTGTCTACACACGTTCGCACAAAGTTGTCGGAAAATCCGATCGTTCTAAACGCGGTGACGTAAAACACGTACGTCGGGACTATAAACGGGGCAGTGGCCAATAGCTTTCATGTCTTTATTTATTCTGAGCATGCGTGGCACTTTGTCCGTCGGATTTGTGTACACACGATCGGAATTTCCGACAACGGATTTTGTTGTCGGAAAATTTTATCTCCTGCTCTCCAACTTTGTGTGTCGGAAAATCCAATGGAAAATGTCCGATGGAGCCCACACACGGTCGGAATTTCCGACAACACGCTCCGATCGGACATTTTCCATCGGAAAATCCGACCGTGTGTACGGGGCATTAGTCCGTAGGGTTCAATATTGAGTTGGCTCACTCTTTACAGCTATAACAGCTTCAACTCTTCTGGAAAGCTGTCCACAAGGTTTAGGAGTGTGTCTATGGGAATGTTTGACCATTCTTTCAGAAGTGCATTTGTGAGGTCAGGCAATGATGTGGACAAGAAGGCCTGGCTTGCAGTCTACACTCTAATTCAAGTTCCTCCACCCCAAACTAGTTCATCCATGTCTTTATTGACCTTGCTTTGTGCACTGGTCCAAATCATTTGGTGGAGGGGGAATTATGGTGTGGGGTTGTTTTTCAGGTGTTGGGAAGGCTGTCCACAAGGTTTAGGAGTGTGTCTATGGGAATGTTTGACCGTTCTTCCAGAGGGGCATTTGTGAGGCCAGGCACTGTTGTTGGATGAGAAGGCCTGGATGGCAGTCTATGCTCTAATTCATCCCAAAGGTGTTCTGTCGGGTTGAGTTCAGGACTCTGTGCAGGTCAGTCAAGTTCCTCCACCCCAAACTCGCTCATCCATGTTTTTATGGACCTTGCTTTGTGCACTGGTGCGCAGTCATGTTGGAACAGGTAGGGGCCATCCCAAACTGTTCCCACAAAGTTGGAAACATGAAATTGTCCAAAATGTCTTGGTATGCTGAAGCCTTAAGAGTTCCCTTCACTGGAACTAAGGGGCCAAACCCAACCCCTGAAAAACAACCCCCACACCATAATCCCCCTCCACCAAATGATTTGGACTAGTGCACAAAGCAAGATCTATAAAGACATGGATGAACAAGTTTGGGGTGGAGGAAATTGACTGGCTTGAACAGAGTCCTGACCTCAACCCGATAGAACACCTTTGGGATGAATTAGAGTGTAGCCTGCAAGCCAGGCCTTCTTGTCCACATCAGTGCCTGACCTCACAAATGCGCTTCTGGAGGAATGGTCAAACATTTCCGTAGACACACTCCTAAACCTTGTGGACAGCCTTCCCAGAAGAGTTGAAGCTGTTATAGCTGCACAGGGTGAGCCAACTCAATATTGAACCCTACGGACTTAGATTGGGATGCCATTAAAGTTCATGTGCGTGTAAAGGCAGGTGTCCTAATACTTTTGGTAATATAGTGTATGCTCTGATTTTAATATTAATGTAGTTTCAGTATATTTGTACTTACTGGAATGTTGTTGTGAGATGTGCAGTCCAGCAAATGGGTTGATGGGATTTGAAGTTCTCTTTCTAGATGTTGGGTGGTAGTTCTGGTGCAACCCTTGCCCTCTTCTACATCCTTAACATTGTGTTTAGGGGGAAGTCGCAGATCCCTTTTTTATAGCCTCTAATGGCCTCAATAGGCCTCACAGATGGCACAGCACATAATCATACATGACAATCTAATTAGGCAGTTCATTAAGTAATCATCTTGTGACCAAAACAAGCCGGGTTCCAAGGGGTCACCAGTTAGTAGTAATAGCTCCTTAACTAATTATTCCCATTGGGAACAAATGAAAAACCGAAGTATAAATAATTATGTACAAAGGGCACCATAAAAATGACATTTCAACTTCTATTGTGTGCCATTTCCATTAGTGATTTTTTTCATGGGATAACATCTATCCTTATAAAATAAAAAAAATATAAATACATATTAAAAAATTGAATCAGAGGCAGAATGAAGTTGGCCATATACTAGTAGATTTTCTAATGGTATGAGGTGTAAAGGTGAAGGAATTGGGGTGATCTGAGCTGTGAAGGTGATGGGATTGGTAATAACCTGAGGTATGAAGGTATAGGAATTGGGGTGATCTGAGGTGTAAAGGGGCGGGAATTGGGGTGATCTGAGGTTTGAAGGTGCAGGAATTGGAACCAACCTGAGGTATGAAGGTGCCGGAATTGGGGTGATCTGGGGTGAGGAGGTACAGAAATTGGGGTGATCTAAGGTATGAAGGTGCAGGAATTGGGACCAACCTGAGGTATGAAGGTGCCGGAATTGGGGTGATCTGGGGTGAGGAGGTACAGAAATTGGGGTGATCTGAGGTATGAAGGTGCAGGAATCGGGACTGATTTGAGGTGTGAAGGTGCAGGAATTGGGGTGATCTGAGGTGTGAAGGTGCAGGAATTAGGGTGATCTGAGGTGTGAAGGTAAAGGAATTGGGGTAATCTGAGGTTTGAAGGTGCAGCAATTGAACCGATCTGAGGTATAACAGGTTTTATTTGTTCATCAGTTAATAAAATAACTTATATATTTTACTTGTCATAATCAGTTCAACTATGAGTTTGGAAACAAACAATATGACTACAGTGTGCTAGTGATTACTGGCCCACCGATTTGTCTAATCCTTTTAAAATGTTGTACAAAAAGTTACTGACCCCAGTAATATAATATAATCAAAAGTAAGAATCTGTACAAGATTACTGTGTATTGGATGTTATTTATATATTAAAAACAATGGTTATTTTGCAAGGCAAAACTTACATAAATTGACAGGAAATAATCCGTATTTAAAGTTTTATAAAAAAAAAACTTCTAGTAGGATACACATCTTTCATATTACAGATTAATTATTTACTAATTATTCAGGATGCTATGCTGAAAGTGTTTATGCTATTGGATGGATACAGTATACTTGGCCATGTGGTAGATATTGAATGTTACCCACTACACAGGAACTACATTATTTAAAGAAGAAGTCTCACCATACAAATACTTCAATGTTCATCCCGTCCCCCAAGTGCATGTAGCACTTTGTTCCGCTTTTATAGGTACTCTAGATCCAGAGCTAGCGTGGTTGACAGTGCAAAAGAGGAGGAGGTTTCGGACTTTATATGAGGCACGGGTTAGTGCCTCCATCCCTATTCGAGTACATATCAAGGGAAATTGGGACTTTATATGAAGCAGTTGGAATACGGAGGTGTGGGTAAAAGTTCGTAACATAATTGTGGCAAAAAGGTAATTTCATATATATACATAAATGGGATATGCACAGAATGTAGCATATTGGATGGAAAATACATATCGATGTACACAAATCATGGGTGGTAAGGTATTGCACATAACATAATGGCATGGCCTACAGTTGCCAAGAGTGGCATGCCCCATAACTGCATCCCTGACCACATGATAAAAAGGTTAAAACATGATTAATCATAAGAGTATGGCATCAAGATTGACTTATAGCTCGACGCGTTTCGTGAATACGTTCACTCATCAGGAGCAGATGCGATAATTACTCGTAGAATATACAAATTAGTAAACCAACTCTGGTAAGAGAAGGATATAAATAAAGGATGTTTCAATATGAATGATTAGCCAAATGCATTTACCAAATTGGACAGTGACAGTGGCATGTGGCAACTTGGCACAGGGTGTGCAGGAGGTACAGACCTCGCCACGGGAGCTGAGGTGGCATGTACACAGGTGGCAGCTATCAGGTGGTATAGGGAAGTGCATGGGTCCATGTGACAAAAGGTGATGGTGTGTAGCTCATCGCACAAAAATATCTAGAAACAAATAATGTGGTAAGTGTAAATGATTGGATTAGACAATTATAGATTAATTAAACGTGATATGTGAAAAGTGAACCCTGTGGGGTTCCATGTGAGTGATAATGGTATATGTTTGTGATGAAAATGGGCTAATATGGAATATTAACCCCATTATGGTACCATGAGAGGTGACAATGAAAGAGGAATTTGAATAAATGACCAATCTGTGTGTGGAACGTGATTGTCAATTACCTAGATATGTGCATACTAATGCCAAAAAACAAAACAAAACCAAAAACAGAGAAATAATGTGTGTAAAAAATGTGACATATGAACCGAGGTGAGCTGAAATAAAAATGGGGAACACTTACCCATGGGCTGCATTCATGCTATACCAGCGGACAATCAGCTGGTATGCAAGAGACCCTAGGAGGAGACCAACCGCAAAGGCAGTCTGCTCCGACTGGGGTGTATGTGTACATGCCGCCAATGCCACGTGCGTGCGTACTGGGAGGGACAGCGTCCGCACCTGAGCTAACTAATTGCTCAGCGATTGGCAACGGATTCCCTCACTGGAAGCACGTAGATAGTAATCACTGCGTCAGTGCGGTAGCGCCAACAAGTGACGTCACGCGCCCAATGTGGATATCGTGGCGCTGATGCACTGAGGGGCGTCCACCCGAACCTCCCGAACAAATAGGTGTAAAGGGAGGAAGGGAGGACCCACAGGGCGCATCGCAGCCCCCGCATCAAGGAAAAAAAACCCCAGCAGCACCGAGATGCTTGGTATACCAACAGAGGCACATGACACTGGGCGAAGGAAAGGCGTGCAATGAATATAAAATGGTATATAAGTGGAAACACAGGATCAGTGCCAGGATTGGCATCTATTCATAGTAAATTGAAGTAAAACTAATATTTGCATACATATATAAATAAATAAACAAAATAATTGGCTGTCTCAAATGTGCAAATCCCATCAGGGCATAAAAATCTATGAGCATGGTTGACAGTGCACCCCTCCTAACCCCACCGCTGTCTGACCAAGCTGTTCTGTAGGAGACAAATAATGAAGGCTTTCTGCATACTGGGGTTTTTTGTCAATTAGTTTCTCCTAGCAGGAGAAAAGCAGCTTCAAAAAGGTTCCGAAACCGTGTTTTTTGCACACGCGCTTATGTGCGTTTAGAAGCATCAGACACATACAGTAGCTACAGTTCATGTTACTAAAACACAATGGGATATGAAGACATCAGTACAAGAGTTAATACAGTGTGAAGTACAACGAAGTGGTTACCAAGGGTAACAAAGGTTTCTCTAGCAGCCTGTCATAAGCGTGTACATGTGGCAGATGAGCCTCTTTCAGGGAGGGAGTTGTTGTCGGCACTCCTTCGGCCACGATCTGTAGATCTACACCACCGGGGCCCTCATCCTGTACACAGGTACGGAACAGAAAGAGTCAGGTGAAGTGCATGCATGGAGTCTGCGCTAGGTGCATGGCGGGAGCCCATACCGTTACCGGGAGTGAGGTTGGGGGTGATATGCTGGACAGGTGGAGAGGGCATTGGAACTGCATGTTCCTTCTAAATGCACAAGCGACCGTGGTGATGCTTAACCACTTGCTTACCGGGCACTTTCACCCCCTTCCTGACCAAGCTAATTTTCAGTTTTCAGCGCTGTCACACAATTGCGCGGTCATGCAATGCTTTATCCAAACAAGATTTCTATCATTTTTTCCACACAAATTAAGATTTCTTTTCGGTGGTATTTAATCACCACTGGGTTTTTGCTTTTTGCTGAAGGAACCAAAAAAAAAACATTTTTTTATAGTTTGTTATAACATTTTTCAAACAGGTAAATTTTTTCCTTCATTGATTGGCACTGATGGGCTGCACTGATGGGCACTAATAGGTACACTGATGAGGCTGCACTGATGATGCAGCACTGGTGGGCACTGATGAGAAGGCACTGATGAGGCTGCACTGATAGGTGGTACTGAGGTGGCACTGATAGGCAGCACTGATGGGCACTGATAGGTGACACTGATGATGAGGCACTGATGAGCACTGATAGGTAACACAGGTGGGCACTGATAGGTGGCACTGGTTGGCACTGTATAGCAGCACTGGTGGGCACAGATCGGGACCGATGTCCCTGTAACAGAACCTGGTTACCTGCTGTCTTAGTTTCTCTTCACGCTGACAATGAGGAGAAAAAAAGCCGATAACTGGCTTCTGTTTACTTCCTTGAATGAATGAATGAATGAATGATTTGTATAGCGCTGCAAATGCGAACTGAATCGCCTCAAGGCGCTCAATCTCTCCTGTGTTGTCCAGCTTCTTAAAATAGGTAGGTCTTGAGTTTCTTCCTGAAGGCCTGATGGTTTTCTTCCATGCGGATGGGAGTAGGTAGAGCGTTCCATAACCGTGGTCCTTGGACTGCGAATCTTCGTTCTCCTTTTGTTTTGTAGCGGGTTTTTGGAATAAGGAGGAGGTTTTGGTTTGAAGATCGAAGACTGCGATTGGGTGTATAGTGCTTTATTTTCTCGCGTAGGTATTGAGGAGCGTTTCCTTGTATACATTTGTGAGTGAGGCAGAGGGTCTTGAAGGTAATTTGGTTCTTTATGGTTAGCCAATGTAGGCTCCTCAGGGAAGGGGAGATGGATTCCCATGGTTTTTTTCCTGTTAACAGTCTTGCCCCGTGTTTTGGACGAGTTGCAAGCGCGCAAGCTGATATTGGGGTAGTCCTATGTAGAGGGAGTTTGTGTAGTCGAGTCTGGAATTGATGATTGTTCGAACTACTGCTGCTTTGTCCTCTTCTGGGACGAAGGAGATGAGTCTACGTAGCAGGCGGAGGAGATGGTGAGATTGGCTGACTACTGATCCTATTTGTGCATCCATTGACATTTCTGAGTCAAAAATGACTCCGAGACTATTGGCTTTGGTGCTTGGAGAGATGGTCTGTCCAAAGATGGTGGGTGGTGTACATGGGGTCTTAGTTTTGGAATTTTGATTTGCGTGTAGGAGAAGAAGCTCAGTTTTTGATCCGTTGAGTTGAGTAAAAGAGCTAGTGGTCATCCAATCGTCTATCAAAGTGAGGCATTTTTCTAATTGCTGATGATGGTCTTTTTCTCCGGTGATGCAAAGGTATAGTTGGGTATCATCCGCATATGAGTGGAAGCAGAGGTCCGATTTTCTGATGATTTTGAGAAGTGGGCGGATGTAGATGTTGAAGAGCACTGGTGACAAGGGTGAACCTTGAGGGACTCCACAAGAGATTGCGCGGGTTTCAGAGGTGAAGGCTCCTAGTTTCACTGCCTGAGAGCGATTTCCTAAGAAGGATGCGAACCATTGGTCCTTGATCAGCTGCCATTGGATAAAAGCTGATCGCCTGGTAAAGGGCCGCCGTCATTGGCCCTTTACCCTGCTCTGCGATCAGCCAAGTCCTAAGGACTCCACGATCACAAAGCAAGCAGCACGATCATGGACGTCTTTCGGCTACAGTGCGGGTGTGAAGGGGTTAATATATCAAAAGATTTTACTAGAGTTTGTTCATGTTTATCATCATGTCATGATCGTGGCTCAAGTAAAGGGACCCCATGTATGTCAGTAACCATGCACAATGTACTTAGCATAGCCCAGAACCCACTCCGGGGTAGGCATCTCATGTGACCCTTGCTTGATGCCCAATAAGGAGAGAAACATAGAGGACTTGACGACCAACCATCACTCTCCCCCCTTACAATATTTGGTGCCCAATGTGGGGCTATTCCTACTGCATGCACCTGAAGGCAACCTCTAAACAGACCGTTAGTTAACTAGTTAGAACTTGTCCAGGCTTGCCCAGCAATACTCCACGTGAACAACACATGTCTGTTTCCTGATTGGCTCCTGCATAAGGCTCCATCTCCTGATTGGGGGATATTCTGATAAGAGGCATATAAAACAACCAGACCAGGAACAACATGGAGATGCGCCACATGTACCAGCCACATGTACCAGCCACCAGTTACCGTGGAAACGGATTCCGGCTACCATCGATGTTGGAGAACAGTGCCTGCCAGCTTTTGGGTGGCCCTCTGCCGCTCAGGCACCGAGGAAGAATTCCCTGCTCTTTGCCGACTTGCAAGAGACGCATACCCATCTTCTCTACTTAAGCTTGTTGCCATGTCTGTGATGTCCTGCTATTCCAACACATGCTGGAAGAAAAGCCCAGCTGTGAACTCGAGCTGGACAACCTACCCCGGAGTGATCCCGCTGCTGGAGATGCATCCACCCCTGAGCCTCCGGCAAAAATCCTGAAGACAAGCCATTACAAGCTATCAGGGATGGCCTCCCTACTGGCTTCTGTGGTCAAGCTGCTGCCCTGCAACGCACCTGCGGAACCTGTACCCAGAGAGATAACAAAGTCCCACGTGCTTCTGCTGGAGGAGCTGCCCCTTCCTCTAAACCAAGGAGCACTAACGGCAGAACGGCCAGACGCTACCATTGTTACTTTCCTGGATTCTCCGTTACTGGATATATGGATCCATTGCTTGCAGGGACGTGCGGTGAGGTCAGTGGCTGGTGAGGCACTGGCTAGTATCCCAGCCAGATACACACAGGTTACATATGCCACGAACGTTAGAGCAAGAGCAATAATTCTATGCACTAGACCTCCTCTGTAACTCTAAACATGTAACCTGTAAACATTTTTTTAGGTATCTATTTACTCGGCGTAACATCATCTTTCACATTATACAAAAAAATTGGGCTAACTTTATTTTTTATTTTTATTTTATTCATGAAACAGTTTCTTTAAAAAAAAAAAATGTTTCTTTCAAAAAAAGAAAATATTATATATATTGTTTTAGCAGACACCCTAGAGAATAAAATGGTGGTCGTTGCAATTTTTTACGTAACACGGTATTTGCGCAGCAATTTTTCATTGTTTTTTTTTTTTTGAAAGAAACTGGGGTAGGTAGCTGAAGTCCTACCCCACTTGGGGCTCCTGTCATATATGGTTCCGGAAATATGGGGCTCCTTGTGCAGCCTGTCAGAAGCTACATACAGAGCAGCCAGTTTAAATACAAGCTGGCACACTCTGCTGCAGACTGAGAGGATGAGCTCACAGTGCCTCTCCTCACTTCTTGTCAGAGACACTGAGCTCAATGGACAGCTTAGAGCCTTGGACCAATGGTAAAGTACCATTGGAACAAGCTGTCCAATAACAATGCTGCAGTGGAGGCACGCCTCTCACTGCAGTGTCATAGAAGGCGGCGTGTGTCTAAAAGACAAATGCATCCTTCCAGCCCAGCCCTCTTAACTAGAAGGAAAAACATGTGTTTATGGGTATAAGATTTACCCATAATCCCATGTTTTTATCACACTGCAAAGAGGGAGGATCTGCTGCTGTTGAAAATGTACTGTTTTAATCAAGCTAAATAACATATTATTATGCTATGTGTTATAAGATAATAATTTATTATTTATCTATTTACTGTGAAAAAGTCATGACTTCAAACTTCAGTAATTTATCCGTTAAGCCACCTGCTTGAGTACAGTTTTTGAAAATATAGTAAATTACCTTAAAAACCCTACCCTCGAAGCTCGATCGTTTTTTTTTTTAATTTTTTAATTTTTTTTACGATCATGGTAGGTGAGGCTCTGCCTCACCTGCCTCCCCTGACTGCATGTCCCTGATCCCTTGTTAGACTATTCCCTAGATGACGAGACCCCGATGGTCCTACAAGCCACTCGCTCTCAAGACCAGTCCCAGGGGAACTCGCGGGAAAGTCGAATCTTTGGAATGGACAAGAAGTTACCACCGTCCCCAGAGCCCTGTGTCCCTTATCCTCATTTCCTTTCGCCTGATCCAAAGTTGGTGCAAAGACCTGGGCATAAGCACCTATGCCCATTGAATGCTTACCTGTTGCAGGGTGGGTTGCACTTCCAAGCCAAGGTCAGCCGGCTAGCTCAGCTCCAGCAATATGTAGAGAAGTACGTCATGCTGGTGTATGGTTGGGTGTTGCCATATGCCCCCCCCCAATTATTATTATTCCAGCAACTGTAGGCAAAGCTTCATCACCTGTACGAGTTTTAAAACACGGGGCACCATATTTTCATGGACCGTGATGTGATTGTTAAGCCTGACAGTTGCTTCCTGGTGGCACAGAATCAGGGGTACTCACTCCATCACGGGAGAAGTTGTGTCATTACCAGACCCGGACTATTATGTTTAAGAACGATAGGAAAAGTTGCTTTCTGTTGAGTACTGATCTTTTACAAAAGTTCTGTTTAATTTATCGATGTTACAGTGTTTGTATGTTGTGATGCTCTGTAATGTGTTAAATGTTGCGGTTATGCAGCTTGCCTTTTAGGGGGGATGTGTGTAGGCAGGTAGCCTCTGCTGCCGCAGCGGGAAGTTAGGGTTTAACTCCGGCCCCCTGGTACCTTGTGCTATAAAAGGGATGAGTGCCCAGATCCTGGGGGGAGGAACGGGGAAACTTACCCACTTAGCCTGTGTGATAAGAAAGACACAAACAGCAAGAAAGATGTAGGAGAGTGTTCTTGTTCCCAATTCCAGGAAATGTGCTACTCCCCTGTGCTCATGAGCCTAATGCAATGTAGCAGGATTGCTGGAACTTGCAGTCCTTCCTGAAGATACCATCCATGGACTCTGCCAAGCATGGACTCTGCCAACGATGGACTCTTTCCTATGCAGGTATTCTGGGGCAGTCATAAGCCTGAAGTTGGGGACTAGGGATGCAAGGGCAAAGTCTTCACCTTATTAAAAAATATTACCTTTGAATGTCATCATGTTAATTTATTCTTTAAGTAAAGCTTTTGAACTTTTGCCTTTGCGTGGTCTGAAGTTATAAAATGGGTGCAATGTAAGTAACCTGCACATGGTTAGACGTGACAACCAACCATCACCCTACCCCCCTTTACAAACAGCCACAGCCTGAGTAGAAAATCCTGTCCCCTGCCAGCATGTTGCAGAAAAGGATCCTTGCTCTATGTGTGGAAGCAGTGGTCCCTCTAGCCGCTTGCCGACCAGCGCACAACAATATACGTCGGCACAATGGCACGGCTGCACAAATGGGTGTACAGGTACGTCCCCTTTAAAAAGCGCCGGCTGCGTGCTCTGTGACCGTGCCTGCGGGACCCATGGATTTGATGTCCGCCGGTGTCCCGCAATCACGTCACGGAGCGGCAGATCGGAGAGATGCCTATGTGAACAAGGCATTTCCCCATTCTGCCTAGTGACATGACAGAGATCTACTGCTCCCCGCCACGGGAGCAGTGATTGCTGTCATGTCCTAGGTAGCCCATCCCCCCTACAGTTAGAATCACTCCCTAGGACACACTTAACCCCTTGATCGCTCCCTAGTGTTTAACCCCTTCCCTGCCAGTGTCATTTACACAGTAATCAGTGCATTTTTACAGCACTGATCGCTGTAAAAATGACAATGGTCCCAAAATAGTGTCAAAAGTGTCCGATGTGTCCGCCAGGATGTCGCAGTCCCGATAAAAATCACAGATTGCCGCCATTACTAATAAAAAAAAATAATAATAATAAAAATGCCATAAATCTATCCTCTATTTTGTAGACGCTATAACTTTTGCGCAAACCAATCAATATACGCTTATTGCGATTTTTTTTTTTTAACAAAAATATAAAGAAGAATACATATCAGCCTAAACTGAGGAAAAAAACATTTTTTTATTTATTTTTTGGGGATATTTATTATAGCAAAAAGTCAAAAACATTTCTTTTTTTTTCAAAATTGTCGCTCTTTTTTTGTTTATAGCGCAAAAAATAAAAACTGCAGAGGTGATCAAATACCACCAAAAGAAAGCTCTATTTGTGGGAAAAAAAGGTGTCAATTTTGTTTGGGAGCTACGTCGCACGACCGCGCAATTGTCAGTTAAAGCGACACAGTAGCGTGACCCAAAAAGTGCTCTGGTCAGGAAGGGGGTAAATTCTTCTGGGGCTGAAGTGGCTAGAGAGGCCCAACATGCCCCTTGCTGAGTTGCAGCTAGCGCTCCCCAATCAGCAGGGACCATGAGCTCTGCCGATTGCAGAGCTATAATTCTGGCTCTGAAAGGGACATGCCAGACTCTTGCAAAAAGATCACTGCTTCCACAAAGGGAGAAAGATCCTTCTCTGTGACATGCTGACAAGGGACAGGATTTTCTATTTAATCTGTGGCTGCTTTCTGAAGAAAACAAACTGTAAGGCTTGGAGCACTTTTTGATTTGATGTACCTTTAATGTATTTTGCAGTTTTAAACTAAAAGCTTAATGCCCTGTACACAGGATCGGACATTGATCGGACATTCCGACAACAAAATCCATGGATTTTTTCCGACAGATGTTGGCTCAAACTTGTCTTGCATACATACTTGGACGTGACTCCTCGCCAGGACCTCTAAAGCCAGATATCCCTGGGATCATTGGATCCCTCAAGCCTGTATGACATTCCACCGTACGGTGACTGTGTCCACCTGTTCTGGTAAGGATACCCATTTTTACCATTCGCAGTCTTCTTTGAGCACGCAGAGGATTCAAGTGTGAGGTGTCCCTATACAGAGTTGGTTCCAGTCTCCACTTCATGTGAAGTTGTGGCACCATCTATGCCTTGGAACCCCCATGTGTTGTTAATTAACATAGGATTTACCACATATCTATGGACTTTTATTTTATTTTAATTTGTTTATGTGTTAAACAAACACACATATCACATAATAGATATCTTTTATGTTTCCAGCACTTTTTTATTAATATGTGTTGAATATGTAAGTGCATAATTCTAGCGCTGCATGTGTTTTCTATTTTTTCCTATTTGCATATTGTTTACCACATTGTTTCATGCTGGCAGCTACCACTTATATAACTTTGTAATAGCGCAATTATTGATTGGTTTTATTGATTTGCATACATACGGTCGCACAAAATTGTCGGAAAATCTGATCGTTCTGAACGCGGTGAAGTAAAACACGTACGTTGGGACTATAAACGGGGCAGTAGCCAGTAGCTTTCGTCTCTTAATTTATTCTGAGCATGCGTGGCACTTTGTGCGTCGGATTTGTGTACACACGATCAGAATTTAACCGGTCGGATTTTGTTGTTGGAAAATTATCCTGCTCTCAAACTTTGTGTGTGTTGGAAATTTCAACAGAAAAAGTCCGATGGAGCCCACACACGATTGGAATTTCCGACAACACTATCCGATCGCACTTTTTCCGGCGGAAAATCCGACCATGTGTACAGGGCATAACTGGACCTCATACATTTTCTTCTAAATGTGTTCTCATTTTATTATAAATGCATTTTCATCAAATTTGTGCTTACAGGGATGTGGTTGTCAATTCCACAGTTCAGCCAACAGGTTGATGGGATTTGAAGTTCTTTTTCTGGATGTTGGGTGGCAGTTCTGGTGCAGACCTTGCCCTCTTCTAAATCCTTAACACTGTGTTTAGGGGAAGCTGAGAATACTTTTTATAGCCTCAATAGGCCCCTGCAAATATCATTGCCCATAACCACACATGACAGGTTAGTTAAGCAGTTCATTATATAGAAAAAAGTTTTAAAAACAAGAGTTTTGGGACTTTAAATGAGGTTAAGCGGGGCCGTTCAAGTCCCCACCTCCATTCCGGTAATTTGTATATAAAAAGGGGGAAAGAAGGATGGCGGGACTTTGACGAGGCACATGGGAGCAACAAAAATGGTTAAATATAGATATTTTTAAATGGTTCAAATTATCATAAATTTACTCATATCAAGGACATTTAATGCATTTTGCTTTATATAAATATCCGTATATTTTATTACAATTCATCAGAACCAAGCATTTATACATAAATAGACATTCCAACAATAAGTTGGTACAGATTATATAATATATAGAATGAGACATAATTTTATGGACAAAAATAGCTATGTCAATTGTAACAATAAGAGTACCCCCTACATAGGGCTGGTATGGAGAACATATTAAAGATAAACTAAAAATAGATATAAAAGGAACGGCCATACAAAGTGTTGCAAAAATGTATACATATCGGTTGATGTTAGCTCTACGCGTTTCAAGGCCTTATAGCCTATCATCAGGAGCGAAACCTTGGTAATTGTCTAGGGATAGGAAAAAACAGAGTAGATTTAAAAATAAAATAAAATAAAATATTGTAACCTAAATCAAAAAATGGAAGGGTAAACCCAGGACACAGGAGAACCCCCATGCCCTGAGTTATCCCACACACTTACATGTGTATCCTTGCAGGGGTGGTGCGGGCCCGGAACCCCCAAGACCGGCCATACAAGGCCCCACACGGGAGCTGAGGGGACGCCCCGCCGCCAGCACAGCCAAACATGAACAAAGCCCCACATGGGTAGAGGTGTGAATGATGATAGTGTTGTAGGGAGTGACCACCTTGGTGGAAAACCTCTGTGATATATGTGACAGAGAAAAAAAAAAAAAATTAAAAGGTGGGTTACAAAACAGTGAGGTGAGAAAAGGTAACAGAAAGATGTGTAGAGGAAAGAAGGCAGAGTGTAAAGCGATTGGGATATGTGAATAAGAGTACCTGATTATCAGTGTCTGTGGAAAAATGAGGAGATGCCTATGTGTCTCTTGTAGTCCAAATTGAATAGGTGTGTGCTGTCCTGTATGTGAAACCCATGTGAGGAAGGAGCCCATATAGGCAGCGCCGCAGCAGGGAACGCCCCCAACGTCATGCGCTGGTCCAATGGGGGGAGAGGAAGACGCCGCCAACCTAGGAGCCAGACCGCCACCGCCCCACAGTCTGAAGCGCCAATAAAGCCCCTCCCCCAGCGGGTCGGCAGATGGAAAACGTCCGGCTGGCCGCGCCGCGTGCTTGACGTCAGCGCGCCCGGCGGGGGATGCATGATGTCGACGCGCAGTGGGGAAACCCCCACCCACCCAACGTCACAACTGGGTGGCGGGAAAGTCCGCAGTGCGCGTCGCAGCTCCCGATCGGGACACGGAAGGCACGGTCCAGCAGACAACCACAGCCCACACCATCACCGCACATATGCAAGGGGAGAGAGAAAAAACATTGTTAATCAATGGACCAGAAAATAAGGAACACAAAAAAAGAAAACACATTGGTGAATTAGAGTCTAATACTAGCAGTTAATGGGAATTGAATTCAAACAGCTAACAAGTAGCCATTTGAGATGACTAAAAAATAAAAAATAAAATGAAAATGATAATGTTTACAGTGCCACCATGTGCCTCCATCCCTAATTGGATTAGAAAAAAGTTTTAAAAACAAGAGTTTTGGGACTTTAAATGAGGTTAAGCGGGGCCGTTCAAGTCCCCACCTCCATCCCGGTAATTTGTATATAAAAAGGTTTCGCTCCTGATGATAGGCTATAAGGCCTTGAAACGCGTAGAGCTAACATCAACCGATATGTATACATTTTTGCAACACTTTGTATGGCTGTTCCTTTTATATCTATTTTTCGTTTATCTTTAATATGTTCTCCATACCAGCCCTATGTAGGGGGTACTCTTATTGTTACAATTGACATAGCTATTTTTGTCCATAAAATTATGTCTCATTCTATATATTATATAATCTGTACAAATTTATTGTTGGAATGTCTGTTTATGTATAAATGCTTGGTTCTGATGAATTGTAATAAAATATACGGATATTTATATAAAGCAAAATGCATTAAATGTCCTTGATATGAGTAAATTTATGATAATTTGAACCATTTAAAAATATCAATATTTAACCATTTTTGTTGCTCCCATGTGCCTCGTCAAACTCCCGCCATCCTTCTTTCCCCCTTTTTATATACAAATTACCGGGATGGAGGTGGGGACTTGAACGGCCCCGCTTAACCTCATTTTAAGTCCCAAAACTCTTGTTTTTAAAACTTTTTTCTAATCCAATTAGGGATGGAGGCACATGGTGGCACTGTCAACATTATCATTTTTATTTTATTTTTTATTTTTTAGTCATCTCAAATGGCTACTTGTTAGCTGTTTGAATTCAATTCCCATTAACTGCTAGTATTAGACTCTAATTCACCAATGTGTTTTCTTTTTTGTGTTCCTTATTTTCTGGTCCATTGATTAACAATGTTTTTTCTCTCACCCCTTGCATGTGTGTGGTGATGGTGTGGGCTGTGGTTGTCTGCTGGACCGTGCCTTCCGTGTCCCGATCGGGAGCTGCGACGCGCACTGCGGACTCACCCGCCGCCCAGTTGTGACGTTGGGTGGGCGGGGGTTTCCCCACTGCGCGTCGACGTCATGCATCCCCCGCCGGGCGCGCTGACGTCATGCACGCGGCGCGGCCAGCCGGACGTTTTCCATCTGCCGACCCGCTGGGGGAGGGGCTTTATTGGCGCTTCAGACTGTGGGGCGGTGGCGGTCTGGCTCCTAGGTTGGCGGCGTCTTCCTCTCCCCCCACTGGACCAGCGCATGACGTTGGGGGCGTTCCCTGCTGCGGCGCTGCCTATATGGGCTCCTTCCTCACATGGGTTTCACATACAGGACAGCACAAACCTATTCAATTTGGACTACAAGAGACACATAGGCATCTCCTCATTTTTCCACAGACACTGATAATCATTTACTCTTATTCACATATCCCAATCGCTTTACACTCTGCCTTCTTTCCTCTACACATCTTTCTGTTACCTTTTCTCACCTCACTGTTTTGTAACCCACCTTTTAATTTTTTTTTTTTTTTTCTCTGTCACATATGTCACAGAGGTTTTCCACCAAGGTGGTCACTCCCTACAACACTATCATCATTCACACCTCTACCCATGTGGGGCGTTGTTCATGTTTGGCTGTGCTGGCGGCGGGGCGTCCCCTCAGCTCCCGTGTGGGGCCCTGTATGGCCAGTCTTGGGGGTTCCGGGCCCGCACCACCCCTGCAAGGATACACATTTAAGTGTGTGGGATAACTCAGGGCATGGGGGTTCTCCCGTGTCCTGGGTTTACCCTTCCATTTTTTGATTTAGGTTACAATATTTTATTTTATTTTATTTTTAAATCTACTCTGTTTTTTCCTATCCCTAGACAATTACCAAGGTTTCGCTCCTGATGATAGGCTATAAGGCCTTGAAACGCGTAGAGCTAACATCAACCGATATGTATACATTTTTGCAACACTTTGTATGGCTGTTCCTTTTATATCTATTTTTAGTTTATCTTTAATATGTTCTCCATACCAGCCCTATGTAGGGGGTACTCTTATTGTTACAATTGACATAGCTATTTTTGTCCATAAAATTATGTCTCATTCTATATATTATATAATCTGTACCAACTTATTGTTGGAATGTCTATTTATGTATAAATGCTTGGTTCTGATGAATTGTAATAAAATATACTGATATTTATATAAAGCAAAATGCATTAAATGTCCTTGATATGAGTAAATTTATGATAATTTGAACCATTTAAAAATATCTATATTTAACCATTTTTGTTGCTCCCATGTGCCTCGTCAAAGTCCCGCCATCCTTCTTTCCCTCTTTTTATATACAAAAGTTCATTATATAATGATAAATCCAAATTCCAAGGGGCCACCAGTTAGTAGTAATAGGTCCCCAAAAGGAGTACAAATTAGCAAAAGTCATCTGTTTCTACCGAGGAAACAAGCAAAGACTTGCCTCTTGACTCATTGACTAATTATTGCTGTGGGGAACAAATGACAAACCGAAGTATAACTAAAAACTGGATCATAATTATGTACAAAGGGCACTATAAAACTTATTTATTTCTTCTATTGCGTGGCATTTCCATTAGTGATTTTTTTTTTCTATGTGATAACCAAAAGGTAGGGTTAGGCTGGCTGTACACTAGCAGATTTTCTAATTGTAAGTGAGTTCAAATCGACCCTTGTTTTTGACCCCAGTGCGGGCAAATTAGAAGGAACGGAATGGAACACTTTTTTTTCAAACAAACAAATATCTAACAGCATATGCAGTTTTCGTTCAGTAAAGTCCATTAGTTCCAAAGTCAAATGTTAAAAACAAACAAGATTTTCAACTACTTTCGAATGATACTCTTCAAGCCGTCGAAAATATATTAAGAGTTTTTGTACACGTTTTCTTTCAAAATTCTATTAGTGTATACCCAGAGTTAGTTTTGGTGGTTAATGGTTGAAGTTAGCGGTAACATTCATGGGCTAGGTTGAGGGTAAGTATTAAACTATGTAAACTCTAATAATGGACATCTTTTATTTGCTCCTTTTGATCTGTTAAATGTCCCATTAAACGCATTTTTTTATATCTGTTTAATAAGTGCAAAAAACTTCCTGTTGATCAAGTCAGAAATCTTGTCAGCTTATAACGTCCTGTGAACTCTGCCTGTGCTGCATGCCTATCAGTTACATTGCTGCAAGGTCTACAGGAACACCTCCCTCCATGTCAGTGGTCTCCAAACTACAGCCCCTGGGCCAGAAGCAGCCCTTTGCTTGCTTTAATCCAGCCCTTGGGGCACTACTTCTCCAACAAATACAAGGCACTAGGGCTCACACTGACATCAAAGATTGGGCATAATTCCTCCCACTGATGCCAACAATGGGACGCTATTCCTCCCACTGATACAAACTATGGGGCACTCTTCCTCCCACTGATACCAAATTGCACATCACTGTTGAGACATCTCCCTTTTAACCGGTTCAATACAGGGCATTTTCACCCCCTTCCTTCCCAGACCAATTTTTAGTTTTCAGCGCTGTCGTGCGACGTTGTACCCAAACAAAATTGACGTCCTTTTTTCCCCACAAATAGAGCTTTCTTTTGGTGGTATTTTATCACCTCTGCGGTTTTTATTTTTTGTGCTATAAACAAAAAAAAAGACACAAAAAAACACAATATTTTTTACTTTTTGCTATAATAAATATCCCAATTTAAAAAAAAAAAAACGAATTTTTTCCTCAGTTTCGGCCGATACGTATTCTTCTACATATTTTTGGTAAAGAAAATTGCAATAAGCGTATATTGATTGGTTTGTGCAAAAGTTATAGCGTCTACAAAATATGGGATAGATTTATGGCATTTTTTAAAAAAAATATATATATTTTTTTTTTTACTAATAATAGCGGCGATCGCGATTTTTTTTCGTGACTGCGACATTATGGCGGACACATCGGACACTTTTGACACATTTTTGGGACCATTCACATTTATACAGCGATCAATGCTATAAAATTGCATTGATTACTGTATAAATGTGACAGGCAGGGAAGGTGTTAACCACTAGGGGGAGATGAGGGATTAAATGTTTCCTAGGGGAGTGATTATAACTGTAGGGCACGGGGACATACAAGGGGAGGAGACTGATCAGTGTTCCTCTGTACTCGGAACACAGATCGGTCTCCTCTCAACTGACAGGACGTGGATCTGTGTGTTTACACACACAGATCCACAGTCCGGCCCGGTTAACGGGCAATCGCGGGTGCCCGGCGGACATCGCGGCCGCCGGGCACACGCACCGGGTCCCAAACAACGTGGCGCGCGCGCGCCCCCTAGACGGCCGGAAAGCCCAGGCCGTCATATGACGTCCACCCAGGATGGGAGATCCCATCTGTGGAGGTCATTTGACTATGGCCGGGTAGTGAAGGGGTTAATATCCCTCTCCTCTCCTTGGGAGCACCACTGTGTTGGAACCCAGCTACCTAATGTTACTTTCGCACTCCCAAGGATTATCAGTACTGACTCAGAGGGCTCTGACTTGCCCATTTGACGTTGTGCATCCAGCTCATTACTCACGTCATCTCAACAGACAGGACTGCTGCAGCTGCACCTCTAGACCCAGTAGATGAGACCCTATGGGAGCAGTCTCAGAGCAATGTCTGGCACTTATATCCCTAAAGTACACAGTCACCAGGAATCAGTACAGGGTGATTACTCACAAATCACCAAGACATCTGCCACCTTCCAGCTTCCTCTGTACACCTTCCAGTGAGTGAATCCTTCCCAAGACCAGATTCCTTTGGCTAAATCCTGCAATTAGTTCCAGATTGTTCCAGATTGTTTTCAGGTCCCAGCTCTGTCACTACTGGACCTCACAGAACAGCAACACAGCGCATAGTCTGCCTCAGGTGCAATAGCCCACTGAGGCTTTAAACTCTCCTCACTGGGAAAAGACGGTCTCTCCAGGACTTCAGACTATTAATGAGCTTCCCAGCCACCATCTGGGCACACCTCCCGAGAATTGGCTAAGCCCTGATCAATATTCAGATAGTTTACAGTATTTGAACTTCTTCTAGAGGCAGGGGGAAGCAATTAAACTCCCAGTCTGTGAAACCCTGAAAAGATCAGACCAAACAATCTCTGCTCCCCTGATTACAGAAGGAGCCAAAAAATTCATTTACCTAGCAACCTAACTAGGAGGGCACTACACTAATTTTGGATGAAAAGACCTGGCTTACAAATGGTGTTCCAATAAATCCCAAAGGTTTTCAGTAGAGCTGAGATCAGGGCTCTTTGCAGGTCACTAGACTTCTTCCAAACCAAACTGAAAAAAACATGTCTTTGTGAAGTTGGTTTTGTGCCAAGGTCATTTTGGAATAGAAAACTCCAAACTGTTATCACAAGGATGGATGTGCACAGTTGTCTAAATGTATGTTGTAGCATAAACAGTACCCCTCAATGGAAACAATTTGAATCAGTAATTTGGAATATTGTCCAAATACATTGGGCATTATACTTGGTTTGTTGGGCTAATAGTGTACAGCAAATATCCTGACTCTACATACTTCATGCTTGGTCCTGGACTCAGAGCTAATGGATCAACATGAAATCTAAGCAAACTAGCATTTTCAGAAGAAGCTTCCTATAAAGAAGAGGTGTCACAAACCACAAATTATCCTGGACAACAGGGAGTCTGTATACTTTGAATGTTGGTTTTACTTCCAGCTTCCCGTCTTACCAAGTAAGGAAAGCTGGGTTTTGCCAACTCTGGCGCTACAAATTGTGAAGCTTTTTTAGACATGATTCTTCTAATGAGCTTCCTAAGGATTAGGATACTCTGAAATCTATGTACAAGTTGATGTATTTAAATAGAAACTGTCCTAAAAAGTACACTGAGGTCTGGCAGCCTTGTATGGCCCAGTAGGTAGTATTCCTTTTTCTACCTGATGTACTACTCTTGCCACTGTAGTGCTACCCCCTCGGGAGCTGCTGAGTATTCTGGGTACCCTGTTCACTACTGAGCCCTGAGCAGAGTGCTGTCCCTGTGACGCCACCAAATTACCTTGGTCAGGTGACTCCATGGCTATCACAAAAGGAGAAGCACACACACACACACTGGTGCAATAATCATTCAATTTGTATTAAAGTCAATAAAATGGCAAAACAGGCAAAGGAAAACATTTGGCTGAGTCTTTCAAATGGCAAAACACCACAAAGAAAAAGGTAATCTAACACAATTCAGTACCACTTTAAGCCACACGTCCTGCAGAACTGAAGATTTAACCGTTAGCTCCCAAACTGGGAGGATTTCCCCAAGTGAGCTAATGAAATGGTAAGAAAACAAAAAAAACAAAAACACAGGGCTAGCTCACTTGTGGGCTCCCAGAGAGAAGAGTCAGGGTTTAACACTCAGGTATTTAGGCAAGTAAATGTCCCATAAGGTGCTATAAACATGTGGAAGACTCTTCTACCGGCTAGTTGGGGCTCATACATTGGTGCACAAAAAGGATGTTGCCTCTTTGGGAAGAAACAGAGTTACCCAAGGGATGATAAAGTAGCCAACAGAGTCCCTCTTTAATAAGCAATAGTAGTGTGAAGAGAGTCACTTTAAAGGACATCTGATGATAAACAGAGGTTGCTTTAGCAGAAAGGGGGAGGGGAGAAAGAATTTGGCCAGAGTATGTCTCTTTAAATGGAAGACTGGACTTTAGAAGCTAATTCCTTCCTTGAATGGCTTGAACCAGGAATAAAGGGTGGATTCCTGCCAAGCAGGGAGACAAAAGGGGTAATCTCTAGTATTCTGCAGGCAGTGTTAATAAAGGCAGTTAGGTGTGTAAGCTGCAGTACTGGATGAGCTATAGTGTCCGTGTCTGAAGGCAGAGGTCTGTACTGTTCTGTACTCAAGGAACTGGAAACAACAAACACGCTTGGAACTATGGCTGCATTCTATGGGTTAGGAACCCTCTCACCCGATCCTATAGCACAGCAGGGTGAAGTGATGACCTTCCTGTTGCAGGGGCTCCCCTTTGTCCTCCGCGGATGTGGTTGCATAGATGGTGACAACCCAGTTTATTTGCCTGCAGGTCCGGCTAATCTGCCTCCTCAGGATGCTCAGCTCTCTGGTGACTTGTGCCACTTTTCGGCTCGGCCCAATCTGACTTGGGCCCTCGTGGATACACACTGCTCTCTCTCACGCCCGGACTCTAACTCAGTCTCTCCCATGGACCCTGTCAAGGACTTGCTGGCTATAGTGCAGCTGATGTTCAAGGGCAGAGGCAACTGCACATGCGCGGTCATAATCCCACAAGTACCCTTTCTGTCAGTCACAGGCATTTGAATGTGCGCATGCACGCAGATGTTCGCATGTGTGCGCGTTCCATTAACATTGGCGCCCAAATGGCATATGCAAGGGAAGCAGATGCACTAGGGCCTTGCTGTCTGATCTGCAGCTTTACCCGTATACCTGTTCCTATGATCCTTGCTTGATTTCTGTGTTTGACCCGGCTTACCCTGACCACGTTTGCTATCTATTATCCTGACGCCGTCTTGCCCATTGACTGTGCTTGAATCTCTCTTCTGCATGATATCCTGTTGCCAAACCTTGCCTGCATCCTGACCATTCTCTGCCTGCTGTTTATGCTTATGTTTGAGCCTCCATTGCTGACCTGGCTTGTCTGATTCTGCACCCAGTTATCCGTCTGCTCTGCATAGTGCCTGGTGTCGCTGGTCCTCCATTTACTGTGTTCTCTGCATCCGCTGTTCCTGTGGCCATCCGCTGCTTCAACCATCTAGTTACATACCAGTCACACATCTCTGCAACCAATGGAAGATCTTGCAGGCACTCCTAACTCAGCACTCTCTCATGGCCACTGTTGCAACTCCAGTGGTCCTTGAGCTGGGGCTGTACGAGACGTCTCCTTCTACACGTCAGGCTCTGGCACAAGGTATATGGCAGACCCCCTGGGCTTTTCTGTTCAGTCCCTTTCTCAGTTCTCTTGGGCTATGTAGTTTAGTCTTAGTTACCTGGATGAAAGATCCTGCTTACAGCATACAAGTCCCAGCAGTGGGACACATGGCGGTCTATGGGAAGCTGATTTGCCCGTGTTTAAGGCATGTGCATGGTGCAAACGCTCCCACTCTACACTGATTTGTTTCTGTCCTCCCTTCCTGCATTTTAATTGGCGGGGATCAGAGGGCGGTGGTCGGTGCTTTTTTCAGCACACCTGCGTCACTTCCGGTTTCCCGGCTCACTGCAGTGTGACACCAATGACAGACTGAGACAGACTGCAAGCGCGGCTCCATAACGGCAGAGGTAAGCCCCTATGCAGGGCAGTAACTAGGCATGGACGGAGGAGAAGCAGCTCTGTATAGATGCAGGATGGAGGAGAAGCGGCTCTGTATAGATGCAGGACGGAGGAGAAGCGACTCTGTATAGATGCAGGATGGAGGAGAAGTGGCTCTGTATAGATGCAGGACGGAGGAGAAGCAGCTCTGTATAGATGCAGGATGGAGGAGAAGCGGCTCTATAGATGCAGGACGGAGGAGAAGCGGCTCTGTATAGATGCAGGACGGAGGAGAAGCAGCTCTGTATAGATGCAGGATGGAGGAGAAGCGGCTCTGTATAGATGCAGGATGGAGGAGAAGCGGCTCTGTATAGATGCAGGACGGAGGAGAAGCGACTCTGTATAGATGCAGGATGGAGGAGAAGTGGCTCTGTATAGATGCAGGACGGAGGAGAAGCAGCTCTGTATAGATGCAGGATGGAGGAGAAGCGGCTCTATAGATGCAGGACGGAGGAGAAGCGGCTCTGTATAGATGCAGGACGGAGGAGAAGCAGCTCTGTATAGATGCAGGATGGAGGAGAAGCGGCTCTATAGATGCAGGACGGAGGAGAAGCAGCTCTGTATAGATGCAGGATGGAGGAGAAGCGGCTCTGTATAGATGCAGGACGGAGGAGAAGCGACTCTGTATAGATGCAGGATGGAGGAGAAGCGGCTCTGTATAGATGCAGGACGGAGGAGAAGCAGCTCTGTATAGATGCAGGATGGAGGAGAAGCGGCTCTATAGATGCAGGACGGAGGAGAAGCGGCTCTGTATAGATGCAGGACGGAGGAGAAGCAGCTCTGTATAGATGCAGGATGGAGGAGAAGCGGCTCTATAGATGCAGGACGGAGGAGAAGCAGCTCTGTATAGATGCAGGATGGAGGAGAAGCGGCTCTGTATAGATGTAGGACGGAGGAGAAGAGCCTCTGTATAGATGCAGGATGGAGGAGAAGCGGCTCTGTATAGATGCAGGATGGAGGAGAAGCGGCTCTGTATAGATGCAGGACGGAGGAGAAGCGACTCTGTATAGATGCAGGATGGAGGAGAAGCGGCTCTGTATAGATGCAGGACGGAGGAGAAGCAGCTCTGTATAGATGGAGGAGAAGCGGCTCTATAGATGCAGGACGGAGGAGAAGCAGCTCTGTATAGATGCAGGATGGAGGAGAAGCGGCTCTGTATAGATGTAGGACGGAAGAGAAGCGACTCTGTATAGATGCAGGATGGAGGAGAAGCGGCTCTGTATAGATGCAGGATGGAGGAGAAGCGGCTCTGTATAGATGCAGGACGGAGGAGAAGCGACTCTGTATAGATGCAGGACGGAGGAGAAGCAGCTCTGTATAGATGCAGGACGGAGGAGAAGCGGCTCTGTATAGATGCAGGACGGAGGAGAAGCGGCTCTGTATAGATGCAGGACGGAGGAGAAGCAGCTCTGTATAGATGGAGGAGAAGCGGCTCTATAGATGCAGGACGGAGGAGAAGCAGCTCTGTATAGATGCAGGACGGAGGAGAAGCAGCTCTATAGATGCAGGACGGAGGAGAAGCAGCTCTGTATAGATGCAGGATGGAGGAGAAGCGGCTCTGTATAGATGCAGGACGGAAGAGAAGCGACTCTGTATAGATGCAGGATGGAGGAGAAGCGGCTCTGTATAGATGCAGGATGGAGGAGAAGCGGCTCTGTATAGATGCAGGACGGAGGAGAAGCGACTCTGTATAGATGCAGGATGGAGGAGAAGCGGCTCTGTATAGATGCAGGACGGAGGAGAAGCAGCTCTGTATAGATGGAGGAGAAGCGGCTCTATAGATGCAGGACGGAGGAGAAGCAGCTCTGTATAGATGCAGGATGGAGGAGAAGCGGCTCTATAGATGCAGGACGGAGGAGAAGCAGCTCTGTATAGATGCAGGATGGAGGAGAAGCGGCTCTGTATAGATGCAGGATGGAGGAGAAGCGGCTCTGTATAGATGCAGGACGGAGGAGAAGCAGCTCTGTATAGATGCAGGATGGAGGAAAAGCAGCTCTATAGATGCAGGACGGAGGAGAAGCAGCTCTGTATAGATGCAGGATGGAGGAGAAGCAGCTCTATAGATGCAGGGACTGAGGGACCAGCTTGGAGTTGGAGCAGCTCATCCTTTCAGTAACAAGCAAATGCAGGGAAGTAAACCTTTTGCCGCGTACACACCAGCGGACTTTACGGCAGACTTTGCCCGGCGGACTTTTCAACGGACTTTACGATGGACTTTCTGAATGAACGGACTTGCCTACACACAATCAACCAAAGTCCGTCGAATTCGTTCGTGATGGCGTACGACCGGACTAAAATAAGGAAGTTCATAGCCAGTAGCCAATAGCTGCCCTAGCGTGGCTTTTTGTCCGTCGGACTAGCATACAGACGAGTGGTCCGTCAGATAGATTTGAAACATGTTTTTTTAAATCTAAGTCCGTCCAACTTTTGAGAAAACAAAGTCCGCTGGAGCCCACACACGATCCAATTGTCCGACGAAATCCCGTCCGCCGGGCAAAGTCTGCCATAAAGTCCGCTCGTGTGTACGCAGCATTAGACTCACTCATGTGATAACAGCTCACTACACACCAGGCTCAGCCTCATTTATTGCAGAAGAGACACTGATCTTCCCCTGTGACAGGTTGCCCTTTGGAGTGCTGCTATCTTCAGCTATCTCACTGTTGAACTTGTCTCTAATTATGGAGTTATACTGTCCCAGCAGTAAATAAGTCTGATCATGAGTGTGGAGTGATTGTTCTGTTATCAGGTGAGGAGGTTAACCCTTTACTTCCCTGCATTTGTTTTGTTGGTTTCTCTTATCACCTACTGGAGGTAGGGTATGAGCCCAGGTTCAGACTACTGGCATTAGAGTCGCAAGAAAAAAAAGTGCAGGGACTTGTTTTCCCCCCACACTTAAATCAGATCGCATGGGTGTTCTCACCTATGCGATGCGATTTCTGTGTGAGTTCACAGTTCACACTGCAATTTGTGAACTGATCTGGGGGTGTCATTAACATTGTAATGACACCCACAGCGTTTCGCAGAGGGCAGTGTGAACTGCCTGCGGGAGAGATTCGATGCGGGAACCGACGCTGGAATCGCACTGGTTCCCGCATCGCATCAGTGTGAACCCAGGCTAAAGGAGAAGAATCATCTCATAAAACCAGGGCTGTTTTTTTTACAAGGATGACGATGACGGCTGTATTATACAAGGATGACGATGAAGGGTTTATTATACGTAGATGAGGATAGTGATGACGGGTGTATAATATGGGTTTGATGATGACGTCGAGGAGTATGATGATGATGATGGGTGTATAATATAGGGATGACAATGATGGGTGTATTATACAATGATGGGGAGTATGATGATGATGACAGGTGTATAATATGGGGATAAGGATAGTGATGATGGGTGTATAATACAATGATGAAGATGATGACAGGTGTATAATATGAGGATAGGGATAGTGATGATGGGTGTATAATACAATGATGATGGGGAGTATGATGATGATGATGATGGGTGTATAATATGGGGATGACGATGATGGGTGTATAAACTGGGGATGACGATGATGGGTGTATAATATGGGGATAGGGATAGTGATGATGGGTGTATAATATGGGGATGATGATGATGGGTGTAATATACAATGATGAGGAGTATGATGATGATGGGTGTATAATATGGGCATGACGATGATGGGTGTATAATGTGGGGATGACGATGATGGGTGTATAATGTGGGGATGACGATGATGGGTGTATTATATGAGGATGATGATGATGGGTGTATTATTATTATTCAGGTACTTAGATAGCGCCGTCAATTTACACAACGCTTTACATATACATTGTACAGTTACATCAGTCCCTACCCTCAAGGAGCTTACAACCTAAGGTCCCTAACACACATTCATACACATACTAAGGCCAATTTAGACACGATCCAATTAACCTACCAGCATGTCCTGTTACTGTATACATAGCCTGTATACAGGACAGATGATGTATATCTGCAGTCAGTGATGACGGAGGAAGGTCTCTATATACAGGAAGGAAGGTGGGTGTATATAGCTAGCTGTATACAGGACAGATGATGTATACCTGCATACCCTAATCTGTGAGGCTGAGCTATATACCCTGATCTGTAATGCTGAGCTATATACCCTGATCTGTGAGTCTGAGCTATATACCCTGATCTGTAATGCTGAGCTATATACCCTGATCTGAGAGGCTGAGCTATATACCCTGATCTGTAATGCTGAGCTATATACCCTGATCTGTGAGGCTGAGCTATATACCCTGATCTGTAATGCTGAGCTATATACCCTGATCTGTGAGGCTGAGCTATATACCCTGATCTGTAATACTGAGCTATATACCCTGATCTGTGAGGCTGAGCTATATACCCTGATCTGTAATGCTGAGCTATATACCCTGATCTGTGAGGCTGAGCCATATACCCTGATCTGTGAGGCTGTGCTATATACCCTGATCTGTGAGGCTGAGCTATATACCCTGATCTGTGAGGCTGAGCTATATACCCTGATCTGTGAGGCTGAGCTGTATACTCTGATCTGTGAGGCTGAGCTATATACCCTGATCTGTGAGGCTGAACTATATACCCTGATCTGTGAGGCTGAGCTTTATACCCTGATCTGTAATGCTGAGCTATATACCCTGATCTGTGAGGCTGAGCTATATACCCTGATCTGTGAGGCTGAGCTATATACCCTGATCTGTGAGGCTGATCTATATAACCTGATCTGTGAGGCTGAGCTGTATACCCTGATCTGTGGGGCTGAGCTGTATACTCTGTCCTGTGATGCTAGGGCTGTATACTCCTGTTCTGTGATGCTAGGGCTGTATAATCCTGTCCTGTGATGCTAGGGCTGTATACTCTGTCCTGTGATGCTGGGGCTGTATACTCCTGTCCTGTGATGCTAGGGCTGTATACTCTGTCCTGTGATGCTGGGCTGTATACCCTGCCCTGTGATGCTAGGGCTGTATACTCTGTCCTGTGATGCTAGGGCTGTATACTCTGTCCTGTGATGCTAGGCTGTATACTCTGTCCTGTGGCGCTGGGCTGTATACCCTGTCCTGTGATGCTAGGGCTGTATACTCTGTCCTGTGATGCTAGGGCTGTATACTCCTGACACTATGGGTGGAATACAGGGGATGGAGTGGGTGGATTCTATAAGGGGTGGGGCTTATGGGAAGCAGGAGAGTTCAGAAAGGAAGGGCGGGGTCTGGCGCCCCCCATCCTAAAACTTCTGCCAGCCGCCACTGCGTCCCAGCATCCCCAGCATTCCTGTATTGGGTCTTGTGATAACTATATTGCGAATGGCTGAATACAGTTTCTGGAAAACAGTAACAGTGCACTGTGTTACATTCCCTTTTTTACTTGAAATGGGAAAAAAAAATCTTATGTGATTTTGAAAGACATAATCGTATGAAATGTACTAAAGAGCAGACCTGCACAGCTTGGTTTGGGTGAACAGCAGTGAAAAATGGGCCTTGTGTAATTTGTCCCTTTTCCATAGGATGGGAATCTTTATGATCCTTGCATGAACTCACCCCTGCTCACAAGCAAGTGGAGGTTGATATGGGCAATTATCATGAGAAGTGGTAATAATTTTTGATAAATTGAAAGGCATCTAATCATCCCCGAGGAAGAGATTAACCACTTGCCTACTGGGCACTTAAACCCCCCTCCTGCCCAGCAGGGCCGGACTGGCCTACCGGGATACAGGGAAATTTCCCGATAGTCCGCCCGCCCTGGGGCCGCTTTGATCTGTGGCTGCAGGCTGCAGCGCTCCTGCCTCCTCCTCTTCTTTGTCACACACAGCGGGAGCGCTGTGTGTCACGGAGCTGGGTCTGTGTGTTGTCGCCGGCGCTGTTACAAGGTCCCGCCCCCCTAGACCGGCTGGTGTGATAGTAGATTGAATCTGTGTTCCGCCTATCACACGAGCCGGTCTAGGGGGGCGGGACCTTGTTACAGCGCCACCGACAACACACAGACCCAGCTCCGTGACACACAGCAGGAGATGTCCGCTGTGTATGTGGTCAAGAGCAGGCTGTGGTGAGTCTGCATTCATAGGAACAGTGAGGACACATTGATGAGCACATTGAGGCTGCATTGATGGGCACAGTGAGGCTACGATTTTGGGCCGTCAGGCTGCGATTATGGGTACGTTGCAGCTGCATTGATGGCACAGTGAGGCTGCATTGATGGGCACAGTGAGGCTGCATTGATGGGCACATTGAGTCTGCATTGATGGGCACAGTGAGGCTGCATTGATGGGCACAGTGAGGCTGCCATTTTGGGCACATTGAGGCTGCGATTATGGGCACAGTGAGGCTGCAATTTTGGGCACAGTGAGGCTGCAATTATGGGCACATTGAGTCTGCATTGATGGGCACAGTGAGGCTGCAATTATGGGCACATTGAGGCTGCATTGATGGGCACAGTGAGGCTGCATTGATGGGCACAGTGAGGTTGCAATTTTGGGCACAGTGAGGCTGCGATTATGGGCACATTGAGTCTGCATTGATGGGCACAGTGAGGCTGTGATTTTGGGCACAGCGAGGCTGCGATTTTGGGAACAGTGAGGCTGTGATTATGGGCACAGTGAGGCTGCATTGATGGGCACAGTGAGGCTGCAAGTTTGGGTACATTGAGGCTTCATTGATGGGCACAGTGAGGCTGTGATTTTGGGCAGTCAGGCTGTGATTATGGGCACAGTGAGGCTGCATTGATGGCACAGTGAGGCTGCGATTATGGGCACAGTGAGGCTGCGATTATGGACACAGTGAGGCTGAGATTTTGGGCACAGTGAGGTTGCGATTATGGGCACAGTGAGGCTGCATTGATGGGCACAGTGAGGCTGAATTGATGGGCACAGTGAGGCTGCAATTTTGGGCATAGTGAGGCTGCGATTATGGGCACAGTGAGGCTGCATTGATGGGAACATTAAGGCTGCGATTATGGGCAAAGTGAGGCTGCATTGATGGGCACAGTGAGGTTGTGATTATGGGCACAGTGAGGCTGCGATTATGGGCACAGTGAGGCTGCGATTATGGGCACAGTGAAGTTGCATTGATGGGCACAGTGAGGCTGCGATTATGGGCACAGCGAGGCCGCATTGATGGGCACAGTGAGGCTGCGATTATGAGCACAGTGAGGCCACATTGATGGGCACAGTGAGGCTGCAATTAGGGGCACAGTGAGGCTGCATTCATGGGCACAGTGAGGCTGCGATTATGGGCACAGTGAGGCCACATTGATGGGCACAGTGAGGCTGCAATTAGGGGCACAGTGAGGCTGCATTGATGGGCACTGATGAGACTTCATTGATCTCTTGTACCACATCTGCAGTCTCTGACCATCTCTTGTCTTATATCATGTCTGCAGTCTCTGAGGGAGTCTGGAGAGGAGTCAAGAGTGGGAGTGCTACCAGGATGGGGGTCACGGGAGAAGTCAGATGTGTGTGGACTGTGGAGAGGAGACCATAGGATAAAACCAGAGCCACCAAGCTGGAGCCGACTGACTGAGCCCTGCACGGTGCACCTGAGAGGAGATCAGTCACAGCGCCACCAGGCCAGTCTGAGGGGGGGTCACTGATGTAAGGGGGGCGTAAATACAATAATGTAAAGGAACATTGATATAAAGGTTTCCCCCTTATATCAGTAACCCCCCCACTTTAGTGGATTCTTTTTGCGGAAGGTGGTCTCTAGTCACCGGAGTCGTCCCCTTCCCTCACGTTCCCAGAGTTCCTGGGGTCCCCCTTGATGATTGACCACTGTTACCACTTTTAACTGGAATTTTCTTATATATATATATATATATATATATATATATATATATATATATATATATATATATATATATACCCACCCCAAACTCACTCATCCATGTCTTTATAGACCTTGCTTTGGGCACTGGTCTAAATCATTTGGTGGAGGGGGGATTATGCTGTGGGGTTGTTTTTCAGGTGGGCAACATGACTGCCCACCAGTGCACAAAGCAATGTCCATAAAGACATAGATGAGCGAATTTGGGGTGGAGGAACTTGACTGGCCTGCAGAGAGTCCTGACCTCAACCTGATAGAACACCTTTGAGATGAATTAGAGCAGAGACTTCGAGCCAGGCCTTCTCATCCAACATCAGTGCCTGACCTCACAAATGTGCTTCTGGAAGAATGGTCAAACATTCCCATAGACACACTCCTAAACCTTATGGACAGCCTTCCCAGAAGAGTTGAAGCTGTTATAGCGGCAAAGGGTGGGCCAACTCACTATTGAACCCTACGGACTAAGACTGGGATGCCATTAAAGTTCATGTGCATGTAAAGGCAGGCGTCCCAATACTTTTGGTAATATAGTGTAGCTTGTCCATGAATACTATTGGTATCCATACTATGCAAGGCATATTTGATTAGCATTTCTGCAGGTGCAATTGACTCCATAACTATCACCACAGCATATACTGAGTTGGTGGCTTTACCTGTATTGTACGATCTTGCTCATGAATGGATCCAGATCTGTGAAGACCTGATATAATTTCAATTAAAGAATTAGGGAACGTCCTCATGGTATATAGTGAATCAATAACATTGACAGAGTTTTCTGAGAGGCAATAAAGAATATTGAATATACTGTATATATACTCTACTACAAGAGGTGTCTAGTAATTTGGAGACCATAGAGTTTTCTATTTTGTAATGTTGATGGGTAGAAGACACCTGGTATGGAACTGATATTTATTGAACTGCTACTTTTAAGCCATCCTAGTTCTACTTTGGAAAAAATCATTCTGCAAATAGCAGACTTCAAGTCCTACAGTAATAATACCCACTCACCTAATGTATTACTACAATTGAAACAGAACTACTAAAACCTCCCCCTCTCTTCTTCTCTATAACATAGAGCAGGTGTCTCCAATCTTTCTTTACAAAAGGCCAGTTTGCTGTCTTTCAGACATTAGGAGGGGGCAGACTGATACCAATGGAGTAGAAAATGCCCCATCATTGGTATTAGTGGGAAGAACAGGGTCCCATTGTTGGTATCAGTGAGAGGAATAATGTCCCATCATTGGTGTCAGTGGGAGGAAAAGTGCCCCTATGACGGTAAAAATGTGGTGAATAGGTGGTGGGATTATAACGGTGCCAAGAACAAATTCCACCATTTTACAAACTTTAATTAATACATAGTAAAAACATGGTAATTGAAGACATGGATAAAATACACATGTCCATAATGTGATCAACTTGAATAATTTAAGCAAATGCTGGTACTGTTGTGTCTTCTCCCGACATGTTTCGCCAGTAATGGCTTCTTAAGGACACTTGAAAGACACTAATAACTAATAGACCGAGCAATCACCGACAAGCTTCCAACTGACCGCTAGGACCAATGACTGGAGAATGGGTGGCTAAGGAGACATATATAGACCAAGGGCCCAAGGGCTATTTGGAGACGGCTACATCGTCGCTTTTTTTTTTTTTTGCTTTGATGTTCAACAAATGTCGCCCTCGTTTAGTCCACTATTTTACACACATTGTCCTGGTCTATATATGCCTCCTGTAGCCGCGTGGCGCCCTTTCTCCAGTCATTGGTGCTAGCGGTCAGTTGGAATCTTGTTGCTGATTGCTCGGACCATTAATTATTAGTGTCTTTGAAGTCCCCTGAGGAAGCAATTACTGGCGAAACATGTCGGGAGCAGACACTACAGTACCAGAATTTTCTTAAATTATTCAAGTTGATCACATTAAGGACATGTGTATTTTTTTTTTATCTATGTCTTCAATTACCATGTTTTTACTATTATTTAAGTTTGTAAATGTTATTACTTTGACAGAATTTGTTCTTGGCACCATTATAATGCCACCACCTATTCACCACATTTTTACTGATTCAGGGATGAGGTGCATTATCCTATTGTAGCCAGGCCACTATTCTAATTTGCCCCTTTGATGGTGTCAGTGGAAGGAAGAGTGCCCCATTGTTGGTGTTAGTGGGAGGAAGAGTACCTGTCATTGGTATCAGTGACAGGAAAAGTGCCCCATCAATTTTGTCAGTAGGATAAATAGTGCTTCATCATTGGTGTTAGGAGGAGGAAGAGTGCCCCTTTAATGGTGTCAGTTTGAGGAAGAGTGCCCCTTTAATGGTGTCAGTTTGAGGAAGAGTGCCCTTTTAATGGTGTCAGTGGCAGAAAGAGTGTACCATAGTAGATGTCAGTGAGAGGAAGTGTGTCCCATCAATGGTGTCAGTGGGAGGAATAGCGCCCCTTCATTGGTGTTAGTGGGAGGAAGAGTGTCCTATCATTGGTATTAGTAGGAGGAAGCGTGCCCCATCTTTGGTGTCAATGGGAGGAATAGCGCCCTATTGTTGGTGTCAGTGGGAGGAATAGCGCCCTATTGTTGGTGTCAGTGGGAGGAATAGCGCCCTATTGTTGGTGTCAGTGGGAGGAATAGCGCCCTATTGTTTGTGTCAGTGGGAGGAATAGCGCCCTATTGTTGGTGTTAGTGGGAGGAATAGCGCCCCATTGTTAGTGTCAGTGGGAGGAATAGCGCCCCATTGTTGGTGTCAACGCAGTGAGAGGAAGAGTGCCCTTTCAATGGTGACACTGGGAGAAAGAGTGTCCCATCACTGATGTTAGTAAGAGCAAGAGTGCCCCATTTTTGGTATCAGTGTAAGAAGGAGTGCCCCATTATTTGTATCATTGGGAGGAATAGCGCCCCATTGTTTGGGTCAGTGGGTGGAATTTTGCCCAGTCGTTGATGTCACTGTGAGCAATAATGCTTCCAATTTGAGAAATAGTGCCCCAAGGGCTAGATAAAGGCAAGCAAAGGGCCATAGTTTGGAGACCACTGACATACAGGGAAGTGATTCTGTAGACCTTCCAACAATGTAACTGTTAGGCATGCAGAACAGGCAGAGTGCACAGGAAGTTATCAGTGGACAAGACTCCTGGCAGGATCAACAGGAAGTTTTTTGCACTTATTAGACAGATATAGCAGTGTTTTCAATGGTATATTTAATAGACCAAAGGGAGCAAATAATCAATTAAGAATTGACATACTTTAATCCTTACCCTCAGTCTAGCCCATAAATGTTATTGCTAGCTTCAACCATTAACCACCAAATCTAACGCTGGGTATACACTAATAGAATTAGCAGCTGCAGGCATCATTCAGATATTGATTTTTTTTCTGCTGGCGATTCCCTGGGAAAAATAATCATGTGTGCCGTGCGATCGGCGAGCCGGAGAATGAATCAGCCAGCGGCGGCCATTGACCATAGAGCTGACCGAGGACTAGATGGTCCCTCTTTGACCTTCCGTCACTTCCGGCGACTGCAGATCTCTATGACCTTCGGAGGCTGGGAGCGACGTCATGACGTCACTTCCGGAGCCAGCAGATGTAAACACTGACTTTTTTTTAACTAGAAAGCCCGAGATCACTTTTTTTTTTTTTTTCGATCTCAGGCTTTCCAGCCTAGAAGAGAGATGTGGGGACTTATAGACCCCCAGATTTCTCCATAAAGAGGACCTGTCATGCTCTATTCCTAATACAAGGGATGTTTTCATTAGCAATAAAAGTGATAAAAAAAAATTTGAAAGGAAAATGTAAAAATAAAAAAAAATGAAAAAAAAATAAATATTAAAGGAAAAACGTCCATGCGTGCTCACCCGCAGAAGCAAACTCATACGTAGGTCGCGCCCGCATATGTAAACAGTTTTTAAACCACATGTGAGGTATCGCCGCAATTGTTAGAGCGAGAGCAATAATTCTAGCACAAGACCTCTTCTGTAACTCTAAACTGGCAACCTGTAAAAAATTTTAAAGCGTCGCCTAAGGAGATTTTTAAGGACCGAAGTTTGGCGCCATTCCACGAGTTTAAAGCGCGACATGTTAGGTATCTATTATGTCTGCTTAACATCATCTTTCAAATTATACAAAAACATTGGGCTAAAGTTAGTGTTTGTTTGTTTTTAATTAATGCAAATAATCGCATTAGAAAAATTTCTGTGCAAATACCGTGTGGCATAAAAATTTGCAATGATTGCCATTTTATTCCCTAGGGTCTCTGCTAAAAAGAAAAACATACAGTATCTCACAAAACTGAGTACACCCCTCACATTTTTGTAAATATTTTATTCTATCTTTTCATGTGACAACACTGAAGAAATGACACTTTGCTACAATGTAAAGTAGTGAGTGTACAGCTTGTATAACAGTGTAAATTTGCTGTCCCCTCAAAATAACTCAACACACAGCCATTAATGTCTAAACCGCTGGCAACAGAAGTGAGTACACCCCTAAGTGAAAACGTCCAAATTGGGCCCAAAGTGTCAATATTTTGCGTGGCCACCATTATTTTCCAGCACTGCCTTAACTCTCTTGGATAGAATCAATTTAGACTAACTGATTTGGAAAGGGGAAGACGTTCAGGTCCACATCCCTGGTACAATATGTAAAAGAAAATTTCTTCAAAAATGGGACTTTGAAGGACCATGAACACTCACAAAGTAACAATTATATATAATGCTTACTTTTTGAGTGTTCATGGTCCTTCAAAGTCCCATTTTTGAGGACATTTTCTTTTGCCTTAACCCTCTTGGGCATGGAGTTCACCAGAGCTTCACAGGTTGCCACTGGAGTCCTCTTCCACTCCTCCATGACGACATCACAGAGCTGGTGGATGTTAGAGACCTTGCACTCCTCCACCTCCAGTTTGAGGATGCCCCACAGATGCTCAATAGGGTTTAGGTCTGGAGACATGCTTGGCCAGTCCATCACCTTTACCCTCAGCTTCTTTAGCAAGGCAGTGGTCATCTTGGAGGTGTGTGCTGATTTTTACATGTAGGAGAGGAATGCTAGAATTGGCCCGGTATGGAAGTGGTTAAGTGAGTGGCAATACAGCCATACTAGAATTTGCACTTGGATATAAATTTGATGAACTTCATTGGGTTATCAAATAATTTTTTTATAACTCACCGACTTGATGAACTTGATATTCAGCAGATATACACATAATGCGATCACTGTTTTTATTTATTTATATTATTGAACATCTGCCACATTATTTAATTTTTATTTTACGCATAATTTATTTTAATTAGAGCGCTGCAATTTTTTTGATTTTGTAAGGTCAAAATCAAGCCGGGGGAGGCTTGATTTTGACCTTACAAAATCATAAAAAATTGCAACGCTCTAATTAACATAAATTAGTGCCCCCCACTTACTGATAGTACTTGGGGGGCACTTACTATCAGAAAATCTATTAGTGTACGGCCAGATTAACCCTACCTCTAGACAAATTCATTTTTTTAATATATGGATTCATATTTTTTATTTTATAGAAATAAATGTTATCCCATGGAAAAAAATCACTAATGGAAATTCCACTCAATAGAAGATGAAATCTAATTTTTATGGTGACTTTTGTACATAATTATGATCCAGCTTTTAGTTATACTTCGCTTTGTCATTTGTTTCCAATGGGAGTAATTAGTTAATTAGTCCAGTGTTAAGTCTGCTTGTTTCACCTGTAGATCCTCGATGGGAAGCTATTACTACAAACTGGTGATGGCCCCTTGGAATCCAGCTATTTGGAATTTGATAATGAAACTGCTTAATTAGATTGTCATGTATGATTATGTGCTGTGCCATCTGTGAGGCCCATTGAGGCCATTAGAGGCTATAAAAAAGGGATCTACGACTTCCCCCTAAACACAATGTTAAGGATGAAGAAGACGGCAAGGGCTGCACCAGAACTACCACCCAACATCCAGAAAGAGAACTTCAAATCCAATCAACCTATTTGCTGGACTTCGGATCTCACAACAACATTCCTGTAAGTACAAATATAATAAAAATGCATTTATAATAAAAAGGGAACACATTTAGAAAATAATTGTGTGAAGCCCAGTTAAGCTGTTAGTTTAAATGGACATTCCAGGTGCATTAAAACAAAAGGTGCTCCGGTATGATGCTTTGTACACACGATAGGATTTTCCGACAACAAAATCCATGGGATTTTTTCAGACGGATGTTGGCTCAAACTTGTCTTTCATACACACGGTCACACAAAGTTGGTCGGAAATTCCGAACGTCAAGGACGCGGTGACGTACAACACGTACGACGAGCCAAGAAAAATTAAGTTCAATAGCCAGTGCGGCTCTTCTGCTTGATTCCGAGCATGCGTGGCACTTTGAGCATCGGAATTGTGTACACACGATTGGAATTTCCGACAACGGATTTTGTTGTCCGAAAATTTGAGAACCAGATCTCAAAATTTTTGTGACGGAAATTCCTATGGAAAATGTGTGATGGAGCCTACACACGGTTGGACTTTCCGACAACAAGGTCCTATCACACATTTTCCATTGGCAAATCCTATCGTGTGTACAGGGCATTAGGGTTTGTTTTCTTTAGAAAGCAGCCACAGTCTGAGTAGAAAAGCCTGTCCCTGCCCAGCAGGTTGCAGAGAAGGATCCTTGTTCTCGTGGGAAAACAGTGCAAAGGTCTGGTATGTCCCTTTCTATGTCAGAGCAACACTATGGTTACCAAAAGTATTGGGACGTCTGCCTTTACACACACATGAACTTTAATTGCATCCCAGTCTAATGCTGGCCATACACTATACGAAAAATCGGCCGAAAAATCGTTCGTATGGAACTTCGTTCGTTTTTCGGCAAGTTAGTGGGTACAAATCGATAATCGTTTATGACGTTTTTGTGGAAAAAAACGAACGGCATGTTTGGAAAATTTCTGCCGAACGTACGATAAATTGCAAGGTTAATGTGTTTCCCGTCCGAACTGCCTGCACTAGGTATATGTAAAAAAACGAACACAAAATTATTTATTCATGTCCACTGAACAGATTATCGGACATTATATGATGGCACGATCGTTTACGGTCACGGTCGAACGTTCGTTTTTCGAAAATGGGTTCGGCCGATTTTCTGTATAGTGTATGGCCAGCATTAGTCTGTAGGGTTCAATATTGAGTTGGCCCACCCTTTGCAGCTATAACAGCTTCAACTCTTCTGGGAAGGATGTCCACAAGGTTTAGGAGTGTGTCTATGGGAATGTTTGACCATTCTTCCAGAAGCACATTTGTGAGGCCAGGCACTGATGTTGGATGAGAAGGCTCTTCCTGTTCCAACATGACTGCACACCAGTACACAAAGCAAGGTCCATAAAGACATGGATGAGCGAGTTTGGGGTGGAGGAACTTGACTGGCCTGCACAGAGTCCTGACCTCAACCTGACAGAACACCTTTGGGATGAATTAGAGCGCAGACTGCGAGCCAGGCCTTCTCATCCAACATCAGTGCCTGACCTCACAAATGCGCTTCTGGAAGAATGGTCAGACATTCCCATAGACACACTCCTAAACCTTGTGGACAGCCTTCATAGAAGATGAAGCTGTTATAGCTGCAAAGGGTGGGCCAACTCAATATTGAACCCAACGGACTAAGACTGGGATACAATGAAAGTTCATGTGCGTGTAAAGACAGGTGTCTTTGGAATAAAAAAAAATAACAAAAACAGTAAAGTTAGCCCAATTTTTTTTTATATTGTGAAAGATAATGTTATGCCAAGTAAATTGATACCCAACATGTCATGCTTCAAAATTGCGCCCATTTGTTGAATGGCGACAGACTGTGACCCTTAAAAATCACCATGGGTGACATTTAAAAATTTCTACCAGTTTTGAGTTACCAAGGAGGTCTTTTGCTAGAATTATTGCTCTTGCTCTAACGATCGCGACGATACCTCACATGTGTGGTTTGAACACTGTTTACATAAGCGGGCGCGCCTTAAGTATGCGTTCGCTTCTGCGTGCGAGCTCAGAGGGACGGGGCTTTACTTTTTTTTTTTTTTTTTTTTTTTTACACTGTCCCTTTAAAACTTTTTTTGGATCACTTTTTCTCCTATTAAATCCCTTGTAATAGAAAAAAAAAAGCATGACAGGACCTCTTTAATGTGAGATCTGGGGTCAAAAAGATCTCAAATCTCACATTTACACTTAAATGCAATAAAAAAAAATGTCCCTTGTAAGGCCGTCATCTGTCACTCATCCGTCATCCAATGTCACTGAGTCGAGTGGGGACCATCGTTCCCTCACTCGACACAGTGCCTCAGAGAGGAAAGGATCGGGTTGTCTCCACCGCTAATGATGGCTCTGGTAAGCGGCGAAGATGACCGGAACGCGGCGGGAGGGGGTGGGCACCTCTCCCGCTGCCGATAAAAGTGATCTCTTGGCGAATTCGCCGCAGAGACCACTTTTACCTGAAAGCAGACCGCCCTTCGTTTAAGAAAATACCGGGGTTATGGCAGCTATCTGCTGCCATAACCCAGGCATTTAACGTCAAAGTACCGACGTATAACGACGGTGGGTGGTCCGGAAGTGGTTAAGGGAAGTCTCGCACAATGTGCTAGTATGCAATGCATACTAGCATATTATGCATTTGTCTTACAGGGGAAAGTTTTTTTTGGGTTTTGGGTTTTTTGCAGAGGTTTACTACCACTTTAACTCTCAGTAAGTTCATCAAGTTTGCAGATCTTTACAACAGGTTTATTATAATCTCTCTGGCACGGTGAACAGGGGACCCTAGGAAACAGTGGCTCCTTCAGGGGTGAGTGGTACTTTATTATTATTATTATTATTATTATTATTATTATTATACAGGATTTATATAGCACCAATAGTTTACACAGTGCTTTACAATGTAGAGGGGGGACAGTACAATTCCATCACATTTCAATACAGTAGGAATAGGAGGGCATTGGAGCTTACAGTCTAAAGGGAGGGGGGGTGGTACAAAAGGTAATCGCTCTGATGGAGGTGACTCGGGTACAGTGGTACATATACTTTCTGTTATAAAAGCAGAACCTCATCCTTCTATTCAGCATTTTATTCACAGGGGTCCTCCTCATTCCCAAGATCAGCAGGTCAGCTACTGCTTCTCCTTCTCCCGGTTACGTGTGTAAAGGTAAAAATTAATATGCCATATTGCACCCGATTTATATGGGGGGTGATGTTGCACAGTAGACCAGTTGCTGGCCTGCCTTTACCAATAAAGCTACTAGCCCCCTTTTCCTTTCCAAACTGGGCAATGTGGTCACCAACACTGGCAAGAACTTTGTCACTTTGAGGAAACTAAAGTTACGATACTAAATAAAACCCTCTCTATCTTTGCTATCCTTGAATGTCCTAACTGGAACAGTAATGCTAGACTCTGACTTGTCATTTCAGCCCCAAGTCCAATCGTTGTCAAAAGTTTGTAGAATCTACCTCCGTAACATCTCTAAAATTCTCCCCTTTTTAACAAATGAAACCACCAAGCTCCTCATTCACTCCCTCATTATCTCTCACCTTGACTATTGCTACTCCCTTCTCATTGGCCTGCCTCTCCATAGGCTCCTCACCTCTTCAGTCTATCATGAATGCTGCTGCCAGACTTATCCATCTTACCAACCGCTCAGTGTCTGCCAACCCTCTCCTCCAATCCCTACACTGGCTCCCAATCACCCAGCGAATTAAATTCAAAATACTAACCACAACATACAAAGCCATTCACAACTCTGCCCCGAGCTACATCACCAATCTTGTCTCCAAATATCACCCAAATCGTCCTCTCCGCTCTTCTTAAGACCTCCTACTCTCAAGCTCCCTCTCTCGTCTCCTCCTCTCATGCTCGTCTCCAGGATTTCTCCAGAGCCTCTCCCATCCTCTGGAACTCGCTACCTCCACCGGTCTGGCTTTCCCCTACTCTTGCTACCTTCAGGCGATCCCTGAAAACTCATCTCTTCAGGAAAGCCTATCACGCCTCCAACTAATCTTCTACCACTTCCATCAGCTCATTCCCCACAGTTATAACCTTTTTGTACCACCTGCCCCACCCTATTAGATTGTAAGCTCTTCTGAACAGGGCCCTCCTAATCCTCTTGTATTTTATTGTATTATAACTTTATTGACTCCTTTTTATATTGTAAAGCGCTGTGTAAACTGTTGGTGCTATATAAATCCTGACTAATAATAATCTGCATAGAAGGTTACTTTGCCGGTGCTCTGTCAAAACAGCCAACTCGTCGAAATCTCCAACCACGTCACTTCCGGTAACTCTCCAGCATCAGCAATTGAACATTTTGATGAGTTGGCTGTTTTCATACAACACTGACAGCGTATACACACCGGTACGCAACGAGTTGGCAGTTTTAATAGAACAGTGGCTAAGGAGGCAAAAATTTGTCGCTGCCTTGGAGGCAGCGGCTATGTTGGCTACTAGCGGGCGGACATTGTCCACTCATTATATCATCTACTGGAGTGTATACGCTGCCGGTGTTCTGTGAAAACAGCCAACTCGTCGAAATGTCCAATTACTGCTGGAGAGTCACCTGAAGTAACACGGATGGAGATTTCGACAAGTTGGCTGTTTTGACAGAACACCGGCAAAGGCATTCCGCATTGTTCTCTGCAAGAGTAGAAAGATTTAGCTCTTGTGAAATACATTCTCGACAGGCAATGATTTTTCAGCCACCACTGCCTGTCATAAGAGATTTACCGTAACAAAAGACTGATACCAGTCCATTACTGTCATACATAATTTCCTATGGAAAGACAAAAATTTCTATGACTTTTATTGATGGAAGCATAAATGTTGAGTGGAGTGCTATCAGATCGCTGTGTAAGAACAACAGGCCACCTCTTCAATGCACTGCTCACACATGCAGGGCCATCTTTACCACAGGGCAAAAGGGGCAGCTGCCCCGGGCCCAGCCATTGTTGTGGGGCCCAAGGCAGCTTCTCCTTGAGCCTGCACTGCCCGCAAATAGTTGATATGTAGATTCGGGAGGGCCCAAGAAAATGTTTGCCCAGGGTCCAATCAATACTAAAGATGCCCCTGCACACATGGCAGCTATTTATTTTAGTACAATGAACAAACACACTGTAAACATTAAAAGAAAGTCATATTCATTACTTTTTATGCAGCCTGAATGCATAGGAAATAAAAATAAAAATGAGGCTTAGGTTAAAATAATTGCAAGGATCAAGTGTTAAGGTCAGATAGAGAGCATTCGCTCAAGCTTTAAGGCTGGGTTCACACTAGTGTTTCCCCGCATCCAATTGGCATGACAGGAGATTGAGACCAGCTCTCTATGGAGCCAGTTCACAAATCTCCGGGTCAGCTGCGGAGCGACTTGCCAGGAGTCCTGTGCGTCTTTGGCTCTGTTTGGTTTCAGGGCCGAATTCAGGCAAAAATTTGGCCCCGATTCGTCCCTGAAATGGAGAACAGGGACGCACCGGACCCCCCTGCTGCGAGCCACATGCGGAAGGAGTGGGAACCCAGCCTTAATGTTTGTGGGAGGTTGGGTGTTAAGGGTCAGTTTCAGGGGTTAGGTTTCATGTGGATTTAAGTGATACAAAACACACTGTTTCATTTACAATATCCCACCTATTTCTGTATATGGATGATGACACTAATTATTTTAATAGAAAAAATCTAAAGTACCTTCTTTCCTAATCTATCACATGATCCAGATCTTTCCCAAGCTGTCTGCAGGGAAACCGTGGCAGGAGGAGCTTCTAGTCCTCTCCTGCTGGTCACATGTTAAAAAAAAACCACAAAAAAAAACAGCCTTTGGGATACAGAGGAAAAATAAATAATTAATATAAATAAAATGTTTTGACCACTTCCAGCCCAAGCCAATTCTGGCACTCCTCTCCTACATGTAAAAATCATCTTTTTTTGCTAGAAAATTACTCAGAACCTTCTAATATTTATTTATGTCGGTCGTTGTCATTTTTTACGTCACACACAGTATTTGCACAATAATTTTTCAAACGTGATTTTGAATGGGGGGGGGGTGGCTGTTTTATGAATAAAAAAAAAAAACTCAACACTAAAGTTAGCCTATTTTTTTTGTATAATGTGAACGATGATGTTATGCCGAGTAAATAGATACCTAACATGTCACGCTTTAAAATTGCGCACACTCGTGGAATGGCGTCAAACTTCAGGACTTAAAAATCCTCCATAGGCTACGCTTTAAAAAATTTTTACAGGTTAGCAGTTAGCAGAGTTACAGAGGAGGTCTTGTGCTAGAATGATTGCTCTCGCGCTAACGTTCGCGTACCTCACATGTGTGGTTTGAACGCCGTTTACATATGTGGGCTTGACCTACGTAAGGGTTTAAGGGTTTGCTTCTGCGTGCGGGGATGGGGGCACTTTAAAAAAAAAAAATAATAATTATTGTTTGTTTTATTTTTTTAATTTAATTTTTAATTTTTTTTATCACTTTTATTCACGTTACAAGGGATGTAAACATCCCTTGTAATAGGAATAGGGCATGACAGGTCCTCTTTACAGAGGGATCTGGGGCCTATAAGACCTCACATCTCTCCTCTAGGCTGGAAAGTCTGAGATTAAAAAAAAAAAAAAAAAAAAAAAGCGATCTGCGGCATTCCAGTTAAAAAACCGACAGTGTTTACATCTGCCAGCACCGGAAGTCACATCATGTTGCTCCAGGCGTCCGAAGGTCTTTTTTTTTTTTTCAGATTTTATTTTTGAAAATTTTAATATAACAGATTACAAACAGAACAAATATTAAACAAGAAAAAAAAAAAACCAGCCTGACAAAACTGTAAACAAACCATTTATTTCCCTTTCCTTCTTTTGCCCTGTACGCACGATCGGACATTCCGACAACAAAATCCATGGATTTTTTCCGACGGATGCTGGCTCAAACTTGTCTTGCATACACACGGTCACACAAATCTTGTCGGAAATTCCGAATGTCAAGAACACGGTGACGTACAACACGTATGACGGCACTAGAAAAGGCAAGTTCAATACCAAGTGCGCCAGCCTTTGGGCTCCTTCTGCTAATCTCGTGTTGGTAGAAGGTTGGTGAGAGACGATTCGCGCTTTTCAGCCTCGTGCTTTTCCGATCGTTACTGCTCTTCAGTTTGTGCTTGTGGGTTCGTATCTGGTTTTCAGTGCTTGCCCGCCCAAAGCGCACGTGAGGTCCGTATAAAATATATGGAGTACATTGCGGGTAGGGGACCATTGATATGACAAAAAATGTTTAATAAACATTTTAAAAATACATTTTTTTATTTAAACTGAAATAAGATTTCCTTTGATTTACTGCTTGTGTTTCTTTTAGCTGTCTCCTAGGTTCTCCAATGTGCTATTTTTTTTGGACATTTTCTTCAATAGCGCAAACATAATTTTTTAGATACATGAGGTGACAATCTCTTCTTCAGCGAACTATTATTATGTTGTGGGTCTGATTGTGGCAAATTTTAAAGCACTGTGGGAGTTATTTACTAAACGAAAATCCAGTGCACTGCAAAAGTGTACTTTAAACTGCACTTGAAACTGCACTGAAAGTGCACTTCTAGTGCAAAGTGGATTTTCCTTTAGTAAATAACCCCCATTTCAGTGTAAACACCAACTTAGTACAAAAAATGATCTTGAGCATTGAAAGAAGAAGCCACACATTGTTGAGTAGAAAACGTTTTACTCTGTGCACATTCACATGTTAGTAATAACATTTTTGTTTTTGACAGTACAAATAGCCTTTTTTGTGTTAAAACAGGCATGTTTAAAATCGTAAAACAATACACAACTCAGGAACTTGCAAAGTTCAACTTTGACAAAGTGAAGGCAATATCAGACATTAGTATGTCCAAACTGTGTTGATATTCCCTATATCAGATGGGGTGATCTCACCCCTGTGAAAGCCAAATTTTGAAGATGCACACAAATTGACAGTGAAAATGGGGATTTCCCTCCTGATCCCATGCCTAAGGTCAACATGTGCTAGCTCCCATCATGGGGATCAATGGACATGTTTCGGGGGTGCAACCCCTTCCTCTCATTTACTTTATTTGCAAGGAAGGGGTTGCACCTCCAAAACGCGTACCTTGATATCCCGTGATGGCAGATTGCACATGTTGACACACTGTGTGCATCTTCAAAATTTGACTTTGAAAATTTTGGAGAAAAGTTGGAAAAATAGAAAGAATTTTATAAATGTTGGTGTGTTTTGGATTCTGCCTAAAGCATCAATGATGTTTTTGAGTCTTTTTCCACATCATTGATGTCTTCCTTGATCTTCTGTAAATCCTGATAGCACACCATGATGAATGAATGAATGAATGAATGAATGATTTGTAAAGCGCTGCAAATGCGAACTCAAGGCGCTGGATGCATTCTCTGATGTCAGCTTCTCAGAAAAGGAAGGTCTTTAGTTTTTTCTGAAGGCCTGGTGGTTTTCTTCCATGCGGATGTTAGTTGGAAGAGCATTCCATAGTCGAGGTCCTTGGACTGCGAATCTTCGTTCTCCCTTTGCTTTGTAGCGGTATTTGGGAATGGTAAGGAGGTTTTGGTTAGCTGATCGAAGACTGCGATTCGGTGTGTAGTGTTTTATTTTCTCGCGGAGATATGGTGGGGCGTTTCCTTGTACGCATTTGTGGGTGAGGCAGAGGGTCTTGAATGATCTCTCCGATGAGGACTTGCGGACTTGCACTTGTGAAATGAGATTCTTCTTCCACAACATCCACATCACCTAATATAAAAAAACACACCATGTATTATAAATATGCAGGCATCCATCTATTACCTGAAGCTGTGGTCTCAGACACTCACCTATTGTGGTCACTATTTCGCCCACTTCATAAACCTCTCCTTCCTCCACATCTTCTGGTTGTGGTGTGGGGATTTCCTTTTCTTTAGGAGGTTGGGGGTCCCTGGTGTCCCCAGATGTCCCGAGTCTTTTCTCCCCTTTGTGAATAAAATAAAGGTATACTTAGCACACAGATATTTGAGGCAAGAAATAGGAATATGAAACACTGCTTGGGAGTGTCGTACAATTGTCTGTTTTGGCAGAGTTCAAAGCTGAAGACACAAATTTTTCCCTTTAGAAAGCTGGAATACTTACCTTTTTTGTTAAAGTATCACACATGTAGAGACCCCTAGTATCCACTGGAGCACCAGTGTGGCACATCCTAAAAAGTTTGTTCTGGTGTCCCACACTAGTGCTCCAGCGTCCAGATGTGTAAACAGCTGCTGAGTGTCCTCTCCTTACACTGAATCAAGTTTGCATTTTATTCTAGTTACAAACCCATCTAGACAACAATGTACTAAACTTCTTTTAAGACAAATAGGCATGACCAAAGGTAGTTAACCTGCATCTGCAAAAAACATCGTATTAGTGGGCGAAAGAACAATGTTTACTACGGACGATTACTGTGCCCACGAACCTGAAACTTGCCATTTTAAACTGTACAACATTAAAGAAAAGCACATGGAGCAGCACGAACTTAATAAGAATAGGAACACACAACAAAATACTTACTTTTTTGCAGCGCTCTCTTGATTCTTCTGTACTGATCTTGCGCCCTCAAATTGAGGTCCGACCATAGTTTCCTCAGTTGATCCTTGGATCGTCGTACCCCAAAATTCTTCTGCATACTTTTCACAACTTTAGTCATCATCTTGGCCTTTCTCGCATTTGGGATTGGGTAAGGTCCATGCTTCCCGTCATAGTCAGCCCTCTTGAAGATGTCCACCGTCTCCACCATCTCTATAAAGGCCAAAGGTTAGTGGGCATGGAATAGGAGGAGGGAGTGGGCTGCCATTTACCACTGTGTATATGCCCACCTGTGTGACTCTATGCTCACATCAGCTGCTCAGATGTGATAGGGAGGAAATGCTCATGGTAGATGATACACTGAAAACTGAGCATGTGCAGAGCTGCCAATGCTGCTCTGCAAAATCACCAACTGCAGTGGGGACTGGATAGAATGAGGGGATAGAGAACAGCAGGATCAACCAGATTTTTTGCAAAATACAGGAAATGAATCCCATAGTGACTATGAACAGCATGTAATACATTATCTATTGATAGTTTCTAATGATGTGGGTTTAATGATTCTAAGGCTCGGTTCACACTGGGACGACTTGGGATCCGACTTGTCGCCCCTCAAGTCGCCCCAAGTCGCCCCAGAAAGAGATTCACATGAGAGTGAATGGGAGCGTCTTAAATGACACTACTGAAGTCGCTCCGACTTCAGAGCGTACTCCCTGTACTACTTGGATCCGACTTGGTAGGCGACCTGTACCATAGAAATCAATGGAAGTCGCCTCCAAGTCGGATCCCTCTGTAAAGTCAAGCGACTTCACAGGAAGTAGTTAAAAAAATGACACCACTACACACCCTCCCTCCCTCCCTCCCTCACACAGAGCACTGCCTGACATCCTGAACTGCCATTATCTGCCGTTATCCCTGTGTTATCTCTGTGTAATAATGTCTACCAGAGCCAGAGAGGTAGTACACAGAGAGGCAATAGACAATGAGACACTGATCAGGCTTGTGAGACAGCGCCCCTGTCTGTATGACAAGGAAGACAACCAGTACAAGGACCAATTAAAGAGGGACACTGCCTGGCTGGAGATCTGCAGAGGATCATTCGAAAATTGGGACCTCATGACGTCGGCTGAACGTAGTCAGAAATGTAAGTTAACAAGTTTATTTTAGTTATGTCTGTTTTTTTTTCAAGTTGCTGCGATTTGAAGTGTGTGAATCATGGGGTACGACTTGACATGCGACCTTTCAGTCCGTACGACTTGTCATGCGACCTTTCAGTCCCAGATCGCATGAAAAGTCATGCGACCTTTCAGTGCGTACGACTTGTCATGCGACCTTTCAGTCCCAGATCGCATGAAAAGTCATGCGACCTTTCAGTCCGTACGACTTGTCATGCGACCTTTCAGTCCGTACGACTTGTCATACGACCTTTCAGTCCGTACGACTTGTCATGCGACCTTTCAGTCCCAGATCGCATGAAAAGTCATGCGACCTTTCAGTACGTACGACTTGTCATGCAACCTTTCAGTCCCAGATCGCATGAAAAGTCATGCGACCTTTCAGTCCCAGATCGCATGAAAAGTCATGCGACCTTTCAGTCCGTACGACTTGTCATGCGACCTTTCAGTCCGTACGACTTGTCATGCGACCTTTCAGTCCGTACGATTTGTCATGCGACCTTTCAGTCCGTACGACTTGTCATGCGACCTTTCAGTCCGTACGACTTGTCATGCGACCTTTCAGTCCGTACGACTTGTCATGCGACCTTTCAGTCCGTACGACTTGTCATGCGACCTTTCAGTCCCAGATCGCATGAAAAGTCATGCGACCTTTCAGTCCCAGATCGCATGAAAAGTCATGCGACCTTTCAGTCCCAGATCGCATGAAAAGTCATGCGACCTTTCAGTGCGTACGACTTGTCATGTGACCTTTCAGTCCCAGATCGCATGAAAAGTCATGCGACCTTTCAGTCCGTACGACTTGTCATGCGACCTTTCAGTCCCAGATCGCATGAAAAGTCTTTATTAATATATATAGATAATGAATGATCAATACCAATACAGGCTCCAAAAAAATTATGGTTTATTTTAACATGTTATTTATTTCAAACACAAGAATAGTATGCGATACATACGACAGTATAGCATAGTCAAATTAAACTAAACTAATTAAACTAAATAACTATACAGGCTTTATTAGTCAAGCAACAAAATATAAATGTAAAGAACTTAGGAAATAGCATCCAATTGCCATTCCACTTCACCAGCCGGTGAAAGGAAATAGGAAGCAAATTGCTCCCGAACACTGATACCATCGCTGGATCCCCTAGTAGCACTGAGGTGTGCACTTTCCAGATCGTGCATTAGAGAATCCTCAACACAGTACCCGTCACGTATCCGTACAAAATTGTGGAGAACGCATGCTGCCTTGACTGCAGTAATTGCGTTTTCAATATTTAACGCAATAGGCGTGTGTAACAAACGCCATTTATTGGCAAGGATTCCAAATGCACATTCAACCACCCTTCTTGCCCTTGTGAGACGATAATTAAACACTTTCTTGGGTGTACTCAGATTCCTGTTGGAATAAGGCCTCATTAGGTGTTCCCCCAATGCGAAAGCCTCATCAGCGATGAACACATAGGGTAGCGAGGGTTCTGATGTGCCAGGAAGTGGACAGTTCTCCGGAATACATAGTTCATTATTCCTCAGCCTTTGACCAAACGACGAATTAGCGAAAATTCTTGAATCGCAGCTACTGCCATAGGATCCTATATCGATGTAGGAGAAGCAGTAGTTTGCATCGGCGACAGCAAGTAGCACAAAGGAGCAATACTTCTTGTAATTGTAGTACATACTTCCACTACCTACAGGCTTAATTACACGTATGTGCTTCCCATCTATAGCTCCAATGCAATTCGGGAAATTGCTACGCCTCCAAAAGAGTCTTGCAATATCCCGCCAGTTCTCTTGTGTCGGCCTCTTCATTACTATCGGGTTAAGTACATCCCATATGATTTGGCAGGTTTCTCGGATGATGTAGCCGACTGTCGACCTGCCCACCATGAACTGATAGTGAAGGCTAATTAGGGAATGACCGGTTGACAGGTACCTGAAAGACAAAATACATAATTGATTATTTTTAAAAAATTTTTTTGCAGTGTCTCAAATACAAATACGTTGGAAAGGCTTGAGGGACTGTTTTAAACGATATTTACGGAAGATAACAGAGGCTCGAAGCGGATCGGGATCGAAAAGGCTGGTACCCTATGTCCACGCGGACGAACTGGACTTCCTTAGACCGCACATGGAGCTGAGAGAGTGAGATAACATCTTTCACATTAGAAAAGTGCTACTATACAGTTATATTAAGAAGGTTGTGCCTGACATTATTTTATCTTTATTACAGAACACAATCCAGTTGGGAAGTGGGTGAAGAAGGGCACGAGGCACCTCTGGAACCTCAAGAGTCGCAGGACCAACATGCGATGGCTGAATTGCATGCTCCTGAATCAAACCCATCGGAAACATTGGTAAATACGCCGGTGACAGCTGGACCTAGTCGCGTCGAAATCCCTCGTCCAACACAACTAAGAGTACGTAACACCAGACCAGCAGGAAGGCCATCTCAAAATATGGATCGGTTTGCAAACCTCGTCGATCGACTCCACCAAAAGTTAGATGATTTAGAATCCGAGGAGCACGGATTTGGGATTATGGTGGCCGGCATGCTAAAGAAAATCCCAGAAGAGAGGAGAAACCAAGTGAAAAAGGCGGTGATGGACTTAATGGAATCCAATGTGCGCAATGAGCAACCAAATTGCTCTTCAGAAATGTTCGGACCGCCGCCGCCATCCGGTCCATATTATCCCCACTCAAACCCCCCACCACCCAGAACCCACCCCTACTATTCCCCTCGCTTCCACCCATACTCCGACGAGTATGGCAATGTGCGACCTTCATCCCATCCACCGATCCCATATCCATCCCCGTCCCCGATTACCTCCACCATTGGCGTACAAAGCTTTACATCTCCAGGCCCTTCTCCAGGCCCTTCCACCAGCAATTTAAACCCCCATTCCGAATACCAACCTTCTTATCATCATTTATAAAAAAGTATAACTTGTTATAAAAAGATTCTTATTTTTATTATTTTTGTTATAAATAATATACAATAATTAAAAAAGTTCCTAATGTTACAGTTAAGTTGGTCAGCGTGGATAGTGTACAAGCCTTTTCGATCCCGATCCACTTGTTACAGTTAATGTACAGTTACATTTTTGGAGTATTATTACCTGCTAATAAATTTTTAAAAAAGTAAGAAGTTTTTCTAAATTTTGTGGATGTTTGTGTGCTACACTATACAATATATGTTACACATTATTTTATTTATGATACTTACCTAGGTGGATGCAGCATCGCACCGATGTTGCATCTGTCAAATGCCGCTTCTTTACACAGAACGGAGTCAACAAACCTTGCCGATGGCTCTGTTCTCTACCCTCCTGAGAGCTGCTGACATTCAGTCACCAGGTCTCCTGTTCTGCTCCTCCACACTCATTGGAGCGCAGAACTGTGGCGTAGCATGGAGCGGCTTGCTTGGGGGAGTCCAGGTAGCTGGTGAATCAAGACGTTTTGAAATAAGGATGATGCGCTGCCTGAAATGAACTTGGTGATTTCAATGCAGAGCGGATTTCTGACCACTGCATGCTGAAAAGCGTTAACAGGAGTACAAAAGAAATGCAGACATGTGACCCATTGGAGAAGAACAGCTACTGTTGTGCGTAATGTTATGCATAAAATTAAATATAGATTACCTTAGTGTAATAATCAGTCTTTCAGTCGCTGAGATACTTCTCCTCCATGATGTGTTCTGTCGTTGCAGATGGATGGAAACCAGACCAAGCAATTCGTCAAAACTGTTATAAAAAAAGGAGGGAATTTAGTATATTGAAACACACACATTAACCCCTATTCTGCAGGGTCACTGAAAAACAAACAGATATCTAAGCTTTGGGGCTTAGAAAGACTTTGGATACGGGAGGACGTGCCTGGACCTCCTCCCGTGCTCCAGCGAGATCGACCACTTTATATGATCTGTGATCAGGCTAGTCTGATAGACTCGGTGATCACAGAGCACACCGTGTGCGCCCTGCAAGGGGGCGCACAGGTCGCTGGAGCACGGGAGGAGCTCCAGGACCCCTTACCACGTGATCCACTGTCATGACAACTGATCATGTGATGTAATAAAAAGCTGGTAATTGGCTATTTTTATTATTTATTTTTCATTTCCTTTGCGATGAGAGAAACAAAAAAAAATAAGGAACACGGCTGATGCGAGAGGGACTTCAGTCAAGATCATGAGGTAAATACCAGCGCCTACCAGTGCCCACCAAGGCCACCTACCAGTACCACACATCCAAGCCCACAGTGACACCTACCAGTACCACCTCACGGTGCCACCTATCAGTGCCCATCAGTGTCAACTATCATTGCCACCCATTTGCCACCATCAGTGCCACTCATCTGTGCCGTCTTATCATTGCCCATCAGTGCTGCCTTATTTGTTCCTATCAGTGTCGCATAATCTGTGCCTTTCAGCCTCGCCTTATCAGTGTCCACCAAAAGCCCATCAGTGTAGCATCATCAGCGAGTATCAATGTGGGAGAATAAATAACTTTTACCACAATTTTATAACAAACTATGAAACATGCTTTCTTTTTCTCAGAAATATATGCAGATCCACATATAGCATTTTAACTTACCTTGTGATAGACATCCGGGTGTAGTTAAAAAACTTGTCATCATAAGCACGTAAGTTTTCATACATGGCCCAGAACTGGCCTCTGGTATCTCGGTTTCTAATGATTGGATGTATCCAATAGCGACGTCTTCGTCTCATCCTCATCCTCCGCTTCCTCTCTTCCTCTTCCTCTTCCATCAACACTGCTACACCAGCTGTTACCACAGCTGTCATCAAATAATGCAAGGATAACATTGTTGTTGTCACAGGACACAGGGAACTTGGAACCAGGAACAACAGGAAGCAGGAAGAGAACAGGAACATGTCACAGGAGTTGATGAGCTCTGATTGGCCACATGCAAATTCTGAGGCCCTGGGGGCGACTTGAAGTCGCGTTAAAGTCGCGTTAAAGTCGCGTTGAAGTCGCGTTGCAAGGTCGCGTCGAAGTCGCGTTGCCCCAGTGTGAACCGACCCTAAGTGTTAAAGGAGTTGTAAAGGCAGAAGTTTTTTTTATCTTAATGCATTCTATGTCCACGAATGTCTAAGCCATCTAGGACACTCCTCCTGACTGGCTGAGACACAGCAGCGGCGCCATTGGCTCCCATGGCTGTCAAAGTCAGTCAGCCAATCAGGGGAGAGAGGAGGTGGGGCCGGGTCTGGGCTCTGTGTCTGAATGGACACGTGGAGCTGTGACTCGGCTCCAGTGCCCCCATAGGTAGCTGCTGACTGTGGGGGCACTAGATAGGAGGGAGGGGCCAGGAGCAGCAAAGAGGGACCCGAGAAGAGGAGGATCCCAGCTGCTCTGTACAAAACCAACTGCACAGAGAAGGTAAGTATAACATGTTTGTTTTTTGTTTTGTTTTTTTAAACGAGACTTTACAATCACTTTAAGGTCAGCGTAAAGGTTTGCATTGAGATTAGCTGTCTAGTTATGAAGTGTCATTCATTTTTTTCACTTTTTTCAGAAGCCGCTCACGATGAACCTAACCATATTCAGTACTTTCAATAACATCACCTACATAAGCAGCCAAAACTATCAACTATATCAAAATTCAAAAATAGTTTTTTTTCTCATCATCATCTTCTGCTTCTGTTTCTTCATCTACTTCATCCTAGTTCTTCTGATGGTTTACTTCACCACGCCTCGCGTCCGGGAGAATGCACGATACATCCTTTTTGCTCATATGCTTATCAACGACACAGTGTACCTCAGCCTTGGGCTCTTCCTGTGTTTTGGGTTTTGGATTCCTTTTATATATTCCTGTGCCCATCTGTTACGTTCTGGTGACCTGTGCCACAGCTACATTACGAATCACTCCGTACAACTTGGCCATCATGGCCCTGGAACGATATGTGGCTATTTGCTTCCCTCTCAAACACATCATGTTATGTACAGCCCAGAGGTCATATTTTGCTATTGCAGCAATGTGGTTTGTTGGTTTGCTTCCCAATGTTGCTGATTTTATAGTCCTCACTTCCTCTGTTGAGGTGAATTTTTTCTCCCCCAATCTACTGTGCAGGCAACAATCATTACTTGTCCTACCAGCCCAAAACACCATACAATTCTCCACCTTAATTGCAAGTTTTATTCTAGTGTCTCTGGTCATTCTCTTCACCTACATCAAGGTAATGCTGATAGCTCGAAAAACTGGATCTGGGAAGTCTTCGGCCTCCAAAGCTGGGAGAACCTTGATCCTTCATGCAGTTCAGCTCTTTCTCTGTCTGCTCTCTCTAACTTCTTCATTTTCAGAAATGTACCGAGGAGATTATTATTATTTTGTGATTCTGATCAATTTTTTGATGTTCATGTGCTTGCCAAGATTTCTCAGCCCTCTTATTTATGGCATTAGAGATGAAGTGTTTAGTAAAAGCATTAAGAAGATGTATTCTACCAACTAATAAGATCTGTGTAAACTTTAATTCTCAAACAGTACCCACACATATACTAGTTTTTGTCCAAGAAAGGTTGTTTTAGATTTTCTCTACTAATCATTGTCCTGTGTTGATTTTCTTGGACTAACGGTTTCACAATGACTCCAGGACCATTCAGCACCTAACACACAACAACATCTTTACTGGTCAGGAGGAGTATGAAGGCCACATTTTTTGCCTATAGAACAGAAATAAAAGTGTCTGGTGATCCAACCGCCTCATGTATGCACCATTAGAAATGTAAATAACTCCATTGATGTTGCTTTCAATCTGCAGCTTTTCCATTTTTTTAACAAGTTCACATATTATTGCATACTGTTTCAAAACCTTCTAGTCTCCAAAATTGACTTTCCGGTCCCAAAACACCAGAGATATACTAGTGAGGGGTGCTTGAAACGTAAATATCTGCCATCTCTACCAAAACCATGACAGAAAAATTATGGAAAAAAGTTCCAATCCCTCTAGCATTGGTCAAATTATCAAAATACCTAAATATAAAATAAGGTATAACAGCAAAGCCTGTCCTTAAAAAAGTGTACAAACTTGGGCAACCATGTATATCACCCTCCTAGTTAGGGTGTTAGGATATAAGGCAAAGAAAGTTCTTTTTGGCTCCTTTGTAAACAGTGGAACAGTTGTTGATTTATTTTGGCAGTTCTGAATTTCACAGCCTGTAAGTTTGATTGTTCTCCCTTGCCTTCAAGAAAGTTCTAGAACAGTGGTCTCCATACTATGGCCCGGGGGCAAGATGCGCCTTTTGTCAGCCTTCTTTCAGCCCTTGGGGCACTATTCCCTCCATTGACACTAACAGTGGGGCATAATTCTTGCCACAGATACCAACAATGTGACACTATTTCTCCTTCTACTTACCACAATTGCTATGTATTTTTTTTTACTTCCACTGACCACCAAACCTAAGACCATTTTCTACTCCAACTGGCCACAATCCAGCCCCTCTAAAGTACGAAGGACAGCAAACTGGTCCTTTGTTTAGAAAGTTTGAAGACCCCTGTTCTAGAACATAGGGAGTGGAGCAAGGCAAATAGGCAGCATTAGTAGTTATAGTGCTGCAGCTAATCTTAAGGAGGTGTGCCCAGAAGGTGGCTGAAGAGCACATAAATAGTCTGAGCTTTAGAACAGCAGGGTCTTCCTGCCGCTCTAATGATTCAAGCTGTTGTTCATGGAGGTCCTGGCTGTGGCAGAGCCAGGGGGGGGGGAGCTATACCTGGAAGTATCTCTGACACCCTGAGATTTCACCCAAGGATCAAGTCCCCACAATTTCACTAGAAAGCATGTGGAGGAAGATGAATGGGCACAGCTGCTCCCCTGTCCTAGGGAGCACTACTCCATTAAAAGATCCTGGTGACTGTGTACTTTTAGGATAGCTAGGCTATGTATTTCCTCTCCTGAGGGATTCATACCTCTGGCCTCCCATAGTCTCATGGGAGAACTGTACTCTGAACTTAGTAGAAGGACTGTAGCACAGAGAAGAATATCCTCCTGGTACTGTTAGTGGTCTTGGAGTATCCCAAACTACCCTACACCATCTTTAAATTATCTGGCAATAAATCACAAAAAGACATTCCCTAGACTGCCCCCATGTGTCAGTGTGCTTGAACTGCGTTCTGTGCGTGCTGGCAGCCTCTGCACCAGTGAGGGAGAACCCTGGTCATCATCATCATGTAGGCTTCTGCCATCAACATGGGTGACTGAGCTTTGTTACCATTATTAACCAGCGGGATATCGCTTACACATAGATAAATATGATCTTACCTGGCATCGCACCCTCTGTGTTAGATCAGCCTGATACCTAAACAAGATGTTTGTTGCAATCCCCCTTTCTTTATACTGCTAGAAGGAGGTGGGGGCCAATGAGTGAGTGAGAGTTTACCGTGTGTGAAACGTTGAAGAAATTCTGTCATAGCAATTTTTATTCTACCAACTGCTGTCGGATTTCATTACTTTATAGCATTTCATGTTGAATTTTGTATACCTTGAAAATGCAAAAATAAACACCTTAAAAAAAAAAAAAAAAAGAAATTGAGTCGAGCATTTCTGCACACAACATAATGCACAGAGAATGGCATCAGTTCCCTTGAAGACTAATGCCACGTACACACGATTGGAAATTCGGCCAGCAAAAGACCGATGAGATCTTTTGGTCGGAAAATGCGACCGTGTGTATGCTCCATCGGACTTTTGCTGGCGGAAGAATAAATTGGCCCAAACTGATGAAGAAATTTGTTTTTTTACATTTTTGGGGGGGATATTTATTATAGCATAAAGTAAAAAATATTGTTTTTCTTTTAAAATTGTCTGTCTTTTTTTATTTGTAGCGCAAAAAAACCCCCAAAAAACGCAGAGGTGGTTAAATACCACCAAAATAAATCTCTATTTGCAGCTTAAAAAAAGACATACATTCTGTTAGGGTACAACATTGCATGGCCGCGCAATTGTGTCAGTTAAAACGACGCTGTATCGCAAAAAAATGGACTGGTCATCAAGGGGGCAAATCCTTCCAGTCCTTAAGTGGTTAAAGAGGAGGTCCAGCCTCCTTCAAAAAAAAAATTAAAGTCAGCAGCTACCAATACTGTAGCTGCTGACTTTTAATATAAGGACACTTACCTGTCCAGGGAGCTTGTGATGTCGGCACCCCAGCTGATTTTTCCATCGGCTCTTGGGTGCTGCCGCCACAATTCATTTTAAGGGAAGCTGGCAGTGAAGTCTTGCGGCTTCACAGCTGGTTCCCTACTGCCCTGCACTTTCTGAATGGCCCGGCGGCAGGGGAAGGAGGAGGAAGTGGGAGCATGTACCTGTCAAAAACAGGTACCCGCTCCCCCCCTCCCCCCGAAAGGTGCCAAATGTAGCACCTGAGGGGGGAAGGAGGCAGATAAGGGGAGCTTCCACTTTTGAGTGGAACACTGCTCATCACCTGTCCAATTCAGTCCCAACAGAGAAGCATGGTGGTGGCAGCATCATGCTGTGGGGGTGTTTTTCAGCTGCAGGGACAGGACGACTGGTTGCAATCGAGGGAAAGATGAATGCGGCCAAGTACAGGAATATCCTGGACGAAAACCTTCTCCAGAGTGCTCAGGACCTCAGACTGGGCCGAAGGTTTACCTTCCAACAAGACAATGACCCTAAGCACACAGCTAAAATAACGAAGGAGTGGCTTCACAACAACTCCGTGACTGTTCTTGAATGGCCCAGCCAGAGCCCTGACTTAAACCCAATTGATCATCTCTGGAGAGACCTAAAAATGTCTGTCCACCAACGTTTACCATCCAACCTGACAGAACTGGAGAGGATCTGCAAGGAGGAATGGCAGAGGATCCCCAAATCCAGGTGTGAAAAACTTGTTGCATCTTTCCCAAAAAGACTCATGGCTGTATTAGATCAAAAGGGTGCTTCTACTAAATACTGAGCAAAGGGTCTGAATACTTAGGACCTTGTTATATTTCAGTTTTTCTTTTTTAATAAATCTGCAAAAATGTCAACAATTCTGTGTTTTTCTGTCAATATGGGGTGCTGTGTGTACATTAATGAGGAAAAAAAATGAACTTAAATGATTTTAGCAAATGGCTGCAATATAACAAAGAGTGAAAAATATATATTTAAACTGATTTTCGGTTTCAGGTTTTGGCCAAGTGCATACTGTTGATTTTTCGGTACCAAAATTTCCATTCGATGCACCTCTAGTTCTTTCATTTCCTATCATACCTGGTCTTGGTCACTTAAAGGATATGTAAAGGTTTTTTTAAAACAAATATGTCATAATTACCTCCTCTGTGCAGATGCTTTTGCACAGGGGCAGCCCGATCCTCCCCTTTTGGGGTCCCTCAGCGGTGCTCCTGGCTCCTCCTCTTCTCCAGTGCCCCGTCATAGAGCCACTCTCCCTCGGGGGGGGGTGGGGGGACCCGTGTGGGCACGCTCCCGTGTCCTGCTGCTGCGTTCATTGACACAGACAGCAGGACTTGGCTCCGATCCCTGGCTCCCACGTCATTGGATTTGATTGACAGCAGTGGGAGCCAATGGCTGCGCGGATATCAATCTATCCAATCAGGACCCGAGACACCGGCTGGAGCGGGTATGCTCGTCCCCGGTGCAGGAACTATCGTGCTCAGGAGCTGACACACCGCTCAAAGCCACCTGTAAGGATCTGATGAGCTGCTAAAGAGATCCTGGTACATGCCTGGTCCGCAGCCATCCAATGGAAACAAAGAATGGCGGCACATCCGGTAGTAAAATCAAAAGGAATTTATTGAAAGTCCATAAAATCAAGGGAACATGACAAACATCAATCCAAAAAAGGTGCTCCGTGGACGCGTTTCACACAGACGTGCTGAATCATCATGATTCAGCACGTCTGTGTGAAACGCGTCCGCTGAGCACCTTTTTTGGATTGATGTTTGTCATTTTCACTTGATTTTATGGACTTTCAATAAATTCTTTTGATTTTACTTCCGGATGTGCCGCCATTCTTCTTTGTTTCCAAGTAAAAGTGGGGGCTCTGGGGGGCTGGTGCACTACAAGAGGTTTTTCACCTTAATGCATAGAATGCATTGAGGTGAAAAAAACGCAAGGGTTTACAACCCCATCCATTTTTTTATGTACGAATACTATACTAATTACACAAAAATCGTTCATTTTGTTATCTAATGAGAAAATTTTTTTAATCACGTCCCTTGGGAAACTTATGTCTGAACTGCCGCAATCGGCTGTCGGAAGCTGCGTGGATTATCCAACGATCGCTCTGAATGTGGTTATTTGCTTCCGATTTTCTCATCGTGTGTACTAGGCATTAGGAAAAGAATGTGCTAAGAAAGTTCCTTTGTTTTTCTAATCATTGGCGGGGGTCAAATCGACGTTCATTTTTTCGACCACAGTGACGAGAAAATTAGAAGTAGCAGTATGGAACTTTGTTCTCGATAGAACACATTTCTAACAGTGTATGTGATTTCCGCTCGCTTACCATCAGATGACGGAAGGGCGGCTCTCATTCTGGGACCTCATTATATGATGGCGTCCCAGAATCGACACTCTCGCACACCCGCGGTGCTAGGACATGGCGCGACCCCGATCTCTGTAAAGAGCCGAGCCCATGGCTCTTTAACCATGTGATTGGCTGTGTCCAATCACAGCCGGTCACATGTAAACACGGAGATGCCGGTAATCGGCGTTCCTCGCCTCACACTGACAGAGTGTTTGGCGAGGAGAGCTGATCAGCGGCATCTCCATGCAGGGGGACATCTACATGATCATCAGTGCCCTGATTACAATATAGCGCCAACTGTGTCACCACTCACCAATCAGTGCCTACCATTGCCCACCAGTGGCAATAATCAGTGCCCACCACTGACCACAAGTGCCACCAGTGCCAATTAGCGATGCCAGTCAGTGCTGGCTATCAGTGCCGCCTATCAGTGCTGCCCATCAACGCCCATCACTGCTGTCTATCAATGCCCATCAGTGCCCATCAATACCGCCTATCCGTGCCCACTAGTGCAGCCAATCAGTGCCCAACAGTGCCGCCTATTAGTGCCCACCATTGCCGCCTATTAGTGCCCATCAGTGCCACCTAACAGTGCCCATCGGTGCTGCCTATCAGTGCTCAGTGCCACCTATCAGTGCGGCATATTAGTGCCTCCTCATCAGTGCCACCTAATCAATGCCCATAAGTGCCACCTCATCAATGCCCGCCAGTTCAGCCTATCAGTGCCCATTGGTGCCACCTCATCAGCGCACATCAGTGAAGGAGAAAAATTACTTAATTACAAAATTTACAAACAGAAACTAAGTTAAAAAAATATTTTTTTCAAAGTTTTTGGTCTTTTATTTGTAAAAAATAAAAAACCCAGCTGTAACGATATCAAGTACGGGACATGACAAGCTGTAGCTAGCTGCCATCTTGTGTGGAAGTAGCCATGACAGTTTTGCTAACCATGTAACCTCACAGAGAACTCTGAACTCCGTCTTCCCCACCTTAGGAATTCAAAGCTTTTTAAGTTCAACAGAAAAGGTTATCTCAACAGAGAAAACAGAGCAGGCTAAGTCAGTAGGAAAACATTTGTTGTAAGGGCAGTGTTCAGGCCTGTCGTAAAACTGTCACCCTCCCCACTCAGAGCCCTAACAGACCTCGGTCGTAAAGTCTTCTGAATACACCTCATAAGAATAAGTATGAAATTTCAGCATGTTTCATAACTTCTGACTTAGTAATAGCACAGACATAATCTGGACATATTTAGCTTCCTCAGATAATATGGAACATTTCAAGTCCAGACACCCCTATGTCAGGTCATATGGGAAACCCCTGGGACCACTTATTCCTCCAAAGCAGGCTATACGTTATAGATATGGCATGTTTAGACTTGTTTTGAAGGAAATCTCAAGTTGAATAATAATATGGATATTTGAAGTCTGTAAACACTATAGATGCAGATATATGAGTATGTATTACCAAAATCACCTGGGATGTGGTCATGAGTGTAGACACCTCCCAGCAACCAACCCCTAAAACCAGCTGATCAGATGATTGGTTACTGGTCGCTGTCAACACCCCCTTTGATTTGACAGAAAAGAGGAGATGCCAAGACAATGGTCAGTTCTCCTTTTACCATCCAAGAAGAAACATCTGCCAAGTCGAGAACCAATTACCTAGCTCATCGATCGAACTCTGATCAACCCTCGGACATTAATTGCAAGTATCCTTCCTTCCCAATTCTACCTTATTGCTTTGTGGCTGTATATTGTCTTTATTTTTTGAAACATCTTTTTTTTCTGTAAATATTTTATTTGCATCAACTTTGACCTTTTCGTAATAAACCCTTATGTTGAAAAGTGTTAACCTTGTCTCTAAAGCTCCTAATGCAAGCTATAAACGAACCTGCCTCTTGAAGGGCGCTACTGTTGTAGAGTAAGACTCTGAGCAGATCTGTCTGTAGTGGCAGTGTGTGTGTCAGACGCTTATTCTAAAATTATAATTGGTATTGCAAAATTACGAGTCTCCCCCGGCTCGGTCTTTTAAACGGGGGTGGTGGCAGTTAAAGGGTTAATTGTGTAATTAGCCCAGTGACAATCACTCTCAGGCTGCTCGCACCTAGATTGTGGTCCCGCAAGCTGGAAAATCTTTGTGCTGGGCGCAGCTGAGAGTGGCATTGTTACATAAGTGACAGCGTGGTGTGAGGTTGGCCGGTCCTTTGTCGCGAGTTAGCGAGGAGGGCAGGGATCTGACACCCGCGTTCGTCACACCAGCAGTGATTAAATACCACCAAAATAAAGCTCTATTTGTGTGAAGAAAATTATAAAAAATTTGTTTGTGTACTGTGTAGCATGACCACACAATTGTCATTCAAAGTGCGACAGCGCTGAAAGCTGGCCTGGGCAGTAAGGGGGTGTAAGTGCCCAGCAGGCAAGTGGTTGAAAAAAAAAAATCAATATATTTTCTTCGTACAAATTTTCCTAAGATTTTTCCTAAAAAAAATTCTGTTCAAAAAATTCTATCCATCTATGACCAGCTGCCATAATGGCTTTTTTTTTTTTTCCTGCACACATTCGTTTCCTCAGTACACGATTGAGAAGAAGTCTTCTCTGAGACCCAGCTCCCCGATGACAACCCGCACGTCACATCTATTCTAATCTTGGCTTGCTTGCTTCTGGTGTGGGTTTTGGTATTCGTGTTGCGATGTCACACACGGGGCGTGTTTTTTTTATTATTCATAAGTGGGCATGAACATTTCTGAGATCCAGCCCACTGAATGTGCATAAATAACAGGCTGCGGTGACGTAGGGATTTTTTTTTTTCTATTTAAAAGGTCCCTCCCACACAAGCAGGGCTCGAGAAGAACACAGGAACTGCCAGGAGGTCAGTATACACCGAGGAGAGGTCTAAGCTGTTATTCATGATCAGGAAGTGAACATAGAGTTGCCACTTCATCCCTTTAAACCTGAACACATATGAATTACACAGGTTCTGAGGCTAATTTAATGTAGATAAGGCACCAAGTGTGTATAATTACCACCTTAATCAGCCACAGAACCTGTGTAATTAATATGTTTTCAGGTTTAAAGAGATGAGGTGGCAACCCTAAGCCCTGGTTCACACAGGGGCGGCACGACTTGCAGGTCGCCTCAGCGAGGCGATCTGAAAATTACTTCCGAGGCGACTTGCAAAACGACTTCTGCATAGAAGTCTATGCAAGTCGCCCCCAAAGTAGTACAGGAACCTTTTTCTAAGTCGGAGCGACTTGCGTCGCTCCTATTAGAACGGTTCCGTAGCACAGAACGGGAGGCGACTTGTCAGGCGACTAGGTCGCCTGACAAGTCGCCCCTGTGTGAACCGGCACTAAACGGGGTTTCAGGGAATGTATGTATTTATGACTTCATCTGTAAACTCCCTACATGGTCGTGGAAGATTGTCCAACCTCTTACAAAGTTCATACATTTTGGGATTGATTTACTAAAACCGGAGAGTGCAAAATCTGGTGCAACTTTGCATAGAAACCAATCAGCTTCAAGCCTTCCAGGTTTTATTGTCAAAGCCTAATTGGACAAGTTTAAGTTATAAGCTGATTGGCTACAAATGCACAGCTGCACTAGATTTTGCACTCTCTGGTTTTAGAAAGTCATTCCTTATGTGTCATGAATAGGGAACCTTCACGTATGGTTGGGATTGTGGACCCCCTGTGTGGCTTGCATGCTGAATGGCGGTGTACTCAGAGCACCCACCCGTGCATGCTACAGCTAGGGTTGCCACCTCATCCCTTTAAAACCGAACACATATTAATTACACAGGTTCTGTGGCTGATTAACCACTTAAGGCGGAGTTCCATCGATTTTTATGGTTTTTTTAAAAGTCAGCAGCTACAAATACTGCAGCTGCTGACTTTTAAAATATGGGCACTTACCTGTCCAGGGTGCCCCCGATGTCGGCACCCGAAGCCGATCTGTCCTCGGCTCTCGGGTGTTGCTGCCACCATTTTCGTTAAGGGAATCAGGAAGTGAAGCCTCGCGGTTTCACTTCCCGGTTCCCTACTGCGCAAGTCGCGCTGCGTAATCCGCATGGTCCCTGCTGTCTCTGGGACCCATGTGTTTCCCAGCAGACAGCGGGGGGGGGGGGGGGGGAAGAGGCGTAGACTCCCGCGGGAGTCTATGCCCGAAAGTGGGTGCAAATACCTGTATTATACAGGTATCTGCACCCCCTCCCCCTGAAAGGTGCCAAATGTGACAACAGTAAAGTTAGCCTGATTTTTTTTTTTTTTTTTTATATTGTGAAAGATAATGTTACGCCAAGTATATTGATACCCAACACTGGGGGGGTATAGGGATCACACTGGAAGGCACAGGGATCACACTGGGGGGGTACAGGGATCACACTGGAAGGCACTGGGGGGTACAGGGATCACACTGGGGGGTACAGGGATCACACTGGAAGGCACTGGGAGGTACAGGGATCACACTGGGGGGTACAGGGATCACACTGGAAGGCACTGGGGGTACAGGGATCACACTGGGGGGTACAGGGATCACACTGGAAGGCACTGGGGGGTACAGGGATCACACTGGGGGGTACATGGAAGGCACTGGGGGGTACAGGGATCACACTGGAAGGCACTGGGAGGTATAGGGATCACACTGGGGGGGTACAGGGATCACACTGGAAGGCACTGGGGGGTACAGGGATCACACTGGAAGGCACTGGGGGGTACAGGAATCACACTGGAAGGCACTGGGGGGTACAGGGATCACACTGGGGGGTACAGGGATTACACTGGAAGGCACTGGTGGTACAGGGATCACACTGGAAGGCACTGGGAGGTACAGGGATCACACTGGGGGGTACAGGGATCACACTGGAAGGCACTGGGGGTACAGGGATCACACTGGGGGGTACAGGGATCACACTGGAAGGCACTGGGGGGTACAGGGATCACACTGGGGGGTACATGGAAGGCACTGGGGGGTACAGGGATCACACTGGAAGGCACTGGGGGGTACAGGGATCACACTGGAAGGCACTGGGAGGTACAGGGATCACACTGGGGGGGTACAGGGATCACACTGGAAGGCACTGGGGGGTACAGGGATCACACTGGAAGGCACTGGGGGGTACAGGGATCACACTGGGGGGTACAGGGATCACACTGGGGGGTACAGGGATCACACTGGGGGTACAGGGATCACACTGGGAGGTACAGGGATCACACTGGAAGACACCGGGGGGTACAGGGATCACACTGGGGGGTACAGGGATCACACTGGGGGGTACAGGGATCACACTGGGGGTACAGGGATCACACTGGGAGGTACAGGGATCACACTGGAAGACACTGGGAGGTATAGGGATCACACTGTGGGGTACAGGGATCACACTGGAACTGGGAGGTACAGGGATCACACTGGAAGGCACTGGGGGGTACAGGGATCACACTGGAAGGCACTGGGGGGTACAGGGATCACACTGGAAGGCACTGGGAGGTACAGGGATCACACTGGAAGGCACTGGGAGGTACAGGGATCACACTGGAAGGCACTGGGGGGTACAGGAATCACACTGGAAGGCACTGGGGGGTACAGGGATCACACTGGAAGGCACTGGGGGGTACAGGGATCACACTGGGGGGTACAGGGATCACACTGGGGGGTACAGGGATCACACTGGGGGTACAGGGATCACACTGGGAGGTACAGGGATCACACTGGAAGACACTGGGAGGTACAGGGATCACACTGTGGGGTACAGGGATCACACTGGAACTGGGAGGTACAGGGATCACACTGGAAGGCACTGGGGGGTACAGGGATCACACTGGAAGGCACTGGGGGGTACAGGGATCACACTGGAAGGCACTGGGGGGTACAGGGATCACACTGGAAGGCACTGGGGGGTACAGGAATCACACTGGAAGGCACTGGGGGGTACAGGGATCACACTGGGGGGTACAGGGATCACACTGGGGGGTACAGGGATCACACTGGAAGGCACTGGGGGGTACAGGGATCACACTGGAAGGCACTGGGAGGTACAGGGATCACACTGGGGGGGTACAGGGATCACACTAGAAGGCACTGGGGGGTACAGGGATCACACTGGAAGGCACTGGGGGGTACAGGGATCACACTGGGGGGTACAGGGATCACACTGGGGGTACAGGGATCACACTGGGAGGTACAGGGATCACACTGGAAGACACTGGGAGGTACAGGGATCACACTGGAACTGGGAGGTACAGGGATCACACTGGAAGGCACTGGGGGTACAGGGATCACACTGGAAGGCACTGGGAGGTACAGGGATCACACTGGGGGGTACAGGGATCACACTGGAAGACACTGGGAGGTACAGGCATCACACTGGGGGGTACAGGGATCACACTGGAAGGCACTGGGGGGTACAGGGATCACACTGGAAGGCACTGGGGGTACAGGGATCACACTGGAAGGCACTGGGGGTACAGGGATCACACTGGGGGGTACAGGGATCACACTGGAAGACACTGGGAGGTACAGGCATCACACTGGGGGGTACAGGGATCACACTGGAAGGCACTGGGGGGTACAGGGTTCACACTGGGAGGTACAGGCATCACACTGGGGGGTACAGGGATCACACTGGAAGGCACTGGGGGGTACATGGATCACACTGGGGGGTACATGGATCACACTGGGAGGTACAGGGATCACACTGGGGGGGTACAGGGATCACACTGGAAGGCACTGGGGGTACATGGATCACACTGTGGGGTACAGGGATCACCCTGGAAGACACTTGGGGGTACAGGGATCACACTGGGGGGTACAGGGATCACCCTGGAAGACACTTGGGGGTACAGGGATCACACTGGGGGGTACAGGGATCACCCTGGAAGACACTGGGGGTACAGGGATCACACTGGTAGATGATGGGGGGTACAGGGATCACACTGGAAGACACTCGGGGGTACAGGGATCACCCTGGAAGGCACTGGGGGTACAGAGATCACCCTGGAAGGCACTGGGGGTACAGGGATCACCCTGGAAGGCACTGGGAGGTACAGGGATCACACTGGGGGGTACAGGGATCACACTGGAAGGCACTGGGGGGGGGTACAGGGATCACACTGGAAGGCACTGGGGGGTACAGGGATCACACTGGGGGGTACAGGGATCACACTGGAAGGCACTGGGAGGTACAGGGATCACACTGGGGGGTACAGGGATCACACTGGAAGGCACTGGGGGTACAGGGATCACACTGGGGGGTACAGGGATCACACTGGAAGACGCTGGGAGGTACAGGCATCACACTGAGGGGTACAGGGATCACACTGGAAGGCATTGGGGGGGTACATGGATCACACTGGGGGGTACAGGGATCACATTGGGAGGTACAGGGATCACATTGGGAGGTACAGGGATCACACTGGGGGGGGTACAGGGATCACACTGGAAGGCACTGGGGGTACATGGATCACACTGGGGGGTACAGGGATCACCCTGGAAGACACTGGGGGTACAGGAATCACACTGGGGGGTACAGGGATCACCCTGGAAGACACTTGGGGGTACAGGGATCACACTGGGGGGTACAGGGATGACCCTGGAAGACACTGGGGGTACAGGGATCACACTGGAAGATGATGGGGGGTACAGGGATCACCCTGGAAGACACTCGGGGGTACAGGGATCACCCTGGAAGACACTCGGGGGTACAGGGATCACCCTGGAAGACACTCGGGGGTACAGGGATCACCCTGGAAGACACTCGGGGGTACAGGGATCACCCTGGAAGGCACTGGGGGTACAGGGATCACCCTGGAAGGCACTGGGGGTACAGAGATCACCCTGAAATGTGAAACAAATACACAAGGACACATTAGGTACAGGGATCACCCTGGAAGGCACTGGGGTACAGGGATCACCCTGGAAGACACTCGGGGGTACAGGGATCACCCTGGAAGACATTCGGGGGTACAGGGATCACCCTGGAAGACACTCGGGGGTACAGGGATCACCCTGGAAGACACTCGGGGGTACAGGGATCACCCTGGAAGACACTCGGGGGTACAGGGATCACCCTGGAAGGCACTGGGGGTACAGGGATCACCCTGGAAGGCACTGGGGGTACAGAGATCACCCTGAAATGTGAAACAAATACACAAGGACACATTAGGTACAGGGATCACACTGGAAGGCACTGGGGTACAGGGATCACCCTGGAAGGCACTGGGGGTACAGAGATCACCCTGAAATGTGAAACAAATACACAAGGACACATCAGGTACACTGGGGACAGGCTGGAAGAAACTGGGGGTACAGAGATCACACTGGAAGACACTGGGGGTACAAGGATCAAACTGGGGGTACAGGGATCACACTGGAAGACACTGGGGGGTACAGGAATTACACTGGAAAACACTGGGGGTACAGAGGTCACATTGGAAGACACTTGGGGGGTAAAGGGATCACACTGGAAGGCACTGGTGGACTAGGGTTGGGATCACACTGGAAGGCACTGGGGGACAGAGATCACATTGCAAGACACTGGGGAGGTAAAGGGATCACACTGGAAGACACTGGCGGGGTGACCTTGCTGGGCGTTTAATGATGGTTTTTCCCGAGTGTGGCTCGGGGTTAAACTTCAGTCCCATTAGCGGTAACCCCGAGCCACACTCGGGATTACATTGCAGGATCCTGGTGCGGCGTTGCTTACCTTGTCCCCAGGATCCTGCGATGTCCCCCGCTGTGTCTGCGGGCTCTGTCTCCTCCGAAGCCTCTCCGCGCCAGGCTCCATTCCCTGCGAGCGTCGCGACGCACGGGGGCGGAGCCTGGCGGCAAATTCAAAAAAAGTACAAACCATAACACATACAGTACTGTATGAAATTATTTCACATCCCTTTTTGTCCCCAGTGCTTTGGCCCATGCCCTGCATGCAGTTTTATGTTATATATACTGTTCTTTCTGCCTGGAAACTGGAGATTGTCCATAGCAACCAAAAAGTGTCCCTTTACGTCAAAAGTGGCTTTAGACCAGCTAGAAAACAGCGATAGAAAATTAGAACATTTGCAGAATTGAGCGATAGTGAATCGTGGGGAAATGTATTTTATTATTATTATATTATTTTTTTTTAATTATTTATTTATTATATTATAATTTATGTTTTTGTGTTTCAAACTTCATCATACCCGGGATATCTACTAGACTCTTGTTTGGACAGATTTAAGTGTGTTATTGTTAAGAATTACAGACCTACAATATAAAACGCCAAATTTCTATGCAAAATAATGGTACCGCTTTCAGCACCTAAAATCCGAAATAATCATACCGCCAGGGAGGTTAACAGCAGGTAGTTAACTGTCTTGAACACAAGTTCTGTGGGATAACAGCAGAACCTTGCAAGTTGAATCTACATGTGAACAGCTTGTCTGTTGATCTTTGAGATTAGAAGAAGAAACAAACTGACAATACAAATTTTCCAAAACGTCTTTCAGGACAGCACCCGAGAGATCATGGCTCCTCCTCCCACAGGAAACACCTCATCAATTAAGTCTTTAAATTGGAATCCTCCACGTTGCCTCATCAGTTTTTTGTGTTTCCTCCAGCTGGAGGAACACCTCTGGTGGGAGCCATGATCTCTCAGGTTTATCCTGGGAGACACAGGTTCTCACCTGATAGGTCTTTTTTAGGCTAGGAGAGTGAGCCTCCCACTTGCCTCTTATATGGACGGTCCCGTGGGCTCCCTCTCCCTCTTCCGTGCTCGGGGAGAGCCTGTACGTCCGGGGGTGCTGCCTCAAAATTTTTTTGGCCTGCAGGTGGCCGTCCTCTGTTCCCTTCTACATGGAGGAACGAGCGGTGGCGGCCGCCATGTTGCTGGTGGCAGAAGAGCGCTTCAGCCATGTCCAGGCAGCACTTCTGGGTCGGCGCGTGCGTCATTTCTGGCGCAAAGCGCAGTGGGAGAGGGCAGGGTCACCTGGCGCCTTATTTCCGGTTCCAGGTCAGCGCAGCGGCGTTTTCGAATCTGGAACCGGACGTTTTACCACGCACCGCAGACAGCTATGGATAGCGATGCAGCGGATAAGGGGGCAAGCCAAGGCGCCAGCAAGGCTAAGGTAAGGGACTGTGTCCTCTATTACCCTGGGCCGTTTTCTCCTGTGGGGGGGTTACTCACCCTTTTCCCCCCCTTCCCCCACCACCCCCCCCCCCCTCAGAAGGTATGTTGCAGTGGCTAGATTTAGTATATCTGCCCTACAACAGGGGATTAGGTGGTGGTGGCTTGCTGGGCACATGGAAAATGAGAGGTTTCTTCCTTAGTGCACCTGGGTGTATTATTTGCGCTGTATTACAGCCTTTTAAGCGTGGTTCCATGTCTCTTTTCTGTTTGTCCAGGCCAAAGGTTCTGCCCAACCAGTCAAGAAAAGGTGCCCTGTCTGCAAAGAAAAATTAAGCGATGCTTGGACCAAAACGCTTTGTGCAGAGTGCATTACAAATTTGGTCAGAGAGGAGACTCCATCCGTTTGTGGCAACTTAGTGTCAACAATAAAGGATGAGTTCCGGGCCACCTTTCAAGCTTTTAGGTCAAACCTAAGAGAGGAGCCAGGTCCCTCTAGGGATCCTCTGGTTCCGCAGCCATCTTCAGAACCCCAGAGTGGTTCTCAAATAATTTTTGGGGGTCCGATATCCCAGGACGCTTCTCAAGGGTCCATTTCCCTCGCTCCAGATGATACAGATTCTGAGGAGGAGGAAAATGAATCAGATACCGCTTCTAAATACAAATTGTCACTAGAAGAGGTGGGAGGACTCCTGAAGGTAATCCATGCCACTTTGGGGATAGAAGAGGAAAAGAAGGAACTCTCCCTGCATGACCGCATGTATGCTGGTTTAGGAGATTTAAAAGGCCGTTCTTTTCCAGTCCATTCAGTTATCACTGATATGATTAAAAAGGAGTGGCTGGAACCTGAGAAAAAGCCTTTCTTTTCCCGGGCTCACAAGAAAAGATTTCCATTTGAAGAAAATCCAGATTCTATATGGAATAAGGTTCCAAAATTGGACTCTGCCTTTTCTCAGGTCTCTAAGTCTACGGACCTAGCCTTTGAGGATATGTGCACTCTGAAGGAGCCCATGGACAAAAGGATGGACCTGCTTCTTAAAAGAACCTGGCAATCAGTAATGCACAATCTGAAACCAGCAATGGCAACAACCTGTGTTGCAAGGAACTTAGATCATTGGGTTAACCAGTTGAAAGCCCATGTCATAGCAGATTCCTCAAGACAGGAGATTCTAGACTCTTTTTCAACCCTGTCGGCAGCAATATCATATATTGCGGATGCGTCTGCGGAATCTATCCGCATGTCAGCAAGGTCAGCAGCTTTAACAAATTCTGCCAGAAGGGCCTTATGGCTGAAGACGTGGCCAGGAGATGCTGCATCTAAAAATAGATTGTGTGGTATTCCGTTCGCAGGTGATCTGCTATTCGGTTCAGAGCTAGAGTCCATTCTTGACCACACGGCAGATAAGAAAAAGTCGTTTCCAGTTAGGAAGAAACCGGTGCAAACCCGTAAGCGTTTCTTTTGGCCCCAAAAAGGTCAGCAGGAAGGGAAAACGCAGGGCAAGAGGAAGTCATGGTCTTCTCAGAAGCCCAAAGGTAGGGGTGGAGTGCTCTTCAATCCTCCTGCGGCCTCCGCAAAACCACAATGACTCTGTCAAGGTCGGGGGAAGACTACAGGAGTTTCTTCCTCAGTGGAGAGCCATTTCCTCAAATCAATTAGTTGTAAAGATGCTCTCCCAGAGGTATGTGATAGAATTTACGGAAGAACCTCCAAGAAGATTCCTGGTGACAAACGTCCCAAGGGACGCAGTCAAGGCTCTCGCCATGAAGTCCTTAATTCAGGAACTGAAAAATCAGAGAGTCATTGTTCCGGTCCCAGCGGGGGAGTTCTTCCAGGGGTTCTACTCACATGTCTTTCTGGTTCAGAAACCTTCAGGAAAGTTCCGTCTTATCCTGAATCTCAAAATGCTGAACAAATCGGTAGAATACAGAAGGTTTCGGATGGATTCAATATTTTCAGTAAGAAACCTCCTGTATCAAGGGTGCTATATGGCATCAATAGATTTACAAGATGCCTACCTCCACATTCCTATTGCCGCCAGGTCGCAGAAATATCTGAGGTTAGCACTGAAAGAAGGGAAGAAGGTGGTACATCTGCAATTCAGAGCACTCCCGTTTGGTCTGTCATCATCCCCAAGGGTCTTCACGAAAATAATGGCCGAAGCTCTGGCGCCTCTGCGTCTAGACGGGATCTCAGTTATTCCTTATCTGGACGACCTGCTGTTTTTTGCCCAGACCAGAGAAGGTCTTCAAGAAAACTTGCTCAGAGCCCGTGTTCATCTAGAATCCATGGGGTGGATTTTAAACCTTCAAAAATCAAATCTGATTCCCTCACAGGAAGTGTTATTCCTGGGTTTCCGTATCAACTCTTTAGAACAAAAAATTTTTCTTCCAGAGGAAAAACAGAAAAAGTTGATACAAGTGGTGTCATTGCTACAGTCCAATCAAGTTCTGTCCATCAGGAAGGTTATGTCAGCATTGGGAACCCTGACCTCTTCCATTCCGGCCATCCAGTGGGCAAAGCTCCATTTCAGACCTCTGCAAAGTTTCCTGTTAAAAACCTGGAATCACCAGCAGGATTCACTAGATTCATTAGTGAAGATCCCTGCTTCAGTAAAAAGAAGTCTGTGGTGGTGGAAGAACCAGACAAGGTACTCAGAGGGGCTGTTATGGTCCTTCCCAACTCAGGTGAGGTTGACAACAGATGCCAGTTCCTGGGGTTGGGGGGCTCATATGAGCGGCCAGTGGGCCCAGGGCTCGTGGGACACAAGAGATGCCCTGAGGTCCTCAAATTGGAAGGAACTAAAAGCTATAGAAATGACCTTACTGACCTTTGCGAAAGAAGTCCAGGGGCAACATACTCAGATCCTGTCAGACAACGCCACGGCGGTGGCTTACATAAACAGACAAGGGGGAACCAGAAGCAAAGTTCTGCAGAGCTTGGCAAAAGGCATTCTGAGTTGGGCAGAGCTCCATACTCTATCCTTATCCGCGGTCCATTTAAAAGGGACCCTAAGCAGGAACCAGATTTTAGAGGCAGAGTGGCAATTGAATCCAGAAGTCTTCCAGTTAATAGTGCAGAAATGGGGGCGCCCAAGAGTGGATCTCTTTGCCACCCAGGAAAACTCGCAAATGTCTCGCTTCTTCTCCCTGAACAGGAACGAGGCATCACTGGGAGTGGATGCTCTGTCACAAGATTGGAAGTTTCACCTCTGTTACGCATTCCCCCCGTTTCAGCTTATCCCTCGGGTCATAGCAAAAATCAGGAAGGAGGAGACAACAGTGATCCTCATCACTCCTTTCTGGCCAAAAAGGCCTTGGTTTTCATCCCTTCTTCAGATGCAACAAGAACCTTACTGGCACCTTCCGTTAAGAAAAGACCTTCTGTTACAAGGTCCTCTGTTTCACCAGGAAGTAGCAAAACTAAAGCTCACGGCCTGGCTACTGAGGAGCAGCTCTTGAAGAGGAAAGGTTTCTCGGATAGGAGGGTAGCTACCAACCTATCTAGTAGAAAGAAGGTTACAAGAGCAATCTATTCCAAAGTCTGGAAAATCTTCAACTCCTGGTGCACAGCATCTGACAGATCTCCAAAACAAATTTCTTCTGTGCTTGAGTATCTGCAAGAAGGGGCGGACAAGGGCTTAGCGGTCAGCACCCTCAAAGTTCAAGTTGCTGCGCTGGGGGTATTCCTGGAAAAATCCATTTCATCAGAACCCCTAGTAATAAGATTCTTCAAAGCTCTTACCCGGTCTAGACCAGTGGTAATCAAAAGCTGTCCAGCATGGGACTTATCGGTTGTTCTACAGGCCCTGACCAAGGAACCTTTTGAACCCATTAATTTAGCCTCCCTGAAATTGATTACTTTGAAAACAGTGTTTTTAGTGGCTGTTACAACAGCTCGAAGAGTCAGTGAGCTGCAAGCCTTATCAATCAGGGAGCCTTTCTTTTCCATTTTTTCAGACCGAATTGTTCTGAAGACGGATCCTAATTTTTTGCCGAAGGTCGCTTCGATCCAGAATCGAACTCAGGAAATAATACTTCCTACCTTTTTGTTCTAATCCATCGGGTAAGAAGGAAGAAGAATTCCATACCCTGGATGTTAAAAGAGCAGTCTTGAGTTACTTGGAAAACACTAAAGACTTTAGATGTTCAGATGCTCTGTTTGTTTTATTTTCCGGTAATAAAAAAGGAAGACAAGCTTCTAGAGGAACCATTGCCAGATGGTTGAGAATGGCTATCTCAGAAGCCTATTCCCTTACAGGTCAGGAGAGTCCATTAAATGTCCGGGCTCATTCTACAAGAGCTTCCGCGGTGAGTTGGGCAGAAAAAGCTGGCGCCACCCCCAAACAAATCTGTAAGGCAGCTACTTGGACAAGTCTGACAACCTTTGCCCGTCATTATAGGTTAGATCTCATGACGGCTGGGGACCAGGCTTTTGGAAGGAAAGTCTTACAGGCTGTTGTCCCACCCTAAATGGAGTAAGTCTCGATTATCCTCTCGGGTTCTGTCCTGAAAGACGTTTTGGAAAATTGCAAGTTAGACTTACCGGTAACTTGTTTTCCAATAGGCTTTCAGGACAGCAGTAACCCGCCCTTTGTTTATGCTAATGCTGTAATACTATGATATAACTGTCGCTTATGTGTTGCAGCTGGGGCTGGAGTTCTCTACAAACAACTGATGAGGCAACGTGGAGGATTCCAATTTAAAGACTTAATTGATGAGGTGTTTCCTGTGGGAGGAGGAGCCATGATCTCTCGGGTGCTGTCCTGAAAGCCTATTGGAAAACAAGTTACCGGTAAGTCTAACTTGCAATTTTTCTTCCCTTTCATATTCTTAGCTCAAAGGTCTTTTATCCTCTTATGTTATCAAAATGACAGAAAATGACTAAAGTTTTGGCCCCGGTATAATGAACTACACTTAGATTATAGGTGAGGCAAGGATTTACAGTGCCTTAAAGTATTCATACCCCTTGAAATTTTCCACATTTGGTCATGTTACAACCAAAGTCATAAATTTTATGCGATAGACCAACACAAAGTGGCACATAATTGTGAAGTGGAAGGAAAATGATCAATGGTTTTCAACATTTTTTACAAATAAATATGTGAAAAGTGTGGGGTACATTTGTATTCAGCCCCCTGAGTCAATACTTTGTAGAACCTCTTTTCTCTGCAATTACAGCTGCAAGTCTTTTTGGGGATGTCTCTACCAGCTTTGCACATCTAGAGAGGGACATTTTTGCCCATTCTTCTTTGCAAAATATCTCAAGCTCTGTCAGATTGGATGGAGAACGTCTGTGAACATCAAATTTTAAAGTCTTGCCACAGATTCTCAATTGCATTTAGATCTGGACTTTGGGCCATTCTAACACATGAATATGCTTTGATCTGAACCATTCCATTGTAGCTCTGGCTGTATGTTTAGGGTCGTTGTCCTGCTGGAAGGTGAACCTCCGCCCCAGTCTCAAGTCTTTTGCAGACTCTTAACAGGTTTTCTCATAAGATCAACTTGTATTTGGCTCCATCCATCTTCCCATCAACTCTGAGCAGCTTCCCTGTCCCTGCTGAAGAAAAGCATCCCCACAACATGATGCTGCCACCAATATGTTCCATGGTGGGGATGGTGTTGTCAGGGTGATGTGCAGTGTTAGTTCTCTGCCACACATAGCATTTTTTTCTTTTAGGCCATAAAGTTCAATTTTGGTCTCATTTGACCAGAGCACCTTCTTCCACATGTTTGCTGTCCTCCCGACATGGCTCTTATGGCATTCTTTCACAATGACTTTCTTCTTGCCACTCTTCCATAAAGGCCAGATTTGTGGAGAGCACAACTAATATTTGTCCTGTGGACAGATTCTCCCACCTGAGCTGTGGATCTCTGCAGCTCCTCCAGAGTTACCATGGGCGTCTTGGCTGCTTCTATGATTAATGCTCTTCTTGCCCGGCCTGTCAGTTTAGGTGGACGGCCATGTCTTGGTAGGTTTGCAGTTGTGCCATACTCTTTCCATTTTCGGATGATGGATGGAACAGTGCTCCATGAGATGTTCAAAGCTTGGGATATTTTTTTTTATAACGTAACCCTGCTTTATGCTTCTCTACAACTTTATCCCGGACCTGTCTGGTGTGTTCCTTGGCCTTCGTGATGCTGTTTGTTCACTAAGGTTCTCTAACAAACCTCAGAGCCCACAGCTGTTCTGTGAACCTCTCAATTTATTAACGAGCTGACTTCTGAAGGCAAATGGTTCCACTAGATTCTAGTTAGGGGTATCAGAGTAAAGGGGGCTGAATACAAATACACGCCACACCTTTCAGATATTTATTTGTAAACAAATTATGAAAACCATTTTATCATTTTCATTCCACTTCTCAATTATGTGAGACTTTGTGTTGGTCTATCACATAAAATCCCAATAAAATACATTTACGTTTTTGGTTGTAACATGACAAAATGTGGAAAATTTCAAGGGGTATGAATACTTTTTCAAGGCTCTGTAATTGCTTAAACTGCGCTAACTAGAGGCCACGTTACCTCTCCATTGCCCAGGCTCCTTTATCTAAAGCTGTGTTCTGATCGTTTTTTTTTTTTTTTTAAAGGATGTCTTCTCCCGAAATCTCCAGGATCTCCTGGGGCAATATGAGTGTTGGTGGACAGCATTATAAAGACTGCAAGGTCTGGCCAGGAGGAAGCAGGACCTGGGACTGGAGGGAGACTGGAACTGAAGTAAGTGTTGCTGCCCTAAGGCCCCTTTCACACTGGGGCGGTTGGGGGCGTCGGCGGTAAAACAGCGCTATTTTTAGCGCTGTTTTACCGTTGTTTTTGCGGCTGTATTCGGCCGCTAGCGGTGCGGTTTTAACCCCTGCTGGCGGCCGAAAAAGGGTTAAACCCGCTCGTACAGCGCGGCTATAGCCACAGTATTACCGTGGTATAGCTGCGCTGTCCCATTGATTTCAATGGGCAGGAGCGGTTTAGGAGCGGTGGACACACCGCTCCTTCACCGCTCCAAAGATGCGGCTCGCAGGACTTTTTTTACCGTCCTGCCAGCGCACCGCTTCAGTGTGAAAGTCCTCGGGCTTTCACACTGAACAAACAGCGGAGGCTGTTTAGGGGCGGTTTGCAGGCGGTATTTTTAGCGCAATAACGCCTGCAAACCGCCCCAGTGTACCCCCCCCCCCCCCCCACTCTTATAGAAGTGTCATTCTATAGTGCATTATTATGCAACACCTGGATCCAGTTGTCAATTGAGATTCTGTCTGAGGACTTTTACAGGCACCTTGTCCCCCTCTACTCCCTGCATATGTCTCTCCACCCTGCACCACTCACATACCGACAGACATGCAGCCAGAGCCCCATTCCGTGCCCTGAACCTTACCTGTGTGTGTGTGTGTGTGTGAAGCACTGAACAGGCCAAACCCCCCTGCTGCAACTGTATGTGTGGATTAAACACACGGAAAAATCTCAATCAACCCTCAGCACACTGCTATACACTCCTAAACATTTTTAGCAAACTGGATAAAAACAGGTATTTTTGTTTCACATACGCTGCAATACATGTTCAAGGTGGCATTCTGCGTCAAAGTAATCCCTTTCTGGCCAGTCCCTACTCTACTGTGCACAATGTTAATTGCTTACTTGCATTTACCCTATTTCAGTGGATATAGTGCCAATATGGGGCAAACAAAACACAGTTTTAGGAGAGCTACAGATTTACCACACCAGTCCCATACTTCTCCTATAGTCTTCACAATGGATGCTCCCATTGCACCAAATTGGCTCTGAAAAAAATGGTACCCAGATATTTAGATATCTGATATCTTTAGACTTCTGGCAAACAAGCTTTCCAAACAGACCAGACCTACTGGCCCAAGGCTCCCTGTTCCATCCTGTTTCACACCCGCTGGCATTAATGGCATGGCTGTTGAAACCCAAGTTTTAAAGGATAGGGGTACTTCTGACTCTGTTATTTCAACCTTGCTCAGAACAAGAAAATCCAACTCCAGTAATGCCTCGTACACACGATCGGAATTTCCGACAACAAATGTTGGATGTGAGCTTGTTGTCGGAAATTCCGACCGTGTGTAGGCTCCATCGGACATTTTCTTTCGGAATTTCCAACAACAGATGCTTGAGAGCTGGATCTCAAATTTTCCGACAACAAAATCCGTTGTCGTAAATTCCGAGCGTGTGTAGACAATTCCGACATACAAAATTCCACGCATGCTCGGAATCAAGCAGAAGAGCACTGGCTATTGAACTTTATTTTTCTCGGCTCGTCATACGTGTTGTACGTCACCACGTTCTTGACGTTCGGAATTTCCGACAACATTTGTGTGGCCGTGTGTATGCAAGACAAGTCTGAGCCAACATCCGTCAGAAAAAAAAATCCATGGTTTTTGTTGTCGGAAAATCCGATTGTCTGTACGCGGCATTAGGGTTACCATCGCACACTGAAAGCTTACTTTGCCTGGTGCAAGAACAAGAAGCTAAGTCCCATGGGAATACTCCACCACTCCTATTTTAGCCTGTCTGGTCCTGACCAGCATCTGGCACTAATGCCACGTACACACGGTCAGACTTTTCAGCTACAAAAGTTCGACAGCCCGTTCGGCGGACTTTTGGCGGACTTTCTAACGAACGGACTTGCCTACACACGATCACACCAAAGTCCGACGGATTCGTACGTGATGACGTACACTGGACTAAAATAAGGAAGTTGATAGTCAGTAGCCAATAACTGCCCTAGCGTGGGTTTTTGTCCGTCGGACTAGCATACAGATGAGCGGATTTCTGGGTCCGGTGGAGTTACGACGTAAAGATTTGAAGCAAGTTCCAAATCTAAAGTCCGTCAGATTTGCGACTGGAAAAGTCCGCCGAAGGTCCGGTGAAGCCCACACACTATCGGATTGTCCGCCGGATTTGGTCCGTCGGACAAGTCCGGTCGAAAAGTCCGACCATGTGTACGCGGCATAAGTACCTTCAAGGGACAGATTTCTGCCTTATATTCCAGAAACCTTGTGCCTCTCAAAACCTTGTTATTACTTTTCTTCAGGGAGCTCTCATAATAATCTCTCAATTTGACCTGTGTCACCTTGTCATCTTAACCTGGTGCTCTCTGTACTAGAGACTTCCCTTTGAACTGATTAAGTATATTAAGTTGGAAGACCTAGCTTGTAAGGTTGTCTCCCTGGAGGTCATTACATCTGTTAGACATGTGAGTGATTTGGCAGCTCCTTTTAAAGATCCCTTTCTTGTTTTACACAAGAACAAAGTGGTTTTGAGACTAAAGCCTTTCTTCTTAACAAAGGTTTTCTCTTTTTTTTTTTTTTTTTTTTTTTTTCCCACTTCAATGAGAACATTATTTTTCTTTTCCCTTTTGATCTACCCCAAAACATGACAAGGATCTACAGTGCATTGCCTAGAAGTGATCAGGACTGTCAGGATCTACTTGAAGGCCACAGCCTTGCCTGTGGGCCCTTGTAGAGGGCACACTGCTTCCCAGTCCACAATTGCTAGGTGGATCAGGCAACTCCTGTCCAGAACATAGACCCTTGGGGTTGGAGTACCTTTTTTCTCTATCAGAGCCCATTGCACTTTTAGCTTTAGGCATCTGCTTCCTGGATTCACCACCTCGTCCTACAACCTGGTCCTCTGTTCACATATTTTCAAGGATCTACCAGGTGGGTGTTTAGGCCTTGGCTGATGCAACCTTTGTTAGCGAGGTGCTTTAGGCTGCCATCTCAGTCTTTTTTCATTTTAACCCTTGTTTTTTGTGCGCCTGTTGGCAGTTTAGTTTTCTGCATTGTTGCCCACCGCTTAGTTTATTGTTTGGATATGTTCCATGGTCTAAAAATACAAGTCTTGTGGCCTGTACTGTACAACTGAAATACTAGATACTACTTTCTTCTTCACTGATCTGGTCCAAATATCCCTGTCACAGGGTACCTCTTCAGAGGTGGCTCCATGCCTTGAGGGGACCTATAAAGTCCACTGACGCCCTCCCGGCATTGTGAGCTCAGGCTGTTGCCATCTTTCGGCTATAGCGCGAATGGGAGGTGGGTAATGTGCCATCAAGAAGAATGCTGATAGGAGAAAGAGTGACAGAAGTGAGATCATCACTGTGCAACATGGGCCCAGGACGACCTGGGCTTGGAGAAGAGGGTTGAATGATATTGGACATGGGACGAAGGATATCCAGTGGCTGAAAATAAGTACTGTGGGATATAGCTCTGGCTAGAAGCTGATTTTTGCAGCAAGTTTGTTTTTAATTAATCTTTTAATAGGCCATTTATTTTCATCATGTTGTTTTTGGCTGCAGTTCTGCTTTAAGGTGTATTGACAACTTTATACAATTATAAATGGGGAACTAATATGTTTCAATCTCCAACAGCACTATCCGGGTGTCCAGCCGGCAGACGTAGAGGAAGTTGTGAAGAAAGGGGTGAAGACGTTGGTGATTGGCTGTGGAATGACCGAGGCGCTGCAGGTGGGTCAGCAGTGAAATCATTGATCTATCTACTCTACATTCTTAGGAAGGCTGGTTCCTGCACATACATGATGCAGTAGTGGGGCTTCTTCTTCCTGTTGTAACCCTTTGTAAAAAATCAATGCAGGCTTTTGTTGTGCCACCACTGCCATTTCTGAGGTCTTGTGATGTGAAGATATTGGTGGAGTTTGCTTCAGCAAAAACTGCCCAGGAGGTGCAGATCTGCCTGGAGCCTGCTGACTCAATGTTGGGAGCCTTGAGGTGGGTGAGATGTTCAGCATAGTCAAGACTCCCCATCAACATTCTGGAACTGATAGTCAGATTAACTCTACAGCACTTCTGCAAGATCAACCAGTCAAGGTACAGTCAGACTGCAGACTCTCGTAGAGGACCTCCTGCTCCACCATTGTCAGGTAGAGTAGACAACTTACCTGCAGGGCTTACTACCTTTCCCTATCAGAGCTTATTTCCATCAGATCTATTGGTGTCTCTTTGGCTTTCCAACATCAAGCACCTGTATCTCAGATTTACAAGGCCACCACTTGGTCCTCTGTCCACATGGTCCTTAGGTTCTACAAGGTGGATGTTCAGGACTCAGCCAATGCAATCTTCAAGAAGAACTTCAGCTTTTCCAGATGGAGGAGAGTGCCATGGGAGTGTGAAGGTCCGCTTTCAGCTGCAAGTTTTGGGTTCTTACCATTGTGTTTGGGTCTATTGGCAGTTCTGTTTACTTTGGTCCTAAAGATAAAGGGAATTTTTATTTACCTACAGTATAAACTCCTTATCTTGGCGTACAGTACAAGACACAGGACTGTAGTCACAGACCAGGGGACATACACAAGCAATAAACTTTGGAGTGGGCAACAACCTCTCATACAGAACTGCCAACTAGGGTTATATGAGTGTGCACTGGGGCAACCCTAGCAAAATTATTTTCCAGTGTCCAGTCAACCCATCTTCTATGATTACAGCCTTATGTCCTGTAATGTAGTACAAAATGTACTATTTATGTTTTGAGATCATCAGGTGTAATGTACCAATAACTAAGCAAAACTTTTTCATTAATCACCATTTCTTTGTTCTAGGTGCCAGTCTCTACTCTAGAGTACATCAAATCTCAGGGCATCGATGTTCTGGTCTTCCAGACTGAGAAAGCGGTGAAGGAGTATAACAGTTTGGTGTCACAAGGAGCCCGAGTTGGGGGTGTGTTCCACTCCACCTGCTAAACGATCAGCACTGATGCTGTGCACTGGGGCTCTGTCTGGTGTACATGGATGGATATCAATGACTAATGGAAGGATGGACAGCTGCCCAGTGCCTAAAGATAATCTTGTCTCTCTCCAGTTACAACTGGAACCCTGCCCTGTGTGTTTTATGACAACTACAAGACCTGCTAACTCTCTCTTCCACTGCTGCTTAGAAGTCTAGTGTACACTGGTGTTAATTATGTATTTACTAGAACAATGTTTTTGAACATAGCTGGTCATCAAGGAGCTTTTCATAAAATTGCCACTAAGAAGTCATTTCTTGTAGTTTTAAATATCTACTCTAGGCCCAATTTCTAAGACAATCTGGTGTTCAGTACCATCTTCTCATCCACAAATTACATGTCCAATTCTTTCCAATTGCACCTCTGACCATCTGTCATTAGCTGCATTTATGACCAGGGTGCACTTTCCTCCAATCATAAGTGAACTTACAAACAGAAGAAAGTTTCTGATGTCACAGGGGGTGGAGATGCACAAAAATAACGCCAATGGGGAAGAGCGTTCTGTAATAATAGGGTGCTTTGCTACCTTTTATAAGGAGATGCATGGGGTAGCCATTATTTTTCCTTCCTATAGATGCACTAATTGTGCCTCCATGTTGGATTGATCTTTGTAATGTTTATAAATAATTGTAATGCATGAATGAGAGATTGTATTCCCCCCCCCCCCCCCCCCCCCCCCCAATGTATAAATAATTCAAGGATTCTTCTGCAACATTGTCCTACAATAAATGAGTTTACAGAACAAAAAAAATAAGTTCTCATGTTGTGCTCCCCAAAATGTATCTTAAAATACAGAAAGATGACCAAAAGTCTATGATGTTGTTCATTATTTATTAATCTGTAAAATGCATTATTTTTTTAAGTGCAAATGTCAAATAATCAATAAAATCTGCTTTTTCTTACAGGGCCATAATTCTCAGAAATGAAATCGCAACTCAAGAGAGTTTTTAATAATACTTCCATTTTCTTGTGTACCAAGGGGTTAAAAATGAATTAAACCAAGTAGCAACAGTAGATATACAGTATGTTCACACTTCCCCCTAGACATAACCACAGGCCTAAACCACTATGTTTCTCTGCTAGTAGACCAGGCTTCCATATATTAACCACTTGACTTCTGGAGGGTTTTACCCCTTCATGACCAGGCCATATTTTGCTACTTAGCACTACGCTACTTTAACTGGTAATTGCGCAGCCATGTACCCGAATGAATTGTACTGTATTTATCAGCGTATAACACGCAGCTTCATTTTAAGAGGGAAGTTTCAGGAAAAAAAACTTAGATTTTAAATAGAGAACTTTGAAGCAGAATAAGGGTCAGTGCCCATCTGCAGCCGCGCCATTGCCCATCATTGCAGCCTGATCAGTGCCCATCTGCAGCCTCGCCATTGCCCATCATTGCAGCCTGATCAGTGCCCATCTGCAGCCTCGCCATTGCCCACCATTGCAGCCTGATCAGTGCCCATCTGCAGCCTCGCCATTGCAGCCTGATCAGTACCCATCTGCAGCCTCGCCATTGCCCACCATTGCAGCCTGATCAGTACCCATCTGCAGCCTCGCCATTGCCCATCATTGCAGCCTGATCAGTGGCCATCTGCAGCCTCTCCATTGCCCATCATTGCAGCCTGATCAGTGCCCATCTGCAGCCTCTCCATTGCCCATCATTGCAGCCTGATCAGTGCCCATCTGCAGCCTCTCCATTGCCCATCATTGCATCCCCATTAGTGCCCATCTGCAGCCTCGCCATTGCCCATCATTGTAGCCTGATTAGTGCCCATAATTGCAGCCTAATCAGTGCCCATCTGCAGCCTCAACATTGCCCATCATTGCAGCCTCTCCATTGCCCATCATTGCAGCCAGATTAGTGCCCACCTGCAGCCTCAACATTGCCCATCATTGCAGCCTGATTAGTGCCCATTTGCAGCCTCTCCATTGCCCATCATTGCAGCCGGATTAGTGCCCATCATTGCAGCCTGATCAGTGCCCATCTGCAGCCTCTCCATTGCCGGTTTACACAGAGGGATCTCCCACACAGTCCCGCCTCCTGGATGGCTCCTGTGATAGACAGAACACCGGTCCAATGCCGGGATATGTGACGTCTATCCTTAAACATGTCCAATAAAAAAAAATCTAATTTCTTCATAAATTTTGTCCAAAATGTATTCTGTCTTTGATAGAAAAGAAAAATCCCAATAAGCGTTTATTGATTGGTTTGCGTGAAAGTTGTAGCGTCAACAAACTATGGGATATATACTGGAATTTTTTTTATGCTAGGAATGGCGACGATCAGCGACTTATAGAGGGACTGTGATAGGGCGGCGGACAGCCTGAAACCGATGCTGGGGAGAACTGACACTAATCGGTGATAATATTATACACTGTCACTGTACCAATGACACTGGCTGGGAAGGGGTTAACATCAAAGGGTTAAACATGTGCTTAGGTATGTGTAAAGTGTGCTGCTTTTACTAATAGAGCTCAAAGTTTATCATCCCTGCTTTGCTTAGTGAAGAAACCGAGAGATTGTTCCCTCTGTACAGAGCCCCGTGTTAATTGTTAACACAGAGCTCTGTGATTGTAAACAGCCGATCAGCTGCCATGCTGACAGGCTCCTGCCATGTACAATCACAGAGAGAAGGCACGCATACGTGCGCCCAAAAAACCAGAAGCAGGTCGCAACGTACTGGTACGCTGCTTTGCCTGTACGGGCTGCCCATCTGCAGTACATTGCGGGTGGGCGGTCCGCAAGTGGCTAATACATCACAACAACTTAGTACAATAGAGATGATTAGATGTAATACTGCTGTCACCACAGGGTGGCACTGTGGACAGCACAATTCATGATACACGATGCCACGTCCTAAATTTGTCATAGAAACTAAAGGATTGGAAGGAATGGGACTTTTTAGGAATACTTTAAAAAAAAAAAATCCCCAAACTGTTCCCACAAAGCTGGGAGCGTGAAATCTTCCAAAATGTCTTGGTATGCTGACACCTTAAAGCCTCGTACACAGAGTACGATTGTTGGCAGGGGATTGTCTGTTGACAGACTGTTGTCCTAAAATCTTACCATTAGTACGCTCCTTTTGACAATTGGTGTCCAATTTTCAGGCCAACAAATGTTGGATGACAGGCTAGTAAATTTTCGTCTGACAACGGTTTGACGTCAGATTTTCGTATGGTCAGTACACAAGTCCATCACACAAAAGCCAAAAGTACAAACACGCATGATCGGAATCAATGCTCACCAAACACAACATTAGCAGAAGATGCCCAAAGGGTGACGCTCAAGAGCTGAAATTCCTCATAGTACGTCACTACGTTCGTGTTTGTTGCACGACAATTGTGTACTGTTAGTATGCAGGACAAGATCACACGCCCCTTTTGACAAAAATCAGACGCTCGGTTGGCCAACAATCATACCATGTGTACGAAGGCTTAAGAGTTCCCTTCACTGGAACTAAGACCCCATACACACTAATAGATTTTCTGCAGAGTTTTGTCTTCAGTTTTTCCAAAACCCATGTAGTGCCAGGGCCTGCCTGATTGCATACAAATTGAAACTCTTAACCACTTCAGCCCCAGCAGATTTGGCTGCTGAATGACCCGGCCATTTTTTGCGATTCGTTGGCTCGCGCCGACCTGCCGCCGTGTAATGACGGCGGCTGGTCGGCAAGCGGTTAAGGTTTGCCCTAATATTGTATGGTTTTGGTAAATCTGAAGACAACGATCTGCAGAAAATCTAATATTGTGTATGGGGTCTAAGAGGCCAAGCCCAACCCATTTGAAAAACAACCCCACACCATAATCCCCCCTCCACCAAATGATTTGGACCAGTGCACAAAGGTCCATAAAGACATGGATGAGCGAGTTTGGGGTGGAGGAACTTGACTGGCACAGATTCCTGACCTCAACCCGAGAGAACACCTTTGGGATGAATTAGAGCGGAGACTGCGAGCCAGGCCTTCTTGTCCAACACCAGTGCCTGACCTCACAAATGGGCTTCTGGAAGAATGGTCAAACATTCCCATAGACACACTCCTAAACCTTGTGGACAGCCTTCCCAGAAGAGTTGAAGCTGTTATAGCAGCAAAGGGTGGGCCAACCGAATATTGAACCCTACAAACTAAGACTGGGATGCCATTAAAGTTCATGTGTGTGTAAAGGAAGGTGCCCCAATACTTTTGGCAATATAGCGTATATCTAGCTCTTTGGTTTATTCAATTTTAATCCTTTTGTACACTTTCTTGTGCATAATCTTTAGAAGAGGCTTCCTTCTGGGAGGACAGCCATGCAGACCAATTGCAGTGTGCGGCGTATGGTCTGAGCACTGACAGGCTGACCCCCTACCCCTTCAACCTCTGTAGCAAAGCTGACAGCACTCATACGTCTATTTTCCAAAGACAACCTCTGGATATGACACTGAGCACATTCATTCAACTTCTTTGGTTGACCATGGCGAGGCCTGTTCTGGGTGGAACCTTTCCTGTTAAACCGCTGTATGGTCTTGGCCACCATGCTGCCGCTCAGTTTCAGGGTCTTGGCAATCTTCTTATAGCCTAGGCCATCTTTATGTAGAGCAACTATTCTTTTTTTCAGATCCTCAGAGAGTTCTTTGCCATGAGGTGCCATGTTGAACTTCCAGTGATCAATGAGAGCGATAACACCAAATTTAACACACCTGCTCCCCATTCACACCTGAGACCTTGTAACACTAATTGGGCCCAGTTTGGACATTTTGACTTAGGTATGTACTTACTTTTGTTGCCAGCGGTTTAGACATTAATGGCTGTGTGTTGAGTTATTTTGAGGGGACAACAAATTTACACTGTTATACAAGATGTACACTCACTACTTTACATTGTAGCAAAGTGTCATTTCTTCAGTGTTGTCACATGAAAAGATAGAATAAAATATTTACAAAAATGTGAGGGGTGTACTCACTTTTGTGAGATTTTATATAATATATATACTTACACAGTGAGGACGGGACACGTTCTCCAATGCAAAAACGTTTATATTGAACTCCAGAAAAATAGAGGAACAGAGGAAGTAACCCACCTTACTTTTGGATAGAGATAGATATAGATATATATACATACACACAGTGGGGCAAAAAAGTATTTAGTCAGCCACCAATTGTGCAAGTTCTCCCACTTAAAATGATGAGAGGCCTGTAATTGTCATCATAGGTATACCTCAACTATGAGAGACAAAATGTGGAAACAAATCCAGACAATCACATTGTCTAATTTTTGAAAGAATTTATTTGCAAATTATGGTGGAAAATAAGTATTTGGTCACCTACAAACAAGCAAGATTTCTGGCTCTCACAGACCTGTATCTTCTTCTTTAAGAGGCTCCTCTGTCCTCCACTCATTACCTGTATTAATGGCACTTGTTTGAACTTGTTATCAGTATAAAAGACACCTGTCCACAACTGCAAACAGTTACACTCCAAACTCCACTATGATGAAGACCAAAGAGCTGTCGAAGGACACCAGAAACAAGATTGTAGACCTGCACCAGGCTGGGAAGACTGAATCTGCAATAGGCAAGCAGCTTGGTGTGAAGAAATCAACTGTGGGAGCAATAATTAGAAAATGGAAGACATACAAGACCACTGATAATCTCCCTCGATCTAGGGCTCCACGCAAGATCTCACCCCGTGGGGTCAAAATGATCACAAGTACGGTGAGCAAAAATCCCAGAACCACACGGGGGCCTAGTGAATGACCTGCAGAGAGCTGGGAACAACGTAACAAAGGCTACCATCAGTAACACACTACGCCGCCAGGGACTCAGATCCAGCAGTGCCAGACGTGTCCTCCTGCTTAGGCCAGTACATGTTCGGGGCCGTCTGAGGTTTGCTAGAGAGCATTTGGATGATCCAGAAGATGATTGGGAGAATGTCATATGGTCAGATGAAACGAAAGTAGAACTGTTTGGTAGAAACACAACTCGTCATGTTTGGAGGAGAGAGAATGCCGAGTTGCAACCAAAGAACACCATACCTACTGTGAAGCATGGGGGTGGCAACATCATGCTTTGGGGCTGTTTCTCTGCAAAGGGAACAGGATGACTGATCCGTGTACATGAAATAATATGGGGCCATGTATCGTGAGATTTTGAGGGCAAACTTCCTCCCATGAGCAAGGGCATTGAAGATGAAACGTGGCTGGGTCTTTCAGCATGACAATGATCCTAAACACACCGCCCGGGCAACGAAGGAGTGGCTTCGTAAGAAGCATTTCAAGGTCCTGGAGTGGCCTAGCCAGTCTCCAGATCTCAACCCCATAGAAAACCTTTGGAGGGAGTTGAAAGTCCGTGTTGCCCAGCGACAGCCTCAAAACATCACTGCTCTAGAGGAGATCTGCATGGAGGAATGGGCCAACATACCAGCAACAGTGTGTGACAACCTTGTGAAGACACAGAAAACATTTGACCTCTGTCATTGCCAACAAAGGATATATAACAAAGTGTTGTCACACTTTTGATATTGACCAGATACTTATTTTCCACCATAATTTGCAAATAAATTCTTTCAAAAATCAGACAATGTGATTGTCTGGAATTGTTTCCATATTTTGTCTCTCATAGTTGAGGTATACCTATGATGACAATTACAGGCCTCGCTCATCTTTTTAAGTGGGAGAACTTGCACAATTGGCGGCTGACTAAATACTTTTTTGCCCCACTGTATTTTGCAGAGACCCTAGAGAATAAAAAGGCACACTCTTTCACCAGACCTCCTTTGGCTGAAAATTAAAAAAAAAAAAAAAAAAAAAAAAAAGGATTTGGATGAAAGTTTGTTAGCTGAACAGCACCTGCATTCAAAGAGCTGCTGGCCCAGGTCAGGTATTTTGACAGGCAGCAGGGCCAGCTGTCAGAATACAATAGACCGAAAGCAGGAGATTCATACAACCTCAAGGTTCAGCATGGATGGAGGAATCGATTAGATTTTGTTAATTCCATCCGCAGGCTGAACCAAAAAAAAAGGTCTGTGTATGGTCAGTTTTATATGCGCCTTTCTTTGCGTACATTTAATCTCTCCCTATTATTATCTCCCCCTCTCTTTTCTCTCTACAGGGTTTGTTTTTTCATGACCTACGCATGGCTGTGTGAGAGTGTGAAAAGAAGCAGGACAGTAATATTAAAGGCTTTCTTTTTTTAAATAACAATCGTGTTATACGCATCTGCTCTGTGCAGTGGATTTGCACAGAGCAGCCCTGATCCTCCTCTTCTCAGGTCCCTCGTCAGCACTCCGGGCCCCTCCCTTCGGCCGAATGCCCCCAGAGCAAGCAGCTTGCAATGGGGGCACCCAAGCATGCTTGTTCCTGCGCCGCAGCTCTGCATGTCCATTCACACACAGAGCTGTGGCTAGGCCCCACTCCCTCCCTCCTCATTGGCTCACTGGCTTTGATTGACAGCAGAAGCCAATGAGGAGGTGGCTCAAGTATTAGGGGGGGTTGCTGCACAGAGGAGGTTTTTTGCCTCCATGTGTAGAATACATGGAGGTAAAAAAACCTTGAGCCTTTAGAACCACGTCAGCCCCGGAAGATTTTAACCCCCTTCCTGACCAGAGCATTTCTTGCGTCGCTTTAGCTGACAATTGCGCGGCCCTTTTTTTCCCCATAAATAGAGCTTTCTTTTGGTGATATTTGATCACCTCTGCAGTTTTTATTTTTTGCGCTATAAACAAAAAAAAGAGCGACAATTTTGAAAAAAAAATACAATATTTTTAACTTTTTGCTATAATAAATATCCCCCAAAAATATATATAAAAAAAACCCACATTTTTTCCCCAGTTTAGGCCGGTATGTATTCTTCTACATATTTTTGGTATAAAAAAAAAAAAAAAATCTCAATAAGTGTGTCCTAGGGAGTGATTCTAACTGTGGGGGGGGGCTTCTACTGACATGAGAGCGATCACCGCTCCCGATGACAGGGATCAGTGATCCCTGTCATGTCACAAGGCAGAACGGGGAAATGCCTTGTCTACATAGGCATCTGCCCGTTCTACCTCTCCACACCGCGGCGGGCGCGTGCCCGATAGGCCGCAACTTTAAAGGGACGTACAAGTACACCCATTTGCCTGCCTGTGCCATTCTGCCGACGTACATCTGTGTGTGGCGGCTGGCAAGCGGTTAAAGGGGTTGTAAAGTCAAAAGGTTTTTCTTATTCTAATGCATTCTATGCATGAAGATAAAAAGCATTCTGTGTGTAGCAGCCCCCCTAACACTTACCTGAACCCATCTCTTGCCAGCTATGTCCACGACTGCATCGGCCCTCCTCATTGGCTGAGACACAGCAGTGGCGCCATTGGCTGCCACAGCTTTGTTAGCCAATGGAGAGAGAGAGAGGGAGAGGGAGAGGGAGAGGGAGAGGGAGAGAGGGAGAGGGAGAGAGAGAGGGGGAGAGAGAGAGGGGGAGAGAGAGAGGGGGAGAGAGAGAGGGGGAGAGAGAGAGGGGGAGAGAGAGAGGGGGAGAGAGAGAGGGGGAGAGAGAGAGGGGGAGAGAGAGAGGGGGAGAGAGAGAGGGAGACAGAGAGACAGAGAGAGAGAGAGAGAGAGAGACAGAGAGAGAGAGAGAGACAGAGAGAGAGAGAGAGAGACAGAGAGAGGGAGAGAGAGAGAGACAGAGAGAGAGAGAGACAGAGGGAGAGAGACAGAGAGAGAGAGAGAGACAGAGGGAGAGAGACAGAGAGAGAGAGAGAGACAGACAGACAGACAGACAGACAGAGAGAGAGAGAGAGAGAGAGAGAGAGAGAGAGAGAGAGAGAGAGAGAGGAGAGAGACAGAGAGAGAGAGGGAGAGAGACAGAGAGAGAGAGAGAGAGAGACAGAGAGAGAGAGGGAGAGAGACAGAGACAGAGAGAGAGAGACAGAGACAGAGACAGAGGGAGAGAGAGAGAGACAGAGACAGAGACAGAGGGAGAGAGAGAGAGAGAGAGAGAGAGAGAGACAGAGAGAGAGAGAGACAGAGAGAGAGAGAGAGAGACAGAGAGAGAGAGAGACAGACACAGAGAGAGAGAGACAGACACAGAGAGAGACAGAGAGAGAGAGAGACAGAGAGGGAGAGAGAGAGAGCGAGAGAGAGAATGAGAGAGAGAGCGAGAGAGAGAATGAGAGAGAGAGCGAGAGAGAGAATGAGAGAGAGAGCGAGGGGGGGGGGGCGGGCAGAGCTACAACTCCAAATCTAAATGGATACACGGAGCTGCAGCTTGGCTCGGGTGCCCCCATAGCAAGCTGCTTGCTGTGGGGACACTCAGAGGGAGGGAGGGGCCAAAAGAGCTGAAGAGGGACCAGAGAAGAGGAGGATCAGGGCTGCTCTGTGCAAAACCAACTGCACAGAGGAGGCAAGTATAACATATTTGTTTTTTTTACTGAAAAAAAAAAACACAAAATTTTACAATCACTTTAAGCAGGGAGAGGCGGAGTTAGGTGGATGGCAGAAGTGTCCAGAGATGGGTTCCTAACACTAAATTAAAGTCAGCGCTGCCCAACTGCAAGGGGCATTCATGTGACTGGTCACCCAACATCCTGCTGGGATAGATGGCGATCTGAACACGAAGTCCGCATCCTAGGACCCTGCTGCAGTGAGTTATAGAAAACAACAAAAAAGTGAATGGAACAGACTATGGAGGAAACAAGAAAGATTCTGTATAGCGTAGGCATATTGCTGCATTATCTTCGCTATGCCTGGAATTCAGCTTTCGGTGATGTGAGGGGATTGCGAACATATGCCTAATAAACTGGTACAAGATGACTTTGTATTGAATATATATTTATATGTTAAAAACAAGATAAAAGATCATACAGACAGAAAATAGTCCAGATTTAAGTAATACAAAAGGCTTTCAGTAAAATATACATCTTTCATACTACAGATAGATCAATAAATTACCAATTTGTCAGGATGCTGTTGATGCTAGCTAATAAATATTAATCGGCCATGTGGGAGATGCTGCATGTTATCTGCAAAGTAGAAACCACATTAAAGTGAACCTGTGGCCTTCTAAGTCAAAGCAATATCAAGGTGAGCACTTCGCTGTGCCTATACACAGTCACTTATTTACTGCTCCAGTATCCCAAAACTCTCAAGGATACATCCAAATGGATCATAGTGAGCTCTCTCCAGCCAATAACGTAGAGAAGGTTTGAAGACTTCATGGGGTTGATTTACTAGAACTGGAGAGTGCAAAATCTAGCGCAGCTCTGCATAGAAACCAATCAGCTTCCAGGTTTTATTGTTCATTCAAAGCTTAAAGTAGTTGTAAACCCTAAAAAAAAAAAAAAAATAAATAAACCTGCAAGACAAAGGCATAATGAGCTAGTATGAATAGCATACTAGCTCATTATGAATTACTTACCTGAGATCGGAGCCCCGCTGCGGTGCCCGTACACAGCACCGGCCGGCGACATTTCTCCTCGGAGTCACTTCCGAGTATCACGGCTCCGGCACTGCGATTGGCCGGAGCCGCGATGACGTCACTCTCGGTAACGGCACAGTCTAACTGAAGCAACGGCACGTACTGCCATTGCTTCAGTGCGCATGTGCCGATGACGTCAGCACATGCAAATAGAGGGGATATCTCCTAAACCGTGCAGGTTTAGGAGATATCCAGTGTAGCTACAGGTAAGCCTAATTATAGGCTTACCTGTAACAAAAAGTGGTTGTAAAGGGTTCACTTTAATTGAACAAGCTGAAGTTAGAAGCTGATTGGCTACCATGCACAGCTGCATCAGATTTTGCACTCTCCAGTTTTAGTAAATCAACCTCAATGTGTATAGATAACCCAGCGGCAATACACATTGAGGTTGATTTAGTAAAGCGGGAAAATGTAAAATCTGGTGCAGCTGTGCATGGTGGCCAATCAGCTTCTAACTTCAGCTTGTTCAATTAGGCTTTGACAATAAAACCTGGAAGCCGATTGGGTTCTATGCAGGGCTGCACCAGATTCTGCACTCTCCAGTTTTAGTAAATCAACCCCATGTTTTCATTCTCTAGTGCGGCAGGGTGCAAAGACTGGAAACTATCTTGGCACAGATGGGGTCAGCAATAAGGAGCTCCAAAGCATCTTTCTAGACCAGGGGTCTCCAAACTGCGGCCCTTTGGGCACTACTCCTCCAACTGACACCAACAATGGGGCACTATTCCTTCCACCAATACCAATGAGGGGATACTATTCCTGCTACTAATAGGGACAGTACTTCTACTCCTATTGACCACCAACCGTAAGGCCATATTTATTCTCACTCATGCCGGGCCTGTGACATTTTCTGCCCCTGGTGGCCACAATCCTGCCCTCCTCAAGTCTTAAAAGTTTGGATACCCCTGTTCTAGACCCCTGGCATGGGCCACAGCCTAAAATGCAGTTCCCCTCTGGCTACAGGAAAACTTTTATCACTCTCGTTTTCTTTGTAGCAATGCACATGAAACCATGTTAATGGAAAAAAAAATAAAAAATGGTCTTTTATACAATGCAATATTATATTTTATTTTACAAAAGTTGAAAGGTCCCCCAGGAAAGAAATAAAAACTTTTACCATGTAACAATGGTCTGGAGGTGTTAACCTGGATACAGACCCTCCGCTTCTAACAAGACACAAAACAAAGGCGTTTTTATACTTACCTTTATGGGGGAGCTTGTGTATTAAAAAATAACCCACATCTCTGCTCCCTAGCTGCTGCAAGTATTCTACACTTTCGGGTGTGTACAATAATTCCTCCCCCCCCTGGCTACTGTGGTTTCTCCTTGTCCACTTGTATGCCACTACAGGTCAGCTGGAGAAACCACAACAGCTGGATGGGATAAAAGGAGGGAACAAGTATTAAGCCTCGTACACATGATCAGATTTGTTGGCCAACAAAACCGTGGGCTTTTGTCCGAAGGGCGTTGGCACAAACTTGTCTTGCATACACACAGCCCACAATTGTTGGCCAACAAATACGGACATAGGCACTTACTGCGTTGTTTTTCAGCTCTGTAGCGCCACCCTTTGGGCTCCTTCTGCTAATTTCATGTTAGTAAACGTTTGGTGAGTGTTTATTCTCACTTTTCAGTTCGTTTCTGAACAGCCGTTCGTCAACCAGCCATGTTGCGGAATCGGAGGAGATAACATGTTATTTATTATTGGCCTTGGAGTTATTGCTTTGACGTTACTTTTTTGGTTGAATAATGATTTTTGTTATATTTTCTATATTTTTGGATGCATAGAATGCACTTTTTGGTTAAGTTCTATTGGCAGGTAGCATGTCTAATTTTATTTGTTTTCTTTTTTTAATGCACAATAAAAAAAAACTTGTGGCTAATAATACTTGGCTATGTGTTTTACTTCAAATGACAGTTTGGGAGTAGGCAGTTACATTTAAAAAAATACAATGTAAAATTGACAAGGGACACCAACATAGTTGTATCTTTGATCTTAAAAACTACGGGATAATGGTGCTGTGGTAACTTGCCCAAATAAAAAAAAACAACAAAAAAAATAAACAAAAAAAAACCCATAATATTATTCTTGATATCACTAGAAAAAAAAAAGGCTTAGAAAATGCATTTGCAATAACTCCATCAGTATCACCAGCAAAGCAGCTTCATTATTATCCCATTAAAGAAGAAGAGAATTGTGCGCTGCATTTGGAGATTTTATAATTTGCTGTGTCACGAATGTTAATTCTCCATTACGAACGCTAGTTTACAAGACCGACCGCTTCTGGCTCACCCTCGCTTCCGAGTAGGGGTGCAACGGATCAAAAATCTCACGGATCGGATCGATCCTCGGATCAGAGTCACGGATCGGATCATTTTCGGATCAGAAAAAAAAAAAAACCCACACAAATCTTGTTACACCCACCGGAGTTTTAGATTTAAAAGCTATTTTCAACACAAAACTGAGCTTATATGCATAAATACAGTATTTGTGCATATAAGCTCAGTTTTGTGTTGAAAATGGCTTTTAAATCTAAAACTCCGGTGGGTGTAACAAGATGTCCGCTTGCCCCCTTCTCACTCTATCATTTTGTACTGTGCAGGAGTATGGGGTGTAGCAAGATGCTGGCGACGAAATGTCACTTCCTGCCGAGACAGCGGCCGCTTCCGGGTGTACTAAGATGGCCGCCGGCTCCGGAGCTAGGCCGCAGCCGCGGCCTTTCCTATGGCTGAGGCCGAAAAGTGCTCCGCGGATCGCGGGTGTGCCGATCCGCGGAGGGTGATCCGTACGGATCACGGATTGGGAACGATCCGTTGCACCCCTACTTCCGAGCATGCGTGTTTGTACTTTGGACTTTTGTCCGACGGACTTGTGTACACACGCTCGGAAAATCCGACAACAGACATTTGTCCGCGGAAAATTTATAAAACTGTCATTCAACATTTGTCCACGGAAAGTTGCCCAACAATTGTCTAATGGAGCGTACACACGGTCGGATTTTCCGCCAACAGCCTGTCATCACACATTTCTACTCGGGAAACTCCGATCGTGTGTACGAGGCTTTAGATGCCTGAATACTTGCAGCAGATGGGGAGCTAAAATGCAGTGGCTTTTCAAAAACACAGGCCACCAGAAAGGTAAGTACCACCCCCAACAACTTATCTGTCTCAGAAGGGCTGATCTGAAATAAGGGCTCAGACCTCACACAGCCATTGGTTCTTTAGTGGAATTGAAAGCATCCCAAAAAAAAAAAAAAGTTTCACATTATGGAGATTCTGCTGGAGGCAAAAAAAGACTATTAAAAAGGAGTGAAGATTCCAAAATGAGTGACAGGATAGGTTGGTATAAACATTTTGCCGGATCTTTTTCTTTTTTTTTTTGCTTTAAAAGAAACTTCCGATATTCAATGTATGTATTTCTGAGCTCTCCTTCTGAGCTAGTTGTCTAGTCATTCTTTGCTAAAGGATTCCTCATCTTCATACTTGTTATGGGTGAGGGACCATAAGTATTGACACCACTGGATCAGCATGCCAGCCAGCAAACTAGCATTTTTTAAAAGGTGAGCAATGGTTGCCTAAACATGTATTGCAGTGCAGGTTTCCCGTAATGAGCCAAGGTCTGTGAATTACTGACTAGTTCCTGGAGAATCTCTTTCATATACATCCCAAGATGACCAGCATCGGCCTGTGTGTCCGTTCTTCCTCCAACCATATTCATTTATTCCAGTGACTTTGGCAAGACTCAATCTTGCAGAACAGCATCACACGTGACAAGAAAATCGAGATGGATCGTTGTCACAGAACTACATTGTGCTACCACCAGGGTTGGGAGTCCGTATTCCCTGGTTACCTTACAATACACATACCCATCTCTAAATATATGTCACCGCCTGGCAGGTTTGGGCATCAAGAAGACTTTAACGGGTTTGCTGAAGGGAATAGTGCCTTCGGTGGTGCTGTCCAGGGCAGGCAGGGTGTCTGTGCTCTCGCCCCACGCTGGCTTACACGATCGGTTTAATATTTTGCTGCGGCTGGAGCTGTAGGCAAGTAGGAGTCGTACTTCGATCTGACACGGCTCTGCGAGAATAAGATAAAAACAGAAGACGTAATGTCAAGGGAAGGATATATAGTTACAGTAATATATAGAGAGAGAACAAAAAAAAGGAAAACTGCAAGGTTAATACTCACAGACTGCAACCTTCCATCTAATAAACCACTTGAAGACCAGGCCTTTTCTGGCACTTTTTGTTTACAAGTTTAAATCAGTATTTTTTCACTAGAAAATTGCTTAGAACACATTAAAAGGGGTTGTAAAGCTTCGTGTTTTTTCACCTTAATGCATCCTATGCATTAAGGTGAAAAAACACCTGGCAGTGACCGGCACCCCAGCCCCCCCCGTTTTACTTACCTGAGCCCTGGAACTTCACCCACCGGAGACGCGCGCTTCCGCTACCTGGGGTTCTCCGCTCTTGATTGGATAGATTGATAGCAGCGCAGCCATTTGGGGGGGGATTTGGGATACACGCAGTTTCTGAAAGCGTTCCTGCGGCTCGGAACGCTTTCAAGAGAAAGCCAGCCGCCGTCTGATAAAAACAATACCGGGGTTATGGCGGTTATCTTCAGCCATAATCCCAGTAAACCACTTGCAAACCGCAACGTATTGCATTCGGCAAGTGGTTAATGCAACCTGTACGTCAGGCTTGGCAAACCCTTGGCTCCATAGCTATAAATGGACATGCTGGGTTTTGTAATTCCTAAACAGCTGGGAGTAGCACACTGCTTACGCTGTGTGTACTCTTGGGAATTTACCCCAGACTCACAGTAATTACACTTAAAGAGGACCTTGCATAAGCAAGCCTGCCTAATATAATAGTGTACTGCTAGATTAATATATACCGTAATCTTTATATAGATTTATGATCTTGGATTACAGCAAGGCAAGGAATAGAATTCACTTCCAAATCTGTGGTAAGTAGTAAATGGAAACTATAAACTATAGGATAGGAGGGAGATGACTTGTCATGTCTCATAGAAGTGCTCAAATCACTTCTATTACATAGCCCAAATCATTCTGAACAAGAAGTAAAGGGAAAAAAGTATTTGATCCCCTGATTTTGTACGTTTGCCCACTGACAAAGAAATCAGTCTATAATTTTAATGGTCGGTTTATTTTAACAGTGAGAGACAGAATAACGCATTTAAAAGAAAGTTATAAATAAATTTGCATTTTAAATGAGTGAAATACGTATTTGACACCTTCGCAAAACATGACTTAGTACTTGGTGGTAATCAGAGGTCAGATGTTTCTTGTAGTTGGCCATCAGGTTTGCACACATCTCAGGAGGGATTTTTTCCCACTCCTCGTTTCAGATCTTCTCGTTTTGAGGCGGACGTTTGGTAACTCGAACATTCAGCTCTCTCCACATATTTTCTTTTAAAAAATTTTTATTCAGAAAATTTTTAACAAGTACAAGATCAATATTTACCATCGTAATACGAAGTAATGGTACATTCAACAAATCGGTTCTGAGTCGCTTACATCACAAATTATCTTGTATTTATGTGAGGTTTTGCGTATCATTGTCCTTACTTTAGGTTTATATAGTATAGTCAGACCTAAACCGAAAAAAAAATAGAATAAAAAAACACCCCTCTAGGTGGTGCATGGGGAACCGTGGGGGGGAACTCATCTCCCCCTGTCACCACTACTAGGTGCAACCTACTATTTTAACTTCTGGGTGGACCCAGGGGCCATAATTGGTCCATGGGCCCTTAGAAGCAAATTCAAGTTGAAAGAAAAGAGAGAGAGAGGAAAGGAATGATAGAGAGAAGAATAGGGAATAGTGGAGAAGGGTGCACTCTGGCCCTGGAGAAAAGTACTCCCGAGCCAATCCCATCTCATTATATAGCCGAGAGGTAATTAATCCAGGAGTCCCATATTTTGTCAAACAAAGCTATCTTATCGTTTAGAATTGCCGAAAGTCGTTCGTTCACCATTATCCATGACAGCTTAGATTTTAGCAAGTGAAAAGGAATCGTTGGGGATTTCCAAGATTTGGCAATTGATATTCTTTCTGCTACAAATATGGAGGCAATGAGTCTCTTCATATGTTTGATGTTCCCTCCACTGGGTGTCCCAGCAGTGCCTGTAGAGGTGATTTAGTGAGATTCACTTGAGTCAGTGAATATATGAAATTGTAAATTCGCATCCAGAACCTTCACACTTTTGGACATGTCCATCATGGCCACCCCTCAGCTCCATAGCTATAAATGGACATGCTGGGTTTTGTGGTTCCTAAACAGCTGGGAGTAGCACACTGCTTACGCTTTGTGTACTCTCGGGAATTTACCCCAGACTCTCAGTAATTACACTTAAAGTGCCGTCTATGGTACAGCCCCTGAAGCACTGTGGGGAGGCTCCCGGAACAAAGGTTGCTACCCTCGCTGGGACCATATACTACCTCATTAAGACTTTATAGTTTGCCTCCATCAACGAGGTATTGATATATGATCTGGATGTACATTGTGTCATTTTAATCCATTCTTCAACTTCGAAGTTGATTTCTACATCTTGTTCCCATTTTTGCATGTAAAACAGTTTTTAGGAAGTCGAGGCTAAAATACTGTAAATCTTCGATATGTGGCCAGTGTGTTTCCACATATTTTCTATGGGATTAAGGTCTGGAGACTGGCTAGGCCACTCCAGGACCTTAATGTGCTTCTTCTTGAGCCACTCCTTTGTTGCCTTGGCCGTGTGTTTTGGGTCATTGCCATGCTGGAATACCCATCCACGACCCATTTTCGATGCCCTGGCTGAGGGAAGGAGGTTCTCACCCAAGATTTGACGGTACATGGCCCCGTCCATTGTCCCTTTGATGCAGTGAAGTTGTCCTGTCCCCTTAGCAGAAAAACACCCCCAAAAGCATAATGTTTCCACCTCCATGTATGACGGTGGGGGATGGTGTTCTTGGGGTCATAGACAGCATTCCTCCTCCTCCAAACATGATGAGTTGAGTTGATGCCAAAGAGCTGGATTTTGGTCTCATCTGACCACAACACTTTCACCCAGTTCTTCTCAGAAAGATTCAAATGTTCATTAGCAAACTTCAGACGGGTCTGTACATGTGCTTTCTTGGTTTTCAGTCCTTCACGGCGTAGTGTGTTACCAATTGTTTTCTTGGTGACTATGGTCCCAGCCGCCTTGAGATCATTGACAAGATTCTCCCGTGTAGTTCTGGGCTGATTCCTCACCGTTCTCATGATCATTGAAACTCCACGAGATCATGCATGGAGCCCCAGACCGAGGGAAATTAACAGTTATTTTGCGTTTCTTCCATTTGCAAATAATTGCACCAACTGTTGTCACCCTCCCCCCAAGCTGCTTGGCGATGGTCTTGTAGCTCATTTCAGCCTTGTGTAGGTCTACAATCTTGTCCCGGACATCCTTGGACAGCTCTTTGGTCTTGGCCATGGTGGAGAGATTGGAATATGATTGATTGATTGCTTCTGTGTTTTTTATACAGGTAAAAGTTGAGATCAGGAGCACTTCCTTTAAGGCCGGGTTCACACTGGTACGACTTGACAGTCGTACCACTTTGGACCTGACTTTGCCCTGCGACTTGAAGTCTGACTTCAATGAACAGGGATCCGACTTTCATCCCCGACAATACCAGGCACTGTGTCTGGTATGAAGCTTTAGGGGGAGCTTCAGCCAAATTAAAAAAAAAAAAGAAAAAAGAAAAAACGGCATGGGTTTCCCCTCCAAGAGCATACCAGGCCCTTCCCAGTCAGGCATGGATTTTAAGGGGACCCTCCCAAAACCCATACGCAGCCCGGCAGGTCAGGAAAGGGGGTGTGGACAAGCGAGCGCCCCCCCCCCTTGAACCGTACCAGGCCGCATGCCCTCAACATGGGAGGTGTGGGCACTTTGGGGCAGGGGCGGTCCTGCGCCCCCCACCCTAAAGCACCTTGTCCCCATCTTGAGGGCCTCTTCCCAACAACCCTGGCCATGCCGACCCCCAACCTATGTGAATGAATATGGGGTACTCGTACCCCTACCCATTCACCTAAAAAAAGTGTCAAAAATCAAACAGCACACAGGTTTTTAAAGTAATTTATTAAGACAGTTCCGGCGTCTCTTCCGACTTCTCCCCTCTCCAGCTCTTCTGTCTCCTCCGTTGACGGCTTCTGCCTCTGCTGGTTCTTCTCCGCTGATGCATTCTAGCCCTCTCCGGTTCTTCTCCCTCTGTCCGCTGTCTTCTCCGCTGTCTTTTGCCTCTGTTCTTCCGATGTTGACTCGACGCTCTCTCCCACTCTAATGCTGGGTGCGCGGTGTGCCACTGCTTAGATTGGCATGGGGCGGGGTTACCGGATGCCCGTCCATTATGACGTCACTGCCCCATCATGCCCCGGGTGGTGACATCATAAGAGGCCGGGCCTCCAGGTGACGTCACCCGGTGATCCTGCCTCATGTCAATATAAGGTAGTGGCACACTGCGCACTCAGCATTAGAGCGGGAGAGAGCGTTGAGTCAACATCGGAAGAAGAAAAGAGAGAGAAGACAGCGGAGAAGACAAGGCAAAAGAGCGAGAGGACCCAGCAGAGGCAGAAGACAGCAGAGAAGACCTGGAGAGGGGAGAATAACCGGCAAAGGCAGAAGACGTCAGCGGAGGAGATACCGGAGCGGTCTTAATAAAATTACTTTAAAAACCTATGTGCTGTTTGATTTTTGACACTTTTTTTTTTAGGTGAATGGGTAGGGGTACAATGTACCCCATACTCATTCACATTGGGTGGGGGGCCGGCATGTGGAGGCCCCCTTGTTAAAGGGGGCTTCCAGATTCCGTTAACCCCCCCCCGCTCGCAGACCCAGACAACAGCCAGGGTTGTTGGGAAGAGGCCCTTGTCCTCATCAACATTGGGACAAGGTGCTTTGGGGTGTGGGGGTGTGCCCCATGTTGAGGGCATGCGGCCTGGTACGGTTCGGGGGGCGCTCGCTCGTACCCACCCCCTTTCCTGACCTGCGTGCTCGGATAAGGGTCTGGTATGAATTTTGGGGGTGCCGTTTTTTTCATGTAGGAGTTCCCCTTAAGATCCATACCAGACCGATGGGCCTGGTATGCTCTTGGAGGGGGAACCCATGCCGTTTTTTTTTTTCAGTTTTCCATGGGGTTCCCCTTCAAGATCATCAGAGCACAAGTCGCATGCCAAAGTCGGATCAGTTAAGACAGCGATCCGACTTTGATCCGACTTCAGGAAGCATTTGCAAAGTTGGACCCGTTAAGACGGCTCTCATAGGGAAACATTTTTTGCGTTTGTCATACCAGTGTGAACCCGGCCTAAGAGAGTGCTCCTAATCTCAGCTTGTTACCTGTATAGAAGACACGTGGAAGCCAGAAATCTTGCTAATTGATAGGGGATCAAATACTTATGTCACTCATTAAAATGCAAATCAATTTATAACTTTTTTGAAATGCGTGTTTCTGGATATTTTTTTTTTGTTATTCTGTCTCTCCCTGTTAAAAAAAAAAAACTACCATTAAAATTATAGACTGATCAGTGGGCAAACGTACAAAATCAGCAGGGGATCAAATATTTTTTCCCCTCACTGTATTGCAGCTTGGGTTCAAAAATAGGATTTTTTAAAACAGCTTACCTGTAAAATCCTTTTCTTTCGAAGGACATCACGGGACACAGAGCCACAGTAATTACTGATGGGTTATATAGGTATCACTGGTGATTGGACACTGGCACACCCTATCAGGAAGTTCAACCCCCTATATAATCCCTCCCCCTTGCAGGGATACCTCAGTTTTGTAGCCAAGCAATATAGTGTATTAGAAGAGGGGTGGGACCTCTGTGTCCCGTGATGTCCTTCGAAAGAAAAGGATTTTACAGGTAAGCTGTTTTAAAAAATCCTATTTTCTTTCTCGAACATCACGGGACACAGAGCCACAGTAATTACTGATGGGATGTCCCAGAGCAATGCTACCTGAGGGGGGGGAACCACGACCAAGTAGGGTGCAATCAGACCTGAGGACCCTGTACTGCTGCCTGCAGCACACTACGCCCAAAGGCGATATCCTCATGCCTTCTCACATCCACCTGATAGAATCTGGTGAATGTATGAACTGAAGACCAGGTTGCGGCCTTGCAGATTTGAGCCATAGAGGCCCGGTGATGCACTGCCCAAGAAGCACCAATAGCCCTTGTGGAATGTGCCCTGATCTGAAACGGAGGAATCTTCTGTTTCAAACCGTAAGCTTGAATGATCAACTGTCGAATCCATTTAGAAATGGTAGCTTTTGACGCTGCCTGTCCTCTATTGGGACCCTCTGGCAGCACAAACAAAACATCCGTCTTGCGGATCTGAGTAGTTGCCCCTAGATAGGCCTTAACTGCTCTTACTACATCCAACGAATGTAGAGATCTCTCTTCCGGAGAACAGGGATCTGGAAAAAAGGAAGGTAGAACAATGTCTTGGTTTAAATGAAAATCAGAAACCACCTTCGGTAAAAAACTAGGATGAGGGCGTAGTACCACTCTATCCTTGTGTATAATCAAATAAGGCTCCTTACAGGAAAGAGCTGCTAATTCTGATACTCTTCTAGCAGAAGAGATGGCCACCAGAAAAATTAATTTCCTTGTCAACAAGACCAAAGGAATCTGACTTATTGGTTCAAAAGGCCGTTTCTGTAACACAGCCAGGACCAAATTCAAGTCCCAGGGGTTTAGGGGCGCTTTAACCGGAGGATTAAGACGCATCACCCCCTGCATAAAGTTTCGGACCAAAGAATGCGAAGCAAGTGGCCGCTGAAATAATACTGATAAAGCAGAGACCTGGCCCTTGATGGTACTCAAGGCCAGCTTCATCTCTAATCCCATCTGTAGAAAATCAAGGATTCTACCTATGATATATTTCCTGGGATGCCAACCTCTGGATTCACACCAGGTTATATAAGCTTTCCAGACTCTATGATAAATCATCCTGGAAGCTGGCTTCCTTGCATTAATCAAGGTAGATATGACAGGACCTGAGAGCCCACGACTCTTCAGAACGTGGGTCTCAATAGCCAAACCGTCAAATTTATCGTTTGTAAGGCAGGATGGAACACTGGACCTTGAGATAACAGGTCTGGGCGTACCGGTAGGGTCCACGGGGAACCCACCGTCATCCTTACTATTTCTGCATACCAAGTCCTTCTGGGCCAAGCGGGGGCCACCAGAAGTACCGACTTCCTTTCCTGCCTGATCCTGCAAAGGAGTCGTGGTAGTAGCAGAATAGGCGGGAATGCGTAAATCAGTGAGAACCGATGCCACGGAATCACCAACGCATCCGTCCCGCATGCAAGAGGATCTTTTGTCCTTGCCACAAATCTGTCTATCTTTTTGTTGAATCGGGATGCAAAGAGATCTACATCTGGAACCCCCCATCTTTGGCATATGGCCCAAAAGACGTCGGGATGCAGAGACCATTCCCCTGGAAGTAACTGCTGGCGACTTAGATAGTCCGCCTGCCAATTCTCTATTCCCGGGATGAAAACTGCCGATATGCATGGCACATGCATCTCTGCCCAGACTAAGATCTGGTTCACCTCTTTTTGAGCAGCTCGGCTCCGGGTGCCTCCCTGATGATTGACATAAGCCACTGCTGTGGCATTGTCGGACTGGATCCTGACCGGACAACCCTGTAGCCTGATAGTCCAGGCTTTTAGAGCTAGATGTATCGCCCGGATCTCCAGAATGTTGATGGGTAAGGTCCTCTCTGTCTTGGACCATACTCCTTGGACCGCAGCCTGTTCCAGAACTGCTCCCCAACCTGACAGACTGGCATCTGTTGTTACCACCGTCCAGGTAACCGGTAGAAAGGATTTCCCCTTCTGCAGGTTTTCGGGTATGAGCCACCAATTGAGGCTCTGACGCACCGCATGCGACAGGTGCATCGGAAAGTCTAATGCCTGAACCTTCTTGTTCCAGGTCGACAGAATACTGTGTTGCAGCATTCTTGAGTGAAACTGAGCATAGGGAACTGCTTCGAATGAAGACACCATCTTCCCTAGTAGCCTCATACAAAGGCGGACTGAGGGACCCTTCTTGGTCCTTACAGTCAGAATCAGCTCTCTCAAAGCAGTGATCTTTGCCTGGGGTAGAAATATTTTCTCCTGGCTTGTATGTATAATCAGACCTAAATATTCCAGTCTTCTTACTGGTTTTAGGAAAGACTTTTCTAAGTTGAGGATCCAACCCAGGTGTTCTAGATACCTGACCGTGGTCCTCAAGTTTCCATTCAAAGAGGCTACCGACCGGTCTATCAAGAGCAGGTCGTCTAGGTATGCTATGACAGCTATACCCTGAGCCCTTAATCTGGCCAGAGGAGGAGCCAAGATCTTTGTGAACACTCGAGGTGCAGTGGCTATCCCAAAGGGCAGAGCCATAAACTGGAAATGGCGCCCTCCTACCTCGAAGCGCAGAAACTTCTGATGAGCAGGAAAAATGGGCACATGCAGATATGCATCTCTGATGTCTATTGATGCCAGAAATTCTCCTCCCTGCAGGGTGGGAACTACTGTTCGAATTGATTCCATGCGGAAGGATTGAATCCTTAGGAATCGGTTCAGATCCCTTAAGTCCAAAATGGGCTTGACATCCCCATTTGGCTTTTGGACCGTAAAAAGGTTGGAATAGAAGCCCAATCCCTGGTCCTTTGCGGGAACTATCATAATGACCTCCTGCGACAAAAGTCGCTCTAACGCTAGAAGGAGCGACTGCTTCTTCTCTGGGTCTCTGGGAACATTTGATCTGAGGAACCGAGGAGAAGGGAATTCCTGAAACTCCAGCTTGTACCCTAAGGTTACCGTGGAGACTACCCATCTGTCCTGGAAGTCCTCCTGCCAGAGCTCTGAGAATTGTCGCAGTCTTCCCCCCACTCGAGTGAGCGGGGGCGCCCCCTCATGCAGAGGTCTTAGTGTTTTGCCTAGTAGGCTTCTTTCCCCAGGACTTCTTTTGTCCCTGGGGTTGACTCTTGTCTCTGGACCCCGATGGAGGCGGCCGTCGAGACTGCCTGGAGGCTGAAGCCCCCGGCGCTGGGGAAAGAGTCCGTTTGAAAGAGGGACGCTTACTCTTCTTCTTGACAGGTAAGAGAGTGCTTTTCCCACAAGAGATTCTCTTGTTATCCAAGTCCTCTCCAAACAACCTTGCACCACGAAATGGAAACCCAGCCAGTAGCTTCTTACATGGTGCTTCGGCTGACCAATTTTTCAACCATAGGATTCTACGTATATGCACCAACCCCAGTGAAAGACGGGAGGTTTGCACGATAGAATCTCTAATGGCGTCAACCACAAAGCATAAGGCCGCTGGAAGGTTAGCAAACCCCTGGGCCTGCTGTTCAGGTAATACTTTGATGACCTGCTTAACATGGTCTCTTAAGTATTGACAGACTCCAATCGCTGCTATTGCAGGTTGGGCCACTGATCCTGCTAAGGAGAAAACATCCTTCAATAGGGATTCCATCCTTTTATCTACAGGATCCCTGAGCATCTGAGCATTGTCTACAGGACAAGTCAGGCTATTATTTATTGAGGAAATGGCGGCATCAATAGCCGGAATTCCCCACATTTTAATAAACTTTTCTTCCATCGGATAAAGTGTTGAAAACTTTCTCGGCGGAAAAAAACGTTTGTCTGGGTGATCCCACTCAGAATAAATAAGCTTTTCAAGTAAAGTATGAACAGGAAAAGCATGTGCTGCTTGGAAAGGTTTCAGTGACCCCAAAGCAGAAGAGGATTCTTTAGCAGTTTCAGGTATGGGCAACTTAAATGTGGAGCGGACCAATCCAGTGAGGATCTGCACTAAGACTTTCTCCTCTTGGGAAGTCGCAGAGGGTCCCTCTCCACCTGAATCCTCCGAAGAGGAATCATCCATCCCATCCCGATCCTCTGAAAGGGATTCATCTCCTTTATCCCAGAGCTCCTCTGTCTGAGGGTCTTGGGGAACAGAGGAAAGCCTAGTGCGTTTTCTTCCACTGAGTGAAGACGTAATCACGGCCATTAATCTTTCCTCTAGACCATTAATGGTTGAGGAAAAAACCTCTTGTGTAATATATACAGGGGCTGAAGTGCCAGAAGCAGGTGTAGCCCCTGACCCCGATGGCTCTCCCTGGCTAGCCGTCCCTGGCCCATCTTTAGGGGGGAAGGATGCTGCCGACAGGGGGCCCTCAGAACCTGAACGAGATCCCCTAGTGTCTCTGGTTCCTGGGGTGCTTGAACCTCTTCTACCCATAGTGCAAAGCAACAAGGTGTGAGGTATACAAATGAACACTGTCCGCTGAGCGATGTAGTCTGGCTAAAAGCCTTGCTACCCAATGCTCAGTCTGGTGTTACTTCAGTAAATGCTGCCTAGGAGAATGCCTGTGTCCCACCTTACATGCGACCGTCAGCTCTGTGTCTCTCAGAAGGCTGAGTGCACCTGTACAGAGTGCCTTTAATAGCCTGCAGCTGGCCTGAGTGGGAGTCTAAACACTCTGTGCTGACATCCCGCCCCCTCCTCTACCGCCCCCCCCCCTCGAGTTTTGAAAAAAACGAGCGCTTCCCGCACTGCCGACTCTCCTGTCATGCTCTGGAGAAAAGGCTGGGGATGGGGGGGGGGGGGGAGGAGGGAGACTGGTAACAAGATTTGCCTGAACGGCTATCTTCAGAGATGGTGGCCATTAGGCCACAGAGCCCGGGTGGTATAACCACTTTCTAGACCCCTGTGGCCCCTCTCTAGCCTGGGGGGGGAACATTCAAACATGAGAAATCCCCCCATCCACCTTACCTGCTTGCAGCCTGCTTGATACGCTGGGACATACACAGCGATTACAACACCTGAGACAGACATTCAGCATGTGTAGGTTTGTGCTCTTGGCAGCCCCCGGTGGTCACAATAGGCATAGCATGCATTTACCTTAAAGGAGAAAAGCCACTAGAACTCAAAAATTCTGTGGAATCTCCTCTTACCTTATCCAGCCGCAGGGTGCTGTTTACACAGACCCAATCTTCACCTCTCATGGTGGGCTCCGTTTGAAAAAACCGTCAGAGACTGGGGCCCCCATCAGTAGGGGGATCCAACAGTTCTGGGACCGTAAAGCACCTCGCCAGAAATTAGGAAGTTTAAAGCCATTTTCTGATCTGCGGGGTCCAGCTCTCTAAAAAGAGAAGCATTACGGGTAAAACCTCGTTTCTTCGGACACGAGGCCCGGGTACCATTCAATTCGGCCATGAAAAGACACTTTGAATGGATCCGGTTCGCCTGGCTTGCCCCAGTATAGGATCTTAGGATATTCCCTTTGGAGCTCAGCACAGGACATCTTTACACGTCCATCACCTAAGACACTGGCGTAAAAACTGAGGTATCCCTGCAAGGGGGAGGGATTATATAGGGGGTTGAACTTCCTGATAGGGTGTGCCAGTGTCCAATCACCAGTGATACCTATATAACCCATCAGTAATTACTGTGGCTCTGTGTCCCGTGATGTTCGAGAAAGAAATACATTTAAATGATATTTTATTGTAGGCCTTCCTGCATGAATTGGGCATTCCATATTTAGTTCTGACATAATTCAGTTGCCATATTGCAGAACAATATGTTTGAACGATAGAACAATGGATGATGGCATTCCAGCATTAAACCTAAACTCTTTATTTCCATTAAAACTGTGTACAACAGGTAGCAAGGTCGCTTATGCTTTTAATCTTTGAAAAAGCGCCTGTGATGGTGATACGTGTATTAGATTTAGTGATCTGGTGCTTTGAGCTTTTGAATGGTGAGTGCAGCTACAGGCATCATTCAGATATCGTATTTTTCAGCCGGCGACTCCCTGCACCATAAGAATGATCATAGCGGCTGTTCCCTCTCGCCGCCTGAAAGAATGATCAAGCGGTGGAACACCACCCCTCCCTCCGATGCTTCTACCGACTCACCGCTTCCATCTGTGAGTCGGAGACAGGACCTGCCGGCCCTGGATGGTGACGATAAAGATTTCCGGCGGACCAGATGGTCACAGGAGTCTCTATGATCGTTCGGAGGTCGGGCCCAATGTTATGACATCACGCCCGGCCTCTGCATTAAAAAAAATGGCGCCGCCTCGGCTGGGAAGCCGAGGTCGTTTATTTTTTTATTTCAGGCTTCCCAGCCTAGAGGTGAGATGTGGGGTCTTATTGACCTCATATCTCACTGTAAAGAGGACCTGTCATATTCCTATTACAAGGGATGTTTACATTCCTTGTAATAAAAGTGATCAAAATTATTTTTTTTTATTATTATAGTAAAATTAACAATAAAAAAAATAATTTTTTTTTAAAGCACCCTGGTCCACGTGTGATCGCACGCAGAAGCGAAGGCATGCACAAGTCCCACCCACATATGAAAACGGTGTTCAAACCACACATGTGAGGTATCGCCGTGAATGTTAGAGCGAGAGCAATAATTCTAGCCCTAGACCTCCTCTGTAACTCAAAACATGTAACCAGTAAGAAATTTTAAAGCGTCACCTATGGGGATTTTCAAGTACCGAAGTTTGGCGCCATTCCACGAGCGTGTGCAATTTTGAAGTGTGACATGTTAGGTATTTATTTACTCGGCGTAGCTTTATCTTTTACATTATGCCAAAAAATTGGGCTAACTTTAATGTTTTGTTTTTTTAAGCATGAAACAAAAAAAAAATTGCTGCGCATATACCATGCAAGATTAAAAACGACCGCCATTGTATTCTCTAGGGTCTTTGCTAAAAAAACATATATAATGTTTGGGGGTTCTATGTAATTTTCTAGCAAATAAATGGAAAATATGAATTTTACATGTAGGAGAGAAAAGTCAGAATTGGTCTGGATGGGAAGTGGTTAATGGACAGAACTAAAGAATTTGGATTTAATGCTGGAGTGCCATCATCTATTGTTCTATTGTACAATATCTTCTGCAACGAGCTGGGCAGGAACCTAGCAGTGTTTGTGGATAAGAGCGGACTGACCTGCAGCGGTATTTTTTATATTGTTATACATGTGTTGCACCCAAGTAATTTACAGCAGATTGTCCCACAGGGAAATTACAAAGGCTGCTATGGACAAGAGAGACTGAAACAACACTCCCCTCAAACATAAATAAGGCCCTCTCTGCGCATGTGATGATCCTGCTCATTACCTGTCCATGCCGTGTGAGACAGATAAACCTGCGTGATCAGCCGGTGTCTGCTAGGGCCCGGGTTCCGGAAATCTGCTGGTTTAGGGTGGATAATTTGAATCTGTCCATCTGGGTAAACGACCTGGAGTAGGAAAGACAAGGGCACTTTACAAGGATGAATGCATATATAAAAATACACTTCTCAGACCCCTCTAAGGAGGCTTACATTTATTAAAGGAGCCAGTCTACTGAAAACTCAAAATGATATACTCATTATTGAATTTTGCTTGTGAATGCTTTGAAAATAAGATTTTGGGGGGCGGAGCTAGCCGGAGTCCAAGATGGACGTGTAAGAGCAGAGCTCCTTCACCAGCAGGAACAACGCGGCTCACAGCACCTTGCCCGGGACTGATACTAAGTCCAAACCACGGCGTTCCGGTCCGCAAGAACTCGGGGAACGTACCGATACCATGACCAGGAGGAAAAAGGAAGGGAACCGGCCGATGAGACTGACGGAGTTTTACTCCTATGAGGCCAGGCAAGATGGCGCCGGCCCGGCACCCACGCCGACATCCGCGGCTAAAAACAACTGTAAGCAGATGAAAACACAAAAAAGAAGCAGCCCTCCTAAAGACTCAAGGTCTCCCCCAACTACCCCATCAACAGGGAGCCCAGAGAAGTCCAGATTCAAGGCGGATGCCATGGATGACAGCACTGAGGTGAGCTCTCCCCCTGACTCAGGTGACGATACCAGGGAGCTGGCTGACTCCATTGATACATTCCCCACAAACGGCCAGCCTGTCATGGACACTATGTTAAAAGAAATGTTAGTATCACTGAGAGGATCTCTACACTCAGACATGATCTCCTGTATGCACAAATTCAGCAATGAGATCAAATCGGTAACTAACAAAGTGACCCATATAGAACATAAAATGGGGGAATACGCCACAACAATAAACAACCTGGTAGATGCAAATGAAGCTAAAGATGAAGATTTACAAGGGATCAAAGCCAAAATGGCGGACATTGAGGACAGATCCAGAAGAAATAACATGAAGATCAGAGGGGCCCCAGAAACAGTTAAACAACAAGATTTGAGGGACTATGCCACCCAGCTATTCACAGCCATTCTACCAGATCTATCGACATTAGACCTCACGGTGGACAGGATTCACAGGCTACCTAAACCCGCCTACCTAGGCGAAGACATTCCGCGGGACGTGATCCTGCGTCTACACTTCTACCAAACGAAGGAAAGAATAATGGCGGCTGCAAGACAGAAGGAAGCGATTCCATCGCCATACTCAAACCTGCAATTCTACGCAGACTTATCACAATACACGCTACAAAAAAGGAGAAATATGACAACCCTAACCAAAGCACTCAGAAACCACAAGATTGGATACAAATGGGGCTTCCCAACCAAACTGATCGTAACAAAAGAAGGCAAGGAGTATGTGATGGACTCCCTAGCTAAAGGTATGGCATTACTGAGCTCCTGGGGGATAATCTCAGACAAACAGTCACCCCCTAGGTCAAGAAGCCCCAACACAAGCCCGGGTCCAGAATGGCGCACGGTTGATCGCAGGAATGCCCGCACTCATCACTGATACCAGCATGGGCAAATGACATTACCAACGACCCGCGTTGGAGTACACATTTCCGCTCCGTTAAGTTTGTTTAAACTTACTACCCACAAGTTAATACCTGAGTGACTGAGAGTCACACTTTAACAAATCTACTAGTTGGCACGTAGCCACGAATGTTGAACCTCGGTTCCTACAAGTTCTTTTTTCTTTTTTTTCCTCTTTTTTTTCTTTTTTTCTTCTCTTCTCACCCCGACAGGCAAGACCTTTGCTTCACACTTGGGAGGTTGTCGCATCAATCAAGAACAGGCATCTTCAGAAAGTCTCAAAGCTCAGCAAAAAATCAACATCCAGGTCAGGCACCTAAGCGAAGTAAGTGCAACTTATATTATAAATCATCCACACCATCACACAAACCGAATACATGGCAGTGAATTTCCTGACCATTAATGCAAATGGACTAAATCACCCGGCCAAGCGAAAGTCCTTATGGAAGGAAGCGATACAAAAAAACAGTGACATCCTATGCACACAAGAAACCCATTTTCACATTGACTCACCACCTAAATGCTCCCATCCGAGATACCCCCATATTTTCTGCGCAAACGCAAAGGCAAAAGCGAAAGGGGTGATGATAGCAATTAAGGACACTATCACATTCCTCCTGCATAAGATCTTATTGGATCCACACGGCCGCTACATAATTATGGTGTGTGACATTAACTCTGAAACTTTCACTTTGGCAAACATTTATGCCCCAAATGCAGGGCAATCCAAATTCCTGCACTCAGTCTTCAAGAAAATTGAACAGATACGCCAAGGAGCAACAGTGATATGCGGAGACTTTAACATGGTGCCTGACTCTGATCTGGACTCAACATCCAATCCTAAAAGATCTCCACCAACCCTACAACCTATACTTCGCAAGTATTCACTGTATGATGCATGGAGATGCCTCAATGCTAATGAAAGAGACTACTCTTTTTTTTCCCACTGCCATAAATCTTACAGTAGAATAGACTTATTTCTGGTTGATAGACGATTGCTGTTTAAATGTAGAACTGCTAAACTACATAGTATAACTTGGTCGGATCATGCCCCAGTGGAACTACAAGTGGGGAAACCTTCTGCGACTAAAAACACTTACATATGGAGAGCCAACCCCAGGCTGTTCCAGCAGGGCCCGACCAAGCTATACATAGAGCAGCAGATGAAGGAATTTTTTTCACTTAATAAGGGGTCGGTTTCAGATCCATTCACCCTGTGGAATACCCACAAGGCATTTATAAGGGGGATGTTGATGCAACAAGAGGCGAGGGTCAGGAGGATGAGGCAACAGCGGACAACGAAAATCATAAACCAAATTGAAATTTTAGAGAAGCAAAATATGACACTTACTTCTCAGGAATTAATAGATCAACTTAATATGCTTCGTACAGAGCTGAGGCTAACTTTAATGGAGGACTTCGAAAAGGCCTCCAGGAAGCTAAAATTGACATACTACACTAGTGGTAATAGAGCAGGGAAACTACTTGCCAATCAATTAAAAGGTCACAGACATAAAACACACATACCTTATATCACGCATCCAAAAACACAAATCAAACACCAACATCCACAAGAAATAGCCGATGCCTTTAGCCACTATTACGGCTCCTTATATAATCTCAAAAATGACTCCACAATACCGCAACCTAATATAGAAAATATAGAAACATTCCTACAAACTATACATTTACCTAAACTCACCGCAGAACACCTTCATACATTGAACTCCCCTATAACAGAATCGGAAGTCAGTCTTACTATTCAGCCATTACCTATAAACAAATCCCCCGGACCAGATGGCTTCTCAGGGGAATATTATAAGGCCTTTCATAATATACTAACCCCACATATGACAGAGATGTTCGGTGCTGCTGTTGCCTCCTCGTCATTCCCTCCGGAGATGTTGAAAGCAACCATAATAGCATTACCTAAACCAGGGAAGGCTCCGGATTCTCCACAGAATTTTAGACCTATCTCCTTATTAAATATGGATATTAAGACTTATGCGAAACTGCTAGTGAACAGGTTAATGCACATTCTTCCTGAAATTATTCACATAGATCAATCAGGGTTCACAAGGGGAAGACAAACTTCAGATGCCACAAGAAGACTGATCAACGTAATCCACATTGCGGACAGATGTAAAACGCCTTCTCTGCTCCTCGCTTTGGACGCAGAGAAGGCGTTTGATAGAATCCATTGGCAGTTTCTCTCCCAGGTATTGGAGAAATTTGGGTTTGAGGGTACAGTATACTCTGCCATTATGGCCCTATACACACATCCATCAGCACAAGTACTCGTAGCAGGAGCGCTTTCTGCCCCGTTCCAAATTACTAATGGGACGAGGCAGGGGTGCCCCCTTTCCCCCCTGATCTTTAACTTATTAATGGAACCATTGGCAACCCATCTACGAACACACCCAAACATTTCCGGGGTACAGATAGGCCAAAGAAGCCATACCATGAGCCTGTTCGCAGATGACATCATACTGATGCTCACAAATGCAGAAACCTCCCTACCGTCAGTCCACAAGGCCCTACAAACATTCAACAAAATATCGTACTATAAAGTAAATGAATCTAAGTCCTATATCTTAAATCTAGGAATAACGCCACAGGTTAGTCACAAACTAGAACAAAACTTCCCATATATATGGAAAAAAGAGGGAATAAAATACTTGGGCATTATACTAACTCCTAAATCTGGAGATCTATTGTCAGCCAATTACACCCCCTTTCTGAAACAGCTTCCCGACAAACTAACAAAATTGGCAAAAACTGAACTCTCGTGGCTGGGTAGACTTGCAGCTTTCAAGATGCAAATTCTACCACAGATACTCTACCTATTTAGGACCCTCCCAATCCCACTACCAAACGCTTTCTTTAATTCCCTTCAACCTATAATAAATAGATACATATGGCAAGGAAAGAAAGCAAGATGTGCATTCACTAGGCTAATAAAGCACAGGACAGCTGGAGGGGTGGGACATGTACACATGCAGGACTATTACTTTGCAACCATATTAGCACAAACAAGAAATTGGATGACATCGGAGACGGATCTGTCTACATTGTGGGCAGAGACAGAAAAAATCCAAATAAAAAATAAATCATTGAAAGACTTTCTCATGACAGCCCATATGAACTTCTATCTAGATACAAAGTTATCCCCAACCATACTAGCAGCAATAAGAGTGTGGGGTTACCTTAGAAATTACCCAGGTTGGACGGGAACAGTGGCCCCACTTAAACTCCAGATCTCCGCACTTAGCCATATCATTCCAGACATTAACTTGAAAACATGGAGGATGAAGGGTATACAACATATTGAAGATCTAGTAGAGGGTAATTCTATTAAAGCATTCAACACATTACAGGAGGAATTTGGCATACCACATACAGAATATTACAAATATGCACAGATTACTCAACTCCTGAAAAAAACACCCCAACATATTTACCAACTTACCAACAAAGATACTCTAATTTCTAACACAAACCACAACAAAATTAAAAGGGATATCAACCCTATATCTAGGTCTCCAAGAAAAAAAGGTCTGCACAAAATCCCCAAACATAATAGCTTGGGAAATGGAAATGGGACAATGTTACCCGGCAAAAAAATGGGAAACAACTTTTAACAATATATACAACTCCACTAAGAGCACTAACCTAAGGGAAATGCAGCAAAAAATATTCCACAAGTGGTACCTCACACCCAGTCGTATATCTAAAATCTATCACAACTCCTCTCCTGAATGCTGGAGACTATGTGGGGAGTGCGGTACGTTATCCCACATACTATGGAACTGCCCCAAAATAAAACCTTTATGGAGGCAAATAGAAAGTATAATACGAAATTTTTCGCAACAAACCCCTCCCTTAAGCTTATCAATGGCAATACTATCAATGAACCTAGATTCTATTCCAAACCAATTCAGAACAATCATTTCACACATATTGCTGGTAACCAGGCTTACAATTCTTAGACACTGGAAGGATATAGAACCCCCATCCATATCAGAAGTAGGGATGAGCCGAACACCCCCCTGTTCGGTTCGCACCAGAACATGCGAACAGGAAAAAAGTTCGTTCGAACATGCGAACACCGTTAAAGTCTATGGGACACGAACATGAATAATCAAAAGTGCTAATTTTAAAGGCTTATATGCAAGTTATTGTCATAAAAAGTGTTTGGGGACCTGGGTCCTGCCCCAGGGGACATGGATCAATGCAAAAAAAAGTTTTAAAAACGGCCGTTTTTTCAGGAGCAGTGATTTTAATAATGCTTAAAGTCAAACAATAAAAGTGTAATATCCCTTTAAATTTCGTACCTGGGGGGTGTCTATAGTATGCCTGTAAAGGGGCGCATGTTTCCTGTGTTTAGAACAGTCTGACAGCAAAATGACATTTTGAAGGAAAAAACTCATTTAAAACTACCCGCGGCTATTGCATTGCCGACAATACACATAGAAGTTCATTGATAAAAACGGCATGGGAATTCCCCAAAGGGGAACCCCGAACCAAAATTAAAAAAAAAAAAATGACGTGGGAGTCCTCCTAAATTCCATACCAGGCCCTTCAGGTCTGGTATGGATATTAAGGGGAACCCCGGCCAAAATTAAAAAAAAAAAAAATGACGTGGGGTTCCCCCTAAATTCCATACCAGACCCTTATCCGAGCACGCAACCTGGCAGGCCGCAGGAAAAGAGGGGGGGACGAGAGGGCGGCCCCCCCTCCCTCCTGAACCGTACCAGGCCACATGCCCTCAACATTGGGAGGGTGCTTTGGGGTAGCCCCCCAAAACACCTTGTCCCCATGTTGATGAGGACAAGGGCCTCATCCCCACAACCCTGGCCGGTGGTTGTGGGGGTCTGCGGGCGGGGGGCTTATCGGAATCCGGAAGCCCCCTTTAACAAGGTGACCCCCAGATCCCAGCCCCCCCCCCCCCGTGTGAAATGGTAAGGGGGTACATAAGTACCCCTACCATTTAACGAAAAAAGTGTCAAAAATGTTAAAAATGACAAGAGACAGTTTTTGACAATTCCTTTATTTAAATGCTTCTTCTTTCTTCTATCTTCCTTCATCTTCTGGTTCTTCTGGCTCTTCTGGTTCTTCCTCCGGCGTTCTCGTCCAGCATCTCCTCCGCGGCGTCTTCTATCTTCTTCTCCTCGGGCCGCTCCGCACCCATTGCATGGGGGGGAGGCTCCCGCTCTTCTCTTCTTCTTTTCTTCTCTTCTTCGCTTCTTCATTTTCTTCTCCGGGCCGCTCCGCAATCCATGCTGGCATGGAGGGAGGCTCCCGCTGTGTGACGGCGCTCCTCGTCTGACAGTTCTTAAATAACGGGGGGCGGGGCCACCCGGTGACCCCGCCCCCCCTCTGACGCACGGTGACTTGACGGGACTTCCCTGTGACGTCACGGGGAATGCCACAGGGAGTCCCGTCAAGTCACCGTGCGTCAGAGGGGGGCGGGGTCACCGGGTGGCCCCGCCCCCCGTTATTTAAGAACTGTCAGACGAGGAGCGCCGTCACACAGCGGGAGCCTCCCTCCATGCCAGCATGGATTGCGGAGCGGCCCGGAGAAGAAAATGAAGAAGAGAAGAAGAGAAGAAAAGAAGAAGAGAAGAGCGGGAGCCTCCCCCCCATGCCATGGGTGCGGAGCGGCCCGAGGAGAAGAAGATAGAAGACGCCGCGGAGGAGATGCTGGACGAGAACACCGGAGGAAGAACCAGAAGAGCCAGAAGAACCAGAAGATGAAGGAAGATAAGATAGAAGAAAGAAGAAGCATTTAAATAAAGGAATTGTCAAAAACTGTCTCTTGTCATTTTTTACTTTTTTGACACTTTTTTCGTGAAATGGTAGGGGTACTTATGTACCCCCTTACCATTTCACACAGGGGGGGGGCCGGGATCTGGGGGTCACCTTGTTAAAGGGGGCTTCCAGATTCCGATAAGCCCCCCGCCCGCAGACCCCCACAACCACCGGCCAGGGTTGTGGGGATGAGGCCCTTGTCCTCATCAACATGGGGACAAGGTGTTTTGGGGGGCTACCCCAAAGCACCCTCCCAATGTTGAGGGCATGTGGCCTGGTACGGTTCAGGAGGGAGGGGGGGCCGCACTCTTGTCCCCCCCTCTTTTCCTGCGGCCTGCCAGGTTGCGTGCTTGGATAAGGGTCTGGTATGGATTTTTGGGGGGACCCCACGCCGTTTCTTTTTTTTTTTGGCGCGGGGTTCCCCTTAAAATCCATACCAGACCTGAAGGGTCTGGTATGGAATTTAGGGGGAACCCCACGTCATTTTTTTTTTAAATTTTGGCCGGGGTTCCCCTTAATATCCATACCAGACCTGAAGGGCCTGGTATGGAATTTAGGAGGACTCCCACGTCATTTTTTTTTTTTTAATTTTGGTTCGGGGTTCCCCTTTGGGGAATTCCCATGCCGTTTTTATCAATGAACTTCTAAGTGTATTGTCGGCAATGCAATAGCCGCGGGTAGTTTTAAATGAGTTTTTTCCTTCAAAATGTCATTTTGCTGTCAGACTGTTCTAAACACAGGAAACATGCGCCCCTTTACAGGCACACTATAGACACCCCCCAGGTACGAAATTTAAAGGGATATTACACTTTTATTGATTGACTTTAAGCATTATTAAAATCACTGCTCCTGAAAAAACGGCCGTTTTTAAAACTTTTTTTTGCATTGATCCATGTCCCCTGGGGCAGGACCCAGGTCCCCAAACACTTTTTATGACAATAACTTGCATATTAGCCTTTAAAATTAGCACTTTTGATTTCTCCCATAGACTTTTAAAGGGTGTTCCGCGGCATTCGAATTTGCCGCGAACACCTCAAATTGTTCGCTGTTCGGCGAACTTGTGAACAGCCAATGTTCGAGTCGAACATGAGTTCGACTCGAACTCGAAGCTCATCCTTAATCAGAAGTAATAACCACAGTCCACAATTACGGTACATATGAAGTTTTACACGCATCAGCTATGGGGAACTATGAGAAGATATCCAAACTATGGGCACCATGGAATACATGGTACTCAAGGCGATTGATTTATTGAGAGTAAGAGAAAGTTGAATTGAGCCATATAACCAGGGGAAACAAAAAGCCTGTTGGGTCAAGTTTTATTTGTTTACTTGTTTTCTTATTTTTTTTTTTTATCTACGTTAACTTAAGTAAATATTAAGAATAGAGGTACTTTATCTATAAAGGTACAAGAAATTACTAACTTACCAATACAAACAGTCAAGTATTTGTAACCGCTTAAAGCACTTAGAGCAAGTTGCAGCAAACGTGGCTTCATGTCGGAGGATGCGACCATAATGAGAGATCGCTCAATCCAACGATGGAGGGGCCATGAATATACACCACAACAGGATTATTACATATACTTAACATAACGTAAGATACAGTTATTGTAATGAGAAAAATGTGTAGAATGCTACAGTACTATGGAAAGAAAATCAACAGTACACAATTGTATGTATCATATCTTGTACAATGTTCAATAAAAAAAAAAAAAATAAGATTTTGACATACCTGTAAATGCCATACCTTGGAGTACAATGCAGAACACAGCAATCGATTCTTAAAACCACGGCTTATATGCCGTTACCTTGGACATTGGTAAAAGCTTTGCTGGGACTGCCCCCCCACCAGCATATCCATATAACCCAGCTGACCCTGCGAGGCTCCAGTTTGTTAGCAAGCAATATGAATATCACAGAGGAAAGTGGGGAGAGACCCGTGTCCTGTACTGTACTCCCGAATATGGAATTTACAGGTCCGTACAAAATCTCTATTATCCTAATCATCCAGTAAAAGGACACAGGAATGGATTTAGAGACCATGGGACTTCCCATGGGACATTGAGTCGACGGGAATGAATGAATGAATGAGTGACTTGTATAGCGCTGCCTATGCAAACTGAATTGCCTCAGGGCGCTTTTTGCCGCCGGTGTCCATCTGCGGTATAGCGCGGTATAGACGGGAGGGCACAAAAATCAAAATAGCAGCAACAGACCCACAAGAAAAAAAAACAAAGGGTCAATGGACAAAAACAGAGAGCTGACAGCAGAAACACTTTGCTGCCAAAGTGTGCATCAGCAGAAGCTCAAATAGCGATCTGGCAAAAACAGATTTTGAGATCAAGTGGTGGTCCTGCAGCTTGAGGAAAAAAAAAAAAAAAAGATGCTAGATGTTGTAAAAAGCTCAAGAACAGAAGGCAAAATAACCCAGCAGGTGGAAGAGGAGCTAGGAATCCCACAGAAAAGTGGTTTCCAAACCGTGGCCCGCGGATCAGACACGGCCCTTTGCTTGCCTTTATCCGGTCCTTGGGGCACTGTTCTTTCCACTAACGTGAGGCACTATTGCTGCCACTGACACCCACAATGAGGCGCCATTCCACACACAATGAGGCACCATTCCTCTCACAATAAGGCACCATTCCTCCCACAATGAGGCACCATTCCTCCCACAATGAGGCACCATTCCTCCCACAATGAGGCACCATTCCTCCCACAATGAGGCACCATTCCTCCCACAATGAGGCACCATTCCTCCCACAATGAGGCACCATTCCTCCCACAATGAGGCACCATTCCTCCCACAAAGAGGCACCATTCCTCCCACAAAGAGGCACCATTCCTCCCACAAAGAGGCGCCATTCCTCCCACAATGAGGCGCCATTCCTCCCACAATGAGGCGCCATTCCACCCACAATGAGGCGCCATTCCACCCACAATGAGGCGCCATTCCACCCACAATGAGGCGCCATTCCACCCACAATGAGGCGCCATTCCACCCACAATGAGGCGCCATTCCTCCCACAATGAGGCGCCATTCCTCCCACAATGAGGCGCCATTCCTCCCACAATGAGGCGCCATTCCTCCCACAATGAGGCGCCATTCCTCCCACAATGAGGCGCCATTCCTCCCACAATGAGGCGCCATTCCTCCCACAATGAGGCGCCATTCCTCCCACAATGAGGCGCCATTCCTCCCACAATGAGGCGCCATTCCTCCCACTGACACCCATGATGAGGCACTAGTCCTCTGACTGACACCAGCAGTGGGGTACTATTTCTTCCACTGGCAGCAACAATGGGGCACTATTGCTCCTACTGACACCAATGATGGGGCACTATTCCTCCTCCTACTGACCACAGGTGCTATGTATTTTTTTTTCCTTCCACTGACTGCAGAGCCGGAGACACTGTCTATTCCCACTGGCCACAGTTCGACCCCCATAAAGTCTGAAGGATAGTAAACTGGCCCTTTCTTTAGAAAGTATGGAGGACCCCTGCCATAGAGGGACCAACCTGTGAGGAAACACAAGAGGGATGAGTTCCCAGGGAAAGATGCAGCTCTCAGCCAAAAATGACAATCCTGACCCCACCCACTCACAAGGTGAATCGTAAATTGTTTGACATGCCTCCAAGGCTGGAAATTGGGAGGGAGAACGACATTCCCACTCAAGGTGATGAGAGCACCATGGAAAGCAGTAGGACTGGACTGGCTTCCAGGCTAATTTGTCCTCATGTAGAATAAGAAAGAGGGGGCTCTGAAAAAAACAGGAAGAACCAAGGCAGAACTAGAGCTGCCAAGGGTAGTGGAGAGAAAAAGACTCCGCCTTTACAGAGGACCTCTTAAGGGGAAAGCATACCAGAAGAAGACTCCAGGAAGGACACAGAAGGTCACAGTACCCCTTTTGCAAAGAGAGTCAAGGTGCAAAAAAATAAAAGGAGGACACACAAGGCCGAACTAAGACCTGAAGGGTACCAAAAGGATAGGTGTTTGGCAATTAATTACAAACAGAAGTTGCAAGATGAGGAAGAGGAACAAGTTCCAGGATAGAGTTCCCTATCATCACACTAGGTGGGAACTAACTCACATGATAGATTGCAGAGTATAGGGGGGAAGAGATTCGCATGCCCCCGGGGAAGCAGGAGCACCCAACATAGTAGTTACAATGTACCTAACTGGTGGTGGAACCTGAAAAGGATGTGGGATTAACCAAAAGAGAAAAGAGTGAGTATCAGAATTTTGGCATATGGTTCAAAGAATTAAATTTAGGAATCCTGTAGTAAAAGGTCTCCAAGGCATCCTGGGATAGGAATGTTCAGGGTGGGATTGGGGGGGCTAATGAACTGGCACCATAGAGTGTGGTGATTTTTTTCAATAATGTAGGGACTTTGATGTTTGAATAGATAGGGATAAATCATCATGTTGCATTTGCTTTTAAAGGTAGACAAAAAAAAACAACTAACGAGCAGGGTCCTCTGATTCCTCTTGTACCAAATTGTAATGTAATAGTACGGTCTGCCTTCATTTTGTAAACTGTTGGTGCTATATAAATCCTGTATAATAATATGAGAGATATAGTAGCAGATCTACAGGAGACCCAGCAGAAGCCTAGTTACTGTAGCAATTAGGAAAGCTGTTTGAAGGCCATGATGGGACTTGTCCCTGTTGACGTGTCCCCAAACCAACAAGGGCCCCTTGTAAGATTTGGAAAGTCCTTCTAAGTCTTCCTAAAAAGGTGAAGAAGATGACCATCAGTTGTGACTGTAAAGTTGCAAGAAGGTGTAAGGAAACAATTTCTGGTTGCGAAGCAGAAAGTACCAGTGGCATCGCTGGGGGGGGGTGCGGTCCACACCCGCCAGAGGGGGTGACACGGGGCGTAATGAGACGGGCCGCCCTTATGCCCCCTGAAAAGCCACACCGCTTCCATTGCAGGCATGCAGGGCCAGCCAGAAAACCCACAACTCCATCCACCTGCTGCTCTCCTCCCCCTCCTCCGGTGACAGCCGGCTGGGAGAAAAAAAATTGAATTACTCTCTATAGAGTTGGTTCACATTCCCACTACAAGTCACCTGAAGCTCAGAAAAGTTCTGGAGCTTTTTTTGTAGCTCAAATCGGGCAGATTGGTGCGTATTTGAAGTATTTTTTTGTCCCATAGAATTGCATTTAAACGCTTGATTTGGGCGGTTTTTGAACATTTTAGTGCATTTTGTTGTGTGTTTTTAAGCGTGTTTCTGCTCAAATGCAATAATTAAATGAAAATAAATAATACAAAAATAAATATTAAAAACAAAAATAAACAAAATATATTAATAAAAAACCCCAACACTAATATTAACCAACAACCTAACAAAATAAATAATTAAATAAATTAACCCCTAAGCCTTAAACCCTAACCCTTAACACCTTACAAAACAAAATGTAAAAAATGTATAAATAAAAGCAAATGAAAAATTTAAAAAGCTGAAAAACATAGCAACAAATGATGAAATGGATGATAATTTTTCTCTATTGGCCAATTAAAAAATGCAGAAGCTCAAAAACACTTCAAAAATGCTGTACACAAACGCTCAAAAACGCGCATACAAACGCTCAAAAACGCGCATACAAACGCTCAAAAAAACACTCAAAACGCGTTGCTCAGGTGTGAATGCAGCCTTAGTGCCTGGGTTATTGCAATTCCTATTCCTTTCTATTCGACACACCCTCTCAGTCTGCAACCATCCTGTGAGTACCCCGCAGGGGAAGATTCCTACTTGGCAATGATGGATTACAACTGCGTGGGAGCGGGGACATATGGAAGGATTTGAAATCCTCCTTTGCTTTAGCAGGTCCAGCCCTACAGCTGGCTTTTGCCACCCTTTTTTTTTTTTTTAAGTTGCCCAGACTGTAGTGAACTGGACAACTCAACAGTGAACGTTTCTCCTGGTATAGACAATCCTGTTCTGTCTACAAGATTACAGCTCTTGCCTTTGGTTGTACTTTTCTGTATTGACACCATGGAGAATGAGTCCTCAGATCTCCAGAATGTCCTTACTAGTGCACATACTTGTCTGTTTTATGGCTTAGGATGAAGGCCAACTGACCCTGCCTGAATGGTCTAAGAACCACTTTATGTGTCCTTTACTGTGAGATATATCTTGTTCTAACACTGCAGTGGTCTATGGTGGCAGAGCTGGGTAATAGCCACACCCCTTAGCACAAGTGTCCTCAGACTTATACTGCAGATAAAGAGAGGGAAGCATAACAGAAGAGGTCTATGTACATTACTGAGTGTGCTGGGTCTTTTTAGGCACAGCTATATTCAGACACCCTGAACAATGGCTGTAATTGGAAAGGGGAGATGCACTATATTGCCAAAAGTATTGTTCTTTGTTATTTGTGCTGTCCCCCCTGGGGGAACTTGATTGATCTGCACAGAGTCCTGACCTCAACCAGATAGAACACCTTTGGGATGAATCTGCGAGCCAGGCCTTCTCGTCCACATCAGTGCCTGACCTCACAAATGCGCTTCTGGAAGAATGGTCAAACATTCCCATAGACACACCCCTAAACCTTGTGGGCAGCCTTCACGGAAGAGTTGAAGCTGTAAGGCTGGGTTCACACTTCACACGGGGTTTCCCCCACATCCAATTCGCATAGCAGGAGATTGTGACTGGCTCTCTATGGAGCCGGTTCACACATCTCCGCAGCAGCTCCGGTGCGAATTGCACAGGAGTCCTGTGCATCTTTTGGTCCATTTCAGCCCAAAATTTGGCCTGAAATCGGACCCGAAACAGTGAATGGAGACACATCAGACTCCTGCTGTGAGGGGCTGCGTGTTCCAGTGTGAACCCAGCCTTATAGCTGCAAAGGGTGGGCTAACTCAATATTGAACCCTATGGATTAAGACTGGGATGCCATTAAAGTTCATGTGCGTGTAAAGGCAGGCGTCTCAATACTTTTGGTAATATAGTGTACTATATTGTGAGATGGACATCTTGGTAGGGGCAGGGCTTTATCTATAATAATGGAAGTTGTTAGAACAATGGTTGGCTGTAACTATTCCTATGAATACAATTGGGCTTTAATAATCTTAGACAGAGCTTTGTGTTTTACAAGTGGCACCTTCTAAATTAATCTTTTCAGAGTCCCATTTACAATTACCTAGATGTCAAGCAAAGTGCTTAAGTTCCTGTCAGAGAAGAGGTCTCTTTGTCCCAGCAGCTGGTGTCTACTGCAGAGAAACGGGCAACACACAATATAGGCACAATATAGACTTAAAAGTCATCTTCTGTCATTCTTCAGGACAGGTCAGACCTATGATGGATAAAATGAGGGTCCTGCTTGTGTTTTCTTTCCCTTGTCTCTCCACTAGTTCCACCACCAGTTAATATCACAAAAAACGGCTGTCTTCCTGGTACAAGAACATAAATAATGCCCTCAACATAGTCATCCCATTGCATACGATCGTACCTGGACTTTCACAGAGCTCTGTGGCTCCTGAACATGCTCCAATGTGGCATCTACATCCAGAGCGATGACCAACCCGGAGGTGAATCGGATCGGGTTATCAGACTCTGCAGCCGGCTCAATGATGTGCGATGAGGCTCTGTGGATCTGAAGAATAAAGTGATTAAATGACATCACACAGTATAGTAGTATTCCACAGAAAATACATGGTGTTCTGCACCCCCCGATTAGGACTGAGGTACCTTAGATGCCATAACACACTTACAGGTTGAGGCTAAACTCTAGGCAGACTGCTAAATACAAAGATGAAAAAATGAGACGAGGACACAATGGTCACATGACCACTAAGAAAATCAAGAAGAACATTTCCAGATAAACACCATGGTTAACCAGTGGCTAAGCATTTCCATGTTGTTGAGAACATGCGTTAGGTTTACCAATGTTTTAACTTTACATCACTATAGATATTAATCCTACTGCAGCCGATAAAAATGACAGAAGCTTTATGTTAATTTGAAGCTCATGATTGTAATAATGGCAGATTTCAATTCTCAGGAAGAGAACCGGGTCCTTTGCACACATTAAAAATAAAATAATAATGAATTTCATACCACGCTCAAATGTATACAATATTAAATGTGTGAAGAAAAATACAAATAAATAAGTAAAAAAGGTGTGGTCAAATAATGTTCAAATGTGAATATAAATTTTCAATGAAGTCCAAAAACAGCCACCACCGACGATTCTTCAATCAAGTACACAGCGATGGTAAAAAAATTCAGTGGCAGGAATAGAAAGTGCCGTCCTTCCACCAGTTTAGGCAAACATCCTACTCACCAGATTCATCAAACACCCATGACAGGTGTCAGATAAGAAGAAAGATGTATTGAGATGTATCCACCGATATAGACGCCTCTCACCAGCAATGTCAAGGTGTAACCACCGATGCAGACACCTCTCATCAACGATGTAGCCAGACGGGGTTTATAAGAAAAGGAGAAAAGATGAACTCCTCATAGCGTAGCTTGTAGCCATTTATTCATAAAAATTTGTTCCAGTAAAAAAACCCACATAAAATGGAGCCGGTACGCCAAGCTGCGTTCCACTTGCACAATGGCGGAAGTGACTTATCACGTATTGCGTAGCCTGACTTGTTTCGTTAGCACGTCTGATGTCATCAGGGGGTCATGTCCCCGGATGATGTCAGACCTGCTGACGAAACGCGTCAGTTTTTAATGGAACAAATTTTTATAAATAAAACGCCTAGAAGTAACGCTATGAGGAGTTCTTTTTTTCTCCTTTACTTATAAACCCCGTCTGGCTACATCGCTGACGAGAGGTGTCTGCATCTGTGGTTACATTTCGACATCGCTGGTGAGAGGTGTCTATATGAGTGGATACGTCTCGATACATCTTTCTTCTTATCTGACACCTGTCATGGGTGTCTGATGAATCTGGTGAGTAGGATGCTTGCCTAAACTGGTGGAAGATGGCACTTTCTATTCCTGTCACTGAATTTATTCATCACTGTGCATTTGATTGAAGAATCGTCGGTGGTGGCAGTTTTTGGACTTTATTGAAAATTTATATTCACATTTGAACATTATTTGATCACACATTTTTTACACATTTATTTGTATTTTTCTTCACTTTTTTATTATTTATACATTTGAGCGCGGTATGAAATTATTTAATAATTTTCCTTTCACTATTTGACCTTTGGTTATACTACGGGCTGCTCTATATTTGGTTATATTTACAATTGTGGTTTCCAGGGTGCGCAGCTTAGAGTTTTTTTTCACCTTTATTTACACACACACATTAAAATAACCAATCAAGGCTCGAGGGTCGTGGTTACACTAGATGCCGTCAAAGCATTAGATTCTGTAGAATGGCAATATCTGTGGTATTGTGTGTTTTTGCTTTGGCCCGACCTTTATTAACCACTTCAGCCCCGGAAGGATTTACCCCCTTCCTGACCAGAGCACTTTTTACAATTTGGCACTGCGTCGCTTTAACTGCTAATTGCGCGGTCATGCAATGCTGTACCCAGTAGTGTATTTAGGTTTTGTGCTGCCCTAGGCCTGACTAAACTCGTGCACCCCCTAATTTAAATATGACCCACCCCTTCCTGCCAATGCCACACCCCTTGCTGTTTAAGACCCGCCCTGAAATTTGGGTGGGGACACTAGTTCTGAGGGCCAGGGGGGGCAATGGATTCCCTTAATTTGCATAGATTTCCTCTAACTTCCTGTATGGCTATGGGGCAGGAAGTGAAGGAAGTGAAATCTCTGCAATAGGACAGGGATGGTAAAAAATAAACTGACAGGGGTTATAACCCTCCCTTACTCTATCCAAAATTAAAAAAAAAAAAAAAGTGTTGCCCTATAGTTCTACTTTAAGCACAAATTTCTGATAATTTTATAGAAGATATAACCATGCCAATGGTGCAACAGAAAACATATAGCACAGTGAGGAAGGTTTGTGGTCCAGGATGAGAGGACAGTCAAAATTAGAAGCAGCGCCCCCCCCAGTTGCGGAATGCCAACCGCCCGCATACCGGAAGCAGTGCGGCCACTTTATAGGGGCGCTAGACTAATTTGCCTCTCAGCCCAGTCCGCCCCATAAGACTGGTGCTACACTAACAGTGTAGCGCAAGCCGACGGGGACTCTTTCCGTGCTGCCCCCCTGCAAAGTGCTGCCCTAGGCCTGGGCCTTGTCGGCCTAGGTCAGGATACAGCGTTGGCTGTACCCAAACGAAATTTGCGTCCTTTTCTTCCCACAAATAGAGCTTTCTTTTGATGGTATTTGATCACCTCTGCCGTTTTTATTTTTTGCGCTATACACGGAAAAAGACCGAAAATTTAAAAAAAAAATAATATTTTCTACTTTTTGTTCTAAAAAAAAATCCAATAAACTCAATTTTAGTCATACATTTAGGCCAAAATGTATTCAGCCACATGTCTTTGGTAAAAAAAAATGTCAATAAGTGTATATTTATTGGTTTGCGCAAAAGTTATAGCGTCTACAAACTAGGGTACATTTTCTGGAATTTACACAGCCTTTAATTTATGACTGCCTATGTCATTTCTTGAGGTGCTAAAATGGCAGGGCAGTACAAAACCCCCACAAATGACCCCATTTTGGAAAGTAGACACCCCAAGGAAATTGCTGAGAGGCATGTTGAGCCCATTGAATATTTATTTTTTTTGTCCCAAGTGATTGAATAATGACAAAAAAAAAAAAAAAATTACAAAAAGTTGTCACTAAATGATATATTGCTCACACATGCCATGGGCCTATGTGGAATTGCACCCCAAAATACATTCAGCTGCTTCTCCTGAGTATGGGGATACCACATGTGTGGGACTTTTTGGGAGCCTAGCTGCGTACGGGGCCCCGAAAACCAATCACTGCCTTCAGGATTTCTAAGGGCGTACATTTTTGATTTTACTCCTCACTACCTATCACAGTTTTGAAGGCCATAAAATGCCCAGATGGCATAAACCCCCCCAAATGACCCCATTTTGGAAAGTAGACACCCCAAGCTATTTGCTGAGAGGCATGGTGAGTATTTTGCAGCTCTCATTTGTCTTTGAAAATAAAGAAAGACGAGAAAAAAAAATTTTTTTTTTCTTTTTTTCAATTTTCAAAACTTTGTGACAAAAAGTGAGGTCTGCAAAATACTCACTATACCTCTCAGCAAATAGCTTGGGGTGTCTACTTTCCAAAATGGGGTCATTTGGGGGGGGGTTTTGCCACCTGGGCATTCCATGGCCTCCGAAACTGTGATAGGCAGTGAAGAGTGAAATCAAAAATTTACGGCCTTAGAAAGCCTGAAGGCGGTGCTTGGTTCTCGGGGTCCCGTACGCGGCTAGGCTTCCAAAAAGTCTCACACATGTGATATCCCCATACTCAGGAGAAGCAACAGAATGTATTTTGGGGTGTAATTTCACATATTCCCATGGCATGTTTGAGCAATATATCATTTAGTGACAACTTTGCGCAAAAAAAAATAAAAAAAATACAAAATTGTCTCTTTCCCGCAACTTGTGTCACAATATAAAATATTCCATGGACTCGACATGCCTCTCAGCAAATAGCTTGGGGTGTCTACTTTCCAAAATGGGGTCATTTGGGGGGGTTTTGAACTGTCCTGGCATTTTATGCACAACATTTAGAAGCTTATGTCACACATCACTCATTCTTCTAACCACTTGAAGACAAAGCCCTTTCTGACACTTTTTGATTACATAAAAAAATAATTTTTTTATGCAAGAAAATGACTTTGAACCCCCACACACTATATATTTTTTTTAAAGCAAATGCCCTACAGATTAAAATGGTGGGTGTTTCATTTTTTTTTTTTCCACACAGTATTTGCGCAGCGATTTTTAAAACGCATTTTTTGGGGAAAAAACACACTTTTTTAAATTTTAATGCACTAAAACACACTATATTGCCCAAATGTTTGATGAAATAAAAAAGATGATCTTAGGCCGAGTACATGGATACCAAACATGACATGCTTTAAAATTGCGCACAAACGTGCAGTGGCGACAAACTAAATACATTTTTAAAAGCCTTTAAAAGCCTTTACAGGTTACCACTTTAGATTTACAGAGGAGGTCTACTGCTAAAATTACTGCCCTCGATCTGACCTTCGCGGTGATACCTCACATGCATGGTGCAATTGCGGTTTACATTTGACGCCAGACTGACGCTTGCGTTCGCCCTAGCGCGAGAGCAGGGGGGACAGGGGTGCTTTTTTTTTTTTTTTTTATTATTATTTTTTTTTTTTATCTTATTTTTAAACTGTTCCTTTCATTTTTTTTTTTTTTAAATCATTTTTATTGTTATCTCAGGGAATGTAAATATCCCCTATCATAGCAATAGGTAGTGACAGGTACTCTTTTTTTGAAAAAATTGGGGTCTATTAGACCCTAGATTTCTCCTCTGCCCTCAAAGCATCTGACCACACCAAGATCGGTGTGATAAAATGCTTTCCCAATTTCCCAATGGCGCTGTTTACATCCGGCGAAATCTAAGTCATAAAATGCTCGTAGCTTCCGGATTCTTAGGCCATAGAGATGTTTGGAGCCACTCTGGTCTCTGATCAGCTCTATGGTCAGCTGGCTGAATCACCGGCTGCATTTTCAGGTTCCCTGTTGAGACAGGAGAGCCAGAGAAAAACACGGAAGACGTTGGGGGGGGGGGGGGGGGCATTCCCTCCCACTGCTTGTAAAAGCAGTCTAGAGGCTAATTAGCCGCTAGGATTGCTTTTACATGAAAGCCGACCGCTGGCTGAAAAGAATGATACCAAGATGATACCTAAACCTGCAGGCATCATTCTGGTACAACCACTCAAAGTCGTGAATGGCGTACCTGAAGACAAAAAAAATGGTTAACAATAAAGCACAGTAAACGGTAAAGTATAAAAAATTGCATACCTGAAAAGCAAACATGATAAAACATAACAACAATAAAACATTGCAGAATAGAATACAGTAAAAAAAGAGCAGAACAATAGAGAGAGAATAGAGAGAGAGAACAATAAAACGACAACTATTTTTTTTTTTATTTTATATTTTTGTTTGTGTTTTTTTTTTTTTTTACACTTTTTTTTGTAACTGTAACTTTTATAACTGTAACCGGTTCCAGGTTCGGGTCTCTCAAAATGCGATGGCATCTTGGGAGACCCTGTGAAAGTGCGCCTAGTCTGTGCAATGCTGTTCCCTACGCTAATACTCAACTAGTGAATGGTAGCGTTCAAAACATTCACCAATGCAAAGACCAGGATTGTCAGGACAGGAGGGACAATAATAGCGGGTGTCACGCCTATATCCGCGCTTGCTGCAGACACGACATCTTTTTTGGGGGGGTTCGTTGGGTAGGGGTACTCGGGAGGACATAAAGAAAATGCCTCTCATGCAGCCGACTGCATTTGGTTGGGGATGTGAATGAGGGAAGTACGGGCGCTGCAGAAGTGGTGGGTTCCCAATTAGGATTGGCGAATGCAGCAGGAAGGGCACTATGGGCACGACGGGCCTGTGTTTGTCTTTTTGGTGGCAGCGGGACACTACTTGTGCTTGCCACCTCACCAGCTTGAACTGCACTTATGGGACTCGCCACGTCACCAAGTGTTACTGCAGTGCTGGTTTGACTACGACCGGGGTGTACTAGGCCGCTGGTGCTTGCCAGTTCACCAAAACGCTACAAAAAAAAACTGTTAGCGATCGCAGGGATCAGGCCTGACTCTGCGAACGCTGCAGTTATGCGTTTAGTGTTTTGTAAGTGACAGTAATCGATTGATACTGCACTTGGGTGGACTGGGCTGGGCCGGGCGGAGGGGCAAAACGCAGGTGCTAGCAGGTATCTGGGCTGATCCCGCTAACACTGCATTTTTGGGAACCCTAAACTGCTGGGGACGCTAGTATAGATCTGATCGGATCAGATATTGATCCGTTCAGATACTATAACACTAAGGGAGGTGTACGGTGCGTGCGTGGGTGTTAGCGCTACTGGCACTAACCTGACGCTGCCTGGGGCTGGTGCTTGTCAGTTCACCAAAACGCTACCAAAAAAACTGTTAGCGATCGCAGGGATCAGGCCTGACTCTGCGAACGTTGCAGTTATGCGTTTAGTGTTTTGTAAGTGACAGTGATCGATCGATACTGCACTTGGGTGGGCTGGGCTGGGCCGGGCGGAGGGGCAAAACGCAGGTGCTAGCAGGTATCTGGGCTGATCCCGCTAACACTGCGTTTTTGGGAACCCTAAACTGCTGGGGACACTAGTATAGATCCGATCGGATCAGATATTGATGCGTTCAGATACTATACCACTAAGGGAGGCGTATGCTGCGTGCGTGGATGTTAGCGGTACTGGCGCTAATCTGACGCTGCTTGGGGCGACGCATATCACCACCGGGCGATCAGGGGGCTAAACCTTTATTTGGTAAAAAACGGCGGGTGCCCTGACACTATAAAAAATAAACGAACTAACCAGCGTCACCCGTAACGGTTATACGGTGATCAGTGGTGAAAGGGTTAACTAGGGGGCAATCAAGGGGTTAAAACATTTATTAGATAGTATATGGGGGTCCCTGTCGCTATAAAACGCTGACGGCGAACCTAAATATTTACCTCCCTAACTAGCATCACCAGCGACACTAATACAGCGATCAGAAAAATGATCGCTTAGCGACACTGGTGACAGGGGGTGATCAAGGGGTTAAAACTTTATTAGGGGGTGTTAGGGGGGTACCCTAGACCTAAAGGGGGCTAACACTCACTGACCTAACACTGTAACTGTCACAAACTGACACTATGCAGTAATCAGAAAAAAAAAATGGCATGTTCTACTGTGTGTGTGTGTTTGTGTAACTCACAGTACAGTCTTCTCTCCTCGGCGCCGGAATGGAAAATACCAAGCCGAGGAGAGATGACATCATTTCCTCTGCCTCTGTGTACAATACAGAGGCAGGGAAATGATCCCATTGGCTGGGAGCGATCGCGAGGGGGGGCCACGAATGGATGGCCTCCCCCTCACCACCGATCGCCGGGGGAGATTTGCTGACCGCCGCAGGCACCGGGGGGGGGGGGGTCCGATCGGACCCCCCACCCGCGGGCAGGCATGGAAGTACCTGTAAGTCCTTTTGCCTGCCCGTGCCGCTCTGAGGACGTATATGTTCGTGCGGCGGTCGGCAACTGGTTAAAGCGGAGTTCCAGCCGAAATATGCTCAGTTTTCTATTTGTGCAGCATCGTCTTCTTAATTTGTGAAGTTCCTGCACAGTGCGGCCATCTCTAGTGTGGGCATCTGAATCCACAGAGTCCTTCTTGGATTCCGTGCATGTTGGCTAACCAGCATGCACCTGCCGATCTCGCGCATGTGCGGTGCAATCTTGGGTTAGCTTGTCATGCCAAGTTGACCAAGAATTTCCATAGACGCCAATGCTAAATGTTATGGAAGCAGTGCCATGCCAAGCTGACCAAGATTTTCCATAGACGCCAATGTTAAATGTTACTGGAGCCGTGCCATGCCAAGCTGACCAAGAATTTCTATAGACGCCAATGTTAAATGTTACGGGAGCAGTGCCTTGCCAAGCTGACCAAGATCTCCCAGGAGCCCATGCAAAACCAAAAATGATGGTCACGGCCCCTAAAGGAGTAAGTGAAATTAGATATAGGCTTAACCACTTGACGACCGCCTCACGCCGATTTACGTCAGCAAGGTGGCACGGACAGGCAAAATCACGTATATATACGTGATTTGCCTTCCGCGGGTGGGGGGTCCGATCGGACCCCCCCCGGTGCCCGAGGCGGTCGTCTTTGGTCCCACGGCGATCAAAGATGAGGGGGAGGCCATCCGTTCGTGGCCCCCCCCCCCCTTGCGATCGCCGCCGGCCAATCAGATAACTTCCTTTGCTGCTGTATGCTAAACAGCAGCAAAGGAAATGATGTCATCTCTCCTCGGCTCGGTATTCCGTTGCAGCGCCGAGGAGAGAAGACATCACTGTGAGTGCACTAACACTACACACACAGTAGAACACGACAGGCACACAAAACACCCCGATCCCCCCCCCGATCCCCCCCCAATCACCCCCCCCTCCCTGTCACAAACTGACACCAGCATTTTTTTTTTTTTTTTTCTGATTACTGCAGGGTGTCAGTTAGTGACAGTTACTGTGGTAGGACAGTGAGTGTTAGCCCCCTGTAGGTCTAGGGTACCCCCCTAACCCCCCCTAATAAAGTTTTAACCCCTTGATCACCCCCTGTCACCAGTGTCGCTAAGCGATCATTTTTCTGATCGCTGTATTAGTGTCGCTGGTGACACTAGTTAGGGCCCTAAATATTTAGGTTCGCCGTCAGCGTTTTATAGCGACAGGGACCCCCATATACTATCTAATAAATGTTTTAACCCCTTGATGGCCCCCTAGTTAACCCTTTCACCACTGATCACCGTATAACTGTTACGGGTGACGCTGGTTAGTTTGTTTATTTTTTTTAGTGTCAGGGCACCCGCCGTTTATTACCGAATAAAGGTTTAGCCCCCTGATCGCCCGGCGGTGATATGCGTCGCCCCAGGCAGCGTCAGATTAGCGCCAGTACCGCTAACACCCACGCACGCACCGTACACCTCCCTTAGTGGTATAGTATCTGAACGGATCAATATCTGATCCGATCAGATCTATACTAGCGTCCCCAGCAGTTTAGGGTTCCCAAAAACGCAGTGTTAGCGGGATCAGCCCAGATACCTGCTAGCACCTGCGTCTTGCCCCTCCGCCCGGCCCAGCCCAGCCCACCCAAGTGCAGTATCGATCGATCACTGACACTTACAAAACACTAAATGCATAACTGCAGCGTTCGCAGAGTCAGGCCTGATCCCTGCGATTGCTAACAGTTTTTTTGGTAGTATTTTGGTGAACTGGCAAGCACCATCCCCAAGCAGCGTCAGATTAGCGCCAGTACCGCTAACACCCACGCACGCAGCATACACCTCCCTTAGTGGTATAGTATCTGAACGGATCAATATCTGATCAGATCTATACTGGCGTCCCCAGCAGTTTAGGGTTCCCAAAAACGCAGTGTTAGCGGGATCAGCCCAGATACCTGCTAGCACCTGCATTTTGCCCCTCCGCCCGGCCCAGCCCAGCGCACCCAAGTGCAGTATCGATCGATCACTGTCACTTACAAAACACTAAACGCATAACTGCAGCGTTCGCAGAGTCAGGCCTGATCCCTGCGATCGCTAACAGTTTTTTTGGAAGCTTTTTATTGAACTGGCAAGCACCAGCGGCCTAGTACACCCCGGTCGTAGTCAAACCAGCACTGCAGTAACACTTGGTGACGTGGCGAGTCCCATAAGTGCAGTTCAAGCTGGTGAGGTGACAAGCACAAGTAGTGTCCCGCTGCCACCAAGAAGACAAACACAGGCCCGTCGTGTCCATAGTGCCCTTCCTGCTGCATTCGCCAATCCTAATTGGGAACCCACCGCTTCTGCAGCGCCCGTACTTCCCCCATTCACATCCCCAACCAAATGCAGTCGGCTGCATGAGAGGCATTTTCTTTATGTCCTCCCGAGTACCCCTACCCAACGAACCCCCCCAAAAAAGATGTTGTGTCTGCAGCAAGCGCGGATATAGGCGTGACACCCGCTATTATTGTCCCTCCTGTCCTGACAATCCTGGTCTTTGCATTGGTGAATGTTTTGAACGCTACCATTCACTAGTTGAGTATTAGCGTAGGGTACAGCATTGCACAGACTAGGCACACTTTCACAGGGTCTCCCAAGATGCCTACCAGACAAGGAAATAAAAAGAAAGAGGGGCGCACCAGCCATGTGCATTATCTTTTGTAAAACATTTATTGAAATAAAATGATAAAGGAATTACTCACAAGCAGTAGTAAAATCTGGTATCATAGACTCGAACGACAACAAGCAGCTTGGTGAGGATGATGAGCGAAGCCTGCCAAAGGTCTTAGAGGAATATGTAAGCTTCACTACTAGCTGACGCGTTTCGAAGGGCACGTCCCTTCTTCATCAGAGCACAGCAGCATATTGAAGGCAGTCTCGATGAGGGTGGGATCATAACCCTTGTCTAGGAACTTATTACGAAGGACCTTGCTCTGCTCTAGGTAATCACTTTTCTTAGTACAAGTGCGCTTAAGGCGGCAGAACTGTCCAAACGGGACATTTCTGATCCATCTAGGATGGTGATTGCTATCAGCATGCAAGAAGGAATTACCACCACTGGGTTTAAAATGTGTTCTAGAGAGGATATTACCATCAAGGTCACTCCTAAGTTCAAGATCCAAAAAGACAAGGCTCTCACTGCTGATGACATGAGTGAAACTGATCCCAAAGGGGTTTTCTCTGCAGTGGTCAAGGAAGAGATTTATTTCCTGATCAGACCCATCCCAAATGATGAGGATGTCATCAATGTATCTGGCGTAGAGGACCAGGTTCGCCCCATATGGGTTATTATTCCAAATGAACAGATCTTCCCAATATCCCATGAAGATGTTGGCATAGCTTGGGGCAAACCTGGCCCCCATAGCAGTGCCCTTCTTCTGCAGATAGTGCTCTCCAAGAAAAGAAAAGTGGTTGTGTGTGAGAGAGTATTCGACACAGTCGAGTACAAATTTAGCCTGCACTGAATTGAGTGCACCTTCTTTGGACAGGTAGTGATTGGTCGCTCTAAGGCCATAGATGTGGTCAATAGATGTATAGAGTGAGTCTACATCTAGGGAAAGCCATTTGTACCTAGGTTGCCAAACATAGTGGGACAGTATTTCCAACATATGGCTAGAGTCCCTGACGAAAGATGGAAGGCTGGTCACTATACCCTGCAAAAAAGTACGCTAGCCTGCTATCTACAATGATTATTTCCCCTGTTAAAGGTGCACCTCCCCCGTGCCATTCTGGACACTATGCCGCTACCACTGTATGCAATGTATACTGCTGTGGTTGGTTGTCATTGACATTTTCAACCACATTGACACTCGTCTTTATTATTATTATTATTTATTATAGATTATACATTTATACATTTATAACCTACATCATTCGCAATTTTTTACTTACAGTCATCCACTATGTATTTGTTATTCTTTATTTATTATTTAACCTTCTATATTTAATTTTATTATACTTTATTCATCACCATCTTTTCACTTGTCAAAGTGAGCTGCCCTTGAGGGAGGGACTCTTCAAGGGGGAGGGGCCCCACAAGTCCGCCCCACTCTATTGATTGGGCTTTCTGGTACATACACTATATATATATACAGGGAGTGTCGAAGGAGGGCTCACTGCTGTGCTCTGATGAAGAAGGGACGTGCCCTTCGAAACGCGTCAGCTAGTAGTGAAGCTTACATATTCCTCTAAGACCTTTGGCAGGCTTCGCTCATCATCCTCACCAAGCTGCTTGTTGTCGTTCGAGTCTATGATACCAGATTTTACTACTGCTTGTGAGTAATTCCTTTATCATTTTATTTCAATAAATGTTTTACAAAAGATAATGCACATGGCTGGTGCGCCCCTCTTTCTTTTTATTTCCTTGTCTGGTAGGACTCCCCATCCTTGAGGGCAGCAAGGCCTGTGTTGTTCTTCTATCTATCTGGTCGACCACTTGTGCGCAGGAGTCAATTTGTTCTTCTGTATCGTCTCCCAAGATGCCATCGCATTTTGAGAGACCCGAACCTGGAACCGGTTACCTTTATAAAAGTTAGTTACAAAAAAAGTGTAAAAAAAAAAATATATAAAATAAAAAAAAATAGTTGTCGTTTTATTGTTCTCTCTCTCTCTATATTCTCTCTCTCTTGTTCTGCTCTTTTTTACTGTATTCTATTCAGCAATGTTTTATTGTTATTATGTTTTATCATGTTTGCTTTTCAGGTATGCAATTTTTTATACTTTACCGTTTACTGTGCTTTATTGTTAACCATTTTTTTTGTCTTCAGGTACGCCATTCACGACTTTGAATGGTTATACCAGAATGATGCCTGCAGGTTTAGGTATCATCTTGGTATCATTCTTTTCAGCCAGCGGTCGGCTTTCATGTAAAAGCAACCCTAGCGGCTAATTAGCCTCTAGACTGCTTTTACAAGCCGTGGGAGGGAATGCCCCCCCCCCCCACCGTCTTCCGTGTTTTTCTCTGGCTCTCCTGTCTCAACAGGGAACCTGAGAATGCAGCCGGTGATTCAGCCAGCTGACCATAGAGCTGATCAGAGACCAGAGTGGCTCCAAACATCTCTATGGCCTAAGAAACCGGAAGCTACGAGCATTTTATGACTTAGATTTCGCCAGATGTAAATAGCGCCATTGGGAAATTGGGGAAGCATTTTATCACACCGATCTTGGTGTCATCAGATGCTTTGAGGGCAGAGGAGAGATCTAGGGTCTAACAGACTCCAATTTTTTCAAGAAAGAGTACCTGTCACTACCTATTGCTATGATAGGGGATATTTACATTCCCTGAGATAACAATAAAAATGATTTAAAAAAAAAAAAAAAAAAAATGAAAGGAACAGTTTAAAAATAAGATAAAAAAGCAAAAAAATAATAAAGAAAAAAAAAAAAAAAAAGCACCCCTGTCGCCCCCTGCTCTCGCGCTAAGGCGAACGCAAGCGGCGGTCTGTCGTCAAACGTAAACAGCAATTGCACCATGCATGTGAGGTATCGCCGCGAAGGTCAGATCGAGGGCAGTAATTTTTGCAGTAGACCTCCTCTGTAAATCTAAAGTGGTAACCTGTAAAGGCTTTTAAAGGCTTTTAAAAATGTATTTATTTTGTTGCCACTGCACGTTTGTGTGCAATTTTAAAGCATGTCATGTTTGGTATCCATGTACTCGGCCTAAGATCATCTTTTTTATTTCATCAAACATTTGGGCAATATAGTGTGTTTTAGTGCATTAAAATTTAAAAAAGTGTGTTTTTTCCCCAAAAAATGCGTTTGAAAAATCGCTGCACAAATACTGTGTGAAAAAAAAAAAAATGAAACACCCACCATTTAAATCTGTAGGGCATTTGCTTTAAAAAAATATATAATGTTTGGGGGTTCAAAGTAATTTTTTTGGAAAAAAAAATATCTTTTTCATGTAAACAAAAAGTGTCAGAAAGGGCTTTGTCTTCAAGTGGTTAGAAGAGTGGGTGATGTGTGACATAAGCTTCTAAATGTTGTGCATAAAATGCCAGGACAGTTCAAACCCCCCCCAAATGACCCCATTTTGGAAAGTAGACACCCCAAGCTATTTGCTGAGAGGCATGTCGAGTCCATGGAATATTTTATATTGCGACACAAGTTGCGGGAAAGAGACAAATTTTTTTTTTTTTTTTTTTGCACAAAGTTGTCACTAAATGATATATTGCTCAAACATGCCATGGGAATATGTGAAATTACACCCCAAAATACATTCTGCTGCTTCTCCTGAGTACGGGGATACCACATGTGTGAGACTTTTTGGGAGCCTAGCCGCACACGGGACCACGAAAACCAAGCACCGCCTTCAGGCTTTCTAAGGGCGTAAATTTTTGATTTCACTCTTCACTGCCTATCACAGTTTCAGAGGCCATGGAAAGCCCAGGTGGCACAAAACCCCCCCAAATGACCCCATTTTGGAAAGTAGACACCCCAAGCTATTTGCTGAGAGGTATAGTGAGTATTTTGCAGACCTCACTTTTTGTCACAAAGTTTTGAAAATTGAAAAAAGAAAAAAAAAAAAGTTTTTTCTTGTCTTTCTTCATTTTCAAAAACAAATGAGAGCTGAAAAATACTCACCATGCCTCTCAGCAAATAGCTTGGGGTGTCTACTTTCCAAAATGGGGTCATTTGGGGGGGTTTTGTGCCACCTGGGCATTCCATGGCCTCCGAAACTGTGATAGGCAGTGAAGAGTGAAATCAAAAATTTTCACCCTTAGAAATCCTGAAGGCGGTGATTGGTTTTCGGGGCCCCGTACGCGGCTAGTCTCCCAAAAAGTCCCACACATGTGGTATCCCCATACTCAGGAGAAGCAGCTAAATGTATTTTGGGGTGCAATTCCACATATGCCCATGGCCTGTGTGAGCAATATATCATTTAGTGACAACTTTGTGCAAAAAAAAAAAAAAAAAAATATTTACAAAAAGTTGTCACTAAATGATATATTGCTCACACAGGCCATGGGCCTGTGTGGAATTGCACCCCAAAATACATTTAGCTGCTTCTCCTGAGTATGGGGATACCACATGTGTGGGACTTTTTGGGAGCTTAGCCGCGTACGGGGCCCCGAAAACCAAGCACCGCCTTCAGGATTTCTAAGGGTGTAAATTTTTGATTTCACTCTTCACTGCCTATCACAGTTTCGGAGGCCATGGAATGCCCAGGTGGCACAAAACCCCCCCAAATGATCCCATTTTGGAAAGTAGACACCCCAAGCTATTTGCTGAGAGGCATATTGAGTCCATGGAATATTTTATATTTTGACACAAGTTGCGGGAAAGTGACACTTTTTTTTTTTTTTTTTGCACAGTGTCACTTTCCCGCAACTTGTGTCAAAATATAAAATATTCCATGGACTCAATATGCCTCTCAGCAAATAGCTTGGGGTGTCTACTTTCCAAAATGGGGTCATTTGGGGGGGTTTTGTGCCACCTGGGCATTCCATGGCCTCCGAAACTGTGATAGGCAGTGAAGAGTGAAATCAAAAATTTACACCCTTAGAAATCCTGAAGGCGGTGCTTGGTTTTCGGGGCCCCGTACGCGGCTAAGCTCCCAAAAAGTCCCACACATGTGGTATCCCCGTACTCAGGAGAAGCAGCTAAATGTATTTTGGGGTGCAATTCCACACAGGCCCATGGCCTGTGTGAGCAATATATCATTTAGTGACAACTTTTTGTAAATATTTTTTTTTTTTTTTTTTTTGTCATTATTCAATCACTTGGGACAAAAAAAATAAATATTCAATGGGTTCAACATGCCTCTCAGCAATTTCCTTGGGGTGTCTACTTTCCAAAATGGGGTCATTTGGGGGGGTTTTGTACTGCCCTGCCATTTTAGCACCTCAAGAATTGACATAGGCAGTCATAAACTAAAAGCTGTGTAAATTACAGAAAATGTACCCTAGTTTGTAGACGCTATAACTTTTGCGCAAACCAATAAATATATGCTTATTGACATTTTTTTTACCAAAGACATGTGGCCGAATACATTTTGGCCTAAATGTATGACTAAAATTTAGTTTATTGGATTTTTTTTATAACAAAAAGTAGAAAATATCATTTTTTTTCAAAATTTTCGGTCTTTTTCCGTTTATAGCGCAAAAAATAAAAACTGCAGAGGTGATCAAATACCATCAAAAGAAAGCTCTATTTGTGGGAAGAAAAGGACGCAAATTTCGTTTGGGTACAGCATTGCATGACCGCGCAATTAGCAGTTAAAGCGACGCAGTGCCAAATTGGAAAAAGACCTCTGGTCCTTAGGCAGCATAATGGTCCGGGGCTCAAGTGGTTAAATCAGGTAAGGGAACAGAAAAAAAAGAATAAATTGCCAATTCGTTTTAAGGATGCACATTAAGTGCTGCATGGTGAGTGAAAAATGTGGGTGGAACTCCGATTTAAGTGGCTTATCATTCTTTACAAGGCCCCTTGAGCCAGAATGATAGCATATGGGTGGACTTCCCTTTATAGAGGGACGTGAGAGGGTTGTCCGCTTTCGCCTCTTCTATACGCTCTTGCGGCTGAACCTTTGGCTATAGTGTTACGTTCTAACTCGGCTGAATTATATGTGGTTTCGCTATCTCCAATTATGGCACGCCCTTCATGCTCAGTTTACCGACCGTTACCCTACTGTATCCATGGTAGATGACCTGGAGGTAATATACAGTATAGTGGTGAGCCTTGCTAATTGATATCTACATTTTATGATCTTTTACTTACCCTGGCTGCGTTTCAACTAGCCTACTCACTTAAATCCTGCTGGGAGGGCAATACTGGGGTCATTGAGGTTGAGGACTGGGGTAAGATATTAGAGGCATGCAAAACAGGCATCCCCTAAAGTGTCAGAACGCCTTACCCAACTGTACAACCTTCACAAGACGTACATTACTCCTGTGCGTTTAGCAAAATGTCCATCCCCCAGCTCTGTGTCCTTAATGCCCCAGGTTCATTCAGCCACTTAATCTTGTACTGTCTGACATATCCAGATATTACCGTTTACTGCTTGATTGGATGTCAACAAATGTTTATCTTTTGCAACTTTTTTTTGAGCATTGTGTATGAGCCATATGTGTATTGTGTCTTTAAAGCGGAGTTCCACCCACTTTAACAAGGTGGTCTTAAACTAAAGACCACCTCTCCACCCCTCGTTTTTGGATATACTGTTTGATGGTATATGTTTTCTTGGTAGAGAAGGAAAAAAACTGAGGTACTTTTTTTTTTTTTTTATGTCTATGGCACTGCCTGCAGGTATTATGGCCACACATGTAGGATCTTATAGTGTTAAGTTTGTGTGGTTTGTTTGGCTTCTGAGAGCAAAACAAACTAGGTGACGGCATACTACCTAGTCTGGGGACCCTTCTACTAGAAAAAAATTCAACCCCCCTTAATTGCATGCGTGCGGGAGCCGTCAGTCACGGCACACGCCAGGGGAGGAAACGGCACGGTGGTCCGTTTCTTCACAGCGCATGTGCCGATGACGACATTGGTGCACTACAAGTGAAATATTCACGTGTCTTCATCTGGGGACTGAAGATGAAGACACGTGACGGTGTCGTAACGCGTAGGGATTGGCTGGAGCAATACACTGAATCTGAAGCACAAGTGAGAGGGCGCTGAGAACGCCAGATCGTTTTTTTATTCACTTTGCCTGTTTTTATTATGAGAAATGTAAGAGTAACAGCTAATAAATTTTCCCCCTTTGACTCTAAAAGTTTAATGCACTAGTGGAGCCTCTTTCTTCTCCCCCCTCCCCATTTTTCCCCCACACTGAGTTCACTAGAGCGGAGCAGCAGAGAGGGAACGTTGGAGGAGAGAAACTGAAAGAGAAAGCTACCAGAAACTATCCCCACACCTTAAAGACATATTACAGAATGCCTGATTACTACTAATTCAAGGTGAGAGTTCTGAGAGACCTTACTGAGAGACACCAGCAGCAGAAAGATAGACTTTCACTATTTATTTTTTCTAATATCAGAAGAACTATTCACAGTTATTTTTTAATTTTTTAATTTTTTATTCACGTACTTGTTTATTCATCTATTTTATTTTCTAAATCACTTTGGCACTAGAAGATCTACAAATATTGTAGCAACAAAACGGACTTTTTTTCACACAAATTGGATTGTATATATAATTTTTTTAAAGGTTGCACATATGTTTTATTGCACAGTTTTTGATTGTGGATTTTAGAAGATCATACACGATTCACCACTGGAAATATTTTTATGCACATATTTTTATGCACATATTTTTATGCTATATGTCATCATTTATTTATGCATGCCAGATATAGGGTGGTATGAGGAGTATTTCACTATTTACTGCTATTTAAGCCTCATTTTTTAAAAGCAGCGATTATTTTAGTACACAAGAGAGATTTTTATACTACCACCTAACAGACAACAGTGTTCCACAATATATTTATCTACACTATATTTCATATATTTTTTCAATATTGCGCGAAATTTATTTTCTTTTATAACAATGCACTGATTACTGTATAAATGACACTGGCGGGGGAAAGGGTTAACACTAGGGGGCAATCAAGGGGTTAACTGTGTTCCCAGGGTGTGTTCTAACTGTATGGGGGATGGGACTCTGACTAGGGGAAGAGAGAGATCGGTGTTCATACTTAGTATGAACACATAATCTGTCTCCACTACCCTGGAGGAACCGGGATTTGTGTTTACACACACACACACACATCCCTGTTCTCATTCTGTAACAAGCAATCGAGGGTGCCCGACGGTCAGTGCGCCCCGGGCGCTTGCATCGGCTCCGGGGACATGCTTCGGGCACACGCGCCGCCGGAGGCATCTTAAAGAGCCGACATACAGCTACGACGGCTCGCGCAGGGCATCCAACCTGCTGCAGTATAACTGCGGCGGCTGGTCCGGAAGCGGTTAAACGCGAAGTGTGGTGGATCCATACCCTCAATACTAGAAAACCATATGGCTTGAATGATAGGATGGACATAAATCTTTTCTTAACACAACTACATTGTTTTGATATATCTGTTGGAGTGCTGGCAGAACATGTTTTATTTGTTCATGATATGTCCTTCATATGCCTGCCGTCTGTCTCTCTTTTTTCTCCATGTGTTTTTTTTTTTTTTATTGATTTGATTGTTTCTGATCAGGATGCACCCGCCCCATGTGGAGAGCTTGCTTTGTTATAAAAATCAGTTTTTAAATCAAACATGTATGCTTTGATGAAGGCTTCTTAGCCGAACGCATCAGCGTATAGCCTGTACCCACGTAACTAATAAAGTACTTTTATTCAAGAGCCTCCGAGTAGCCAGCCTTCCTGATTTAAGTATCGTATCTGTGGGGCGTGAACGTCCCAGCTAGAGCACCGGATCACAGTTCGTGGACTTTTATATTGGCAGTGGAGCTGGGGTAACCATTTGTTTCTCTTCAGCCTGTTACAGCAGGTGGCGCTGTTCTGTATTATAATGGTTACCTGTTCTGGAAGAGTTAGGCGCAGAAAGCTGCTTTGCCGTAGGGTGGTCTGGAGGATTTTTACCATCTGAAGAGGCTTGGAATTTACCAGGCGTGGCATCAGATCAAGCAGCTTGTCCACAAAGCTGTCCTGCATGTGCGGGAGTTCAGAGATGAAGCACCTGAAGGAGACACAACAACAAATAATTGAAAAGGGTAAATAGTGGGGGAGCAAAGGTGGGAGAATGCAACCCTCTGAGGAGGAGGAGGAGCAATTTTGCTTATATTCAGCCTGATTTTGCCCACTGGTTGGCGACAGATGACATAACTCCCATGTATGCACACAGGAGTAACATCATCCCAGTATTCTTCTCTTACAGATGCCAGGAATAGTCCGGGATTGTACACAGCACTATACATACACTGCAGTGTACAATATATTTTAAAGGAGAAGAGGTTTTATGGTAGACAAATTATGCAGAATCTTTTCTGCCATATATCTCTGCCTGCAAACACAGGCTTAGATTGGAATCTGTACTTACTTTCCCAAAATGGACCTGAATGGTGCTTTAAAGCAGAAGTGTCAAACTCAATTTCATCGCAGGCCGCATCAGCATTATGGTTGCCCTTAAAGGGCCGATTGTATATAACATGTATCCAGCGCTTTTTTGTCAGTGAATAGTTTGCAGGAGTTCAACCACACTCAACCCCGCCAAACTCAATCGAAAGGTGAGTGTGGCCAAACTGCAGTGGGTGGATCTTAAAGGGGCAATAAATACCAGGAGTGCACTATGTACAGAGTTGAGGAATGCGCTACGTACGGAGTGCAGAGTTGAGGAGTGTGCTACATACAGAGTGCAGAGTTGAGGAGTGTGTTACATACAGAGTGCAGAGTTGAGGAGTGTGCTACATACAGAGTGCAGAGTTGAGGAGTGTGCTACATACAGAGTGCAGAGTTGAGGAGTGTGCTACATACAGAGTGCAGAGTTGAGGAGTGTGCTACATACAGAGTGCAGAGTTGAGGAGTGTGCTACATACAGAGTGCAGAGTTGAGGAGTGTGCTACATACAGAGTGCAGAGTTGAGGAGTGTGCTACATACAGAGTGCAGAGTTGAGGAGTGTGCTACATACAGAGTGCAGAGTTGAGGAGTGTGCTACATACAGAGTGCAGAGTTGAGGAGTGTGCTACATACAGAGTGCAGAGTTGAGGAGTGTGCTACATACAGAGTGCAGAGTTGAGGAGTGTGCTACATACAGAGTGCAGAGTTGAGGAGTGTGCTACATACAGAGTGCAGAGTTGAGGAGTGTGCTACATACAGAGTGCAGAGTTGAGGAGTGTGCTACATACAGAGTGCAGAGTTGAGGAGTGTGCTACATACAGAGTGCAGAGTTGAGGAGTGTGCTACATACAGAGTGCAGAGTTGAGGAGTGTGCTACATACAGAGTGCAGAGTTGAGGAGTGTGCTACATACAGAGTGCAGAGTTGAGGAGTGTGCTACATACAGAGTGCAGAGTTGAGGAGTGTGCTACATACAGAGTGCAGAGTTGAGGAGTGTGCTACATACAGAGTGCAGAGTTGAGGAATGTGCTACATACAGAGTGCAGAGTTGAGGAATGTGCTACATACAGAGTGCAGAGTTGAGGAGTGTGCTACATACAGAGTGCAGAGTTGAGGAGTGTGCTACATACAGAGTGCAGAGTTGAGGAGTGTGCTACATACAGAGTGCAGAGTTGAGGAGTGTGCTACATACAGAGTGCAGAGTTGAGGAGTGTGCTACATACAGAGTGCAGAGTTGAGGAGTGTGCTACATACAGAGTGCAGAGTTGAGGAGTGTGCTACATACAGAGTGCAGAGTTGAGGAGTGTGCTACATACAGAGTGCAGAGTCCGACTCTCTTTCACAGGCTGTCCACTTCTTCTCAGCTCTAGCCTCTGCACCACTCCCCCCCCCCCCCCAAAAGCCTCATTACATCTCACCTACCCAGTCCAGCCCCCTGGCAATACGCTTTTCTCCTTCACTCAAAGGGAGATCATTGGTTGGCATCTCTGCACAAGGGCACAGATGGGGATTACAGTGCAGTTTACCACAAGACGCCCCATGCCATCTTGTCCCCTCCGTAAGTGCATGGCAGGCAGGGACATGTGAGTGCTGCAAAGAGGAAAGCTGCCTTTGTAAGCACAGAAGGATTCTGTATTTACAATTGATAGTGATGAGTGGAGAGCGAAGGACGAGAGCCGGGAGGTGGCGGAATGGAGTTCTGCCACATTTCAGCTGAAAAAAGCCCTGGGTACAAGGGTCACATGAAATGGCTTGGCGGGCCGAATGTGGCCAATGTGCATTCGGTTTTACACGTGTTTAAAGGGTTCAACAAACCCCCTTGAAGTTTGTCGAAAGATTTGCAAATGCTCCGAGGCCTGTGCGAACAAGGCATTGCCATGACCAGGCTGTAATCCGATTAAAAGGAGAACACATAGAACACATTCTCACCTTTGGAAGACATCGATCTCCTGCAGGAACTGCTCACAAAGGCCGAACATAGGCTCCTCCCTACAAATAGTACAAGGAATATGAAAAAGAAGCACCAGACTGTAAAAACACTATATATATATATATTATATATATATATATATATATATATATATATATATGACAGAGTGTTATATATCCAACCTGATTACAGTGGTATATCTAAAAATTGAATGGGTTTCTTTGGCTTACTCTGACACAACGAAACTCAAAAAGTGAAGATTTACAGGAAACCATTAGAAATGTTAATTATGTTTAAGCGGTAGCCTGAAAATTCCACCATGTGTCTTGCATTGCTTCTGCAAAATAGCAGTGCGTGTCCTGGTATGTGTGTCTAACCATTTTATATAGCCGAATATCTGCAGTGCAAAATCTATGGCACTGCTGCTTCTGACTGCGAGTCTGATGAGATTTGGATGTCACTACTGTATTTCTTCCTGGAAAATAATCTGCACTGTATTCATCTTCCCGTCTCACTCAAACCATTCAGTTGATATGTGCTTCATCTGTACTGCATTTTGACCAAAAACCCACAAGTCATCAGATGGTTGTGGAGCTCCAACATAAAGCAGGAAAGCCCTGCCCCTACCAAGATGACCATCTCACTATATAGATCAATCAAGGTACACTATATTACCAAAAATATTGGGACGCCTGCCTGTATATGAACTTTAATGGCAACCCAGTCTTAGTCCATAGGGTTCAATATTGAGTTGGCCCACCCTTTGCAACTAGAACAGCTTCAACTCTTCTGGGAAGGCTGTCCACAAGGTTTAGGAGTGTGTCTATGGGAATTTTTGACCATTCTTCCAGAAGCGCAATCATGAGGTCAGGCACTGATGTTGGATGAGAAGGCCTGGCTCGCAGTCTCCGCTCTAATTCATCCCAAAGGTGTTTTATCGGGTTGAGGTCAGGACTGTGCAGGCCAGTCAAGTTCCTCCACCCCAAACTCACTCATCCATGTCTTTATGGATCTTGCTATGTGCACTGGTCCAAATCATTTGGTGGAGATGGGATTATGGTGTGGGGTTATCTTTCAGGGGTTGGGTTTGGCCCCTTAGTTCCAGTGAAGGGAACTCTTAAGGCGTCAGCATACCAAGACATTTTGGACAATTTCATGCTCCCAACTTTGTGGGAACAGCTTGGGGGTGGTCCCTTCCTGTTCCAACATGACTGCACACCAGTGCACAAAGCAAGGTCCATAAAGACATGGGTGAGCTAGTTTGGGGATATCTGAGGTCGCAGTTGGTGTACCTAATAGACGGGTGGTCCTCCAGAATACCTACTATTTCCTTTCAGTCACTGTTTTGGATTGAGTTTTGATGTCATCCATTATGGTTGAGGACAAGGCGTTTTAAACTTTGATTCATTGACACCTAATTTTTATGAGCACAGCAAGCACAAATTCCTTTACACATGTTAAAAAAAAAAGTTTTTTTGGGCGCAACCCTTTGGTAAATGTCTTTTTTGCATGTGTGAACTGTAATATTTTGTTCTGTTGTACGGTCTTATGGCTGCACCATCTTTAATGCATCTTTTAGGGTGTGCCCCCCAAATATCTTGTTTGTCTACTGTATGGATTCTGACCAAATCCTTTTGGGTGAGGAGCACCCCACTCCCTCATTAAGTACCTCTTATTAGTGTCCACTTTTGTCATGGGTGGAGATCTCAAGATTCTCCCATATAGAAGAGTGTATTGCTCTCATGGTTCAGAGAAGCAGGATCTCCCAATCTATGGATACTGTAGGACCCACTAATCATGGGGTACTTTGTCACAGTAAGTGGGCTTAGCACCATATAGCAATATGGTGTGACCAAATCCCCATATTTTTTTTATAACGTTTTTTGAAAGTGTCTAGGTGTTTTTAATAAGCCTTGTTGGATGTCAATGTCTTTTTTGCATGTGTGCGCTGTAATATTTTGTTCTGTTGTATGGTCTTTTGGCTGCACTATCCAATGCATCTTTTAGGGTGTGCCCCCCAAATATTTTGTTTGCCTTTGGTAACTTGACACATATGCCTTTTAAAGCAGCTTACAGGGAGAGCAAAGCATGATAAAGGCCTCAGCAATATGATGATGCTCGTCATTCACACGTCAATGTTCAGGCAGGGGACAACGGAAGCTGAAAAGCTGTAGTGATGAATAGCGGTGGTGCCCTGCCAGCTGGGGAAATAAATAGTGGCTGTTGATTTTAAAAATCTGGTGCAGCTGTGCATGGTAGCCAATCAGCTTCTAACTTCAGCTTGTTCAATGAAGCTTTGACAATAAAACCTGGAAGCCGATTGGCTACCATGCACAGCTGCACACCATTTTTCACTCTTCAGGTTTTTAGTAAATCAACCCCATCATGTACTTGTGTGACTGCAGTCCCCTGTCACCCTAGACAACATGAAGCTGCTTTTCTTCCTAGCAACACTTACCCTCGAGTAGTTCGAGCTGTCACAAGGAGCTGGAGGGCGTTTGCCTGCAACCTCATGTGATGTATAATGGCTATCTGGCGGTTCTCCAGGCCGCTGTACATAAACTCCATCTTGTAGGTTTCTTCCAAGATCTGGAAGGAAAAACAGCCATTAACAAACCCAGGTAAATGAGTCCGATTTCTACCTACCATTCCCACCTCCCTTCCTCATCCCCTCTGTACAGTATACTCCAGGACAAGCCTAAGAATGTCAAAATGTGAAGGCCAAATCAATTAAAAAGTAAAGTAAACCTGTGAGCCTAAGTCTTGCCCACACAAGGTGCCACTGTTCTCTTTATCAGCAAGAAAACCCTCTTCTGTGCTCCCCTCTCAGTGTTACTAAGGCGCTGATGTCTTCATCCCTTGGCTAAGCTCCACCCCCCTGCAGTCATCCGGTCTGGTGAGTGATCCAATGAAAGGCAATGTACCGTTCTTACTAGATAGGGAACTGATATCCCAAGGGGCTTGAGGGCTACTTCAGAAGTCAGGAAAGTCAATGCCTTAGGCTGCGTACACACGACCGGACTTTCCGGTAGAAAAGGTCCGACGGAACGAATCCGTCGGACATTCCGATCGTGTGTGGGCTTCATCGGACCTTTTCTGTCGAAAAATCCGACGGACCTTAGAAATAGAACATGTTTCAAATCTTTCCGACGGACTCGATTCCTATCGAAAAAAACTGTTCGTCTGCATGCTAGTCCGACGGACCGAAAACGACGCAAGGGCAGCTACTGAACTTCCTTTTCTAGTCCAGTCGTACGTCATCACATTCGAAACGATCGGACTTTGGTAGGATCGTGGGTAGGCAAGTCCATTTCGGCGGAACTCCGTCTAAAAGTCCTTCGGAGTTCAGTCCAACAAGAAGTCCGCTCGTGTGTACGCGGCATTAAAGTGGAATTCTAGCCTCCACCTCTCTAGTCTTAAAACCGTCTCATCCCTTCTTCTCCTAACAACTATGCTAACTAACCTGTGTAAGAAAGATGTATAAACTTACCTATTTTTAGGCAACTACAGTCTGGTCATGTGATCTCCTCTGTGTCAGCCAGCACCAGCTGCAAGGGAGAGCGCGCTCCTCAAATGGCTGTAATGCCTGGGAGCAGCGACATCACCCATTGGCTTCAATGGCCTATCCATGGTCAGTGCTCCCTCCTCTCCTTTGAAGCCATGCTGGCTAACACAGGGGAGCCAGATCATATGACCAGCTCGGGGCAGCCTGCAAATTAGTAAGTATATACATCTTTATTACATGGTTTCGTTAGCATAGTTGTTCAGTCTGTGGGAGAGTTAGTTTTAAGGCTAGTTAGGATGTAAGCTAGAATTGCAATTTAAGTATATATAAAAGTGTAAACAGAAAAGGTGCAGGTGGTACCTGCATGGGACCCTAGGCAAGATAGGAGTTGTGCTCCTTTCCGTGCATTCCTTTAACTCACACTATTAAAGATGCAATATTAAAAGGGGAAGTAGGTCCAAAGCTCTTTCAGCCCTACTTCTCCTGGGGATCACAGGAGTGCACTTTCTTCTGCCCTCCCGTGACCCATATTCAGTGTCACTCAGCTGACACAGGCTCTGGAGAGACTTTCAAAGAGAAGTCCAGCCTGGGCACATTTGGCTGGGCTTCTCCTAAGGGTCACAGGAGTGCAGTCCGTTTTGCACTCCTGTGAACCGTTTTTAGCAGAGAGTGAAATCCGCTCTCTGCTGACGTCACACAGATCAGTCCAAGTACCGCATCATTCCGACTCTGGAAGTCTGGATCTGCCAGGTGCCCGGACTGATGGCCGTCTCAGCCTCCCAGCGAGCCACTGAGACTGCCGCCCTCTGCCCCTCTACAGCTCAGCGCTCCAATGAGCGTGGAGGAGCAGAGCAGGAGAGTTGCTGATTGACAGGCAGCAGCTCTCTGCTCGGGGAGGTGAGAGAACCGAGCCATCGGCGGTGTTTGGTGGCTCGGTTCTCAGTGCAGAGACACCGGGGGGGGGGGGACAGATGCAGCATCCACCTAGGTAAGTATGACTGGGTTAAAAAAAAGTCAAACCCATACTACTCTTTTAATGTCCAGATCCACCCAGGTACCTGGATCAGGCGGCTGGCTCAGCTTCTCAGCACACTTTTTAGAGCCTGAGCCGGCCGTTCCCACAGCTTGGCGCTCAAGTAAGCGCTGGAGGGGCAGAGCAGAGAGCCGGTGACTGACAGTCACTGACTCTATGCCCAGTGAGGCCCAAGAACTGAACGATCAGCGGTCTTTGATCGCTCAGTTCTCGGTGTAGAGGCAGCCAGGCATAGAGGTAGCATCCACCTAGGTGAGTATGTGTGTTTGATTGTTTTTTTCTGCTGCACCATCTTTAATGCATCTTTTAGGGTGTGCCCCCCAAACATTTTGTTTGTCTAATGTATGGATTCTGACCAAATCCTTTTGGGCAGGAGCATCCCACTCCCTCATCATTGCTTCTCATTAGTGTCCACCTGTGTTATAGGAGTCCTTTAGTTCTCCCATATAGAGGAATGTATTTCTCCCATCGTTCAGAGAAGCAGGATCTTCCATTCTATGGATAGCGTAGGACCCACAAATAATGGGGTACCTTGTCGCAGTAAGTGGGCTTAAGCACCATATAGCAATAAGGTGTGACCAAATCCCCATATTTTTTGAAAATGTTCAGGTGTTTTAAATAGCCTTGCAGGAGTTAAATGTCATTTTTTTGCATGTGTGCGCTGTAATATTTTGTTATGTTTTATGGTCTTATAGCTGCACCATCTTTAATGCATCCTTTAGGGTGTGCCCCCCAAATATTTTGTTTGTTTTTTTTTTTTTTCTAATCCCGAACTTGTCTTTTTAAGGATGCAATAGGCCATTTTCAGTGTCTGTATCGGGATGGCCACCTAATCAGACACTGACTATCTATAAGCGTATCCACTCATGTAAAGTGACAGGCAGTGCCAAGCTCTGACCAACTGCACTACTCCCTACAGTACTGCAAGAAGACTGTAGTTGGGTCCCTGAACATCCACCACCAATTCCTGCCTCTGAACCTTGTGGATGATCTGGCTCTGGCACTTGGGATCTTGTGGTATCTGCGGTTATTTAGTGATTTTCGGATATGTGGGTGACCACTAGAGAGAGCATTGAAATCTCTCTATAAAACGGGGGTCAGCAACCTGTAGATCGTGATCAAGTGACTGGTAGATTGTGGTCTGTGCTTGCTGATCCACCATTCCAGAGCATAAAACAGAGTGCAATGCAGAGGGACTCCTGCTTCTCTGAAAAGCGATACAAGTGTGTTTGACAGGTGGCGAGGAAGCAATATCTTGCCGCCTCACCACCTGATTTAAACCCATGATTGCCATGCAATGCACTCAATTTAAAACACGGTAGTACAGCAATTAGAGGTTTAAATCCAGGGTGAGGAGGCGACACTCTGCCCCTTGATCTTTGACTTCTCTCATGTTGTTCAGGTAGATCTCTGCCTCTTTAACATCTTGCCGACCAGCCGCCGCAGTTTTCTTGCGCCAGAATGGCACAGCTGGGAGAAACAATGTTACGTAACGTCGCTTCACCCTGTGGCCACTAGGGGCGAACCTGCCCGCTGCTCACCCAAGGAGCTGCTGCGAGTGCCTGGCGGACGCGTTCGTCGCCAGACTCCCGCGAATGCTTGTGGCACACGGAGAACCGGGATCTGTGTGTGTAAACACACAGTTTCCGGTTCTCTGAGGGGAGAAGAGACAGATCATCTGTTCATACAGAGTATGAACAGAAATCTGTCATCTCCTCTACACAGTCCCCTCCTCTCTTCAGTTAGAACACACAGGGAACACAGTTAACCCCTTGATCGCCCCCTAGTGTTAACCCCTTCCCTGCCAGTGACATTTTTACAGTAAATCAGTGCATTTTTATAGCTCTGATCACTGCATAAATGACAATGGTCCCAAAAATGTGTCAAAAGTGTCCGATGTGTCCGCCATAATGTCGCAGTCCCGATAAAAATCGCAGATCGCCATCATTACTAATAAAAAAAATAATAATAAAAATGCCATAAAACTATCCTCTATTTTGTAATCGATATAACTTTTGCGCCAAACCAATCAATATACGCTTATTGCGAGATTTTTCACCAAAAATATGTAGAATATATATCGGTCTAAACTGAGGAAAAAAATTGTTTTTTTATATATTTTTTGGGGATATTTATTATAGCAAAAAGTGAAAAATATTGCGTTATTTTTCAAAATTGTCACTCTTTTTTTGTTTATAGCTCAAAAAATAAAAACCGCAGAGGTGATCAAATACCAGCAAAAGAAAGCTCTATTTGTGGGAAAAAAAAGACGTCAATTTTGTTTGGGTACAATGTACACGACCGTGCAATTGTCAATTAAAGTGACGCAGTGCCGAATCGCGAAAAATGGTTCGGTCATTCAGCAGCCAAATCTTTCGGGGCTGAAGTGGTTAAGGTTGCCAACCCCTGCACTATAAGAAATCGAAAAAAAAAACCCATATTGGCCTATGCAAGGCAAAGCAATAGGTTTACTTTATTTAGCCCTCCGTAACATCTACACTGATCGCTCCCCTGCCACTGTAAATAAAAGAAGAGTCCTATATAAAAACGACAAGCTGCCAGCGTTGTAGGTCCCACAGGACAACTGTGTTATAGCACTGACTGGCCTAGTTGCATATATCCCCATACTGGGTATTTTCACCGGCTTCTGGTGCTGAACAGAGGAGCAGGGAAGCAAAAGAAATTATGGGGGGGGGGGGGAATTACAGCAAAATGACTGCTTTGTCCTCAACAGTCAAATGCACAGGTTTGATTACTGTATATCCTGGTTTCCTGTATATACTAAACATTTATTCATTTAACAGACCTCTATATGAATGAATAGGATTCGGAAACGTCACCTGTTTTACAGCAGCTGCTGTCAAGGAATTCTGCTTCACATAGAGGGGAGCGGCCAGACTCCACAACTTCTCATTCAGTGCCTGAGAACAGCAAAACAGTCATTTATGTGGAAGAAACTAGAGCAAGAAGTCATCAATAAAAGAATATATTTATCATCAGGCTGACACAATGGTGGGCCCTGAGTTTTTTTTGTTTTTTTTTATACTCACCGTAAAATCTGGTAGTTCATTGAAGGACATTAGACTCTGTTCTTTGACATGTGGGTATTTTGCCACATACAGGAGGTTTTAAACACTGAGCACAAATAAAGGCCAGCTCCCTCTAGTGGCTAGATCCCTTTGCATGCACAGAAGTTCAGCCGTAGCAAACAGTGAACAATAAGGGAAAGAAAAAAAAAAAAAAAAAACAACATCTACAATTTCTGCAAACAGGCCAAAAAACACAAAAAAGCACCCAAAACAGAGTAGGTGAGTTGTGCTCTTCAGTGAACTTCTGGAGAAAAGGATCTTACAGTGGGTACAGATGTCTTATTTTCACCCAACATTTATTAGAGGACATACGGCTCTATTACTAATATAAGACACAAACCTTTATGAGAAGCAAGTGACAGCGCAGGTAGGTGGCTGAGAAATCTGCCTTGCCAGCCAGATCAGACTGCAGCTCACCGATCCGCTGGAGATCCCTGTAGAGAAAATAAAAAAATATATATATATATTAGGTACCAGTAATACACCCACAAATAGCAGTCTTCTGCATTACCATTAAAGTGGTGGTAAACTCTATTTACTGGTGGCCCTTGTGTTACTATACCGCATACCTGTGAACTGTAACTCCAATTGAGTAATTAGGACCCAATGATTGTTTGGTTAAAATTTTCTGTCAATTGATATAAGAGTTTTAATTAGAGGAAATTGGTGTTGTGTATAACTTTTTTTTCCCCAGACATATGGATGCATCATCCCCTGAAGAAGTGGCTTTGCACCACGAAACGCGTGGGGTGCACCCAGTTATTTATCATATCCCATTATTGCATGCACCCAAATAAAGATAATATCCTTATATGGAGCTTTATAAACTTTTTGGCTCAATTATATAATTCATATGGAGTTTTAATTTATAAATGGTAACTGGAATGTGTTGCTCTATCAATTTTATGTATATATGGGAATTGGCTCCATCTAATCCTATTATGTATGTGTATATCTATGAACTGGCCTTTACCACTATGTATGTATGTATGAAATGGTTTTATATTTTCTGTTAAATGCTATATGAATTCCAAGACAATAAATATGTTGTATTTTGTAATTCATAGCTGTCTCTCGATTGCCTCACTCAAAGTCCCAAACTTCTTGTTCGTCTATATTGTACCTACAGACAAGCTTACAATGAGGTACGATGAATATCTCCTAAATGTGCACAGGAACTATTGGGGGATATTCACAATTGCAGCAGTGGGTCACATCACCAGTGGATGCGCACTGCACGCTGCATGAAGGGCACACTGAGCGTGCCATTAATACAGGAGTGCTGTGCCACGATCGTGACTCCTGTGCACATGCACAGAAGTGGATTCATTGCGGCTCAACCATTGAGTGGCCAGAGCGTGCAAACCCAGAATGGAAGCCTCGGCAGCAGAGACAGCGGAGGGCTTAGTTTGCCAGGTAAGTTTGCCATAATGTGCTAGAATGAAGTACATACTAGCACGCTATGGCAATAGCCTTCAGAGCGCCCTTTTTATTTATTTATTTTTTTTAAAGAGGAACTGCAGTCTGTTCACATAATTTGTAATAAAAACATCTTTGCCATTCTGAAGCTTCCCTCCAACCACGTTGCATATTATTCTATACATACTGTGATTCTGTACTTGCCAAATATGCTACAGAATTCTCCCTCCACCAAGTAAGGCTGCAGACATTTTAACTGTGGGCAGCTGAAGCTGCTGCCTGTTCACTTCCTGGATTTACAGAGACACACACCTCTCATTGGCTCTCTTATGACTCATCCCCCTCCCTTCCTAGCAAAAACTCTCAGGGGAGAGGGAGAGGGAGAGGGAGAGGGAGAGGGAGAGGGAGAGAGAGAGAGAGAGAGAGAGAGAGAGAGAGAGAGAGAGAGAGAGAGAGAGAGAGAGATGATGTCATAAGCCTAGGCTAATGACCAGACAAGAAACAGGAAGTGAGCTGTATAAGGTATTTACTGGCAGGAAAAAAAAATGTTTTACTATCCAAAGTTAAAACAACAATGGAAAGATGAAAAAATGACTGAAGGTCCGCTTTCAGTTAAGCTGTGAAAATAAAAAAGGTAGAAGCTGGTTGGTTGACATGCACCGCTGCTCCAGATTCTGCCTGCTCCAGTTTTGAGGAGCCTTTACAGTAAAGCACATATTATTTTTGTGTTTTGGTAGTGTAATCATTTTGATCTGACAATTACATGCTTTTGCTTTCATTAAATTTATCATAATAAAAAAGGTAGCGATTTGTAGATTAGGCTTCAGAGGGCACTCTCAGTGGCGGCTCAGGCACATCACTCTCCTTCCCACCTAACAAATGTTAAAGCGGAGTTCTGCCTAATTTTTTTTTTTTTTTTAAATCAGCAGCTACAAACTTTTAAAATAAGGACACTTACCTAGCGGCTTCACTGCCTGGTTCCCTACTGTGAATGCGCAAATCGCGCTGCGCTATCCCACTGGTCCCTGCTGTTTTCTGTGACCCGTGTGTCTCCCAGAAGACAGCAGGGGTGGGGGGGGAGGTGGGAGAGTGGCGTAGACCCCCGAGGGTGGCTCGGGTATCTATGCCCGGAAGTGGGAGCAAAATACCTGTATTAGACAGGAATCTGCTCCCCCCTTCCCCCCTGAAAGGTGCCAAATGTGACACTGGTGGTGGGGGAGGGGGGGGGGGGGACCGGAAAAGCAGAAGTTCCATTTTTGGGTGGAACTCCTTAGGATCTCAGCCATACAGGGAGTGCATGGTTTTCAATCAATCTGCTAAGGCAGGTCATACACGGTTTGAACCTCTGGTAGCTCAGCAGGAACTGGCAAAAAATTCGAACATCGTATGGGCAGACTGAATGTACCAAGTTGATTGATCGATCGATTGATTTGCTTGGGCACAACCAGCATGCCGGTTTTTACCTGCAATTATTGCCAGCGGCTGCTATAACCACTAGCAATAGTCACAGTCTTTTTCCAGCGGGGATGGTGAGGGGTGTTAGCAGGATACAGAAGTTTTTACCTTCACACATAGAATGCATGAAGGTAAAAAAAACGTCAGCCTTTAGGACCACTTTAAACAGATAAAATAAGAGGAAATGAGCATGCATATGGTTATTTTGTCCTGACAGTTTACAAAAAAAGTGTGCTGGGAGCAATGAAGAAGGCGAAGCACAGTAAAGATAAACCATATACACTCCAAGTATAGTGTGTCTGTGAAATGGGATCGTTTGGCTGCATCATGGGTTTAGAAAATTGGTCCAATAATGGCACCCAAGAGATATGTACATGGAGGATGATCTCAGGATGAACTTCTCCCCCCACCCCCCTTTTTTCAAAAGATATTTAAGGCGGATATAACCAAGGGGCTTATTTCTGAGCTATATGGACAGCTATGCAATAGAGCCACTGCTGGTCTGGAGCCCCCTCCATAGACTATTTGATCATTTTTGATAGTTATTAATTTAGTTTTTTTGTTTGTACAATTATAAAAAAATGAAAATAAAATGTATTTCATTATAATGATAGAAAGAGATGGGAGGAGGATATAGGGGAAATAACACAGGAACAGTGGAGGAGGATACTGGAGTTGGGACCGATAATATCGGTTTCTCCTTCACAGAAAGTATCACACTTGATGCTGATGCACAGAGCTTACTATACCCCAAAGAGGTTGTTCATGTATGGCAGAAGAACTGATGCCAATTGCCCCAGATGCCAGGAGACCGGAGATCTCATACATATGGTGTGGAGGTGTCCAAAGTTATTTCACTACTGAACAGGGGTTCTGGACACTATTAATGGGATCTATGGGACAACTCTGGAGATGGAAGTTAGGCTCTGTGTATTGGGATACAAGGAGAAAGCAGGAGAGGGGCAGAGTATGGCAATGTTAAGATGCCTATTTCAAGCTAGGAAATTGATTGTGCTGAGATGGCAGTCTAGGAGACCCCGGCAGTAAGTGAATGGATTAATATTATAAAGGAGACTATATGGGGGAAAAAAAAAGCTTGTTAATATGTATTACAATGTTAAAAAAAGAAAATATACTGGATAATATTTTGAATGTAATGCTTATTTTATATGATATTTTGTACTGAAGAAAAGAAGAATAATAAAAAAAGAAGGATGATCTTCACATGCAATAAAACAGATCTGAACAATGATTGGAACAATCAGCCTGCTTAGAGGATATATTATGCTGCACTTGCCTTTTGTGCTTAGATTGTGAGCTCTTGTGAACAGGGCCCTCTTAACCCTATTGTTTTGAATTGTATTGTAACTGTACTGTCTCTATTTTGAAAAGCACTGTGTAAACTGCGGGGGCTATAGAAAATCTGTATAACAACTGTTAAAAGAAAGCCTCTGTTATGCCACAAGATAATTTCTTACAGCCAGACAAGGAGATCGTGAAATGAGGTGAAAGAAAAACACCAATTTACCGGATAGTATATTCCAGAAGCTCCTGTGACCCCTGGGTCCCCAGATTCTGTAAGCTATGAACCCGCTCCAAGCTGTTTTGTAGAAACTGCTGAGATGGATCCTCGTGGGTGGAGCCAGGTTCTACATCTGGAATCCAAGACGACTTCACTCCTGGCAGCTAAGGCAAAGAAATTGTATAAGTGTTAAATAAAGCCAACCTTTTTTTTTTTTTTTTATATACTAATTGATAATGTTTGATATTTAGTAATTTAGTGGATATAGTTTTTTGTTTGTATAACTATAAAAAATTATTTGATTAAAAAAATAAAAATAAAGCCAACCTGAGCATAGACATCATAAAGCTTCTTTGTCATTGCACCTCAGAAGTGCAGTTCTGCAGAACTAGAAGGTACGATGGGGAGGGGTTGATTTACTAAAGCTGGAGAGTGCAAAATCTGGTCCAGCTCTACATAGAAACCAATCCGCTTCCAGGTTTGTTCCTGTCAAAGCTTAATTGAACAAGCTGAAGTTAGAAGCCGATTGGCTATCATGCACAGCTGCACCAGATTATGCACTCTGCAGTTTCAGTAAATCAACTCCAATGCCCGTTTACAGATGTCAGGGTACACTAGGACTTGGACAAATCCAGGTAGATGGGGGGGGGCACAAGTTAAAAGAGACATGGGCATCATTTCTAAAAAGGTGTGCATTTTATTACTGCTTTAGGCTACAGTCACACGGCCGCATAGATGTGGATAGTTTGTTGCAACCAGAGGAAGCTAAATGCTGCTTCTAGACACAGCAACACTCTGTGCTATGGCTGCATGCAAACTGACCAATTAGATGCAGCTGAGTGTCCTGTCTGTCTCTGGATGTGCTGTCCTGTCTCTCTTGCTATGCTGTGTACTTCTCAGCATAGCAAGAGAGACAGGACAGCACATCCAGAGACAGACAGGACACTCAGCCAGAATCTGAGGTGAAACTGGAATTATAAGGAGTTCGGAAGCTCACACCCTCAGCTGACCTGCTATATACCCATGCCTTTCTGCCAAAACACGAGAGTGTGAGGCATTTTGAGTCGGTGAGTGTTGAATTCAAGGGGAGTGGAGGCACTGACACTAAGTGAATTGGTGGACGTTTTCCAGATATATCACCTTTCCTGCACGGTGGCCTGTCTATGGACTTTATATGGACTATACTACCTGATCTCACCTTTTGATTTATTTGCAATTGATATTGCTGTGTGTATGATACACTTTCACACACACTGTTAGAATTTTCAGTATTTTCACTGGTTTATTGTACACTGAACAGTGTTTCATATAGATCACCACATGCAGTTTTATATTTTTTCATTTTAAATTTATTTTATTTATTCTTGGTATAGATAGATGCACTAGAATCCTTTTTTGGATGTTCTATCACTGTCATTAAGCGCCGCTTATATTGATTCACAGGGGTCGCTTTTTGGGCTCTTGGAATCAATAGGAAGTTTTTTTATACAGTATACAGTGCTGTTAAAAAGTATTTGCCCCCTTCCTATTAGTTTTTTTCTTTCTTTTGCATATTAATCACACTTAAATGATTCAGATCAAACAAATTTCAATATTACACAAACAGAGCGCCCGAGTAAACAAAATGCAGTTTTTTTTAAAATGATGATTTTGTTTAATAAGGGAAAAAAGCTGTCCAAACCTGCCTGGCACTATGTGAAAAAGTAATCCCCCCCCCCCCCTCCTTGCTAAACTGTGAATGAACTGTGATTAACCACATCCTGCTCGGCCCATGGCAAAATAAAGGCCGGGCGGTGCCTCTGCCGTTCTGACTGGACATCACATGACGTCCTTCAGAACAAGATGCTCATGCGCGCCCCCCGGGGGAATGCAGGGCGGCGATCGGCAACACACGCATCTCCGATCACGGTAAAGAGGCTATGACGTAGGCTCGTTACTATGCAATCAGCTGCGTCCAATCACAGCTGATCAGGGTACATAGGAAGTGCCGGTTATCTGCATTCCTCTATCCATACTGACATAGCATGAGTAGAAGAAAGCCAATAATTGGCTCTCCTGACAGGGGGGATTTGCACTGATAATCAGTGCAGTGAATATCCATGCAGCCCCATCAGCGATGCCTTTCAGTGCCCATCATGGCCACCTATCAGTGCCCATAAAGGCTGCTCATCAGTTCCCATGAGTGCCCCCTGTCAGTGCCCATCATTGCCACCTATCAGTGCCCATAAAGGCTGCTCATCAGTGTCACCTATCAGTGCCCATCACGCCACCTATCAGTGCCCATAAAGGCTGCTCATCATTGCCACCTATCAGTGCCCATAAAGGCTGCTCATTAGGGCCACCTATCAGTACCCATCAGTGCCACCTATCAGTGCCCATAAAGGCTGCTCATCATTGCCACCTATCAGTGCCCATACGTGCCACCTATCAGTGCCCATAAAGGCTGCTCATCATTGCCACCTATCAGTACCCATCAGTGCCAACTATCAGTGCCCATAAAGGCTGCTCATCAGGGTCACCTATCAGTACCCATCAGTGCCCATAAAGGCTGCTCATCATTGCCACCCATCAGTACCCATCAGTACCACCTAGCAGTGCCCATGAAGGCAGCTCGTCAGTGGCGCCTGTGAGTGCCCATCATTGCCACCTATCAGTGCCCATAAAGGCTGCTCATCAGTGCCACCTATCCGTGCCTATCAGTGCCCATAAAGGCTGCTTATCAGTGCCACCTATCAGTGCCCATCATTGCCACCTATCAGTGCCCATAAAGGCTGCTCACAGTGCCATCTATCCGTGCCTATCAGTGCCCATAAAGGCTGCTCATCAGTGCCACCTATCAGTGCCCATTTTTGCCACCTATCAGTGTCCATCAAGGCTGCTCGTCAGTGCCACCTATAAGTGCCCATAAAGGCTGCCACCTATCAGTGCCACCTATCAGTGCCCATCAAGGCTGCTCGTCAGTGCCACCTATCAGTGCCCATAAGGGCTGCTCATCAGTGCCGCCTTTTAGTGCCCATCAGTGCCACCTATGAGTGCCCATCAGTGCTGCATATTGCCACCTATCAATGCCCATAAATACTGCTCATCTGTGCCTCCTCATCCGTACCCATCAGTGAAGGAGAAAACCTACTTATTTACAAACTTTTATAACAGAAACTAAGGAAAACTTTTTTATTCCAAAATTTTTGGTCATTTTTATTTGTTTAGCAAAAAAATAAAAACCCCAGTGGTGATTAAATGCCACCAAAAGAAAGCTCTATCTGTTTCACAAAAATGGTAAATATTTTGCTTGGATACAGTGTCGCATGACTGCGCAATTGTCAAAGTGCGACAGTGCTGAAAGCTGAAAATTGGCCTGGGCAGGAAGGGGGTGAAAGTGCCCGGTATTGAAGTGGTTAACCACATTTCTTGAAAAGGGCAGGTAAATTTCACTTTCTGCACCCAGGCCTGATTACCGCCAGCCAGACCTGTTGAATCAAGAAATCACGAAGATCACTTTCACACTAGGGCGGTTTTTAGGCGCTTTAATGCTAGCAATAGCCTCTGCTAAGCGCCTGAAAATTGCCTCCCATTCATTTAAGTGTGACTTTTCACACTGGGGCGGTGCGCTTGGGGCGGACGTTAGGAAAAGTCACGCAAGCAGCATCTTTGGAGTGGGCTGGGATCGCTGTATTTAGCGCTCCCAAAACACTCCTGCCCATTGGAAGCGCCGCAACATGGGAGTTTTTAACCCCTTCTTTGGGGTTAAAATCGCCCCGTTAGCGGCCGAAAAGTGCCACTTAAAAAGCGGTAAAGCGCCGCATTACTACGAAAGCGGCCACGGGCCCAGTGTAAGAGGGGTCTTAAATAGAAGCTGTCTGACAAAGTGAAACACACTAACAGACCTCAAAAAGCCACACATCATGCCATTATCTAATGAAATTCAAGAACAGAGGTGAAACAAAGTAAATGACATGCATCTGTCTGGAAAGGGTTACAAAGCCATTTCTAAGGCCCCTTTCACACTTCCACGACTTGAAAGTCCCGCGATTTCACGGCCACAATTTTGACACGATTTCAGGGAACGCCTGTGTAAACTTGAGGTCCATGGACCTCAACTCGCATTACCGACCCCATATTCCACAATATGGAGGAAGTGACACACTTTAAGGGTTTTATCTCAAGATGCTACGCAATGCTCTTATCAGCCGTCCTGGACAGGTTCCCTCTGGGGGTGGTGAGCAAGTGGGAGAGGGATGTAGACGCCTTTAAGGATGAACAATGGGAGGAGGCCCTACAGGCGGTACAGCTGTGCTCCATGGATGTGGCTCAACACCTCTCTCAGTTACACATTATACTTTACACCATCTAGACCAGTGGTTCTGAACCTGGGGGTCGGGACCCCCTCGGGGGTCGAATGATGATTTGCCAGGGGTCACCGAATCCTGGGCTGTTCCTGAAGCCCGCACCGCACTCCCAGCCTTTTTGCCTCCACCCAGCAGCTCTGTCCCTGGACCGAAGCCGCCCACTCAGCCTCTTCGCATCCGCCCATTCAGTTCATGGCTGGGGGGTAGAGGTCAGCTGACTGTTGAGGAATGTGATGTGGGAGGGGCTGGAGAAGACCCTATCTCCTGATTTCAGCATAGGTTTCACTGTTACGAGACACCACAAAGTCGGAGACACAGTTTGTAACACTGCCTGTGATTATAGTTGCCATTAAAAGTCCCCACTACAGTTCTCAGATCAACAGATGACCTTGATCATGAGCACCTAAGTTGGCTGATCAGAACTCCCCCCAGAATTGCCACCCATTCCCATCTCCCTGCCAGCACTGCCACTCATCCCATCCCCCCCCCCACTAAGGAGTAAGAGAAGGAAAAAAAATAGAGAATACATAGAAGGGAGAGGAAAAAAGAGGGGGAGGAACAAAGAAAAAGGGGGAGAAAGAATAAGAGAAAGAACAAGAAAGATGGCTAGAGAGAGGGATGGGGAAAAAAACAAGAAATTAGGATAGAGAAAGAAAGGAGAACAAAGAGAAAGAGTGGTACATCCTAAAATGTACCATAAGGGGTCTCAATACTGTACGAGTGGAAGGGACTCAGGGAGGGCTAAATGTCCATTAGGGGCGCAAATTACTTGTCTTGCCCTGGGTGCTGACAGCCCACGCTACGAAAATAATTTTACTGTTAGGGGTCCCCACAACTTGGCAAATTTTATCAAGGGTTCCCGGCACTAGCAAGGTTGAGAACCACTGATCTAGACTGTTTAGGATGGGGGTGAGACCAGATTCGGACTGCCCTAGATGTCTGAAGGACCATGGAGACCTTATTCTTTGGTGTCCCAAGCTGCATCCATATTGGACAGGTGTACTGACTACTAATAAAAGAGTGCTCCAAGTCAATGTACCGACAGACCCCAAACCATGCATATTGGGTATTTTGGACGACCTCCCAATTGAAGATTACTCAAAGCGGGCCATTGCTAGAGCCTGGTTTCAAGCTCGCAGGCTCATCCTTTGACGTTGGAAGGCAGTCGACCCTCCAACGGTGATAGAATGGATAACTCAGATGGGTGACACTCTATGGCTGGAGAAGTTTATCTTCCAGCATAGAGGATCGTTTGGCAAGTTTGATGAACTGTGGACGTCCTGGTTGGATACCCCTAGCCTTTCTCCGGTAGATCTAGTATTGGACAGACTACTACGACAATGAAGCTGAACTAGCAGTTTGTGAAGCGGGGAGTTCCTACTAGCTAGATGTTCGGTAATTCCTGAATATATTCCGCATTGGCAGTATACGTAGGTACTGCTTGACCCATATCGTAGGATGTCGTGACGCGATTGCTGCATATATTGAACATGACATTGAATCCTCTGTAACCAAAATTATGACAGATACTGCAGTTTTTTGTATGTTTTAGTTTTCTTTAATAAACTTCTTTTAGAGAAAAAAATATATATATACTTACGTTCAATGCAGGGACGAGGTGCGACAGGCTGTCCCGCAGGTAGGCGTAGTGGCGAAACAGGTGGCCAGTGAACAGGGCTGGCATGGTGGGACAGGTTTTTGCAGCATTAAATATCAAAACCAAAAGAGCTATATCTGGTGAGAAGAGTTAAAGACTTAAAATGTTTTTGTTTTATTAAAGTGATTGTAAAGCAGCCACCCTAGCACCCCCTAATACTGAGGAAGGCCTGTGATTGGCCGATACGCATCTAGAAGGGAAGTGCTGATAGTGATGTCCAGCCAGGTACTGTGTATATGTGGACACGGCGGTGCTACTCTGGAGGTTTATATGTGATTTTAAAAGTTTTTATCTTGTAAGTGCAACTTGTCTGTTTGGGGGCTTTGAATAAATTTGTATACGGAGAACACTATGGTCTCTATACTTATTATTTACATGTTCTGAACTCATGGAATCTTGAGCCAAGCTGGGAGGCGATTCATTTCTTTGGATGTTAATGAGCTGAGTTACCATTAAGAAAAGAGCCATCTGGATTACCCACCATTGATTGGGAAGAGGAAGTGAGAGCAAAGAGCTTGTGGGGAGATCCGCATATGAGTTTTGACTCATCTGGGAGGTGATTTTTACTGGTGGTGGTGTGCACTCCTTTTTAGGACGAACAATGACTGTGGTGGAATTGTGTGGATACACTGATCACAAGAAGATTTCTTCATGTTTTATTTCTTCATTTTTTATTTTATGGACTATTCATTCATATGTAGGATTTATTTATTTTAGAGATTTGCACTTTATATCTATATATAATTTTACACTAGTACTTACCTGAGGTCCATCTCTGTCCAGAGATGTCCACGAGTGCCTTGCCGTCAGACTCTCCTGCCTAATTGGCTAACTAACTTTGATTGACGTGTCTCAGCCAATCAGGAGAGAGAGGTGGCGGGCCGAACCGGGGCTCCATGTCTGAATGGATATAGGGAGCTGTGATTTGGCTCGGGTGCTCCCATAGCAAGGTGCTTGCTGTGGGGGCACTCAACAGGAGGGAGGAACCAGGAGAGCCGAAGAGGGACCTAAGAGGAGGATCGGGGCTGCTCTGTGCAAATCCACTGCACAGAGCAGGTAAGTATAACATGTTTGTTATTTTCATACATACACATATTAGCTTCAATTTAGACAGGAACCAATTGACCTACCAGCATGTCTTTGGAGTGTGGGAGGAAACCAGAATACCTGGAGGAAACCCACGCAGGCACAGGGAGAACATGCCAACTCCAGGCAGGTAGTGCTGTGGTTGGGATTCAAACCGACGAACCTAGTGCTGCTAGGCAGAAGTGCTAACCTCTTAGCCACTGGGCTGCCCAAAATACAGACATTCAAAAAAAATGATAACCTAGATTGACACCAGAGGATCAGAAGTAAAAGGTTTCAAAAGTTATGGAACCTCCAGAGTATAGATTCCAGAAAAGGATCCTTAAAGGAAACCTGTCCTGAGGGAATCCTGGAGCTTTCAACTACTGAGGTCTTCTGCTGAAAGTGCTATTTGCATGGCTATCATGTTATCCCGCTGGTTTTGAAGGTCACTGACCTGAAACAATCATGACTATATAAGAACTTCTGACTTAACTTTTCATTCTGTTCTGGGTTAGTGACTCTGAAATTACTTACAGGAACTGCGGCCGTCCTCCCCATTTTTTTTTTTTTGCCCTGCTTACCTGATGGTGGTATCTACACATTTCAGATACTCATCCATCCAGTAGACCCCGCATTGACCCGCTGAGGACATCTCATGCCTGGCCGCAACTCCGTCCCGCGCCACCATGTTCTCTTCGACGTCATCGAGAGGCCCGCCGGCCCTTTTGGGTTTCTGCGGGTTGGGCCCCTCGATGACGCGACAATAGGCCCGCCTCCTTCTCCTGTTAAGTGAAAGCCTATGCCTCCTGGGGTATGTGATGTACATATCCTGGGAGGCAAAAATGCCCTATTCCTGCAGAGGAAGGGAGGAGGGGGAAGAGAGGCAGGATCTTCCTCAGGAAGCTGAGGGTCCGCTTTAGGCTAATGGGTTAGCAATACAATCAGGCAAGTAACAAGCACAGTGATGGCAGTTACTATTCTTCCCACACTCAGCCATCTTTTGTCTGGTCAATGAGGCCCAGAAAGCATACACTGAAAATGGATACAGGATGGATTGTCCATATCAGGCTCCGGCACGTCAAAGAAAGGGTGGGACCCCAGGAGATCAGGGACCAGCGATAGGACCAGGGTGGGGTGTCTGCTGCCGAGGAACTTCAAACATCTGCAGAACAGGAAATGCAAACAGAGACAGTAACTTTATGCACAGTATACACATGAAAACTGCACTATGACCTATGTCCCTGCTGCGGAAATTTACCCCTGCTTCCTCTCCCAGTGAAAACTGTCACCTGGACATACAGTAAATGGGGGGGGGGAGACACCCTAAATTTGACAATGGTCACTGGAAAAAGGAGGTGAAAAGACAACTCCCAATTTGAATACCTGTTCCAGAGAAAGTTGCCAAGAGATTTCCCCTACTTTGTGCCTAAAACAGAAGGCATCTGCATGTCCCATTTTCATCACATGACCCAAACATAAGATAATTATTCTTAACCACTTCAGCCCCGGAAGGATTTACCCCCTTCCTGACCAGAGCACTTTTTACAATTTGGCACTGCGTCGCTTTAACTGCTAATTGCGCGGTCATGCAATGCTGTAACCAAACGAAATTTGCGTCCTTTTCTTCCCACAAATAGAGCTTTCTTTTGATGGTATTTGATCACCTCTGCCGTTTTTATTTTTTGCGCTATACACGGAAAAAGACCGAAAATTTTGAAAAAAAATGATATTTTCTACTTTTTGTTCTAAAAAAAATCCAATAAACTCAATTTTAGTCATACATTTAGGCCAAAATGTATTTGGCCACATGTCTTTGGTAAAAAAAATGTCAATAAGTGTATATTTATTGGTTTGCGCAAAAGTTATAGCGCCTACAAACTAGGGTACATTTTCTGGAATTTACACAGTCTTTAATTTATGACTGCCTATGTCATTTCTTGAGGTGCTAAAATGGCAGGGCAGTACAAAACCCCCACAAATGACTCCATTTTGGAAAGTAGACACCCCAAGGAAATTGCTGAGAGGCATGTTGAGCCCATTGAATATTCATTTTTTTTTGTCCCAAGTGATTGAATAATGAAAAAAAAAAAAAAAAAAAAAAAAAAAATTACAAAAAGTTGTCACTAAATGATATATTGCTCACACAGGCCATGGGCATATGTGGAATTGCACCCCAAAATACATTTAGCTGCTTCTCCTGAGTATGGGGATACCACATGTGTGGGACTTTTTGGGAGCCTAGCCGCATACGGGGCCCCGAAAACCAATCACTGCCTTCAGGATTTCTAAGGGCGTACATTTTTGATTTTACTCCTCACTACCTATCACAGTTTTGAAGGCCATAAAATGCCCAGATGGCACAACCCCCCCCCAAATGACCCCATTTTGGAAAGTAGACACCCCAAGCTATTTGCTGAGAGGCATGTCGAGTCCATGGAATATTTTATATTTTGACACAAGTTGCGGGAAAGTGACAATTTATTTTTTTTTTTTTTTTGCACAAAGTTGTCACTAAATGATATATTGCTCACATAGGTCATGGGCATATGTGGAATTGCACCCCAAAATACATTTAGCTGCTTCTCCTGAGTATGGGGATACCACATGTGTGGGACTTTTTAGGAGCCTAGCCGCGTACGGGACCCCGAAAACCAATCACCGCCTTCAGGATTTCTAAGGGTGTACATTTTTGATTTCACTCTTCACTGCCTATCACAGTTTCGGAGGCCATGGAATGCCCAGGTGGCACAAACCCCCCCCAAATGACCCCATTTTGGAAAGTAGACACCCCAAGCTATTTGCTGAGAGGCATGGTGAGTATTTTGCAGCTCTCATTTGTTTTTGAAAATGAAGAAAGACAAAAAAAAAAATTTTTTTTTTCTTTTTTTAATTTTCAAAACTTTGTGACAAAAAGTGAGGTCTGCAAAATACTCACTATACCTCTCAGCAAATAGCTTGGGGTGTCTACTTTCCAAAATGGGGTCATTTGGGGGGGGTTGTGCCACCTGGGCATTCCATGGCCTCCGAGACTGTGATAGGCAGTGAAGAGTGAAATCAAAAATTTACGCCCTTAGAAAGCCTGAAGGTGGTGCTTGGTTTTCGGGGTCCCATACGTGGCTAGGCTCCCAAAAAGTCTCACATCCCCGTACTCAGGAGAAGCAACAGAATGTATTTTGGGGTGTAATTTCACATATTCCCATGGCATGTTTGAGCAATATATCATTTAGTGACAACTTTGTGCAAAAAAAAAAAAAAAATAATAATAATTTGTCTCTTTCCCGCAACTTGTGTCACAATATAAAATATTCCATGGACTCGACATGCCTCTCAGCAAATAGCTTGGGGTGTCTACTTTCCAAAATGGGGTCATTTGGGGGGGTTTGAACTGTCCTGGCATTTTATGCACAACATTTAGAAGCTTATGTCACACATCACCCACTCTTCTAACCACTTGAAGACAAAGCCCTTTCTGACACTTTTTGATTACATGAAAAAATTATTTTTTTTTGCAAGAAAATTACTTTGAACCCCCACACATTATATATTTTTTTTAAAGCAAATGCCCTACAGATTAAAATGGTGGGTGTTTAATTTTTTTTTTTCACACAGTATTTGCGCAGCGATTTTTCAAACGCATTTTTTGGGGAAAAAACACACTTTTTTACATTTTAATGCACTAAAACACACTATATTGCCCAAATGTTTGATGAAATAAAAAAGATGATCTTAGGCCGAGTACATGGATACCAAACATGACATGCTTTACAATTGCGCACAAACGTGCAGTGACAACAAAATAAATACATTTTTAAAAGCCTTTAAAAGCCTTTACAGGTTACCACTTTAGATTTACAGAGGAGGTCTACTGCTAAAATTACTGCCCTCGATCTGACCGTCGCGGTGATACCTCACATGCATGGTGCAATTGCTGTTTACATTTGACGCCAGACCGACGCTTGCGTTCGCCTTAGCGCGAGAGCAGGGGGGACAGGGGTGCTTTTTTTTTTTTTTTCTTTATTATTTTTTTGCTTTTTTAGCTTATTTTAAAACTGTTCCTTTCATTTTTTTTTTTTTTTAATCATTTTTATTGTTATCTCAGGGAATGTAAATATCCCCTATGATAGCAATAGGTAGTGACAGGTACTCTTTTTTGAAAAAATTGGGGTCTATTAGACCCTAGATTTCTCCTCTGCCCTCAAAGCATCTGACCACACCAAGATCGGTATGATAAAATGCTTTCCCAATTTCCCAATGGCGCTATTTACATCCGGCGAAATCTAAGTCATAAAAAGCTCGTAGCTTCTGGTTTCTTAGGCCATAGAGATGTTTGGAGCCACTCTGGTCTCTGATCAGCTCTATGGTCAGCTGGCTGAATCACCGGCTGCATTCTCAGGTTCCCTGTTGAGACAGGAGAGCCAGAGAAAAACACGGAAGACGGTGGGGGGGGGGCATTCTCTCCCACTGCTTGTAAAAGCAGTCTAGAGGCTAATTAGCCGCTAGGATTGCTTTTACATGAAAGCCGATCGCTGGCTGAAAAGAATGATACCAAGATGATACCTAAACCTGCAAGCATCATTCTGGTATAACCACTCAAAGTCGTGAATGCTGTACCTGAAGACAAAAATATGGTTAACAATAAAGCACAGTAAACGGTAAAGTATAAAAAATTGCAGACCTGAAAAGCAAACATGATAAAACATAATAACAATAAAACATTGCAGAATAGAATACAGTAAAAAAGAGCAGAACAATAGAGAGAATAGAGAGAGAGAGAATAGAGAGAGAACAATAAAACGACAACTATTATTTTTTATTTTATATTTTTGTTTGTGTTTTTTTTTTTTTTTTTTTTTACACTTTTTTTGTAACTGTAACTTTTATAACTGTAACCGGTTCCAAGTTCGGGTCTCTCAAAATGCGATGGCATCTTGGGAGACCCTGTGAAAGTGTGCCTAGTCTGTGCAATGCTGTACCCTACGCTAATACTCAACTAGTGAATGGTAGCGTTCAAAACATTCACCAATGCAAAGACCAGGATTGTCAGGACAGGAGGGACAATAATAGCGGGTGTCACGCCTATATCCGCGCTTGCTGCAGACACAACATCTTTTTTGGGGGGGTTCGTTGGGTAGGGGTACTCGGGAGGACATAAAGAAAATGCCTCTCATGCAGCCGACTGCATTTGGTTGGGGATGTGAATGGGGGAAGTACGGGCGCTGCAGAAGTGGTGGGTTCCCAATTAGGATTGGCGAATGCAGCAGGAAGGGCACTATGGGCATGACGGGCCTGTGTTTGTCTTCTTGGTGGCAGCGGGACACTACTTGTGCTTGCCACCTCACCAGCTTGAACTGCACTTATGGGACTCGCCACGTCACCAAGTGTTACTGCAGTGCTGGTTTGACTACGACCGGGGTGTACTAGGCCGCTGGCGCTTGCCAGTTCACCAAAACGCTACCAAAAAAACTGTTAACGATCGCAGGGATCAGGCCTGACTCTGCGAATGCTGCAGTTATGCATTTAGTGTTTTGTAAGTGACAGTGATCGATCGATACTGCACTTGGGTGGGCTGGGCTGGGCCGGGCGGAGGGGCAAAACGCAGGTGCTAGCAGGTATCTGTGCTGATCCCGCTAACACTGCGTTTTTGGGAACCCTAAACTGCTGGGGACGCCAGTATAGATCTGATCGGATCAGATATTGATCAGTTCAGATACTATACCACTAAGGGAGGCGTATGCTGCGTGCGTGGGTGTTAGCGCTACTGGCACTAACCTGACGCTGCCTGGGGCTGGTGCTTGCCAGTTCACCAAAACGCTACAAAAAAAACTGTTAGCGATCGCAGGGATCAGGCCTGACTCTGCGAGCGCTGCAGTTATGCGTTTAGTGTTTTGTAAGTGACAGTGATCGATCGATACTGCACTTGGGTGGGCTGGGCTGGGCCGGGCGGAGGGGTAAAACGCAGTTGCTAGCAGGTATCTGGGTTGATCCCGCTAACACTGCGTTTTTGGGAACCCTAAACTGCTGGGGACGCTAGTATAGATCTGATCGGATCAGATATTGATGCGTTCAGATACTATACCACTAAGGGAGGTGTACGGTGCGTGGGTGTTAGCGGTACTGGGACTAACCTGACGCTGCCTGGGGCTGGTGCTTGCCATTTCACCAAAATGCTACCAAAAAAACTATTAGCGATCGCAGGGATCAGGCCTGACTCTGCGAACGCTGCAGTTATGCGTTTAGTGTTTTGTAAGTGACAGTGATCGATCGATACTGCACTTGGGTGGGCTGGGCCGAGCTGGGCGGAGGGGCAAAATGCAGGTGCTAGCAGGTATCTGGGCTGATCCCGCTAACACTGCGTTTTTGGGAACCCTAAACTGCTGGGGACACTAGTATAGATCTGATCGGATCAGATATTGATCTGTACAGATACTATACCACTAAGGGAGGCGTATGCTGCGTGCGTGGGTGTTAGCGGTACTGGCGCTAATCTGACGCTGCCTGGGGCGACGCATATCACCGTCGGGTGATCAGGGGGCTAAACCTTTATTCGGTAATAAACGCAGGTGCCCTGACACTATAAAAAATAAACAAACTAACCAGCGTCACCCGTAACGGTTATACAGTGATCAGTGGTGAAAGGGTTAACTAGGGGGCAATCAAGGGGTTAAAACATTAGGTAGTATATGGGGGTCCCTGTCGCTATAAAACGCTGACGGCGAACCTAAATATTTACGTCCCTAACTAGCGTCACCAGCGACACTAATACAGCGATCAGAAAAATGATCGCTTAGCGACACTGGTGACAGGGGGTGATCAAGGGGTTAAAACTTTATTAGGGGGGTACCCTAGACCTACAGGGGGCCTAACACTCACTGCCCTGACACTGTAACTGTCACAAACTGACACCAATACAGTAATCAGAAAAAAAAAAAAAAAAAAAAAAAAAACCTGCTTGGTGTCAGTTTGTGACAGGGGGGGGGTGATTGGGGGGGGATCGGGGGGCGATCGGGGGGGGGATCGGGGTGTTTAGTGTGCCTGGCATGTTCTACTGTGTGTAGTGTGTTGGTGCACTTACATTGCAGTCTTCTCTCCTCGGCCCGGAACGGAAAATACCGAGCCGAGGAGAGATGACATCATTTCCTCTGCCTCTGTGTACAATACAGAGGCAGGGAAATGATCCCATTGGCTGAGAGCGATCGCGAGGGGGGGGGCCACGAATGGATGGCCTCCCCCTCACCTCCGATCGCCGGGGGAGATTTGCCGACCGCCGCAGGCACCAGGGGGGGGTCCGATCGGACCCCCCACCCGCGGGCAGGCAAGGACGTACATATACGTCCTTTTGCCTGCCCGTGCCGCTCTGTCGACGTATATAGTCGTGCGGCGGTCGGCAACTGGTTAAAGCTGAACTCAGGGAATTCAGCTACTTTGTAAAAATGTGCTGGATTATTAGGGTTTAAGTATAGTTACATAGGTTGAAAAAAAAGACACAAGTCCATCTAGTTCAACCATAAAAATAAATAAATAAAAAATAATATCATACAATCCCATATACACAATCCTGTACCCATAGTTGATCCAGAGGAAGGCGAAAAACATTGCAAAGCATGATCCAATTTGCTGCAGCAGGGGAAAAAATTCCTTCCTGATCCCTGAGAGGCAATCGATTTTCCCTGGAACAACTTTACCTATAAATGTCAGTATACAGTTATATTATGTACATTTAGGAAAGTATCCAGGCCTTTCTTATGGCAATCTACTGAGCTGGCCAGAACCACCTGTGGCGGGAGTCTATTCCACATTTTCACAGCTCTTATTGTGAAGAACCCTTTCCGTATTTGGAGATGAAATCGTAATTGTAAAGTGAATAACTCAACACCAAGTTCACTATATGGACCCCTTATATATTTATACATGTTGATCATATTCCCCCTTAATTTCCTCTACCCAAGAGAGAATAAATTCACTTCCTCAAATCTTTCCTCATAGCTGATCTCTTCCATGCCTCTTATCAGTTTGGTTGCCCTTCTCTGCACTTTCTCCAGTTCCCTGATATCCTTTTTGAGATCTGGTGCCCAAAACTGAACTGCATATTCCAGATGAGGTCTTACTAATGATTTGTACAGGGGGGGCAAAATGATATCTCTCCTAATACAATAAAATATTTTGCTCACTTTGCAAATTGCAGCTTGGCTTTGCATGTTATTATTGAGCTTGCATGCCACCTTATAGACATATTTCTTTTATTTACAGTTTACCTTTTTTTTTATTTTTTTATTTTTTGGGCTTTCCCGGAAGCATAAGTATCACTAGTTCTGGTGCGCCAATGCTGGACCCTCTGTTGTCAATTCCTGAGGCTGCAGAGCACTCCAAATAGGCGCTTTGTGAACTCATTCACAAAATACAAAGACTTCTGTGAATGAACAGCGGAGGGGAGAGGCGGGCAGAGATGCCGTGTGTGAGAACATGCTGTCTCTTCTCTCAGAGCCCCAGAAGAAGTGATAACTGTAATCCAGGAGCGCTGTAAAACTGCCAATTTATAAATGAAAAGAGGTAAGTCAAGGAGGAGGCATGCACAACAGAACATAACTCACTGAATGCCGGCACATTTTACAAAGCGGCTGAATTCCTGGAGTTCGGCTTTAAAAGTAGAACTGAAGGCAAATCATAAAAAAAAAACACTAATCTAATACAGTAATTTAATTCAAATCTCACGTTGTTGTCTGTGTATGTGACAAACCAATAGTAGGGTCAGTGCTTACTAGCTAAAAACTGAGTCAATCCTAAGTGGCCATCACTTCATTCAATAAAGTGATCACTCTTCTGCACTCCCCCAAATATCCTGTGGCATGGCCATTGACGAGGGGGTACCACCTTCCCTCCTGTATGGGGCCCAGGCCCTATAAGTTCAACAGGAGGGCCTAGAAAAACAGGAGTGAGCGCAATTACTGGAACGAATCCCCCTGTGGCCCTCCCTGTGCTTACAATGCTTCAGTTTGTGAACAGGGAGGCTCTGTACAGAGGGCTTCCTGTTCATTCACTGTAGCTGAGGCTGCAGAGAGAGGATTGAGGATTCTTTGTCCTCAATCGCTTGCTCTGTCTCAAAAGTGAGACATTGCGTGTGTGTGTGTGTGTGTGTAGACCAGGGTTGCACCGATACTAGTATCGGTGCCGATACCGAGTATTTGCACAAGTATCGGTACACATGCAAATGCACCGATACCTGAAACCGATAGTTTCAGATACTTTCAGGCTCAGTTCTTTGAGCTGTCAGTGGGTCTCCCCTGTTGACAGCTAAAGTGTTAAAGAAGTCCAGAAATTGGAGCTGTGAAAAAAAAATTTAAAAAATAAAAAGCAGCCAGCAATGTTTATTAACAACACTGCTCAGAGGCTGAAGCACTAAAATAAAAAGAAACATTGTTTCTTTTTGTATCTTTAACCATTAATTTACTCTAATCAGCCTTAATTAACTCCCTATTCGCCTCCATTTAATTATTATTTTCCTGTTTTTTTTTTATTTTTATTTTGTTCACGTCTATTTTATAAACGATAAACAATTAAAACTTTTTTTTTTTATTTGCTTTGTTAGCGAATATTTTTGCACATATTTATAATATATATTTACCACATTTCACATTGAAAAAGCGCAAAATTAAAAACAAAAATCAATTTATTTCATTTGTAAATAACTTTTCAATGTTTTGTACCATTGCTGACAGCTGAAGTGAAAACAAAACAGTTGCGGTAGGTGTCGGTAATTGGTATGGTCGAGTACTAAAAAAAAAAAAATATTGGTACTCGTAAAAAAAAAAAAAAAAAATAGGATTTTTTAAAACAGCTTACCTGTAAAATCCTTTTCTTTCGAAGGACATCACGGGACACAGAGCCACAGTAATTACTGATGGGTTATATAGGTATCACTGGTGATTGGACACTGGCACACCCTATCAGGAAGTTCAACCCCCTATATAATCCCTCCCCCTTGCAGGGATACCTCAGTTTTGTAGCCAAGCAATATAGTGTATTAGAAGAGGGGCGGGACCTCTGTGTCCCGTGATGTCCTTCGAAAGAAAAGGATTTTACAGGTAAGCTGTTTTAAAAAATCCTATTTTCTTTCTCGAACATCACGGGACACAGAGCCACAGTAATTACTGATGGGATGTCCCAGAGCAATGCTACCTGAGGGGGGGGAAACCACGACCAAGTAGGGTGCAATCAGACCTGAGGACCCTGTACCGCTGCCTGCAGCACACTACGCCCAAAGGCGATATCCTCATGCCTTCTCACATCCACCTGATAGAATCTGGTGAATGTATGAACTGAAGACCAGGTTGCGGCCTTGCAGATTTGAGCCATAGAGGCCTGGTGATGCACTGCCCAAGAAGCACCAATAGCCCTTGTGGAATGTGCCCTGATCTGAAACGGAGGAATCTTCTGTTTCAAACCGTAAGCTTGAATGATCAACTGTCGAATCCATTTAGAAATGGTAGCTTTTGACGCTGCCTGTCCTCTATTGGGACCCTCTGGCAGCACAAACAAAACATCCGTCTTGCGGATCTGAGCAGTTGCCCCTAGATAGGCCTTAACTGCTCTTACTACATCCAACGAATGTAGAGATCTCTCTTCCGGGGAACAGGGATCTGGAAAAAAGGAAGGTAGAACAATGTCTTGGTTTAAATAAAAATCAGAAACCACCTTCGGTAAAAAACTAGGATGAGGGCGTAGTACCACTCTATCCTTGTGTATAATCAAATAAGGCTCCTTACAGGAAAGAGCTGCTAATTCTGATACTCTTCTAGCAGAAGAGATGGCCACCAGAAAAATTAATTTCCTTGTCAACAAGACCAAAGGAATCTGACTTATTGGTTCAAAAGGCTGTTTCTGTAACACAGCCAGGACCAAATTCAAGTCCCAGGGGTTTAGGGGCGCTTTAACCGGAGGATTAAGACGCATCACCCCCTGCATAAAGTTTCGGACCAAAGAATGCGAAGCAAGTGGCCGCTGAAATAATACTGATAAAGCAGAGACCTGGCCCTTGATGGTACTCAAGGCCAGCTTCATCTCTAATCCCATCTGTAGAAAATCAAGGATTCTACCTATGACATATTTCCTGGGATGCCAACCTCTGGATTCACACCAGGTTATATAAGCCTTCCAGACTCTATGATAAATCATCCTGGAAGCTGGCTTCCTTGCATTAATCAAGGTAGATATGACAGGACCTGAGAGCCCACGACTCTTCAGAACGTGGGTCTCAATAGCCAAACCGTCAAATTTATCGTTTGTAAGGCAGGATGGAACACTGGACCTTGAGATAACAGGTCTGGGCGTTCCGGTAGTGTCCACGGGGAACCTACCGTCATCCTTACTCTTTCTGCATACCAAGTCCTTCTGGGCCAAGCGGGGGCCACCAGAAGTACCGACTTCCTTTCTTGCCTGATCCTGCGAAGGAGTCGTGGTAGTAGCAGAATAGGCGGGAATGCGTAAATCAGTGAGAACCGATGCCACGGAATCACCAACGCATCCGTCCCGCATGCAAGAGGATCATTTGTCCTTGCCACAAATCTGTCTGTCTATCTTTTTGTTGAATCGGGATGCAAAGAGATCTACATCTGGAACCCCCCATCTTTGGCATATGGCCCAAAAGACGTCGGGATGCAGAGACCATTCCCCTGGAAGTAACTGCTGGCGACTTAGATAGTCCGCCTGCCAATTCTCTATTCCCGGGATGAAAACTGCCGATATGCATGGCACATGCATCTCTGCCCAGACTAAGATCTGGTTCACCTCTTTTTGAGCAGCTCGGCTCCGGGTGCCTCCCTGATGATTGACATAAGCCACTGCTGTGGCATTGTCGGACTGGATCCTGACCGGACAACCCTGTAGCCTGATAGTCCAGGCCTTTAGAGCTAGATGTATCGCCCGGATCTCCAGAATGTTGATGGGTAAGGTCCTCTCTGTCTTGGACCATACCCCTTGGACCGCAGCCTGTTCCAGAACTGCTCCCCAACCTGACAGACTGGCATCTGTTGTTACCACCGTCCAGGTAACCAGTAGAAAGGATTTCCCCTTCTGCAGGTTTTCGGGTATGAGCCACCAATTGAGGCTCTGACGCACCGCATGCGACAGGTGCATCGGAAAGTCTAATGCCTGAACCTTCTTGTTCCAGGTCGACAGAATACTGTGTTGCAGCATTCTTGAGTGAAACTGAGCATAGGGAACTGCTTCGAATGAAGACACCATCTTCCCTAGTAGCCTCATACAAAGGCGGACTGAGGGACCCTTCTTGGTCCTTACTGTCAGAATCAGCTCTCTCAAAGCAGCGATCTTTGCCTGGGGTAGAAATATTTCTCCTGGCTTGTATCTATAATCAGACCTAAATACTCCAGTCTTCTTACTGGTTTTAGGAAAGACTTTTCTAAGTTTAGGATCCAACCCAGGTGTTCTAGATACCTGACCGTGGTCCTCAAGTTTCCATTCAAAGAGGCTACGGACCGGTCTATCAAGAGCAGGTCGTCTAGGTATGCTATGACAGCTATACCCTGAGCCCTTAATCTGGCCAGAGGAGGAGCCAAGATCTTTGTGAACACTCGAGGTGCAGTGGCTATCCCGAAAGGCAGAGCCACAAACTGGAAATGGCGCCCTCCTACCTCGAAGCGCAGAAACTTCTGATGAGCAGGAAAAATGGGCACATGCAGATATGCATCTCTGATGTCTATTGATGCCAGAAATTCTCCTCCCTGCAGGGTGGGAACTACTGTTCGAATTGATTCCATGCGGAAGGATTGAATCCTTAGGAATCGGTTCAGATCCCTTAAGTCCAAAATGGGCCTGACATCCCCATTTGGCTTTTGGACCGTAAAAAGGTTGGAATAGAAGCCCAATCCCTGGTCCTTTGCGGGAACTATCATAATGACCTCCTGCGACAAAAGTCGCTCTAACGCTAGAAGGAGCGACTGCTTCTTCTCTGGGTCTCTGGGAACATTTGATCTGAGGAACCGAGGAGAAGGGAATTCCTGAAACTCCAGCTTGTACCCTAAGGTTACCGTGGAGATTACCCATCTGTCCTGGAAGTCCTCGTGCCAGAGCTATGAGAACTGTCGCAGTCTTCCCCCCACTCGAGTGAGCGGGGGTGCCCCCTCATGCAGAGGTCTTAGTGTTTTGCCTAGTAGGCTTCTTTCCCCAGGACTTCTTTTGTCCCTGGGGTTGACTCTTGTCTCTGGACCCCGATGGAGGCGGCCGTCGAGACTGCCTGGAGGCAGAAGCCCCCGGCGCTAGGGAAAGAGTCCGTTTGAAAGAGGGACGCTTACTCTTCTTCTTGACAGGTAAGAGAGTGCTTTTCCCACAAGAGATTCTCTTGATATAGTTATCCAAGTCCTCTCCAAACAACCTTGCACCACGAAATGGAAACCCAGCCAGTAGCTTCTTACATGGTGCTTCGGCTGACCAATTTTTCAACCATAGGATTCTACGTATATGCACCAACCCCAGTGAAAGACGGGAGGTTTGCACGATAGAATCTCTAATGGCGTCAACCACAAAGCATAAGGCCGCTGGAAGGTTAGCAAACCCCTGGGCCTGCTGTTCAGGTAATACTTTGATGACCTGCTTAACATGGACTCTTAAGTATTGACAGACTCCAATCGCTGCTACTGTAGGTTGGGCCACTGATCCTAAGGAGAAAACATCCTTCAATAGGGATTCCATCCTTTTATCTACAGGATCCCTGAGCATCTGAGCATTGTCTACAGGACAAGTCAGGCTATTATTTACGGAGGAAATGGCGGCATCAATAGCCGGTATTCCCCACATTTTAATAAACTTTTCTTCCATCGGATAAAGTGTTGAAAACTTTCTCGGCGGAAAAAAACGTTTGTCTGGGTGATCCCACTCAGAATAAATAAGCTTTTCAAGTAAAGTATGAACAGGAAAAGCATGTGCTGCTTGGAAAGGTTTCAGTGACCCCAAAGCAGAAGAGGATTCTTTAGCAGTTTCAGGTATGGGCAACTTAAATGTGGAGCAGACCAATCCAGTGAGGATCTGCACTAAGACTTTCTCCTCTTGGGAAGTCGCAGAGGGTCCCTCTCCACCTGATTCCTCCGAAGAGGAATCATCCGTCCCATCCTGATCCTCTGAAAGGGATTCATCTCCTTTATCCCAGAGCTCCTCTGTCTGAGGGTCTTGGGGAACAGAGGAAAGCCTAGTGCGTTTTCTTCCACTGAGTGAAGACGTAATCACGGCCATTAATCTTTCCTCTAGACCATTAATGGTTGAGGAAAAAACCTCTTGTGTAATATATACAGGGGCTGAAGTGCCAGAGGCAGGTGTAGCCCCTGACCCCGATGGCTCTCCCCGGCTAGCCGTCCCTGGCCCATCTTTAGGGGGGGAGGATGCAGCCGACAGGGGGCCCTCAGAACCTGAACGACATCCCCTAGTGTCTCTGGTTCCTGGGGTGCTTGAACCTCCTCTACCCATAGTGCAAAGCAACAAGGTGTGAGGTATACAAATGAACACTGCCCGCTGAGCGATGTAGTCTGGCTAAAAGCCTTGCTACCCAATGCTCAGTCTGGTGTTACTTCAGTAAATGCTGCCTAGGAGAATGCCTGTGTCCCACCTTACATGCGACCGTCAGCTCTGTGTCTCTCAGAAGGCTGAGTGCACCTGTACAGAGTGCCTTTAATAGCCTGCAGCTGGCCTGAGTGGGAGTCTAAGCACTCTGTGCTGACGTCCCGCCCCCTCCTCTACCGCCCCCCCCCCCTCGAGTTTTGAAAAAAAACGAGTGCTTCCCGCACTGCCGACTCTCCTGTCATGCTTCTGGAGAAAGGCTGGGGATGGGGGGGGGGGGGGAGGCTGGTAACAAGATCTGCCTGAACGGCTATCTTCAGAGATGGTGGCCATTAGGCCGCAGAGCCCGGGTGGTATAACCACTTTCTAGACCCCTGTGGCCCCTCTCTAGCCTGGGGGGGGGGGGGGGACATTCAAACATGAGAAATCCCCCCTTCCACCTTACCTGTTTGCAGCCTGCTTGAGACGCTGGGACATAATCAGCGATTAAAACACCTGAGACAGACAGTCAGCATGTGCAGGTTTGTGCTCTTGGCAGCCCCACAATAGGTCACAATAGGCATAGCATGCATTTACCTTAAAGGAGAAAAGCCACTAGAACTCAAAAATTCTGTGGAATCTCCTCTTACCTTATCCGGCTGCAGGGTGCTGTTTACACAGACCCAATCTTCACCTCTCACGGTGGGCTCCGTTTGAAAAAACCGTCATAGACTGGGGCCCCCTACGAATAGGGGGATCCAACAGTTCTGGGACCGTAAAGCACCTCGCCAGAAATTAGGAAGTTTAAAGCCATTTTCTGATCTGCGGGGTCCAGCTCTCTAAAAAGAGAAGCGTTACGGGTAAAACCTCGTTTCTTCGGACACGAGGCCCGGGTACCATTCAATTCGGCCATGAAAAGACACTTTGAATGGATCCGGTTCGCCTGGCTTGCCCCAGTATAGGATCTTAGGATATTCCCTTTGGAGCTCAGCACAGGACATCTTTACACGTCCATCACCTAAGACACTGGCGTAAAAACTGAGGTATCCCTGCAAGGGGGAGGGATTATATAGGGGGTTGAACTTCCTGATAGGGTGTGCCAGTGTCCAATCACCAGTGATACCTATATAACCCATCAGTAATTACTGTGGCTCTGTGTCCCGTGATGTTCGAGAAAGAAAAAAAAAAAATGGTATCGGTGCATCCCTAGTGTAGACCCTTGATATTTCACTAACCCAATCCCACGACTGTTAGAAAAAAAAAAAGATTAAAAAAAAATAATAATAAAAAAAAAAACATTATGGCTGGGTTCACACCTCCGACTGATGCGGCTCACAGCAGGGGGTCCAGTTCGTCCCTGTTCTCCATTTCAGGGAGGAATCAGGGCCAAATTTTTGCCCGAATTCGGCCCTAAGCACTCTTCTGCAAGCTGCTCCGCAGCCGCAAAACAGAGATATGTGAACCGGCTCCATAGAGAGCCGGTCACAATCTCCCGACCTGCGAATTGGATGTGGAGAAATCCACATCCAATTCGCATAGGTGCGAACACAGCCTTAGGGCTCATTCTGATAGGTATTTTGGTTGCATGAATGAGTGGTTTGCTCATAAGGCTAAAGCCGCCCGTTAAGCTTGGTTCACTGTTCTTGTCAGCTAGGCTGTATGTGGCCCCCCGTGATTTCTAACAGCAGACCTGTCCTGTGGTCACAGTTTACTTCCAATGGAGTTTTTAGGACTACATCCTGATCAATGCACCTAATACTGTCACGTGATGAAGATCAACACGGAGGAACTTCCAACTCTTCCTAGTAAAATGCCTATTACCTCCTTAATCCAGCCCTGTACACAACGATCAGCCCATCAAATGTTACGTCCCTGTAATCAGATCTGGATGTACAAAAAAAAATAAAAAATAAATTGTGAGCCTATTTGTATGATAGTTACTTCCAGATGGAGTCGCGGTCGGTGGGATATCTGGACATGTTCTTGAGAAGCTCCGCCAGGGCCATGTTAATGCATTCTTTAGTTGACACATTGGTGCAGCACAGCAGTTCATGCAAGGCCTCTCGAATGTCACGGGAAGAGTCCTACAAGAAAAAAAAAGGAAAGCATGGCGGATCGGTCAGAGATTTTATTTTTACCCCTTTTTTACACATATACCATTTACTTATATTTTTTCTTTCCCGATTTGCATTAAATATTTCTAAAAAAATATTCCACATGCCCACACACTGCCAAGGGTGCGTCCCAAAAGTTATCCCCCCCCCCCACCCCCGTTTCAATGGTTTCCATTATTTAATGCCATTTCCAAACTTAATTGTTATATCAACAGTTCAATGATCACACCAATGTTCTGTGAGCTGTACTGTAGATGTGAACATCATTTCAGGTGTTGCCCAAGATCTCAAACTTTTTGCCAAGGGTTCCTCCAAAGTAGGGCTGGGAGATTTTCTAAAAAAAAAAAAAAAATCTGCGATTTTCTTAAAAAGAACTCGATTCACGATTCGAATCGAGTTTTTTTTTTTGGACAGCAAAATTTTTTCTCAGTTTAGGCCGATATGTATTCTTTTACATATTTTTGGTGAAAAAAGAAAAAAAAAAAAAAAAAAAAAAAAGCGCAATAAGCAGCATTGTCATCCTAGGACATGAAGTATGCCAGGACTACAGAACATCCCCCTCTCTTCTCCATAACACAGGTGGGAGGTGTTTTGTCCTTGCACTCCTTATGATAAAATGTTTACACGAATGATTACACTACAGAGTGCACAGGGCAGTGCCGGATTTATAGCAGGATTAATGCAGAATTCCAGGCATGTTACCCTCCCGGATTGCTCCCTTGCAGTAATGTGAGCACAGCCTGTGTAATGATACACCACCCTGATGGGCACATACACTATATTACCAAAAGTATTGAGACTCCTACCTTTACTCGCACATGAACTTTAATGTCACTCCAGTCTTAGTCCGTAGAGTTCAGTATTGAGTTGGCCCACCCTTTCCAGCTATAACAGCTTCAACTCCTCTGGGAAGACTGTCCACAAGGTTTATGAGAGTGTCTATGGGAATGTTTGACCATTCTTCCAGAAGCACATTTGTGAGGTCAGGCACTGATGTTGGACGAGAAGGCCAAGCTCGCAGTCTCCGCTCTAATTCATCCCAAAGGTGTTCTATCGGGTTCAGGTCAGGACTCTGTGCAGGCCAGTCTAGTTCCTCCACCCCAAACTCGCTCATCCATGTCTTTATGGACCTTGCTTTGTGCACTGGTGCGCAGTCATGTTGGAACAGGAAGGGGCCATCCCCAAACTGTTCTCACAAAGTTGGGAGCATGAAATTGTCCAAAATGTCTTGGTATGCTGACGCCTTAAGACTTCCCTTCACTGGAACTAAGAGGCCAAACCCAACCCCTGAAAAACAACCCCACACCATAATTCCCCCTCCAATGATTTGGGGAAGTTCCACTTTAAGTCTCCCTCCCCTCCCATATTTGGCATATTATTTTTTGGGGGGTGGGTACCTACCTATGACAGGTACCAGCTCCCATCTCTGCTAGTATCCAAGTGGAATTTCTCATCTACCTCCCCACAGTCTTCCTGGAGACATCACAAGTTCCAGAAGACTGCAGGCCCATTCACGGGCAACCGGCTGCCCACAGTTAGGATGCCAGCGCTGGGAACTCAAAGGCTAGTGAAGAGTTAGCCCGGGTGAGGACGGGGCTGGAACCCTGGACAGGTAAATGTCCATTTATTAAGAGTCAGTAGCTACAGTATTTGTAGCTGCTGACGTTTAATTTTTTTGGTGTCCAGACTGAACCTCTTCTTTAAGCTGGTGTTCCACTTTAACGGTATTTGTGCATATATCAAACAGTTATAACAAACGCTTTCAATGGTTTCTTTAACAGACCGAGGGGGTACAAATTAGTAGGGTTCAAATAAACATTAGGTTCCAGTATGACAGACCAGCCTGAACGAGCATGTTGGGCGTTGTACTTCTTCATTGTTTGGATTATTGCTGTCAACCACCTGCCCCAATCTCTTACCTCCAGTACGGCCAGGATTGTGTCCAGCTGGTCCTCCCGCAGGGTAATGTTGTCAGAGATCTTACGCATGGTGTGGATGGACTGCAGTCTTACTTCTTCTATCTCATCGTTGAACATGTCCACCAGGAAGTCCAAACATTTCTCTGCGAATGGTGGGGAGGAACGAGCCAGCAGACACAAGGACTCCACCGCAGCGATCCTCACCTCTGCAGAGACAGCACAGGACAGATTGTTTATAAGAGACTCGAATGCTGACTGAGCAATTGCATCTGACTATTGTACTGCGATTCTGTTACTTAAAGCTGATCTCCATGTTTCCTGTCACTTTAAATGGTTTGTTTGGTGCAAACAAAACTTTTTCCCTCACCAATTGCTGCACTGGCTCAAAGTGCTGTATGAACTGTACAGCTTCAGCTACCTGCAGTATACAGTGGTGGGTTGTGGCTGTGAGACTGAGACTTCCCATCTCACACCCAAAACAGTGTCAGCCTGAGTGGCGCTCAGCCATTCAGAGGCAACTTTGTATTCTGTGAATGAATACAAAGCATCCTCTGATTCGCTTAGGCGGAAAGATGGGTTGACATCACAATCTCCACCTCAGGCAATCAGAGGAAGCTTTGCATTCATTCACGGAATACAAAGCTGCCTCTGAATGGCTGAGCAACACTTAGACCGTTTTGTTCTGGGTGTGAGATGGGCAGTCTCGGTCTCGCAGCCAAAACTCGTCACTGTGTACTGTATGTTGCTGAAGCTAGATACAGTGCTAAGAACCAGTGCAGTACTCTGTGAAGGAAAAAGTCACTTTGTACTAGCTTAGTCCAAACAAACTAGTATCAGAATTCAAGGTATAGGTTTGCATTTGCTCTTGCAGTGCTATGCCACACAACATTACAGCAGCCATGAAGTTCCATTCACAAAACAAAATTTCTAGTGCACCAAAGTGTACCTAAAGAACAAAAATGTAATATAATGAAGTTTGTTTGTTGATACTTTTTGTGGGAATTTAGCTGATTTTAATGGAGATATTTAATTGATTTATTTTTAATTTGAATGCACAATTAATTTATTAGGGGTGTGGGGGAGCATGCACATATACACCTCATAAGAAGGGTGGCGCATCATATGTATGTGTGAATAGGCTGTACACACATTCATTTCATTTGTAAGAACACAACTTTGTTTGCAGCCACTGGTCTAGATAATGTATTTGATTATTAGGGTATTTATACATTGTTGAAGTGGTAAGCGCGGGTTTGTCACGTTCATTTAACCTGGTGATCCTAAATGTAAACACACTTCGGTCCGAGGGAGACAACACACAGTCACCATATTGTATCTATGGAGGGGCGGTGTTGTCATCCTAATGCCCGGTACACGCGATCCGATTATCGGACGAATGATCGTCCGTTTTTTTTTGCATGCTAATCTCACGTGGAATCTGATGAGTTTACTAAAGTCACGAAAATTCCCGTACAACAGCAGTCGGAGTTATGTCATGTGTTGTAATGCATTTGTATTGCATTTTCGAACGATAGGTGTACTGATTAAACGAAAATTGTACGATCTGGCATTGTACGAAAAAAATTTCCGTGCATGTCCGATAGAATAATATCGGATGAACTGTCCTGATCGGCTCTCGAAAGCTCTGTACTAACGTTCCAATTATCGTACAATCGATTTGAATGCGGGAATTTTTCGCACGATTTTCGGATCGTGTGTACGGGGCATTAGACAGGTCTATAAAACACTCCACTCACTCCATTAAATGGGTGGGATACTGTAGTCTTCAGGAGACAGTCAAGAAAATTATATGTCCTATAAAATCAGCCACTCAACCAGGGCTCAGTAGAACCCTATGGCTCTTCCAGAATTTGCAAGGGATTCCCTGAATGATGGCTGACCGATCTCCCATCTGATAGTGTCTGCATTTTTCTAGGTTCAACACCACTTGGCAGAGCTAGTGGCATGACACCAATTTTTCTTCTTCTTTTTTTTTTTTTTAAGCCGTCTGTAAGGGTGGCATTCTGACCACCAATGTAAAGGGCATTCTCCCCCCCCCCCCATTCCTTCTCCTCTCTCTCCCCCCTCCCCCTCCTCCCTGTATCCTATCTCTGATCCTTCAGGTATTCGCAATAGGAGACCCACAAAGAGTTGTGTAGTCCTGATTTAATGGCGTGCTTTGTTCTCAGTATATGATAAATGCATTGTAACTTATGATGTTGCATTCAGGGTAAATGTCTACTATTGAAACGTTCCTTCTGCATTGCTTTGTCATGTAATTTAAATAATTGTCACTATGATGATGTCTTTATTGTTGTTCGTTGTTTAATAAAAATAAATAAATAAATAAATGAATGAATAAAAAAAGGGAAGGGCGTTCTTACCACTAACCCCCTAATTAATTCCTTTTAACACGAGTTAAAAGGACCTAAAAATTATTTTAATGGTTTCCTCTGGGGTGGAAATCTTGAGAAAGGCTTCTATAAATAAATGGAATAACTACGGGGACCTCTCTGAGCATAAAGACTACAGACGTGTGATGACATCCACAGTGAAACTGGGCAGTAATGGGCACAGACTGCATTGCTGGATCACCCATCTCCACCCTGGAAGAGGTGGTGGCAAGGAAATGGGATAATGGATTTAGGTAGGTTAAAAATAAATAAATAAATAAATAAATAATAAAAATTAAAAAGGGCTTTTAAAGTTTTATTTAGAAAAATAAATTGGTGAATTGGTCAGAAGCAGGGTTTGCCCAGAGATGGGCTTGAAGGTAAAATTAAATCACTGTGCTGATTAAAAAACACACACACACACAAACCACTGAAACAAGACTTGTCTACAGCAGCCAATGAAATGTGATGTTTTATTCTCCCTGTGCTGCTTAGGAAACAAGACGCTAATCCCTAATTTGTTGACAGAAGTACAACTGAACTTTCTATAATCTAGTCTCCATACCGTACATCTCGTCCTCCAGACCATGAACGAACGCTCCGCAGGCTCCCGACTCGATCAGGTTCACAGCTTCTGTGTCCAGCTCTTCTCTGGGTGCGTCGTCTCCCCACTTCCTACCACTGGAGAACTCCCCGGAGCTGTACAACTCCTTGGCCCGCTCGTGTGCGGTTCTCTTCCTCTGTGTGACAAAAAAAATATGCAATAAAACAGTTACCTGGTAATTCAATTTCCAAGAATCTTACAGCACAGGAGTTTGTGGCTCTGCCCATCTAAGAACAGGACAGACAAAATTAGGTTCAAGCTCAGTCTCCATTGCCTCTGTACCATTAACCCTTTTTAGCCATCAGGAGCTTGTCTTTTAAATGTTAAATTGGATTCCTAGTCATTTGATCACTGTGATTGGCTGCCACAGTGATCCCAAGATCAGCAACTCACCCCACCAGCTCTTGATCGTAAACAGTCCCTGTGCTGGGAGTATTGAGTGAGCACCCCCCCCCCTCCACTATAAAACAAGACTTTGACTTATAGTAGTTAAATGCTTTGGACTATTCCCCCCTTTTCTGTCCATCCCTTTCTTTTTTTTTTTTTTTTTTTTTTTACGCTTTTTGTCCTTTGATCTTTTATAATGGATGCTGCTGACACAAATATCAAATGCTCCAGATGACGCCAGAGTGACAAAACGTAGGGCGGAGTCAGCATACGTCCTTGCATCACTTCCGGTTACAGATGTTAGTGTCAGCAACACATGCTTTTACTGTTTTAATCAAATGCGAGTACCTCCCACATCTTTTACGCAATAGTTTGAAACCGTATCACACTATTGGGTTCCCTCTCTCTTTTATGGCATTTGGTATATGATGGAAGTTCTTTTTAATCATCGAGGACGGGACAAGCTCTAGAGTGCTACGCAGTGGCATATACTGTGAATATCTTAGACCCTAGGAGAAGGAGAAATTTCTGGTGAGTGCAGCCATAATAGGAGCACAAATAAGGCACGCATGGTGTGATCACCTATTGGAAAGTGAACTAGATCAAGCGTTGTTTTTTTCATTGGCACAAGAGCACTTTATTGATCTTAATCATCGAACCACATTATATTTTTGGACTATTATCAACTCATTGGGTTGTATTGTCACTTTGGTTTTGGCATCATTACATCACATTTTAGGATATTAATTTTGTTTCATCGCATATTTTTAAACAATAATTTTATATATTTTTTTGGGGGGGGGGGGGGGGGGGGTCATTGAATTGCACATATATTTTGGATTAATATTGATCTATTGCATATTAGAGTCACATTGATTTTGCTATATTTATTTATCATCACATATGTTCATTTTTATACAAATATTTTATTAACACGTTCACGGTTTATTTATATGAAGATTATCTATATTGCAAACAGCAGCATACAAATATTTAGGAGCACTATCACACACCTTAAGTTTTAAATTGGAATCACCTGACAACCAGGTGCACATTAGAATAGAACAGCGCCACATCTACTTTCTTTTCTTCTTTTTCATTTTTAAGGGGGCAATTGTAACGTGAAAACATTGATTTGTAATATGCTCTCTTCCCAGGACCTCCTGCTCTCTAGCTCCCTTGTTACACCCTCCCATGCTCGCCTTCAGGACTTCTCCAGAGCTTCTCCCATCCTCTGAATTCCCTGCCCTGGTATATCCGATCAGCCCCTACACCTGTCCACCTTTAGGAGATCCCTGAAAACTCACTTATTCAGGGAAGCCTATCCCACACCCACCTAACAACTGTCCCCGAGCCACCTCCCATCAAATCATTCCCCGCATCTATTACCTTTTGTACCACCACCCCCTCCCTTTAGAATGTAAGCTCTACGAGCACCTCCTGTCCCTTCTGTATTGAACTGTAATTGTGCTGTCCCCCCTCTAAATTGTAAAGCGCTGCGTAAACTGTTGGCGCTATATAAATCATGTAAATATGTGTCACCGGCGCAAAAGAAAAAAACCTTTAAATCAATCAATCAGTGTATTTGTCAGAATTGCTGCATTCAGAAAAAAACCCTTTCTTTAAGAAATAATTGATAAATATGAATGCGCTATTTCTATCTTTACACCACTTGCAATATAAATTTCTTTCCCTAATATTATGTGATGAAAAAATATAAAACATAAGTAAATGTATCATACGATAATATCTCCTAAAAATTCAAATAGACATCTTCTGTATACAAATAAAGAGCATAAATCAAAATAAGTGTATGTAAACCAATATCCTTCTGTTGTGTATAGATCACACATGAAACCTGTAAAGCCGTATGCAGATTACCCCTCCTGTGCATATACACAATATTAAAGTCCCATAGACCATAAAAATCCAAAAAAGAATCCTCTTTCAAATGCTGTGACTGTATTCTTATCGTGCTCTTGTGTATTCTTCTCATTTATATGTGACTTTGTGACACATCACCACCTTACAGATTGGCCACTCACCAGATATTGTTAAATGACGTGCCTTTGGTTCATTCATAGGATAACCACTCCACCTTCAAAAGCTGCTCCACCTTAAATGCGCTCCACCTTATTATCACTTCCCATCAGCTATGTTTTAGTTTTCCTCATGTAGGATATATAGATAAACCATCATAGCGCAATATGTTTAAAACATTTATTGAGTAAAAAACCAAAAACAGATATCACACTCACATTTGAAAGTGCCTTCAAGCCGGCACTGAGCGAATCCAGCAGAGAATGACAAGTATTAAGCAGTTCCGTGGTCCGTATATGGCCTCCACGTTCGGCTTGCGCCTCACCCCTCACTCTCGTATGTGTTTCCGCCCGCTGCCCGGACGTTTCCGATCACCTGTTCCGAGAGAATTCCCAGCAGCCTCTACGCGTTTCGCATCATCATATGCGTCATCAGGAAGCTGCTTAATACTTGTCATTATCTGCTGGATTCGCTCACTGCTGGCTTGAAGGCACTTTTAAATGTGAGTGTGATATCTGTTTTTGGTTTTTTACTCAATAAATGTTTTAAACATATTGCGCTATGATGGTTTATCTATATATCCTACATGAGGAAAACTAAAACATAGCTATATAAATCGTGTATAATAATAATAATAATAAATAATAATAATAATGTGATCTCTAGCAGTCTCACCTAATGCGTTCTTCAGTCTTTGATTATATCTTGCAAAGCATGTTCCCAATCTCCAACATCTGCTTTAGCAGGTCTGCAGTCTCTGACCATCTCTTACAGCATCCCCATAGTTTGACTTTATGTAGCATTACATTGCATGCGCTCCCTTGGCAAGGTCAGGTGTTGCACTTGAGGTTTCCTTATATCAACTAAGTTGTCCATTGCCTTAAGGATTTGTGTATGTGGGAATTGCTTTCACCAGAAATGCTTTTATAAATAAAAAAAAATCGTTGAGAATGCAAAGACAGCTTGAAGCAGCTTAGAACAAGGTCAGAAGCACCTTTGTGGGAACTCAAAAGGATCTATGAGCAAGCTTCACAATCCCCCTGAGGAAGATACATCATCCCTCATCTCCCACATCTCTGCCTGTTATAGAGTGGTGCGCTGTAAGCACCCATAAAATGTGAGTACCTTGGATGATGTTTTTTAATAAAAAAGCGTTTTAAACAATAAAGCACTATCCAGCCTTATCTTTCACATATGTACTGAGGGCAACAACAATGAAAAGCCCAGGATCCTGCAGAGTCCATATAGTACAGAACCCAGAGGTGGTTCAACTGCGCAAATAGATCAAACTTAAGTGAGCAGTCATACGCCCTGCGGTGAGCAGAACCACATGGGGGGGGGGGGGGGGGAGGTGGTTGCACCAATTGGGTGTCATTACTTTTTGGATGAGCTGGCCACTCAGCTGTCGGCTAATTGCCAGCTCCCATCTCTCTCCACAGTTACTCAGCTGTTGATGATCCTGCTCGTCAGTTCTGCCTACTTAAGCCGTCCAGTCCAGAGGAGCTTTCGCCTTGGTCAACATCACAAGAAACATCTCCTGCGTTCCTTTTTAAAGGCTGGCTTTGCTGACATCCCTTCTAGCTCCAGATCCTGCTTGCTGTTCCACTACTTTGATCCCTGACTTCTGGCTTGGCTGACTATCCGTTCCGGTTACTGAACTTTGGCTATGTTTTGAATACATTTGTTCTTTTTACTTTTATTATTAAACAAGTGTGATTTAACTGTACTTCTGTCTCAGTCTGGTTTCATGGTTTCTGACATTGGATAAGTTTGGATTCATATATCTTCTACTTTTTTACTATATATATGGAAGAAAGCATAATGTAAAACATCTGTACTTTTTGATTAAGTAAACAAGTCATTTATAGGTTGCATTACTACATTAGTGACTATTTCTATGAATTAGCAAAGTCCAGAAGTAGCAGAGATAGAAAAATATCACCACTCTGAAAGAGGTCTGTGAGGAACAAACATTTTCTCCATGCTGGAAATAACAGGTGCAGGCAATGCTGGTAATTGAGAGGTAAACAAGAAATCCTGGACAGCCGCACTCAAAAGTAATCTTCGATCTTTATTGAAGTATAATCATAAAAAGAAATGCCACAGCATCACAACGCAGGAAAGCTAACGCGTTTCACACTGTAGTCAGTGCTTAATCATAGCTCAATCCAGCCATCTGCTTGTACGGCATGTACCAAGCTGGTTGGGCTCTGAAGATTGCAGAGGTGATGTTAACATCACATACACCATCACATCAGCCCCACCGCTAATTCGGAGGTTTGTAGAACCTGGAAGGAGAATACATAAGCGGTTGTTGCTATCGTGAACAGACCTCCCAGTGAGGACGGAGCATCAGCACGTTTTTGGGTGAGCTTGTTCCAGGGACGTTGCTCCCGATTTTCCTCATCCTCTGTTGTACCACTGCCACCACCGCTGAGTGGATGTATCCTCACTTCCATACATTAGGCTGCAGTTCACCAATTAGCCTTCCTTATCTCTGTTCTCTTGTCAGCCCTTTCCACATGTTAGTTGAACTAATCCTTCACCTCCCACCAGAGCTTGCAAGCACCTGAAAAGCCAGCAAACAGTCCATACAATACGGACTGATTGGTCTCCCCTTATTGCTTTCAAGGACTATTTTTGATGTGCCCATTTAACTGTCTAATCAAATCCATTTTTTTATTTTTTTTTTTAGCAAGTCCATTGGCCATCGCTGCCTTCTTTGAAGTGCCTAATTAAATGCATATGGTAGGCTGGTAGTGTGCAAGTGGGTAATGCATGTGAGCCCGGGTCCTTCTTTTATTTTGATGACGTTGTCTTCAATAGTTTTTTTACTATAGCGTGGTGAAGGTTGCCTTTTTGTGGAATTTCTATTAATAGATATCGTCTAATTTGTGATATTTACACAGCTGTGAATTTCCCTTTGGAGTTACTTTTTGCTTGGTATTCTCATATCTAAGTCCACCCTCTCCTATAGGTTTGGAGCACAATCACCAGGTGCAAGCAGGGTAATAACTTCTCCGCAGGATGTGGAAACCGTGCAAAAAAGATCCGAACAAATTAATGGGGTGGGCAACTACATGGCAGATGAGGTTTAATGTAGAAAAATGTAAAATAATGCATTTGGGTGGCAAAAATATGAATGCAATCTATACACTGGGGGGAGAACTTCTGGGGGAATCTAGGATGGAAAAGGACCAGGGGGTCCTAGTAGATGATAGGCTCAGCAATGGCATGCAATGCCAAGCTGCTGCTAACAAAGCAAACAGAATATTGGCATGCATTAAAAAGGGGATCAACTCCAGAGATAAAATGATAATTCTCCCGCTCTACAAGACTCTGGTCCGGCCGCACCTGGAGTATGCTGTCCAGTTCTGGGCACCAGTCCTCAGGAGGGATGTACTGGAAATGGAGCAAGTACAAAGAAGGGCAACAAAGCTAATAAAGGGTCTGGAGGATATTAGTTATGAGGAAAGGTTGCGAGCACTGAACTTATTCTCTCTGGAGAAGAGACGCTTGAGAGGGGATATGATTTCAATTTACAAATACCGTACTGGTGACCCCACAATAGGGATAAAACTTTTTCGCGGAAGGGAGTTTAATAAGACTCGTGGCCACTCATTAAAATTAGAAGAAAAGAGGTTTAACCTTGAACTATGTAGAGGGTTCCTAACTGTAAGAGCGGCAAGGATGTGGAATTCCCTTCCACAGGCGGTGGTCTCAGCGGGGAGCATCGATAGTTTCAAGAAACTACTAGATAAGCACCTGAACGACTGCAATATACAGGGATATACAATATAATACTGACATATAATCACACATATAGGTTGGCCTTGATGGACTTTTTTCTTTTTTGTGTATTTTTTCGACCTCACCTACTTTGTAACTATGTAAGAATTCAACTACATTGAAAATCATAAAGGACTTTATTGATGAATTAGAAGCACTTTTTTCACTTTAAAGAATAAACATTATTTTAAATTTATAACATTAGCACATCAGCACTTTAATACTAGGCATTTTTCACTTTATTGATCAATATTTTGCATTGAATTTATGAAGTATTGCACAGTAAGGAAGTTTGTTTACAGTGAATAGCGCTGCATTTTTGGTTAGATTTACATTTGTTGTAGCATGCCCGTAGTTTGACTTTATGTTGAATTACATTGTGTGCGCTCCCTTGGCAATGTCAGGGGTTGCACTTGAGGTTCCTTATATCAAGTAAGTTTACCACTGCCTTAGGGGCTTGTGTATGTGCAAATTGCTTGCATCAGAAATGCTTTTAGTGCTATACAAAATCGATGAGAATGCAAAGGCAGCTTTGGAAGCAACTTAGAACAAAGGTCAGAAGCACCTCTGTGGGAACTCAAAAGTATCTCCGAGTAAGCTGAATGTACCCAATAGCAAACTGCAGTTTACCCATCCACCAAGCCATTCTACTGATGTCATTGGTGTGTATAATTCCACTTTAATGAACAATTGAATGCTTAGTTTAAACAAGCTAAATACATTCTAGAGATTCTGCTTGCTTGCAGGAGACAACCTTTTCTACTCGGCCTATATAGCGCTTTTATAAAGAAAATGGTCAGATATTGAGCACCTTTGGTTTTGACGCACTTGGAATATATTCAAGACTTTTAAAATGAGAGTTCACTTGGGATTTATTTCAGTGGTTATCAACTTACAAGGTATAGAGGCATCCACTGTGGCCCCTGACATCAGCAAAGGGCTGCACATAATATTTAGCACATGTAATGCTACAGAGGACTGTCTGTGGATATACTGCAGGAGATGGCGGAGACTGTGCATATGCTAAAAGTGTGGTTGGAGATTGAAAACATGCTGTAGGACAAAATAAGAGACAAGGAAAAAGCTAAAAGACTGCTGGAGATCACCAATGCTGCAGTCCTTTTACAACGCAATTACACTACTGACTGCTGGGGTCTAAGGGCTTACAACAAGTATCAGAGGGCCGCATGTAGCCCTTAGGCTGCAGACTGAGCACCAGGGTTCAACTACTTGTTGACTTGTTGTTCAGCTATAGCACGGCCGGCCAGTTCTGGGAGGGCTACATATGACGTCCTCCTGTGATCGCGCCCACCTCGGATCGGTGTGCTCTGTTATCGCAGTGTCATTTGGACACAGCTGATCACAAATCAAAGTAAAGCGCTAATCAGCTGCACTTTATCATGTGATCAGCTGTGTCCAATCACAGCTGATCATGTTGAAAACACAAGCCAGTTATCGGCATGCCTTTCCTCATGCTGTGTCGATAAACGGCTTGTGAAAAAGGGACATCTAATCATGGCACCGATTATAAGTGCAGTCCCAACAGTGCCCATCAGTGCTGCCAATCAGTGCACACCAGTGCCACCTATCAGTGCTGCCAATTAGTACCCACCAGTGCCTCCTCATCAGTGTCACCTATTAGTGCTGCCAATTAGTACCCACCAGTGCCTCCTCATCAGTGTCACATATTAGTGCTGCCAATTAGTACCCACCAGTGCCTCCTCATCAGTGTCACCTATTAGTGCTGCCAATTAGTACCCTCCAGTGCCTCCTCAGTGTCACCTATTAGTGCTGCCAATTAGTACCCACCAGTGCCTCCTCAGTGTCACCTATCAGTGCTGCCAATTAGTACCCACCAGTGCCTCCTCAGTGTCACCTATCAGTGCTGCCAATTAGTACCCACCAGTGCCTCCTCATCAGTGTCACCTATCAGTGCTGCCAATTAGTACACACCAGTGCCTCCTCAGTGTCACCTATCAGTGCTGCCAATTAGTACACACCAGTGCCTCCTCATCAGTGTCACCTATTAGTGCTGCCAATTAGTACCCTCCAGTGCCTCCTCAGTGTCACCTATCAGTGCTGCCAATTAGTACCCACCAGTGCCTCCTCATCAGTGTCACCTACAAGTGCTACCAATTAGTACCCAACCGTGCCTCCTCAGTGTCACCTATCAGTTCTGCCAATTAGTACCCACCAGTGCCTCCTCATCAGTGTCACCTATTAGTGCAGCCAATTAGTACCCACCAGTGCCTCCTCATTAGTGTCACCTATCAGTGCTGTCTCATCAGTGCCACCTCATTAATGCAGTCCATTAGTGAAGGAGAAAAATGACCAGTTTACAAAATGTTATAACAAACTATGAAAAACGTTTTTTTCCCCAAACATGTCGATCTTTTTTAGTTTATTTAGCAAAAAATAAAAAAACCCAATGTTGATTAAATACCACCAAAAGAAAGCTCTATTTATGTGAAAAAAGTGATAAACATTTCATATGGGTACAGTGTTGCCTGACTGCGCAATTGTCAGTGCGACAGCGCTGAAAGCTGAAAACTGGCCCGGGCAGGAAGAGGGTAAAAGTGCCCAGTAGGCAAGTGATTAAATTAGGACATATCAGATCTCTGTCAAATGATGCCCACAAATTCCCAATTCAAGAGACAGGATACTTTACCCGCAGGTCAGACATAAGCTTCTTGTCCAAGGTCTGCTCCAGGAAATGGGGGCTGACTTGCAGCATTGATCCCTGTAGTACAGAATAAGAGGTGGTACAAGAAGTCAGTGTGTATTAACAGAGTACAGACAGTTCTTTTGTGTGCATAACACTACCATATAGCAGATCACAATTGTTAATTCCCCTCCTCTTTACAAGTCATTGTCATCTTGGATGGAGGAGGAGATCCCTGCCCTGTGACAGTGCTTGGGTCTAGCAGCCAAATCGCACACAACCAAGGCAATGATCTTGCCTGTTCCCCTTAACTTTTTTTTTGCAGCTGGATCTACAAGCTAGACTACTTCCTGTCTACATGCATGTGTTCCAGCAACTGCTGAGTTCCATGTTGGTCTGTAAACTAAAAGTGTCAATAGACAGAACCTGCGTATGTACGTTATGTGGCTATCCAGAGCCGTGTGCACTCCGTTCTGCCATACATGTACAGGAGAAGGTACAGAGAAGATATTCATTCTCTCTCTCTCTCTCTCTCTCTCTCTCTCTCTCTCATTTTATTTATTGAAATTTTGAGAAATGACAAAACAAATAAGAAGATAAATTCATGCAATATCAACAGCATGTAAAACGAGAGATCAAACAAAAGTATTGGGATTCAATGCATTACAACATGTATAGTGCTTAATGAAGCAAACATGGTATTACAGGAATATTGTTACGGAGGATCCTATGGGGTTTATAGTAATAGAAAATCAAATTGCCAGGTGGCACCTGGTCTCCGCTAAGAGTGTATTATAATACAGTATGATATCTTAGTTGGACTATAGACATTATATATTTTTTTTGGGGCAAATGACCTAGAGAATAAAATGGTGGGTTTTGCACACAAGTTTTATACACGGTATTTTTGCAGCATCTTTCGAACACAAATATTTGGGGAAAAAAAATATACTTTATTGAACTTTAGTGCACACAAACATCATTATAATACCCAATTTTTTTTGTAAAAAATATTTAAAAAAAGGCGGTGTTACGCCGAGTAAATAGATACCCAACATGTCACGCTTTAAAATGCATGCTCATGGAATGGGGCCAACCTACGGTATTTAAAAAATCTCCGTAGGGGACACTTTAAAAGCCTTGGCAGGTTATCAGTTTAGAGTTACATGGGAGGTCTGGTGCTAGAATTGCTCTCACATTTGTGGTGATACTTCACGTGTGGTGCGATCACTGTGGACTCATTGGGTGCAGGTCTATTAGACCCCAGAAAAAGAGAAAGACCTCAGATGTCTCCTCTGCCCTTAAAATCATCCGGTCACACCAAGATTAGTGTGATCAAATACTTTCACAATTTAAAAATAGCGCCGTTCCCATTCAGAGAAACTGAAAGTGACTAAATACTCGTCACTTCCAGTTTCCTTCACCATAAAGATGATCAGAGACCTTCAGGTCCTCGATCAGCTCTATATTAAGCCAACAGAACCGCCGACTTCATATTTCGACCACTCCCGCCGCCTGTTAAAGCCATCCAGCAGCTAATTAGCCGCTAGGATGGCTTTTACAAAAAAAGATGATCGCCTCAAGAAAAAACAATACCGAGATTATGCATCTAGCTGCAGTCTGTATACCACTTGAAAGCCACAAAGTATATATATGTACATTAGGAGTTCTTCAAGTGGATAACAAAAAACTCACCAGAAGCTTGCAGGCTTGAACACGTACTACCCATGACCCATCGCTGACCATGTGACAGACCTTGCCGAAAGCATCATCCACCAGGCGGATCTCCTCATTGGAGGATGGGATAGGAACAATGCTGGAGAGGGAGAAGGAAGAGTTACACCCAGGATACACAGCAGGGACAAGAAGTCTTATCTTCACATGTGATATGACAAGAATTACATGCAGAGATGGCTAATGTGTAGAGGGCTGTGCAGAAACCTGGGACAAGAATCTAGCACCCTTAACACCAAAAATAATTTTATATATTATATATATATATATATATATATATATATATATATATATATATATATATATATATATATATATATATATATACACACACACACACATACATATATATCTATATATACACACACATTATATATATATTATATTACACTATATATCACACACAGGCCACTTTTTTATTAGGTACACCTTGCTAGTCCCGGGTTGGACCCCCATTTGCCTTCATTCTTGATGCCATAGATGCAAGGTGTTGGAAACATTCCTCAGGGATTTTTCTCCATAGTGACATGATAGCATCACACAGTTGCTGCAGATTTGTCAGCTGCACATCCATGATGCCAATCTCCCGTTCCACCACATCCCAATGGTGCTCTATTGGATGAGATGTGGCGAGTGTGGAGGCCATTGGAGTACAGGGACCTCATTGTCCAGTGGTGAGATGATTGGAGCTTTGTGACATGGTGCATTATCCTGCTGGAAGGAGCCATCAGAAGATGGGACACTGTAGTCATAAAGGGATGGACATGGTCAGCAACAATACTCAGGTAGGCCGTGGTGTTTAATCGATGCTCATTTGGTACTAAGGGGCCCAAAATGTGCCAAGAAAATATCCCCCACACCATTACACCCCCACCAGCCTGAACCGGCAGGATGGATCCATGATTTCATGTTGTTTATGACAAATTCTGACCCCACCATCTGAATGTCGCAGCTGAAATCGAGACTCATCAGACCAGGCAACGTTTTTCCAGTTTTCTGTTGTCCAAATTTGGTGATCCTGTGAGAATTGTAGCCTCAGTTTCCTGTTCTTACGTAACAGGAGTGGCACCCGGTTTGGTCTTCTGCTGCTGTAGCCCATCTGCTTCAAGGTTCGATGTGTTGTGCATTTAGAGATGGTATTCTGCATACCTTGGATGTAACGAGTGATTATTTGAGTTACTGTTGCTTTTCTATCATCTCAAACCAGTCTGCCCATTCTCCTCTGACCTCAGCAAGGCATTTTCCTCCACACAACTGCCGCTGACTGGATATTCTCTCTTTTTTGGACCATTCTCTGTAAACCCAAGAGGTGGTTGTATGTGAAAATCCCAGTAGATCAGCAGTTTTTAAAATACTCAGACCAGCGTGTCTGCCACCAACAACCATGCCATGTTCAATGTCACTTAAATCCCCCTTCGTCCCCATTCTGATGCTCGGTTTGAACTTCAGCGAGTTGTCTTCACCGCATCTAGATGCCAAAATGCATTGAGTTCCTGCCGTGTGATTGGCAATTTGTGTTACCAAGCAATTGAACAGTACCTAATAAAGTGGCCGGTCAGTGTATATACTGTCTAAATCCATATGTATATACATTGCATTATTTCTTTTCAGGACAAGTTTACTTCGCTAAAAAGAAAAAAATATATATAAAATTACCTTTCTGGATAGAGCTGACTTAAAACCCAAATGAGTTCCACGGCAGCACTACGCACTTGTTCATAGTCATCAGTAAGCAGTTTACAAGCCTGTATAGGAAACACAAGGGCCATCATCTTCACCTAATATATATTAACGGGAATTCCCATTTTCCATTCTATGAAACCATCACCCATCAAACACGGTAGTCGATCTTCACTATCAAAATGTTCGGGTTTCATCTTTCATTTGCAGTTTTACAGTTTATGTTTAAAATCCATCTAGCTGTCAGTATAGATTTATATATTTCATTAAATGAGCTCAAGCATATTCAGATCCTAGTCCCAACCCACCGAAGCAATTTCACCAGGCAGTGGTCATAAGTGGCCAAGGCATTTCCTAAGCCACAGCCGCATGTGTACAAAGGGCATGTATACAGGCCACTGCCCCACCTATAACTGGCCTTCGCAGCAAGGAGCTCATGGAAGGGCGACGCATGTAAAACAAAACCAAAGAAAATTCCCAGCTCCACTCACCAGCCCCAGTAGGGGTGTTGAATATAATCGTAGCATCGATGCATCGCGATTCGGGTGTCCACGATGCGGCATCAATGCATCGCGATTCGGGTGTCCACGATGCGGCATCGATGCTGCAACCAGAATAATTGATTGGCGGGTGACGTCATCCCGACTTGCCCCCCCTGGGAGAGAGCTCCCATCATACTCTACTTACAAGTTTTAAACTAACTGTGTCTTACTGAATCCCATCTTTTAGTACCTTAAGTGCCCCACTGTACATGCCTTTTAAAAAATATGTAGCTATATACCGCATTTCACACTGTTCAGCCCACTGCTCTTCTCCCAATCTGACAGCTACAGCGGGCGGGGCTGAGAATCCTCTGTGGACGTCAGCCGAGAGGAGAGCAGCAAGTGATGAGCTGGGCAGTCTGAGTCACATGAGAGCCGAGGGGCAGTCTGAAATGCAGTATATAGCTACAAAAGGCATATACAGTGGGGCACTTAATGTACTATAAGACGGGATTCAATAAGACACAGTTAAACACGTGTAAGAGGACATATGAGTGTACTCTGCTTACAACTCTTACTGGCCCTGTGCTGAGAGTTCAGCTCTGTCTTTCCCGTTCACACCTCCCACTGTGTTAACTCCTAGTGTGCTTGAATGTGCAAACAGGGAAGAACTGAACTCTCAGCACTGAGCCAGTACAGTGAACATCACAGGGCTGTTTGTCAGCTGCGGATTCCATCACTCCTGTCCTCCCGGCAGCAGTGTGTTTTTCTACTATGTGAATGCCTGTACCCCCCATCCTTCAGCCCCCCCTTTACCACCACCATTTTTATTCATCCTTCTGTTCCTGTCCACGGATTCCTCCATCTTCATCCCCATCCTCTCCCATCCTTCTGTTCCTGTCCATGGATTGATTGCTCCATCTCCATCCCCAGACTCTCCCATCCTTCTGTTCCTGTCCATGGATTGATTCCTCCATCTCCATCCCCAGATTCTCCCATCCATCTGTTCCTGTCCATGGACTGATTCCTCCATCTCCATCCCCAGATTCTCTCATCCTTCTGCTCCTGTCTACGGGGTCCTCCATCTCCATCCCCAGACTCCCCTATCCTTCTGTTCCTGTCCATGGATTTATTCCTCCATCTCCAGACTACCCTATCCTTCTGTTCCTGTTCATGGATTGATTCCTCCATCTCCATCCCCAGATTCTCCCATCCTTCTGTTCCTGTCCACGGATTCCTTCATCTACAGACTCCCCCCATCCTTCTGTTCCTGTCCGTGGATTGATTCCTCCATCTCCATCCCCAGACTCTCCCATCCTTTTGTTCCTGTCCATGGATTCCTCCATCTCCATCCCCAGACTCTCCCATCCTTCAGTTCTTATCTCCAGATTCCTCCAGTCTTCCATTCTCTATCCATGGATTCTTCCATCCCTTCTTTCTTATTCATGGATTCTTCCATCCTTCAGTTCCTACCCCCTCCCTTGTATCCTGGAATCTCCCATGTCCTGCTAAATGCAGGGAGTGTCCATTTTTTTTTAAAAGCATATGAAATGAAAAAAAAGGAGGAGTTCTTCGAAATCCTTGAATTTTTTTTTTGATGGAAAACATCGGCAGTGATGCATCACGGAATCTAATCGTTGACTATGTAATCGAATCATAAGACCAGTGAAGATGCGCACCTCTACCAGCCAGCCTGCAACCAACTGAATTATCCTGTCTAACAGTTTGCACACATTTGCAAATACATGCGTAAGCTGCAGAGGCACTCCACGGCATCCCAGTATGATCTGCAGTCCTAACTAAGGTAAGGTGAGGGGACGCACTGGACACCTTTGCTGCCATTGTGCTATGTGCTGGGTGTCCGATGCTCCCCTGTGCCTTTAAGGAGCGGAGGGAGGGGCTTTCTCCAGACTCACCTGCCCTCTGCCTATCCATCATTATGCATGTACTTCTACTATGGAGGCTCTTAAAAATTAGGACTGCAGATAATAATGGGATGACTTGTCACGGCTGCTGCAGGTTACACATGTATTTGCAAATGTGTGCAAACTAAACCTCTGTTTTTAAACGCAAACTATTAGACAGGATCGTTTGGTTGATTGCAGGCTTGTAAGTTGAGCTGGGAATTTTCTTTGGTTTTTGTTTTGCATGTATACACGTGGCTACAGGGCACCAAATGCCTCAGTTGCTTATGATTGGCCAAGCACAGCGACAGCTTTCTCATGGGATCTCAGGTGGGTTCAGACTAGGATTAGAACACACAAGAGCTCATCCCTAATGAGGACCACCAAGTATACACTGGCTTCTTAAAAGTTTACTTAAACCTTTTCGCACACCCAATCTAAAGTAACCTAACCCTTCCCCCTCTATAGATAAATACCTATTTCCCACTGCCACGGCCTCACGCAATAACATTTGTCTGTAAAAATTTTCTGTGTGCTGGTCACACAGATCTTCATAGAATTCAAAATGGCCCTGCCCCATAGACAGACGCTGGGAATAAGGCCCTCTAGAAAACTATAAGGATCTACTGCATAGGCGCAGCAAGAGCACAGAGGAATTTCATGGGAGGATGTAAACCAGGGGTCGGCAACCCGTCGATCACGAGAGGGTGACGGGTACATCTCGTGTCTGCAGTGCCGACCCAGCTGTCCAAACAACTCCTTGATTTCCGAGCAGAGCAGCACACAGAAACAGCCGACTCTGCAGCACAGCTTTACTGACTCCTGTGATCCTCCCCTCACATCCATCCTACCCATTTTCTACATCTCACACAGGCACTCTATAGATGTGAGGGGAGGGGGATGGAAAGCAGTATGTCTGAACAAGCAAGTAAGGAACCGATCTTTAGGGAAGGGCAAAACAGTATTGGGCTATATACTCCAGACCAGTCAACGCCGCGCTATATACTCCAGACCAGTCAACGCCGCGCTATATACTCCAGACCAGTCAACGCCGCGCTATATACTCCAGACCAGTCAACGCCGCGCTATATACTCCAGACCAGTCAACGCCGCGCTATATACTCCAGACCAGTCAACGCCGCGCTATATACTCCAGACCAGTCAATGCCGCGCTATATACTCCTGACCCCTCAATGCCGCGCTATATACTCCAGACCCGTCAATGCCGCGCTATATACTCCTGACCCCTAAATGCCGCGCTATATACTCCAGACCCGTCAATGCCGCGCTATATACTCCTGACCCGTCAACGCCGCGCTATATACTCCAGACCAGTCAACGCCGCGCTATATACTCCAGACCAGTCAACGCCGCGCTATATACTCCAGACCAGTCAACGCCGCGCTATATACTCCAGACCAGTCAACGCCGCGCTATATACTCCAGACCAGTCAACGCCGCGCTATATACTCCAGACCAGTCAACGCCGCGCTATATACTCCAGACCAGTCAATGCCGCGCTATATACTCCTGACCCCTCAATGCCGCGCTATATACTCCAGACCCGTCAATGCCGCGCTATATACTCCTGACCCCTAAATGCCGCGCTATATACTCCAGACCCGTCAACGCCGCGCTATATACTCCTGACCCGTCAATGCCGCGCTATATACTCCTGACCCGTCAATGCCGCGCTATATACTCCTGACCCGTCAATGCCGCGCTATATACTCCTGACCCGTCAATGCCGCGCTATATACTCCTGACCCGTCAATGCCGCGCTATATACTCCTGACCCGTCAATGCCGCGCTATATACTCCTGACCCGTCAACGCTGTGCTATATACTCCTGACCTGTGAACTTTAGTTACTCCTGACCTGAATACGTTCATATTTTTACATTGACTTTTTTAGAATTCTATTTTTCCAAGGGCCAGTTCACACCAGAATGTGGTGCAGAAAACATGCATTCTATGCGCGTTTCCCCGCACTGCCAGTGAGCACACTGCCTTTACGATCTGCATTCAGGTACCAGTGTATTGGTAACAGCACCATAAATGCAGATTGCAAAATGCAGTGTGTTTGTGGGCACCATATCGCATGGGAAGAACCAAGCAATAGGAAAAGGGAAGATACCCCCAGATTCACCCCCAGGTCATCAAGGAAGAACAAGGGAAATTCGCAAAAGCCAGAGACAGGTGAGGAAGAAAACACACAGGACATAGGCATCCAGAAATCAACAGAGGACTCCCCCACAGATATGAAGGTAGTTAACCTGACCAACTTCCCTCTGAACCAATATCATCTTTCCCTACTTAGCAAGGGTCTCTCTTTCTCCCCCAAATCAGGGATGAATGAGTTCGAAGTGTACAAGGATATCTCCCTCTATCTAAGAAAAGTCCTCTTTAGATACTGGCATCTATCTAAACACACTGAGACTAAACAGGACTCCCAGAATAAAGAGGAAAGGGAGGCCTTGGATGCACTTGTTTTACTTCTACTAGAAAATGAGGACTCTGATTTTGACTCTGAGATACCCCCAATGCAGGTTGCCCTTGCCCGCCCCGCCAACCTGTCCATCAAATCGGATAAAATGCCCCCTTTGTCCAAACACAAAGCCATCGAATTTTTCCTGGCACAGGTTAAAAGAGACCTATCTAAGGTCAATTGGAAATACAAGGGTATAGATAACCTTACCAGAGATGAGAGAAAGGCCCTAAAAGAACTAGAGGAGACCCCCGGTATTGTAATTAAGGGCAGTGACAAAGGGGGTAACCTGGTCCTCCTCACGGAGGATCAATATGAAAATGAAGTACTTAGACTCCTAAGTGATAAACTTACTTATCACAAACTTGATATAAACCCCTTCCCCGACATTATCAATGAACTGAACTACCAGCTGAGTTTAGCTATGGAGGAAAAATTAATTAACAAAAAGGAGTTTAATTTTCTTAAGGTGTCTCAGTTCAACACACCCACTTTTTACATTATACCGAAGCTCCATAAATCCCTAACCAATCCCCCCGGTAGGCCCATCGTGTCGGCAGTGAATGGTCCCCTTGAAAAAACGGGTAAATTCATTGATGCACTAATCAAGGAATTGGTATTTGACCTGCCCTCATATGTACAAGACACTGGGCATGTATTATCCCATCTAGAGAACGTGGTCCTACCGGAGGGATCTATGTTGGTTGGGATTGATGTTGAATCCTTATACACATCAATTCCCCACACCTGGGGATTGAAAGCAACCCATTTCTTTCTTGAAAAGAAATTTCCAGATCTGGGACATCAAAATGAGTTTATTTGTGATATGCTCAAATTTTTATTGGAGCATAATTGCTTCCAGTTCATGGGGTCTTATTATCGACAAATCAGGGGCACCTCGATGGGGGCACCATGGGCTCCATCTTATGCATGCCTTCACCTTGGCATGTGGGAGGAGGAGTGTGTCTACCATTCGTCGATGTACCTCAGCCATAGTCGCCTCTGGCTGAGGTACATCGATGATGTATTTATGGTCTGGGCGGGTACAGAACAGGAACTGGTGTTGTTCATGGATGAACTCAACACCAATGACAGAAATATTAGGCTCACCTACACTGCCCATCAACACACCCTCTCCTTTTTGGACCTCACCCTTACCGCCAACAATGGGAGGATCAGTACCAAAACGTACAGAAAACCCACAGCAGCGAATACGCTCCTCCAGGCAACAAGTGATCATCCTAAATCGCTGATCAGAGGTATACCTGTGGGCCAGTTCCTCCGTATTCGCAGAAACTGCTCCACACAACAAGATTTTGACATTGAAGCCAGGGACTTATATGGTAGATTCCGAGACAGGGGTTACTCCCATGGGGCTATCAGAACAGCTAAGAAAAGAGCTGCTCAGACTGATCGACAACAACTCCTGGTTAGAAAAAAACCCAAGGCCTTTAATGATAACTATGGGCCCCCCAGGATTATTACCAAGTACGGTTCCCAATGGAAACAAATTCGGACCATACTTGGTAACCACTGGCACATCCTTTCAGACTCCCCTGTATTGGGTGAAATAGTAGGTGAACGCCCTCTCCTCACCGCCCGACGTTCTCGGAATCTCAGGGACCACCTGATTCATTCCGAATATCTCAGGTCACACAGTCAAAACTGGCTTACACAACTTCCACCTTTAAAAGGCATGTTCAAATGCGGTAGATGCAGTATATGCAAGTATGTGGAGCGCACTGACGTGTTCACTGGTTCTGATGGTGAGAAACAGTTTAGAATTCACAACTTTATCAACTGTAATACCACACGAGTGGTCTACATGATCACATGTCCATGTGGCAAAAAATACGTGGGGAAAACAAAAAGGAAACTCAGGATCAGGATCAGTGAACACGTACAGAGCATCCTCAGTAAGGATGATGAGCGTCCCATCCCCCTACATTTCCTTGATCATCATGGTGGGGATCCCACGGGACTTACTGTCAAGGGTATCTACAAATTAAACCTCCCCCTTAGAAGGGGTGACTTCGACAGGATTCTCTGCCAGAAAGAAAAAATGTGGATATATACCCTTGACAGTATGTCCCCACATGGGTTAAATAATGAATGTAACTTATCAGTATTCCTTACATCATAGTTATCGGAGGAAAATCCTCATGCCTCTCCGTCATTGCCCTAATTATTTTAATATTCAGATAACCATATCTTCTTCCTTCCCTTCTTTCCCTCCCCCCCCCCCTCCCCCCCCTCTCCATTTAAATATACCTGGTGGTGCTGCTGCACCCACGGACGGGCCCATTCTACTATTACTATTTGTTGTTGTCTTTTGATTTGAATGGCTGTCTATCTGTTGTGCAGTTGCCTAGACAACGGCTAGCTGACGTATTTACGTCTTTAACTGGTATTGTTATTTAAGCCGCCTACTGCAATTACTGCGCATGCTCTGAAGAAATCCTTTACGGATGAAACGCGTCAGCATGACGCCATCACGTTCGATGTAGCACCCGTACAGACCCACCCACCAGCCCCTGGGATCTGATTCATTACTGCTGAAGCCGCTCAAGCCCTGCCGAAAGTCCGTCGATAGCCCCACAGCACGGAATCCGGAAGCAACTGTGGCTCCATTCCGCAAGCAGGCGGTACGCCACTACGTTCCCCCACTTCCATTTACCTGGCGGGCATCTACTCACACGGACTTATCAGCCACTTTATTTTGACCAGAGGATGATTTAGCTTGAGGAGGATTGGACTGTCCAACTTACCTGTTGTACCCGGATGCCTATGGTCTGGTGAGATCGCATCACTCCACACGCTGTTGTCGTTTATTTAAAGTTACACAGGCACACCATCCTCCCCTGCACCTCTGCCCAGCACTGACACAGCCGCTCATGCATGCCACTTGCTGCGGCTGATATCCACTTGTCAGTGCTACTACCAGTAACCTTCATAGTTTGTACACCCACCTGTAGTCAAACCCAGGCTTGCCATCGGCAGTGTACATTGCGGACTCCCCTTCATTCAAGGCTGCATACCGTCACCCATTGGCTTTTCATTTTTCAGCTAGATATACTATACATGAGACTTTTTAAGTCCAGCTGGCCAATTAGATGTGTCTGTATGTGTTGTGGTGGCCATCTGTATGTTGTTCTTTGTTTTTTAGACAACGTTGTCTATTTTAATTGGTAGTGGTGGTTATTGGTTCACTTATTGTCAAATTTTGTTGACACTATCTGGTGTATATGTGGTATCATTTTTTCTATATTAAACATTTATATTTTTGCTAAACATGCTGGTTCCTTATTGAAGAATTCTTTTTGCCTTCTACCATATCGCATGGTTCCGCGGTACCGTGCGGTTTGCTGCAGAGCGATTTTAAAAGTAATGTATGCAATACTTTTTCTGCATTCCAATGTGAAGTGCAGCCCATTTAAATGAACGGGCTGTCAAAATGCACCAAAACGTGGGGAAAACGTGGGAAATGCACAGCAGTGTGTGCCGCATTACCGTGTGATCCCGGAATTAATTGGCACCAAGTTTTCTTCAAAACTGCCTTACTTTTTAATGGCCTTGCTAGGTTAGCTCCCAAAAGTAGTGCGTCGTGCCCAGTGATGTTCAGGTAGATCTCCACCACTTTAAGGTAGTCTACCCCTGATGTAAACTCGACAGGAGGCGATAGTTGTGTGATGAGAGTAAATGTGCCCCTTAGGCAGGGGAGAGTGGGGTACTATGATTTAAAACAGCCGGTGACACTTAAAGTGGATGTAAACCCGAAAATTTTTTTTTTTTTTTATATCATACTGTAGATTATACGATTTCCTATAATTTGAGCCCAGTCTTGCCACACCGAGTTAATCCATCTCTGAGCAATCCTCTTTTATTGTTCAGTGAGACAATTCTTGACAAATTGAGAAAAACTGTCAAATCCTCCCCCTTGCTGTGAGTGACAGGTGATTTACATCTCGTGCACCAGCCTAAGACATGCAGTATTTTTAAATTCCCTCCCCCACTCCTTTCTTCAGCAGCTCTGCAAGGATTGGCTGTTCCACACCTCACCATGATTTGACATGCTGAAGTCATGTGGTTACTTTCCTGTCTTTTCACTGGATGTTAGAGATCATAGCAGAAGTTCAGTGTTAGAAATACACAGGAGAAAATGCATAATGACAAGGGGAGTGTAGAGGTGGGCGGGGAGTCTACTGACATCACGACTCCACCCACCGAGCTCCAGACAACAGACCCGCCCACAGAATATGCAGTTTTTCGGGTCTCATAACAGACAGAGGGGAGACATTTGACAGGTAAAGATACATGCAGGAGGCGTGTATATCCTTATAGATAACCCCTATGGCAGTAGTTTAGAAAGGATGACATTGGGTTTACATCCACTTTAACCATATAACATCAGGTGACCTGCAAGTCTCCTGTATCCCCGGCTTAGGGCCACTCTCTAGATAGTTGGGCTGAAACTGAGGTCCTAAGTCCACAGCCACTTTGCAGCAAGCCTACACAATTCAAAAGTCCAATGAGAGAGAGCACCTCTACAAAACATTGAGGCTTCCATATGCAGCTGATGAATTCTGGATCTTGGCTCCAAGACAGTGAAGGTTCTATGCATAGTGTGGGGTGTAACCCCCATCTCTCTAAGGAGGATTTATAATTGGTTCACTATCACAAACATAGGGGCCAGACTTATGGTTAATTAGGACTTGATGCACTGTACCTGGCTATATGTCCCTTGCTGTAACTTCAGGCCTCTCTCATGGAGTTGTAACTGAGCAAAAGCAAAAAAAACATAAATCAACAAAATTACATACAGCAACATAAGAATAATTAAGGTTTGAGTGTTGGATGTGCACTGTGACATCACTACAAGACTGAGCACTGATGTAGGGGTCAAAGGATAGAACTGCAGTGCACAGTTAGGGACAGAGGCATCTGACACCCCCATAATTATTATTATTATTATTTTTATATGCAGGAGCGTCTGATAGAGGCTGCAGCACTGGAAGAGAGTGGAGGTGGGACACGTGGACCCCTAGAGACCTAGCAAGGTCTCTTAAAAGCAAACCTGAGCTATACAGAACTAAGCAACAGGTTGATTTTAACAGCCCACAATTCCCAAAGCAACATATACTTGCCTGTCCTTTACTACCCCATCATTCTGATCAGCCATCCAGAGTAAAATAAAATACCTAATCTTTCTGGGTATGGGGAACATCCGATGCCCTCCACATCCTGTGTTGTTCTGGTCACAACGGGTGGGGGATAGATATATATTAGAGGTGCGCATCTTCACTTGCCTAACGATTCGATTCGATTACGATTATCAGGTCAACGATTCGATTCGATTCGATTCCGCGATGCATCACGATGCATCACGATTACTGCGCGCGGTTTTCATAAAAAAAAATTCAAGCAGTCAGGAGAACTCCATTTTTTTTTCTTTATCTGTTCTTAAAAAAAACAAAAAACACAACAGACATGATACAGGAGATGGTCAGAGACTGCAGACATGATACAGGAGATGGTCAGAGACTTCAGACATGATACAGGAGATGGTCAGAGACTGCATACATAGTACAGGAGATGGTCAGAGACTGCAGACCTAGTACAGGAGATGGTCAGAGACTGCAAACCTAGTACAGGAGATGGTCAGAGACTGCAAACCTAGTACAGGAGATGGTCAGAGACTGCAAACCTAGTACAGGAGATGGTCAGAGACTGCAAACCTAGTACAGGAGATGGTCAGAGACTGCAAACCTAGTACAGGAGATGGTCAGAGACTGCAGACATACTACAGGAGATGGTCAGAGACTGCAGACATACTACAGGAGATGGTCAGAGACTGCAGACATACTACAGGAGATGGTCAGAGACTGCAGACATACTACAGGAGATGGTCAGAGACTGCAGACATACTACAGGAGATGGTCAGAGACTGCAGACATACTACAGGAGATGGTCAGAGACTGCAGACATACTACAGGAGATGGTCAGAGACTGCAGACATACTACAGGAGATGGTCAGAGACTGCAGACATACTACAGGAGATGGTCAGAGACTGCAGACATACTACAGGAGATGGTCAGAGACTGCAGACATACTACAGGAGATGGTCAGAGACTGCAGACATACTACAGGAGATGGTCAGAGACTGCAGACATACTACAGGAGGAGATGGTCAGAGACTGCAGACATACTACAGGAGATGGTCAGAGACTGCAGACATACTACAGGAGATGGTCAGAGACTGCAGACATACTACAGGAGATGGTCAGAGACTGCAGACATACTACAGGAGATGGTCAGAGACTGCAGACATACTACAGGAGATGGTCAGAGACTGCAGACATAGTACAGGAGATGGTCAGAGACTGCAGACATACTACAGGAGATGGTCAGAGACTGCAGACATACTACAGGAGATGGTCAGAGACTGCAGACATACTACAGGATATGGTCAGAGACTGCATAGTACAGGAGATGGTCAGAGACTGCAGACATGATAGAGGAGATGATCAGAGACTGCAGACATAATACAGGAGATGGTCAGAGACTGCAGACATACTACAGGAGATGGCTAGAGACTGCAGACATGATATAGGAGATGATCAGAGACTGCAGACATAGTACAGGAGATGGTCAGAGACTGCAGACATGAGAGGAGATGATCAGAGACTGCAGACATAATACAGGAGATGGTCAGAGACTGCAGACATACTACAGGAGATGGTCAGAGACTGCAGACATGGTACAGGAGATGATCAGAGACTGCAGACATGATAGAGGAGATGATCAGAGACTGCAGACATAATACAGGAGATGGTCAGAGACTGCAGACATGATAGAGGAGATGATCAGAGACTGCAGACATGATAGAGGAGATGATCAGAGACTGCAGACATAGTACAGGAGATGATCAGAGACTGCAGACATGATATAGGAGATGATCAGAGACTGCAGACATGATATAGGAGATGATCAGAGACTGCAGACATGATGCACCAAGTAGCCAGCATTGGGTTATAATACGCTGCTGCTGCCATGGAGACAGAGACCAGCGCTGTCAATAGCAGTGCCAGGACAGCAACCCTGGTTGTTCGCCCACTGGTCCAGTGTCGGAGGATTCCCCCATCCACCTGGAATGTGTAGATGAGGAATTGGATCTTTTTTTTTTTTTTTTCCAGTGTAATGACCAAACGAAAAAAAAAAAACGATCAATATATGGGCTGCATAAGTGGCTTAGTGCTAACTGGATCTTGGAAGAACAGAGTGGGGGAGGGGGAGAGAAAGGGACAGTTCAGTAATGAATGTGTAATGAACAATGCAATCCTCACTTATTCAGGGATGAGGCTGGAAGTTCACACAGCTTGGAATGTGGAGCTGCTGACTGTTCTTCATATCTCCCGCGCACACCCCCTCCCCCCTCCTCTCTCTCTCTCCTTCACAGCTGTGTCGGGATAGGAGAGTGGGCGGGCTGGGCAGACACAGGGGGAGAGAGGAGGAGGAGGAAGAGGAGGAGGAGGAGGGGGGGCAGCTGTATGCATGTAATCTCTGTCCGTTGCTGGGAGGGGGGAGTGAGCTTCGCTGGGCTGTGTGAGATGAGTGTCAGAGACACTCCGCTCAGCTGCAGCCACCAGCCCCTAAATGTACACACTGATTCTCCTGTCCTACGGACGGGAGAAATCAGTCTGTATCCTCAAACTGTCACAGAGATAATGGGGGTCTGAAAACACTGCAATGTCCCCCACAGTGCAGGATCTCCAGGGACTTCGGCAACCCCGATTGTCCTGCCGCTCCCACGGATGTGATGACAGCTACAGTGATCTGTCTCACAGCTCCGTGGGGCTCTGCGCCCCGCACATCGGGGAGATAAGAGAGGACGTTGTCCCGTGTCTGAGGAGGGGGAGAGCGTGGGTGGGGGCAGTAGCTGAGGATACATCTCCCATTGACGGGGAACGGCGCCAAGCTTAGCCAGCCGATCAGTGGCTTGTCACCTCCAGCAGGCACTGCTGTGCGGGGGGGAGGGGGAGGAGCCGTAATGACGTCACGCATAATCGATTACGGCCGGATACCGCATCGATGCCGAATCGGGAAGGGCAGAATCGCGATGCATCGATGCGGCGATCATTTTCAACAGCCCTAATATATATATATATATATATACACACATACATACATACACACACACACACACACACACACACACACACACACCTATATTATCAAAAGTATTGGGACGCCTGCCTTTACATGTACTTTAATGGCATTCCAGTCCACCAAATGATTTGGACCAGTGCACAAACAAGGTCCATAAAAGACATAGATGAGTGAGTTTGGGGTGGAGGAACCTTGACTGGCCTGCACAGAGTCCTGACCTTAACCCGATAGAACACCCTTGGGATGAATTAGAGGGGAGACTGCGAGCCAGGCCTTCTCATCCAACATCAGTGCCTGACCTCACAAATGCTCTTCTGGAAGAATGCTCAAACATTCCCATAGACACACTCCTAAACCTTGTGGACGGCCTTCCCAGAAGAGTTGAAGCTGTTATAGCTGCAAAGGGCGGAGCCAACTCAATATTGTACACCCCTCACATTTTTGTAAATATTTTATTCTATCTTTTCATGTGACAACACTGAAGAAATAACACTTTGCTACAAAATTTAAATTTGCTGTCCCCTCAAAATAACTCAACACACAGCCATTAATGTCTAATGTAGCAAAGTGTCATTTCTTCATTGTGGTCACATGAAAAGATACAATAAAATATTTACAAAAATTTAAGGGGTGTATATATATATATATATATATATATATATATATATATATATATATATATATATATATATATATATATATATATATATATACACACACATACACACACCACACAAACACACACACACAAAATAAAAACTCACCATGGCTTTTATAGCAGCGGTCCGGACACGGGGGTCTTGATCATTGAAATAATCACCTAATATCTTCTGCACATCCTTTGTTGGTGCGCTTTCTACCTCTTTTAGGGGGACTTTATCCACAGACCCCAAACAGCCCAAAAGCTGCAGACACTTGATTCTGACTCCATGGGATGTGTCCGATAGGTACTGTATGGGAGGACAATATATGGTTACTGGAGACTAAAAGTATAGTGGTGGGACATGAAACATAATTGCTTTCAGCATATACAATCTGAATACGTTTGAATTATCCACACAATTACACCTTGTTGTCACCAATATTCAATTCAGCAAATGTAAATTCCATAAACCTTTTCAAAGCTTAGAATGACCATATCACATAACAGGGCACATAAGGGAACCTTAAAATGTTACTAACCCCAGGACCCTGCATTCACTATATCCTGTCTCCCACAGTACACAGAACATGGAAATGCAATTATTTTAGTAAATATAAACTGCTAAATACCTTTTCTTATCAGCAGTATATAGCAGTCTTGTGACTTCTATCAGTCTCTGCTTAAAGATCGTAGGAGGAATTTTCATAGTGCACTAACTGTGATATCAGGATGCAGGACCCCTGACCCTCTGTCTGGACAGTGCTTGCTGATTGGCCTTGTACTGATCACATGCATCCTCCCAAGAGGGGAAAAAAAAAACCACCTTTTAGCAATACACACCAAACTGAGCATGTGCAGCCCGTCCCCTGGCTCTGTAAATATCAGGTTATGTTTTGGAGACAGTGCAGGGAGGGGAGGATCAGAGAAGACATCCTTTATACACAATGCAGAGGATTAACCCCTTAGGTTCCACAGTGAGCACGCTTTACTGCTTATAAATATTTATATGCTGATTTTACTGTTGTGGGTTTAGTAAAACTTTAACTCAAGGCAGATAAAAAAAATAAAAATAAAAAAATAACCACCAAATAAATCCAGTTATGCATTTATTAAAAAACACTGAAGTCTAACTAAACTAGTTTATAAAAACGTATACACGCTAGAGCTGCATGATTCTGGCCAAAATGAGAATCACGATTTTTTTGCTTTGAATAAAAAGATCACGATTCTCGCAACGTAAAATCTTTCACATTATACAAAAAAACAAAAAAAACAAAAAAGGGGCTAACTGTTTTTTTTTTTTTTTTTTTTTTTATTCATTAAAGTAATTTTTTCCAAAAAAATTGCATTTGAAAGACCGCTGCGCAAATACAGGGTGACATAAAATATTGCAACAACCACCATTTTATCCTCTAAAATATATATATATATAAAATGTTTGGGGGTTCTAAGTAATTTTCTAGCAAAAAAAAAAAAAAAATGATTTTAACTTGAAACCAACAAAATGTCAGAAAAAGGTTTAGTGTTTAAGTGGTTAAACTTTTTTCACTTACACCGAAGTCTATTCCATTGACAAATTCTTACAATGTTTACACTTAGGGTCGGTTCACACAGGGACGACTTGCCAGGCGACTTAGGCCTCATGCACACGAGACGCTGTTAAAACGCGCATTCAGAGGCAGTTGGACACTTTTTTCAACTGCCCCTGAACTCATTCAGTGTTATCCTATGAGTCCATGTACACAGTCTCGTTTTTTGGCGTTTTTAGGCAGTTGCGTTTAACCTCGTTTTTCCAGAAGCAAAAAAATGGGTTTAGACGCCAAACAAGGCTAAACGCCGGTACCGCGTTTAGCCGCGTTTGCGTTTATAAGCGTTTTTTTAAAGGTGCCCTATTTTTGTTTACATTAAAAATCTCAAAAATGATGGCAAATGAAGAAAAACCATAAAAAAAATATTTTAAACAATTGCAATTGCTTGCAATGATTCAAAGACCATTTATATACCCCTAATGAGCCCATGATCCAATCCAATACACCACTAGCATTGCTGTTATCAGAAGTCTAATTGGAATTTGACCCATATGTTGTTAGATTTGAACAAGCAACTTGTGGCAGGTGACGTGGCAAGTGGACAATCCGCAACTTGTGGCAAGTGGACAATCCACAACTTGTGGCAGGTGATGTGGCAAATGACAATCTAACTTGTGGCAGGTAACGTGGCAAGTGGACAATCCACAACTTGTGGCAGGTGACGTGGCAACTTGTAGCAAGTGACGTGGCAAGTGGACAATCCACAACTTGTGGCAGGTGACTTGGCAAATGACGTGGCAGGTGATGTGGCAAGTGACGTGGCAGGTGGACAATCCACAACTTGTGGCAGGTGACGTGGCAAATGACAATCCGCAACTTGTGGCAGGTGACGTGCCAACTTGTAGCAAGTGACGTGGCAAGTGGACAATCCACAACTTGTGGCAGGTGACGTGGCAAATGACAATCCGCAACTTGTGGCAGGTGACGTGGCAAGTGACATGCTACATGCAAGTACACTGCTGCTCAGTTGCTGCTACTCACTCTGGTCTCACAAAATGGCTGAAAGAGTTAAAGAATACTGTTTTTTTGAGCTTGGGGAGGGTCTTATATTGTTATCTTAACTAAACGCTTCTAGACGCAAACACTGCTAAATGCGGCATGCAAACGCGGCAAAACGGCGCTTCTAAATGCCAGTTTTAGCTTTTAAAAACATACGTTCAGCAGAGTTTGCACCGGCGTCCCGTGTGCATGGGGCCTTAGCCACCTGACAAGTCGCGTTCCGTTCTGTACAATGGAACTGTTCTAATAGGTGCGACTCAAGTCGCTCCAACTTAGAAAAAGGTTCCTGTACTACTTTTGGGGTGACTTCAGGGCGACTTGCATTGACTTCTATACAGAAGTCATTTTGCAAGCCGCCGCTGAAGTTGTGTGCAGGTCGCCTAAGGCAGTCGCACTGCAAGTCGTGCTGCCTCAGTGTGAACCGACTTAGTTCACCTGATAAAGAATGTTGTGATTCTTGGCAGACTGCCCAGTTTTTTCTCTTCCTTTCTTTTGAAGGCTGTTGGTTTCAGAAGAGCAGAGAGAATTCTTTGCATAGAAAGAATCGGGAAATACTTTAGTCAAGATGGCGATAACAATTCTTGACGATTAATCGTGCAGCTTTAATACACGCTAAGAGCAGTATTAAAGAAATATCTTTTTTTCTAAAAAATAAATGTTAAAGTGAATGTAAAGTCTTATTTTTTTTTCCTATAAAGATAACAAACATGTCATACTTACCTGCTCTGTGCAAAACCAATAGCACAGAGCAGGAAAGTATGACATGTTTATTACACTTAGTTTTGCACAGAGCAGCCCAGATCCTCCTCTACTCGGGTCCCTGACTGGAGCTCCTGGCCCCTCCCTCCCGTTGAGTGCCGCTTGCTATATAAGTTATATTTATAAGTTATAAAACTTTGCAAACAGGTCATTTTTCTCCTTCACTGGTGTGCGCTGATGAGGCGGTACTGGTGGGGACTGTTGGGACTGCACCGATAATCAGTGTAGATGTCCCTTTAACCACCTTAAGGACCAGTCTCGTTTTGGAATTTTGGTGTTTACATGTTTAAAACATTTTTTTTTTGCTAGAAAACTACTTAGAACCCCCAAACATTATATATATTGTTTTTTTTTTTCTAACACCCTAGAGAATAAAATGGCGGTCATTGCAATACTTTTTTTCACACCGTATTTGCGCAGCGGTCTTACAAGCGCACCTTTTTTGGGAAAAAAAAAAAATCACTTTTTTGAATAAAAAAAAAAAAAAAAAAAAAAAAGACAACAGTAAAGTTAGCCCATTTTTTTTATATTGTGAAAGATAATGTTATGCCGAGTAAATTGATACCCAACATGTCACGCTGCAAAATTGCACCCGCTCGTGGAATGGCGTCAAACTTTTACCCCCAACTTCTACAGGTTGCATGTTTTGCGTTACAAAGGAGGTCTAGGGCTAGAATTATTGCTCTCGCTCAAACGATCGCGGCCACACCTCACAAGTGTGGTTTCACCACCGTTTTCATATGCGGGCGCTACTCATGTATGCGTTCACTTCTGCGCGCAAGCTCGACGGGACGGGGCGTTTAAAAAAAATTTTTTTTTTTTTTTTTATTATTATTTATTTTATTTGATTTTATTTATTTTTTTACACTGTTTTTTTTTTTAAAAATATTTGGGTCACTTTTATTCCTATTACAAGGAATGTAAACATCCCTTGTAATAGAAAAAAGCATGGCAGGACCTCTTAAATATGAGATCTGCGGTCAAAAAGTCCTCACATCTCATATTGGGACTTAACCACTTGCCGACCGCCTCACGCATATATACGTGAGCAGAGCGGCACGGGCAGGCAAAATCACGTACCTATACGTGATTGCCTTCCCGCGGGCGGGGGGTCCGATCGGACCCCCCCCCCCCCGGTGCCATCGGCGGTCGGCATTTGGCTGGGAGAGTTGAGAGACGAGGGGGAGGCCATCCGATCGTGGCCCCCCCCTCGCGATCGCTCCCAGCCAATGAGAAACATCCCCTGCCTCTGTATAGTACACAGAGGCAGAGGATGTGATGTCATCTCTCCTCGGCTGGCCAGTTTCCGTTCCAGCACCGAGGAGAGACGACATGTAAGTGCACCAACACACACACACAACACAGTAGAACATGCCAGGCACACTAAACACCCCCGATCCCCCCCCCCGATCGCCCCCCGATCCCCCCCCAATCACCCCCCCCCCTGTCACAAACTGACACCAAGCAGGTTTTTTTGTTTTGTTTTGTTTTTTTCCTGATTACTGCATAGTGTCAGTTTGTGACAGTTAGCAGTGGTAGGACAGTGAGTGTTACCCCCCTGTAGGTCTAGGGTACCCCCCTAACCCCCCCTAATAAAGTTTTAACCCCTTGATCACCCCCTGTCACCAGTGTCACTAAGCGATCATTTTTCTGATCGCTGTATTAGTGTCACTGGTGACGCTAGTTAGGAACATAAATATTTAGGTTCGCCGTCAGCGTTTTATAGCGACAGGGACCCCCATATACTACCTAATAAATGTTTTAACCCCTTGATTGCCCCCTAGTTAACCCTTTCACCACTGACCACCGTATAACTGTTACGGGTGACGCTGGTTAGTTCGTTTATTTTTTATAGTGTCAGGGCACCCGCCGTTTATTACCGAATAAAGGTTTAGCCCCCTGATCGCCCGGCGGTGATATGCGTCGCCCCAGGCAGCGTCAGATTAGCGCCAGTACCGCGAACACCCACGCACCGTACATGCACCGTACACCTCCCTTAGTGGTATAGTATCTGAACGCATCAATATCTGATCCGATCAGATCTATACTAGCGTCCCCAGCAGTTTAGGGTTCCCAAAAACGCAGTGTTAGCGGGATCAGCCCAGATACCTGCTAGCACCTGCGTTTTGCCCCTCCGCCCAGCCCACCCAAGTGCAGTATCGATCGATCACTGTCACTTACAAAACACTAAACGCATAACTGCAGCGTTCGCAGAGTCAGGCCTGATCCCTGCGATCGCTAACAGTTTTTTTTGGTAGCATTTTGGTGAACTGGCAAGCACCAGCCCCAGGCAGCGTCAGATTAGCGCCAGTACCACTAACACCCACGCACGCACCGTACACCTCCCTTAGTGGTATAGTATCTGATCGGATCAATATCTGATCCGATCAGATCTATACTAGCGTCCCCAGCAGTTTAGGGTTCCCAAAAACGCAGTGTTAGCGGGATCAGCCCAGATACCTGCTAGCACCTGCGTTTTGCCCCTCCGCCCGGCCCAGCCCAGCCCACCCAAGTGCAGTATCGATCGATCACTGTCACTTACAAAACACTAAACGCATAACTGCAGCGTTCGCAGAGTCAGGCCTGATCCCTGCGATCGCTAACAGTTTTTTTTGGTAGCATTTTGGTGAACTGGCAAGCACCAGCCCCAGGCAGCGTCAGATTAGCGCCAGTACCACTAACACCCACGCACGCACCGTACACCTCCCTTAGTGGTATAGTATCTGATCGGATCAATATCTGATCCGATCAGATCTATACTAGCGTCCCCAGCAGTTTAGGGTTCCCAAAAACGCAGTGTTAGTGGGATCAGCCCAGATACCTGCTAGCACCTGCGTTTTGCCCCTCCGCCCGGCCCAGCCCACCCAAGTGCAGTATCGATCGATCACTGTCACTTTTTTTTGTAGCGTTTTGGTGAACTGGCAAGCGCCAGCGGCCTAGTACACCCCGGTCGTAGTCATACCAGCACTGCAGTAACACTTGGTGACGTGGCGAGTCCCATAAGTGCAGTTCAAGCTGGTGAGGTGGCAAGCACAAGTAGTGTCCCGCTGCCACCAAAAAGACAAACACAGGCCCGTCGTGCCCATAATGCCCTTCCTGCTGCATTCGCCAATCCTAATTGGGAACCCACCACTTCTGCAGCGCCCGTATTTCCCCCATTCACATCCCCAACCAAATGCAGTCGGCTGCATGAGAGGCATTTATATGTCCTCCCGAGTACCCCTACCCAACGAACCCCCCCAAAAAAAGATGTGTCTGCAGCAAGCGCGGATATAGACGTGACACCCGCTATTATTGTCCCTCCTGTCCTGACAATCCTGGTCTTTGCATTGGTGAATGTTTTGAACGCTACCATTCACTAGTTGAGTATTAGCGTAGGGTACAGCATTGCACAGACTAGGCACACTTTCACAGGGTCTCCCAAGATGCCATCACATTTTGAGAGACCCGAACCTGGAACCGGTTACAGTTATAAAAGTTACAGTTACAAAAAAAAAGTGTAAAAAAAAAAAAAAAACACAAACAAAAATAAAAAAAAAAATAGTTGTCGTTTTATTGTTCTCTCTCTCTCTATTCTCTCTCTGGTGTTCTGCTCTTTTTTACTGTATTCTATTCTGCAATGTTTTATTGTTATTATGTTTTATCATGTTTGCTTTTCAGGTATGCAATTTTTTATACTTTACCGTTTACTGTGCTTTATTGTTAACCATTTTTTTGTCTTCAGGTATGCCATTCACGACTTTGAGTGGTTATACCAGAATGATGCCTGCAGGTTTAGGTATCATCTTGGTATCATTCTTTTCAGCCAGCGGTCGGCTTTCATGTAAAAGCAATCCTAGCAGCTAATTAGCCTCTAGACTGCTTTTACAAGCAGTGGGAGGGAATGCCCCCCCCCCCCCCCACCGTCTTCCGTGTTTTTCTCTGGCTCTCCTGTCTCAACAGGGAACCTGAGAATGCAGCCGGTGATTCAGCCAGCTGACCATAGAGCTGATCAGAGACCAGAGTGGCTCCAAACATCTCTATGGCCTAAGAAACCGGAAGCTACGAGCATTTTAGGACTTAGATTTCGCCGGATGTAAACAGCGCCATTGGGAAATTGGGAAAGCATTTTATCACACCGATCTTGGTGTGGTCAGATGCTTTGAGGGCAGAGGAGAAATCTAGGGTCTAATAGACCCCAATTTTTTCAAAAAAGAGTACCTGTCACTACCTATTGCTATCATAGGGGATATTTACATTCCCTGAGATAACAATAAAAATGATTTAAAAAAAAATATGAAAGGAACAGTTTAAAAATAAGATAAAAAAGCAAAAAAATAATAAAGAAAAAAAAAAAAAAAAAAGCACCCCCGTCCCCCCTGCTCTCGCGCTAAGGCGAACGCAAGCGTCGGTCTGGCGTCAAATGTAAACAGCAATTGCACCATGCATGTGAGGTATCACCGCGAAGGTCAGATCGAGGGCAGTAATTTTAGCAGTAGACCTCCTCTGTAAATCTAAAGTGGTAACCTGTAAAGGCTTTTAAAGGCTTTTAAAAATGTATTAATTTTGTTGCCACTGCACGTTTGTGCGCAATTGTAAAGCATGTCATGTTTGGTATCCATGTACTCGGCCTAAGATCATCTTTTTTATTTCATCAAACATTTGGGCAATATAGTGTGTTTTAGTGCATTAAAATTTAAAAAAGTGTGTTTTTTCCACAAAAAATGCGTTTGAAAAATCGCTGCGCAATTACTGTGTGAAAAAAAAAAATGAAACACCCACAATTTTAATCTGTAGGGCATTTGCTTTAAAATAATATATAATGTGTGGGGGTTCAAAGTAATTTTCTTGCAAAAAAAAATAATTTTTTCATGTAATCAAAAAGTGTCAGAAAGGGCTTTGTCTTCAAGTGGTTAGAAGAGTGGGTGATGTGTGACATAAGCTTCTAAATGTTGTGCATAAAATGCCAGGACAGTTCAAAACCCCCCCAAATGACCCCATTTTGGAAAGTAGACACCCCAAGCTATTTGCTGAGAGGCATGTCGAGTCCATGGAATATTTTATATTGTGACACAAGTTGCGGGAAAGAGACAAATTTTTTTTTTTTTTTTTTGCACAAAGTTGTCACTAAATGTTATATTGCTCAAACATGCCATGGGGATTTGTGAAATTACACCCCAAAATAAATTCTGTTGCTTCTCCTGAGTACGGGGATACCACATGTGTGGGACTTTTTAGGAGCCTAGCCGCGTACGGGACCCCGAAAACCAATCACCACCTTCAGGATTTCTAAGGGTGTACATTTTTGATTTCACTCTTCACTGCCTATCACAGTTTCGGAGGCCATGGAATGCCCAGGTGGCACAAACCCCCCCCAAATGACCCCATTTTGGAAAGTAGACACCCCAAGCTATTTGCTGAGAGGTATAGTGAGTATTTTGCAGACCTCACTTTTTGTCACAAGGTTTTGAAAATTGAAAAAAGAAAAAAAAAAAATTTTTTTTCTGGTCTTTCTTCATTTTCAAAAACAAATGAGAGCTGCAAAATACTCACCATGCCTCTCAGCAAATAGCTTGGGGTGTCTACTTTCCAAAATGGGGTCATTTGGGGGGGGGTTGTGCCATCTTGGCATTTTATGGCCTTCAAAACTGTGATAGGTAGTGAGGAGTGAAATCAAAAATGTATGCCCTTAGAAATCCTGAAGGCGGTGCTTGGTTTTCGGGGCCCCGTACGCGGCTAGGCTCCCAAAAAGTCCCACACATGTGGTATCCCCGTACTCAGGAGAAGCAGCAGAATGTATTTTGGGGTGCAATTCCACATATGCCCATGGCCTGTGTGAGCAATATATCATTTAGTGACAACTTTTTGTAAATTTTTTTTTTTTTGTCATTATTCAATCACTTGGGACAAAAAAAATAAATATTCAATGGGCTCAACATGCCTCTCAGCAATTTCCTTGGGGTGTCTACTTCCCAAAATGGGGTCATTTGGGGGGGGTTTGTACTGCCCTGCCATTTTAGCACCTCAAGAAACGACATAGGCAGTCATAAACTAAAAGCTGTGTAAATTCCAGAAAATGTACCCTAGTTTGTAGACGCTATAACTTTTGCGCAAACCAATAAATATACGCTTATTGACATTTTTTTTACCAAAGACATGTGGCCGAATACATTTTGGCCTAAATGTATGACTAAAATTGAGTTCATTGGATTTTTTTTATAACAAACAGTAGAAAATATCATTTTTTTTCAAAATTTTCAGTCTTTTTCCGTTTATAGCGCAAAAAATAAAAACGGCAGAGGTGATCAAATACCATCAAAAGAAAGCTCTATTTGTGGGAAGAAAAGGACGCAAATTTCGTTTGGGTAGAGCATTGCATGACCGCGCAATTAGCAGTTAAAGCGACGCAGTGCCGAATTGTAAAAAGTGCTCTGGTCAGGAAGGGGGTAAATCCTTCCGGGGCTGAAGTTGTTAAATGCAATAAAAAAAAAAAAAAAAAAAAAAGTCATTTGAAAAAATGACATTGAAAAAAAATGTTCCTTTAAGACGTGTGGGCGGAAGTGACGTTTTGACGTCGCTTCCGCCTTTCAGTGTCATGGAGACGGGTGGGCGCCATCTTCCCCCTCACTCGTCTCTATGCACAGCTAGGGAACAGACGCGATCGCCTCCGGCGCTGCCGACGGCTCCGGTAAGCGGCGGAGGGCACCGGATCGCGGCGGGAGGGCCCTCTCCCGCCACCGATAAAAGTGATCTTGCAGCGAATCCGCCGCAGAGACCGCTTTTATCTTGTAGCCGACCGAAAACGGGGATAACGGGGTTATGGCAGCTAGCTGTTGCCATAACAATGATATCCGTCCTCAAAAAAGGGACTACATCGGCGTGCGGCGGTCGGCAAGTGGTTAACACAAGCCAGTTATCGGCGCTCCCCTATCTCTCCAATAAATCAGAATGTGTTTACATCCTTATCAGCCATCATTGGACGCAGCTGATCATGTACTAAAGGGCCACTGCAATTGGCCCTTTACTCCGACACAGGGGGCACGCAGGCAAGCATGATTACCTTCAGGCGATCCCTGAAAACTCATCTCTTCAGGAAAGCTTATCACGTCTCTAACTAATCTTCTACCACTTCCATCAGCTCATTCCCCACAGTTACAACCTTTTATACCACTTGCCCCACCCTATTAGATTGTAAGCTAGATTGTTAGATTGTAAGGGCCCTCCTAATCCTCTTGTATTTTATTGTATTACAACTGTATTGTCTCCTTTTTATATTGTAAAGCGCTGCGTAAACTGTTGGAGCTAAATAAATCCTGTATAATAATAATAATAATGACGATCGCGGGAGGACGTCCATGGTAAGCCTGCGCTGTAGCCATCTTTCGGCTATAGCGCGGACGGGAACCGGTTAAGCAAGCTGCTAGCAGACTTCCAACAAGCTGATGCTGAAGCCTGCTATCAGCTTGTTTAACCGCTTCAGCCCGGGACCATTTGGCTGGCCAAAGACCAGAGCACTTTTTGCGATTCGGCACTGTCGTTTTAACTGACAATTGCGCGCTCGTGCGACATTGCTCCCAAACAAATTCGACGTCCTTTTTTCCCCACAAATAGAGCTTTCTTTTGGTGGTATTTGATCACCTCTGTGATTTTTATTTTTTGCGCTATAAACAAAAAAAGAGTGACAATTTTTAAAAAAAAATATTTTTTACTTTTTGCTATAATAAATGTCCCCAAAAAAATATATAAAATTTTTTTCTTTTCCTCAGATTAGGCCGATATATATTCTTCTACATATTTTTGGTAAAAAAAAAAAAAAAAAAAAAAAAAAAACGCAATAAGCGTATATTGATTGGTTTGCGCAAAAAATTATAGCGTCTACAAAACAGGGGATAGTTTTATGGCATTTTTATTAATTTTTTTTTTACTAGTAATGGCGGCGATCAGCGATTTTTATCGTGACTGCGACATTATGGCGGACACGTCGGACAATTTTGACACATTTTTGGGACCATTGGCATTAATGCAGTCAGTGCGATTAAAAATGCATCGATTACTGTAAAAATGTCACTGGCAGTGAAGGGATTAACACTAGGGGGCGGTGAAGGGGTTAATGTGTGTCCTAGGAAGTGTTCTAACTGAAGGGGGATGGGGACAGTGCAGGGAAACTAAGACTGGCCATACACCTATAGATTATCGGCAGATTTTCTATGGTCAGATGGAAAAAGTGGAACAGATTCCTCCATCTACGCTGAACTTTGTGGATGGAAGAATCTCCCACTGGCCCAAGCTTCCATATCTTGCTAGTCGGCCCCGCTGGCTCTCACAATACCTGAACATTCTGATTGGGTGCAGGCATTGTTTAGGTTGAGAGCCAGCGGGGCCGACTAGCAAGATATGGAAGCTTGGGCCAGTGGGAGATTCTTCCATCCACAAAGTTCAGCGTAGATGGAGGAATCTGTTCCACTTTTTCCATCTGACCATAGAAAATCTGCAGATAATCTATTAGGTATGTGGTCAGCTTAACAGATCGCCTGTTCATACTCTGTATGAACAGAGGATCTGTCAGTTCTCCCCTCAGAGAACCGGGATGTTTACGGTGATCGAGACCGCTGGGCACTTGCACTGGCTCCGTGGGCGAGCAGGGGGCACCCCCTAGTGCCTGTCTATGGTACCGACGCACCATAACGGTGATTCGCCTGCCTGTGCCATTCTGCCGCGGTATAACTGTGGCGGACGGTCGGCATGCGGTTAAAGTGGCAACACTTCCAAAATAGGCTTTAAAATGTATCTAAACCAAATTAGATTTTTTATTTTGAAGAGCATGGGAGGGTTGGAACCTCTGTCATGTTTTTTGATTTGACTTTTCGTGGTGGCCACCGGCATGTGAACTGAAAGGGAGGGAGCATCCAAATTTTTGATTTGTCACGGTAACATACATATTGGGTGAATCGTCCAACGAGGACGCCTCGATTTCCTTCACTTTACAGAGATTTCCTCTCTTACGGCGTGTCCCGAAACAGGCAGGGAAGGAAGATCTCTACAATGATCGTACCTAGGCAGGAGTCTTTTGAATCCAGACCATCCAAGATAACACCCATGTAATGCTGAGCCTCTACAAATAAAAGAGCTGTATTACAATGAATTAAAAAGCGGCAGGCCAAGGACAATAAGGGGGCTGGATGATACTGGATGTCTTCTACTCAAAGCAAAAAAAAAAAAAATAATTGCAATTGACTGACTGTCAGGTGTACACATCACTTCAGTCCTCCTCATTACCTTGTAGGCTAGATCTACCAGTCTGGTCCGGAGAGGGACACTGTCCTGTAACTTAATTCCAATTTCCAGCAACGAGTCCAGAAGCTGTGCGAGAACCTGGTGGGACTCTATGGAGAAACACAAACAGCACCCATTAACATCCTTCAAGTGTTAAGTTATTTGTGCAAAAAAAAAAAAAAAAAAAAAATCACACATTTCCTCCATACAAAATCCCAATCACTTATGAATGAGGACAGTAGTGGTCATGAGTGAAAACTGGACCTATTTAACCAGCTGGGTACATTTGGAGTTCTATACTTACCACAAAAAAATTCCTCTTTTGGAGTATACAGGGCATAGATAGTACACTATATTACCAAAACTATTGGGACGCCTGCCTTTACACTCACAATGAACTTTTAATGGCATCCCAGTCTTAGTCCGTAGGGTCAATATTGAGTTGGCCCACCCTTTGCAGCTATAACAGCTTCAACTCTTCTGGGAAGGCCGTCCACAAGGTTTAGGAGTGTGTCTATGGGAATGTTTGACCATTCTTCCAGAAGTGCATTTTGTAAGGTCAGGCACTGATGTTGGATGAGAAGGCCTGGCTCGCAGTCTCCGCTCTAATTCATCCCAAAGGTGTTCTATCGGGTTGAGATCAGGACTCTGTGCAGGCCAGTCAAGTTCCTCCACCCCAAACTCGCTCATCCATATCTTTATGGACCTTGCTTTGTGCACTGGTCCAAATTATATGGTGGAGGGGGGATTATGGTGTGGGGTTGTTTTTCAGGGGTTGGGTTTGGCCCCTTAGTTCCAGTGAAGGGAACTCTTCAGGTGTCTGCATACCAAGACATGTTGGACAATTTCATGCTCCAAACTTTGTGGGAACAGTTTGGGGATGTCCCCTTCCTGTTCCAACATGACTGCGCACCAGTGCACAAAGCAAGGTCCATAAAGACATGGATGAGTGAGTTTGGGGTGGAGGAACTTGACTGGTGTGCACAGAGTCCTGACCTCAACCCAATAGAACACCTTTGAGATGAATTAGAGCGGAGACTGTGAGCCAGGCCTTCTCTTCCAACATCAGTGCCTGACCTCACAAATGCTCTTCTGGAAGAATGGTCAAACATTCCCATAGACACACTCCTAAACCTTGTGGACAGTATTCCCAGAAGAGTTGAAGCTGTTTTAGCTGCAAAGGGTGGGCCAACTCAATATTGAACCCTACGGACAAAGACTGGGATGCCATTTAAGCTCATGTGTGTGTAAAGGCAGGTGTCCCAATACTTTTGATAATATAGTGTACATCCAGTCCTTCTGCTCACCTTCACATTTAGCAGCAATTCCCGACTGTCAAAGTGACAGCCAGGAGTTGTCTGGTAAAAAGCCACTGTGATTGGCTCTTTACCTCAATCCGTGATCAGCTCTGTCCGGAGGAAGCAGCGAGCACAGATCACTGCCGATGCGCACCGCAGGGGGGGCAGCGGGAAGACGTCGTATAACGCCCTCCCGGTGATGTGCGACCGCACTGTAGCCATCGTTCAGCTATAGCATGGTCGTGAAGGGGGTTCATTTACTCCCAATTAGCTCTAATTAACTCCATCTTCCCCCTAGCTACCATTTTCCTGTTGATTTATTTTTTTTATTTCTATTCTAACCATTGAAATTTGAACCTTTTTTTGGTTTTGTTCTTTCATTTTGTTAGTGCTGGAAAAAAAAAAACCAACACAAAAGGAAGAAAAGAAGACCCCTTTCGTTTATTTGTAACGAACATTGCAATTCTTTGTACTAGAATCATAATTTTACTGGCATTTTAAACAGTTCTAATCTAAGAATAAAATTTAACACTACTATTTTTTATCCTAACACTGATCAAAGAAGAAAAACATGCATTTTTTTTTAAATTTGCTACTTTTTTTGGTCTATGGATTGTGAAAAAAAAAAAAATCCTCTTTTCTTAACCTTAACCACTTCAGCCCCAGAAGATTTGGCTGCTCGATGACCAGAGCTTTTTTTGCGATTCGGCACTGCGTCGCTTTAACTGACAATTGCGCGGTCGTGCGACGTTGTTCCCAAACAAAATTGACGTCTTTTTTTTCCCACAAATAGAGCTTTCTTTTGGTGGCATTTGATTATCTCTGCATTTTTTTTTTGTTTGTTTATAGCGCAAAAAATAAAAAAGAGCGACAATTTTGAAAAAAAAAAAAAAAAAAAAAAAACACAATATTTTATACTTTTTGCTATAATAAATATCCCCAATTTTTTTTTAGGCCGATATGTATTCGTCTACATTTTTTTTTTTATCAAAAATGACGCAATAAGTGTTTATTGATTGTTTTGCGCAAAAGTTATACTGTCAACAGAGTAGGGGATAGATTTATGGCATTTTTATTATTTTTTTTTTTTTTTTTACTAGTAATGGCGGCGATCTGCGATTTTTATCGTGACTGTGACATTGCGGCGGACACATCGGACACTTTTGACACCATTTTGGGACGATTGACAATTATACAGCGATCAGTGCTATAAAAATGCACTGATTACTGTGTAAATGTCACTGGCAGAGTAGGGGTTAACACTAGGGGGCAATCAAGGGGTTAACTGTGTTCCCTATGTGTGTTCTAACTGTGGGGGGAGGGGACTGACTATAGGAGATGACAGATCGTGATTCCTAGCTATTAGGAACTCACAATCTGTCTCTCCTCACAGAACAGAACAGGGATGTCCGTTTACACACACACACACACGTCCCTGTTCTGCCTCTCGTGCCCGCGATCGCTCGTGGTCGGCGGTCATCGCGACCGCCGGTCACAAGCATCTGCACCCCCGCAGTGCAGCGGGCGCGTGCCTGCTATCCCGCTTAAAGGAGCCGACATATAGCTACGACAGCTCGCGGGATCGTGCCGACCTGACGCCGTATAATGACGGCGGCTGGTTGGCAAGCAGTTATATAACGACATGTGTGTTCCAATGCGTTTTACAGCGTTCCAGTACAGTCCAGTGCAGGAAAAATGCAGCATGTTCTACTTTTTTTTTTCTGGAACTGCAAGTACTGGTGTGAACCACGCCATTGGAGACCATATAACCTACTTTCCATGTATTTTTGATGCAGAACAAAATCGCACTGGACTGCATGTGGTGTGAACTAGCCCTAAGGGATCTTTGTTGATGGCTGGAATCGTACAGCAATTAGACATGTGCACTGACAAAAAAAATGTATTTGTTTTCGTTTCATTCGTTTTTTTCGCAAATTCGGATTTCCGAATTTTCATATATACGAATTTTCAAATTTTCAGATTTCCAAATTTCCGAAATTTTCGAATTTCCTAAATTTTCGAATTTCTGAATTTACGGAAATTCGGAATTCGGAGATTCAAAAGTTCGGAAACCTGAAAAAAAGAAAGAAAATTCAGTAAAATTTTAAATAACAACTAACAACTATTAACTTATAGGTGTTGGAATTTCCTTTCAAATTTGGCTGTTAGTGAACGCAACGAATACAAATTTATCTGAAGTTACGAATTATCCGAAATAACAAATGCCGCGTGTAAACAAATGGAATGGAACAAACTAATATCTTTTTAATATTATTATTATTATTATTATTATTATTATTGTTATTATTATTAGATCGATACATTCCATTCTTTTAGATACGGCATTCCTTATTTCAGATAATTCGTAACTTCGGATAAATTCGTATTCGTTGCGTTCACTAACAGACAAATTTGAAAGGAAATTCCAATACCTATAATTTAATAGTTATTATTAAATAATAACTCAAATTTCCAAATTTTTTAATTTTCAAACTTCCGAAATTCCGGAATCTTCCAATTTCCAAAATTTTTCAATTTCCGAATTTCCGAAATTTTCCAATTTACGAAATTTCCGAAAATCGGAAATTGAAAAATTTGGAAATTTCAGAATTAACGAATTTGTCAAAATTCGTTAAAAAACGAATTTGGAACTAAATGAATTGCACATGTCTAACAGCAATTCCGAAAATTTAAAAAAAAAAAAAAAAAAAAAAAAGACTACGAAAAAAACAGACACAAAGATGGAGAATTCCTCGAAGGTCTTCCCCGACAGCGTTGAAATGTAACTCAGCAGGTTTTCAGCTTTTCTTACTTTCATTCTGGAGAGAACTGATGACATCGTCCACCACCGAGTCCGGACAGAATCCCGCAGTCTTGGACAACAAGCCCAGCAGCGATGCGATCTTCAGACGCACAGAGGTCTCATTCTCCTACAAACCAAACCACCGAGGGAGGTAAGTACGTCTGCCGTGCCAGAAAAAAAAAAAAAAAAAGAACAAAGAACTCTGCAGACGGCTTCCCCTACCTTATAGTAATGTTCCAGAAGGATCCGCACCACCCCTTCCACGCTCTCCGCCTCCACGGGTTTGCGTGCGAACTGCAGCAGGTACTGCAGAGCGTCAGCCGGTGAGGTGGCCTTGCACAGATCGATGTGAAGTGCGGCCGACTTGCTGGGCTTGGTCAGCCGGAGCTTCTTTGCCGGGAGATCCTCAAGCGGCTGCAGCTATGCAGAAAAGAAGGAATAAGGATGCGGTCGGGTTTTGTCTTTTAATAGTGAATTACGAGGGCTGGGCAACCCCCAATGCGCGATGACCTTTTCAGTGGCACGCTGCCATTGGCTGTCACCCCTCCTGCACAGAGGACACTATGGGAGCAACAGAGCAGTGCAAAGTGTTGCCTCCTCACCGCCTGTTTTAACCTTGTAAATCCTGCACCATGGTGCCGCAACTGCATGCATTACACACTTGTAGGTGGGGGAGGGGAGACGGCCATTCTCCCTGTGCAAGCTCTGAGAATGAGCTCACACCAAGGATCAGTCTCCTGTAGGTGGGAGAAGGGAAGACCGTCATTCTCCCTGTCTAAGCTCTGACATGGCGCTCACACAGGGATCAGACTCCTGTAGGTGGGGGAGGGGAGACGGCCATTCTCGCCGTGTAAGCTCTGACATGGTGCTCACACCAAGGATCAGTCTCCTGTAGGTGGGAGAAGGGAAGACCGTCATTCTCCCTGTCTAAGCTCTGACATGGCGCTCACACAGGGATCAGACTCCTGTAGGTGGGGGAGGGGAGACGGCCATTCTCGCCGTGTAAGCTCTGACATGGCGCTCACACCAAGGATCAGTCTCCTGTAGGTGGGAGAAGGGAAGACCGTCATTCTCCCTGTCTAAGCTCTGACATGGCGCTCACACAGGGATCAGACTCCTGTAGGTGGGAGAAGGGAGATGGCCATTCTCCCTGTGTAAGCTCTGACACGGAGCTCACACGGGGATCAGACTCCTGTAGGTGAGGGAGGGGAGACGGTCATTCTCCCTGTGTAAGTTCTGACACACCGGGATCAGACTCCTGTAGATGGGGGAGGGGAGACGGCCATTCTCCCTGTGTAAGCTCTGACACGGAGCTCACACCGGGATCAGACTTCTGTAGGTGGGGGTGGGGAGACGGCCATTCTCCCTGTGCAAGCTCTGAGAATGAGCTCACACCAAGGATCAGACTCCTGTAGGTGGGAGAAGGGAAGACCGTCATTCTCCCTGTCTAAGCTCTGACATGGCGCTCACACAGGGATCAGACTCCTGTAGGTGGGAGAAGGGAAGACCGTCATTCTCCCTGTCTAAGCTCTGACATGGCGCTCACACAGGGATCAGACTCCTGTAGGTGGGGGAGGGGAGACGGCTATTCTCCCTGTGTAAGCTCTGACAATGAGCTCACACCAGGATCAGACTCCTGTAGGTGGGAGAAGGGAGACGGCCATTCTCCCTGTGTAAGCTCTGACACGGAGCTCACACGGGGATCAGACTCCTGTAGGTGGGGGAGGGGAGACGGTCATTCTCCCTGTGTAAGTTCTGACACACCGGGATCAGACTCCTGTAGATGGGGGAGGGGAGACGGCCATTCTCCCTGTGTAAGCTCTGACACTGAGCGCACACCGCGATCAGACTTCTATAGGTTGGGGGAAGGGAGACGGCCATTCTCCCTGTGTAAGCTCTGACACTGAGCGCACACCGCGATCAGACTTCTATAGGTTGGGGGAAGGGAGACGGCCATTCTCCCTGTGTAAGCTCTGACACGGAGCTCACACCGGGATCAGACTTCTGTAGGTGGGGGTGGGGAGACGGCCATTCTCCCTGTGTAAGCTCTGACACTGAGCGCACACCGCGATCAGACTTCTATAGGTTGGGGGAAGGGAGACGGCCATTCTCCCTGTGTAAGCTCTGACACGGAGCTCACACCGGGATCAGACTTCTGTAGGTGGGGGTGGGGAGACGGCCATTCTCCCTGTGCAAGCTCTGAGAATGAGCTCACACCAAGGATCAGACTCCTGTAGGTGGGAGAAGGGAAGACCGTCATTCTCCCTGTCTAAGCTCTGACATGGCGCTCACACAGGGATCAGACTCCTGTAGGTGGGAGAAGGGAAGACCGTCATTCTCCCTGTCTAAGCTCTGACATGGCGCTCACACAGGGATCAGACTCCTGTAGGTGGGGGAGGGGAGACGGCTATTCTCCCTGTGTAAGCTCTGACAATGAGCTCACACCAGGATCAGACTCCTGTAGGTGGGAGAAGGGAGATGGCCATTCTCCCTGTGTAAGCTCTGACACGGAGCTCACACGGGGATCAGACTCCTGTAGGTGGGGGAGGGGAGACGGTCATTCTCCCTGTGTAAGTTCTGACACACCGGGATCAGACTCCTGTAGATGGGGGAGGGGAGACGGCCATTCTCCCTGTGTAAGCTCTGACACTGAGCGCACACCGCGATCAGACTTCTATAGGTTGGGGGAAGGGAGACGGCCATTCTCCCTGTGTAAGCTCTGACACGGAGCTCACACCGGGATCAGACTTCTGTAGGTGGGGGTGGGGAGACGGCCATTCTCCCTGTGTAAGCTCTGACACTGAGCGCACACCGCGATCAGACTTCTATAGGTTGGGGGAAGGGAGACGGCCATTCTCCCTGTGTAAGCTCTGACACGGAGCTCACACCGGGATCAGACTACTGTAGGTGGGGGTGGGGAGACGGCCATTCTCCCTGTGCAAGCTCTGAGAATGAGCTCACACCAAGGATCAGACTCCTGTAGGTGGGAGAAGGGAAGACCGTCATTCTCCCTGTCTAAGCTCTGACATGGCGCTCACACAGGGATCAGACTCCTGTAGGTGGGAGAAGGGAAGACCGTCATTCTCCCTGTCTAAGCTCTGACATGGCGCTCACACAGGGATCAGACTCCTGTAGGTGGGGGAGGGGAGACGGCTATTCTCCCTGTGTAAGCTCTGACAATGAGCTCACACCAGGATCAGACTCCTGTAGGTGGGAGAAGGGAGATGGCCATTCTCCCTGTGTAAGCTCTGACACGGAGCTCACACGGGGATCAGACTCCTGTAGGTGGGGGAGGGGAGACGGTCATTCTCCCTGTGTAAGTTCTGACACACCGGGATCAGACTCCTGTAGATGGGGGAGGGGAGACGGCCATTCTCCCTGTGTAAGCTCTGACACTGAGCGCACACCGCGATCAGACTTCTATAGGTTGGGGGAAGGGAGACGGCCATTCTCCCTGTGTAAGCTCTGACACTGAGCGCACACCGCGATCAGACTTCTATAGGTTGGGGGAAGGGAGACGGCCATTCTCCCTGTGTAAGCTCTGACACGGAGCTCACACCGGGATCAGACTTCTGTAGGTGGGGGTGGGGAGACGGCCATTCTCCCTGTGTAAGCTCTGACACTGAGCGCACACCGCGATCAGACTTCTATAGGTTGGGGGAAGGGAGACGGCCATTCTCCCTGTGTAAGCTCTGACACGGAGCTCACACCGGGATCAGACTTCTGTAGGTGGGGGAGGGGAGACGGCCATTCTCCCTGTGCAAGCTCTGAGAATGAGCTCACACCAAGATCGGACTCCTGTAGGTGGTGGAGATGAGACGGCCATTCTCCCTGTGTAAGCTCTGACACGGAGTGCACACCGGGATCAGACTCCTTTAGGTGGGGGAAGGGAGACGGCCATTCTCCCTGTGTAAGCTCTGACACGGAGCTCACACCGGGATCAGACTTCTGTAGGTGGGGGTGGGGAGACGGCCATTCTCCCTGTGTAAGCTCTGACACTGAGCGCACACCGCGATCAGACTTCTATAGGTTGGGGGAAGGGAGACGGCCATTCTCCCTGTGTAAGCTCTGACACGGAGCTCACACCGGGATCAGACTTCTGTAGGTGGGGGAGGGGAGACGGCCATTCTCCCTGTGCAAGCTCTGAGAATGAGCTCACACCAAGATCGGACTCCTGTAGGTGGTGGAGATGAGACGGCCATTCTCCCTGTGTAAGCTCTGACACGGAGTGCACACCGGGATCAGACTCCTTTAGGTGGGGGAAGGGAGACGGCCATTCTCCCTGTGTAAGCTCTGACACGGAGCTCACACCGGGATCAGACTTCTGTAGGTGGGGGTGGGGAGACGGCCATTCTCCCTGTGTAAGCTCTGACACTGAGCGCACACCGCGATCAGACTTCTATAGGTTGGGGGAAGGGAGACGGCCATTCTCCCTGTGTAAGCTCTGACACGGAGCTCACACCGGGATCAGACTTCTGTAGGTGGGGGAGGGGAGACGGCCATTCTCCCTGTGCAAGCTCTGAGAATGAGCTCACACCAAGATCGGACTCCTGTAGGTGGTGGAGATGAGACGGCCATTCTCCCTGTGTAAGCTCTGACACGGAGTGCACACCGGGATCAGACTCCTTTAGGTGGGGGAAGGGAGACGGCCATTCTCCCTGTGTAAGCTCTGACACAGAGCTAACACCAGGTTCAGACTCCTGTAGGTGGGGGAAGGGAGAATGTAACGGAAGGAGCGAGACTCCCAGGTGTCAGGACAGATCTGTCCCAGTGAAGTCTCTCATTGTAGGTGGAGAGATGAATGGAGATCAGAGGCCTTCTATACAGGACTGTCTTCTGTAGTCACAGACTTGTCCTATCACATCCCCCTCATTACCAATGGAGGCCTCTCTCCTATTCATCATGTACCAGTAGGCCTCAGTCTGATCCCCGGCCTTTCCTGAGAAAGTGACCGGCTCACAGTACCGTCTGCCTGGGGAGGATGAGGTGCACATCCCCTCCTCCGAGGAAATATTTCACTCACTTGCACCACTTTGGTGAACTCCTCATACACCCGTTTCTTTAAGTGGGCCGCCATGGTTCCCGAGGTTTGTCTCTTCACAGCCGCCGTACTCCAGAGTGTTTTCCGTGAATGCTATGAATAAAGTTGATTGAAATGACAGGAAGGAAAGCACCATAGAGTGGAACATTGGAAAGATAGTACCGCCCACACTTGACAGGCGTCGCTGCGTTACCATGGTGATGGACGACTGAGCGCTTCTAATGTGATGGTCTTCTGATGTGATAAGGGGGTGGGTCTTATGTGATGGGGGCCTCTGATATGATGGGGGTCTCTGATGTGATGGGGGTCTCTAATGTGATGGGGGTCTCTGATGTGATGGGGGTCTCTGATGTGATGGGGGTCTCTAATGTGATGGGGGTCTCTGATGTGATGGGGGTCTCTGATGTGATGGGGGTCTCTGATATAATGGGGGGTCTCTGATGTAATGGGGGTCCCTGATGTGATGGGGGGCCTCTGATGTGATGGGGGGTCTCTGATGTGAAGGGGGTCTCTGATATAATGGGGGGTCTCTGATGTAATGGGGGGTCCCTGATGTGATGGGGGGCCTCTGATGTGATGGGGGGTCTCTGATATAATGGGGGGTCTCTGATGTAATGGGGGGCTCTGATGTGATGAGGGGGGTCTCTGATGTGATGAGGGGTCTATGATTTAATGGGGGGCCTCTGATGTGATGGGGGCTCTGATATGATGGGAGCCTCTCGTGATGGGGAGACTCTGATGTAATTGGGGCCTCTGATGTAATGGGGCCTCTCATGTGATGGGGGTCTCTGATGTGATGAGGACCTCTGATGTGATGGGGAGTCCCTGATATGATAGGGGGTGGCCTATGATGTAATGGGGAGTCTCTGATGTAATGGGGAGCCTCTGATGTGATGGGGGGCCTCTGATAAGATGGGGTCTCTGATGTAATGGGGGGCCTCTGTAATGGGGGGTCTCTGATGTGATGAGGGGGGCCTCTGATATGATGGGGGTGGCCTATGATGTAATGGGGGGTCTCTGATGTGATGAGGGGAGTCTCTGATGTAATGGGGAGCCTCTGATGTGATGGGGGCTCTGATGTAATGAGGGGCTCTGATATGATGGGGGGTCTCTGATGTGATGGGGGGTCTCTGATGTGATGAGGAGGACCTCTGATGTGATGGCGAGTCCCTGATATGATGGGGGTGGCCTATGATGTAATGGGGAGCCTCTCATGTAATGGGGGGCCTCTCATGTGATGGGGGGCCTCTCATGTGATGGGGGTCTCTGATGTGATGAGGGGGACCTCTGATGTGATGGGGAGTCCCTGATATGATGGGGGGTGGCCTATGATGTAATGGGGAGTCTCTGATGTAATGGGGAGCCTCTGATGTGATGGGGGGACCTCTGATTTGATGGGGGGCCTCTGATGTGAGGAGAGGGGCCTCTGATAAGATGGGGTCTCTGATGTGATGGGGAGCCTCTGATGTAATTGGGGCCTCTGATGTAATGGGGGGCCTCTCATGTGATGGGGGGTCTCTGTAATGGGGGGTCTCTGATGTGATGAGGGGGGCCTCTGATATGATGGGGGTGGCCTATGATGTAATGGGGGGTCTCTGATGTGATGAGGGGAGTCTCTGATGTAATGGGGAGCCTCTGATGTGATGGGGGCTCTGATGTAATGAGGGGCTCTGATATGATGGGGGTCTCTGATGTGATGGGGGGTCTCTGATGTGATGAGGGGGACCTCTGATGTGATGGGGAGTCCCTGATATGATGGGGGTGGCCTATGATGTAATGGGGAGTCTCTGATGTAATGGGGAGCCTCTGATGTGATGGGGGCTCTGATGTAATGAGGGGCTCTGATATGATGGGGGGTCTCTGATGTGATGAGGACCTCTGATGTGATGGGGAGTCTCTGATATGATGGGGGGTGGCCTATGATGTAATGGGGAGTCTCTGATGTAATGGGGAGCCTCTGATGTGATGAGGGGGGTCTCTGATTTGATGGGGGGCCTCTGATGTGAGGAGGGGGTCTCTGATAAGATGGGGTCTCTAATGTGATGGGGGACCTTTGATGTGATGGGGGGTCTCTGATGTGATGAGGGGGACCCCTGGTGTGATGGGGAGTCCCTGATATGATGGGGGGTGGCCTATGATGTAATGGGGGGTCTCTGATGTGATGGAGAGTCTCTGATGTGATGATGAGGAGAGTCTCTGATGTGATCATGAGGGGAGTCTCTGATGTGATGAGGGGAGTTTCTGATGTGATGAGGGGAGTCTCTGATGTGATGAGGGGGTCTCTGATGTGATAGGGGGAACTCTGATGTGATGAGGGGAGTCTCTGATGTGATGAGGGGAGTCTCTGATGTGATGTGGAGAGTCTCTGATGTGATGAGGGGGACCTCTGATTTGATGGGGGACCTCTGATTTGATGAAGGGCCTCTGATGTGAGGAGGGGGGCCTCTGATAAGATGGGGTCTCTGATGTTATGGGGGACCTCTGATGTAATGGGGGTTCTCTGATGTGATGGGGGGTCTCTGATGTGATGAGGGGGACCCCTGGTGTGATGGGGAGTCCCTGATATGATGGGGGGTGGATTATGATGTAATGGGGGGTCTCTGATGTAATGGAGAGTCTCTGATGTGATGATGAGGGGAGTCTCTGATGTGATGAGGAGAGTCTCTGATGTGATAAAGGAAACCTCTGATTTGATGGGGGGACCTCTGATGTGATGAGGGGGACCTCCGATGTGATGGGGGGACCTCTGATAAGATGGGGGGCCTCTGATGTGAGGAGAGGGGCCTCTGATAAGATGGGGTCTCTGATGTGATGAGGGGGAACCTCTGATATGACAGTATGGTATCAACCAGCATTCCACCATGCCCACCTGCTCCTGTTGCCTTCTGAGAAACCCACTACAACACCCAAGTCTGAGCCCTGATGAGGGGCGATTCTTTTGCCCCCAGAATGGGTTGGATACTTTCTTTTGTGCTCGTTACAAATTACCCATCAAGAATAAAGGATACATAGACTATGAATTGATCGCTTAGTCACTTCTTTTTAGAGTAAGTCCTGGCTCTTCATTTGGCCGCCGAGATTTGCCGGTGTCTTGCCGAGAAAGTTCCCCCCGGCAGATAAGGACTCCCCCGTACTGCGCAGGCACAGCGCTTGAGCAGTACGAACTACTAGGAGCCGCCGAAGATAGCCGAAGCTGAAAATCTTCAATCAGCTGTACACGGTGCCTGGGTCCAGGTTCAAGCCCCACCATCCAAGTGGACCAAGAGGGAGAATATAAAAGTGCCGAGCGAATCGAGGCCGTGCCCGAAGCATGGCGAGCGAAGCGAACCCGCGAGGGGCCCTCTTACAGGCGCCGTGTACAGCTGATTTCCAACTATTCGGCTTTGGCTATTTCCGACGGGGGTCCTTATCCGCCGAGGGGAACTTTCTCGGCAGAACACCGGTCATACCAGGCAGAAATAGGGAAGGAGCGTCCAATAGATGTGCTTCTACAGAGGTGATCTTCTGTGCCTTCCCACCAATAGAGTCACCCCAGCCGTGTGTCTCCGGCCTAACCTGAGCAATATAAATAGGCTTCTACCAGACTAACAGGAATGGGAAATGTTTGTATTGTTCTGTGACTTGCCTGCCCATACACACCTTTCCTTTATTATAAACTGATCTGAGTCGTTGCCATTTTTTTTTTTGGGGGGGGGGGATCTGGTACAGACACACACTGGAGGTCTTCAGCTGTCCTGAGTGATATTGAGCTTCTCTGCATTTGCTTAAAACCCCCAAATATAGTTATACATTTGCGATAAGCAGAAACCCTGTAGAATAAAATGGCGACGGTTGCAAATTTTGCAAAAGATTTTTTAATAGTAAAAAATACACTAAAATAAATTTTAGCGCACACAAACACAATATCATTTTATTTTTTATTTTTTGTAAAATATAAGATAAAGTTGTGTTAAGTAAATAGATACCAAACATGTCAAGCATTAACATTGAGCCTGTGAAATGATGAAAAACTTTGGTAAATTGTCTAAAGGTGAAACTTCAAAAGCCTTTATAGGTTATGAATTTGGACTTAGACATGAATGATGGCGCTAGAATTATTGCTCTCACCCCGATGCTTGAGGTGACACCTAATGTGTGGTGCAATTGCTGTTTACTTATATTTGGGTCCCCTATGCGTGCCTTTGCCTTCACAGGGGTGACGGCGTTGTTTAAACATTTTTTTTAACACTTTTTAGATTTTTTTTACATTTAACTTTATTGCTATCATAAGGCTCATAACAGTGTACTGAGGGCTCATTTGCACTTGCTTCGACTTTACATACATTAAAGCGCCAAGCTCTTCATCATGCTTTTTTGATTAGTACTCATTAGTACCCCCGTTCAGCAGATCCCTAGCTTATTAGTACCCTTGTTCAGCTATTCCCCACTCAGTAGTACCCCCAGCTCTACTGATGCCCCACTCAGTAGTAACCCCAAACTCTGTTGATTCCCCTCTTAGTAGATACCCCAAGCTCAGCTGATTCCCCACTCAGTAGTACCCCCAGCTCTGCTGATTCCCCACTTAGTAATACCCCCAGCTCTGCTGATTCCCCACTCAGTAGTAATCCCCAGCCCTGCTGTTGCCCCACTCAGTAGTACCCCCAGCTCTGCTGATTCCCCACTCAGTAGTACCCCCAGCTCTGCTGATTCCCCACTTAGTAGTACCCCCAACTCTGCTGATTCCCTACTTAGTAGTACCCCCAGCTCTGCTGATTCCCCACTTAGTAGTACCCCCAACTCTGCTGATTCCCCACTCAGTAGTACCCCCAGCTCTGCTGATTCCCCACTCAGTAGTACCCCCAGCTCTGCTGATGCCCCACTTAGTAGATACCCCAAACTCTGTTGATTCCCCACTCAGTAGTAACCCCAGCTCTGCCGATTCCCCACTTAGTAGATACCCCAAGCCCTGCTGTTGCCCCACTCAGTAGTAACCCCCAGCTCTGCTGATTCCCCACTCAGTAGTAAGCTTCAGGTGCTGTAATGATATCAAGCTTGCTTTAACCCCCTTATGAGTGGCCTATGGACAGCTAGAATGCTTGTTCTGTCATCTATGATTCAAAGGTACTGAACAGACAAATAACAGGAGACCCGCAATGGCAGCCCCCATACTTCGCTCATGACTTAATCACTTTAATGCCCAGTACGACAGAATAAAAATTCGGAAGTGATGTCATGTGTTGTAGTGTATTTGTATTGGATTTTTGGGAGACAACTGTACTACTTAAATGAAAATTTCACGATCAGATGATTGTACGATCGCTTTGAAAGTGATATATTTTGTACGATTTTCGGACCGTGTGTATGGGCCATAAGGATTATGGGACTACTTCCATGGCATGCTTGTTCTCAATGTTTTTATTGCTCTATATGTCCCAACTTGGGAACTCAGTCAGTTTTGAGTTAGGGACTGCACCTCGGGAGGTACCTCAACACGGCAGTGAAGCTTCTTATGTATTTGCCAATATACACTATATTACCAAAAGTATTGGGACACCTGCCTTTACACGCACATGAACTTTACTACCATCCTAGTCTTAGTCCGTAGGGTTCAATATTGAGTTAACCCACCCTTCGCAGCTTTAAAAGCTTCAACTCTTCTGGGAAGGCCGTCCACAAGGTTTAGGAGTGTGTCTATGGGAAAGTTTGACCATTCTTCTTCTGCCTGGCTCGCAGTCTCTGCTCTAATTCATCCCAAAGGTGTTCTATCGTGTTAAGGTTAGGACTCTGTGCAGGCCAGTCAAGTTCCTCCGCCCCAAACTCACTCATCCATGTCTTTATGGACCTTGCTTTGTACACTGGTGTGCAGTCATGTTGGAACAGGAAGGGGCCATCCCCAAACTGTTCCCACAAAGTTGGGAGCATGAAATTGTCCAAAATGTCTTGGTATGTCGATACCTTAAGAGTTCCCTTCACTGGAACTAAGGGGCCAAGTCCAACCCAGGCCAGTCCAGGCCTTCTCGTCCAACATCAATGCCTGACCTCACAAATGCTCTTCTGGAAGACTGGTCAAACATTCCCATAGACACACTCCTAAACCTTGTGGACAGCCTTCCCAGAAGAGTTGAAGCTGTTATAGCTGCAAAGGGTGGGCCAACTCAATATTGAACCCTACGGACTAAGACTGGGATGCCATTAAAGTTCATGTGAGTGTAAAGGCAGGCGTCCCAATACTTTTGGTAATATAGTGTATGTAACAAAGACCTCTGTTTTTAACCCAAACTGTTGAAACAGTTTACAGTACATAGGCTTGTACCCAGTAGCTGGATTGTGTGCAAGGGAACATTTGAGTTGCCTTATGTAAATGACGTCTAATCTTCTGAGTGTAATTATGAAGATGTCTTAGTAGAGCAATGGACCACAAATGGAGAATAAGACTTCAGAATTTAGAGGCAGCTCTCTGTCAACTAAAGTATTTGGAGTAATCTAAAAAAAAGGTTAGAAGGTTATAATGTGAGTCCAGTAAATCATTATTGCCCATAACCGGTCACTGAAAAAAAAACAACACATTTCGGGGGCTCACTGGTCCCCCCTTCATCAGGCCCTGTGTGGTAAGTCGAGCTGGAATAATTATGTGATATGTGGAATAGTTTGACTGTTTGACCGATGCATCAAATGGATCTTCTGATACACTATTTAAGATATCACTTAGACTAGGTTCGCACTTATGCGGTGCGGAAAACTCAGCGATCCCTGCGCGTTTCCATTGCAACCACACTGCCCTTGCGATCTGCTGAGGGTGTCAATACAAAGTTAAAGCGGAGCTCCACCCAAAAGAGGAAACTCCGCTTGTTCACACCCTCCCCCCCACCCTTGCTACATTTGGCACTTTATGGCGGGGAGCAGATACCTGGTCTGGACATGTACCTGCTCCCACTTGATCACCGCAGCGATCTCCGAGCCCTTCCCTCCTCTGTCTTCTGGGACACACACAGGTCTCGGAAGACGTCGAGACCATTTGGAAAGCGCGGCTCGCGCATGTGCACTAGGAAACCAACTGTGAAGCCTGAAGGCTTCACTGCCGGTTTTCCCTTGGCGAAGATGCTGGCGCCTGCGCCTGAAGCCGTATGAAGAATCAGCTCAGGGTGCCGATATCGCTGGATCCCAGGACAGGTAGGTGTCCTATTAAAAGTCAGCAGCTACAGTACAGTATTTGTAGCTGCTGACTTTAAAAATTTTTTGCCCAGACTGGATTTCCTCTTTAACCACTTCCCCGCCCGCCCGACGTCAAATGACGGAGTGATGTGCGGCTCTCGTTCTGGGTGGACGTCATATGACGGCGCCCAGAACAGCCGCTCGCATGGTTGCGCAGTGCCGTGATCGCAGCCGCGCCGTATTGCTAGGACACGGCACTAAACCCTATCTCTGTAAAGAGCCGATCACGCGGCTCTTTAAACGTGAGATCGTCTGTATCCAATCACAGCCGGTCACATGTAAATGCGGAAGTGCTGGTGATTGGCTCTCATTGCCTCACAGTGACAGTATGTGGGAATAGGAGAGCCGATCAGCGGTATCTCCTCGCAGGGAACACCCAGATATGTAATCAGGGCCATAGGCGTCGCCAGGGGGTGGCTACTGAGGCTGTAGCCCCTAATCTGGAGCCCATAAACCCGAGTTTCTTGCCGCAGGGTCCCTGCCTAACCAGCTTTTCGCGGCTGTGGCGGGCTGCATTAGAGGTGGATGAGAGGAGAGAGACGAGCGGGCAGAGAGATGACATCATCTCTCTCTGCCCGCTCCACGTCACCACTCTTCCACCTTCACAGCCGGGCCACTTCAATGTGGGAGTGGTGTGCGGCGGGGAGCAGAGAGATGACATCATCTCTCACTGCCCGCCACACATCAGCGCTCTTCCGCCATCGCAGCGCGGGTGTTCATTTTGTCAGAACACGGTCCTCTTCAATGTTGGAGGTGCGGCAGGGAGCAGAGAGATTACATCATCTCTCACTGCCCGCCCCCCGCTCTCCTGCCCTCACTAAATGGACCAGTGCTGCCAGCCTGCCACCAATGCAGTGACAATGCACATTTGGTGACACTGGCTGGCATGGCAAGTGACAATCCACATCAGTTGGCAAGTCACAACCCACATCTAGTGGCAGGTGACGTGACAAGTGACAATCTGCTAATGGTGGAAGGTGACGTGGCAAGTGACAGTCTGCTAATGGTGGCAGGTGATGTGGCAAGTGACAATCTGCAAATGGTGGCAGGTGATGTGGCAAGTGACAATCCACATCTAGTGGCAGGTGACGGTGGCAATTAAAAAGCTGCATCTGGTGGCAGGAGATGTAGCAAGTGACATGCCCAGGGCTCCCACTGATTCTGCATTATGGTGAGTTGAACCATTTCATTATATATTACAATGTAACAATAGAAATAATGCGCTTCGATCACCCTGACACCATATCAACCATGGTGCCATGATGATTGAAACGCCATCACCAGCCTTTGCCCACGAAAAATTGCTTACCACCGGCGTGCCCCCCCCCCCGGCCTGCAAAAAGGTTGGTGACCGCTGCTATGGGCTCTAGCCCCAGATCTTTTGCAGACCTAGCAACGCCCCTGATCAGGGCACTGATCATCAGTGCCCAAATTACAGTAAAGCCCTCCCAGTGCCACCAATCAGTGCCCATTAGTGATGCCAGTCACTGCTGCCTTTCAGTGCCCATCAGTGCAGCCCATCAGTGCCGCTTATCCGTGCTACCTATCAGTGCCCACCAGTGCTGCCTATTCGTGCCCATCAGTGTGGCATATTAGTGCCTCCTCATCAGTGCCACCTAATAAGTGCCGCCTCATCAGTGGAGAAAAATTACCGTATTTATCGACGTATAACACGCACTTTTTTCCCCTTAAAATCAGGGGAGAATCGTGGGTGCGTGTTATACGCCGATCCACCCCCCCCCCCCCCCCCCCCGCTGATTGTGAGCGAAGCGAGCGCCGGCTGCCGATATACATATATAGCCGAGTGTACTCGGTTAGGCTCGGCTAGTTCCGATCACAGTCACGCCTAGTCTCGCCCTATGATGGACATAACACAGGGACTGGGCGTGACTGTGAGCAGAGCAGAGCCTAACCGAGTACACTCGGCTATGTATGTATATGTGTGGCGCTCGGCTCCGCTCACAGTCACGCCCAGTCCCGCCCTTGGACCTGTCTTATGTCCATCATAGGGCGGGACTACGAGAGGAGCCGAGATACACTCTGTGTATCCCGGCGGTGCCATTTTCAAACTGCAGTGACACTAACAAGTCACTGCAGTTTAACTGCAGCCTGGGCAAGGCTGCAAATGACACTGACAAGGCTGGAGATGGACACTGATAAGGCTGCAGATGGACACTGATAAGGCTGGAGATGGACACTGATAAGGCTGGAGATGGACACTGATAAGGCTGCAGATGGACACTGATAAGGCTGCAGATGGACACTGATAAGGCTGGAGATGGACACTGATAAGGCTGCAGATGGACACTGATAAGGCTGGAGATGGACACTGATAAGGCTGCAGATGGACACTGATAAGGCTGCAGATGGACACTGACAAGGCTGGAGATGGACACTGATAAGGCTGCAGATGGACACTGATAAGGCTGCAGATGGACACTGATAAGGCTGGAGATGGACACTGATAAGGCTGCAGATGAACACTGATAAGGCTGCAGATGGACACTGATAAGGCTGCAGATGGACACTGATAAGGCTGCAGATGGACACTGATAAGGCTGGAGATGGACACTGATAAGGCTGGAGATGGACACTGATAAGGCTGCAGATGGACACTGATAAGGCTGGAGATGGACACTGATAAGGCTGCAGATGGACACTGATAAGGCTGGAGATGGACACTGATAAGGCTGCAGATGGACACTGATAAGGCTGCAGATGGACACTGACAAGGCTGGAGATGGACACTGACAAGGCTGCAGATGGACACTGATAAGGCTGGAGATGGACACTGATAAGGCTGCAGATGGACACTGATAAGGCTGCAGATGGACACTGATAAGGCTGCAGATGGACACTGATAAGGCTGGAGATGGACACTGATAAGGCTGCAGATGAACACTGATAAGGCTGCAGATGGACACTGATAAGGCTGGAGATGGACACTGATAAGGTTGCAGATGGACACTGACAAGGCTGGAGATGGACACTGACAAGGCTGGAGATGGACACTGACAAGGCTGGAGATGGACAGTGACAAGGCTGGAGATGGACAGTGACAAGGCTGGAGATGGACACTGACAAGGCTGGAGATGGACAGTGACAAGGCTGGAGATGGACAGTGACAAGGCTGGAGATGGACAGTGACAAGGCTGGAGATGGACACTGACAAGGCTGGAGATGGACACTGACAAGGCTGGAGATGGACACTGACAAGGCTGGAGATGGACAGTGACAAGGCTGGAGATGGACAGTGACAAGGCTGGAGATGGACACTGATAAGGCTGGAGATGGACACTGACAAGGCTGGAGATGGACAGTGACAAGGCTGGAGATGGACAGTGACAAGGCTGGAGATGGACACTGACAAGGCTGGAGATGGACACTGACAAGGCTGGAGATGGACAGTGACAAGGCTGGAGATGGACAGTGACAAGGCTGGAGATGGACAGTGACAAGGCTGGAGATGAACACTGACAAGGCTGGAGATGGACACTGATAAGGCTGGAGATGGACACTGATAAGGCTGGAGATGGACACTGATAAGGCTGCAGATGGACACTGATAAGGCTGCAGATGGACACTGATAAGGCTGCAGATGGACACTGATAAGGCTGGAGATGGACACTGATAAGGCTGCAGATGGACACTGATAAGGCTGGAGATGGACACTGATAAGGCTGCAGATGGACACTGACAAGGCTGGAGATGGACACTGACAAGGCTGCAGATGGACACTGACAAGGCTGGAGATGGACACTGATAAGGCTGCAGATGGACACTGATAAGGCTGGAGATGGACACTGATAAGGCTGCAGCTGGACACTGATAAGGCTGGAGATGGACACTGATAAAGCTGCAGATGGACACTGATAAGGCTGCAGATGGACACTGATAAGGCTGGAGATGGACACTGATAAGGCTGCAGATGAACACTGATAAGGCTGCAGATGGACACTGATAAGGCTGGAGATGCACACTGACAAGGCTGGAGATGGACACTGACAAGGCTGGAGATGGACACTGACAAGGCTGGAGATGGACACTGATAAGGCTGGAGATGGACACTGATAAGGCTGGAGATGGACACTGATAAGGCTGGAGATGGACACTGATAAGGCTGGAGATGGACACTGATAAGGCTGCAGATGGACACTGATAAGGCTGGAGATGGACACTGATAAGGCTGCAGATGGACACTGATAAGGCTGCAGATGGACACTGATAAGGCTGGAGATGGACACTGACAAGGCTGGAGATGGACAGTGACAAGGCTGGAGATGGACACTGACAAGGCTGGAGATGGACAGTGACAAGGCTGGAGATGGACACTGATAAGGCTGGAGATGGACACTGATAAGGCTGCAGATGGACACTGATAAGGCTGCAGATGGACACTGACAAGGCTGGAGATGGACAGTGACAAGGCTGGAGATGGACAGTGACAAGGCTGGAGATGGACAGTGACAAGGCTGGAGATGGACACTGACAAGGCTGAAGATGGACAGTGACAAGGCTGGAGATGGACACTGACAAGGCTGGAGATGGACAGTGACAAGGCTGGAGATGGACACTGACAAGGCTGGAGATGGACACTGACAAGGCTGGAGATGGACAGTGACAAGGCTGGAGATGAACACTGACAAGGCTGGAGATGGACAGTGACAAGGCTGGAGATGGACACTGACAAGGCTGGAGATGGACAGTGACAAGGCTGCATTGATGGGCATTTAAATGTAAGTTTTTTTCCTTAAAATTCCCTCCTAAACTTGGGGTGCGTGTTATACGCTAGATAGATATTTACAAAATTTACTGACAGAAACTAGGAAAAAAATCTTTTTTTTTTTCAAACTTTTCGGTCTTTTTTTTTTTTTTTGGAAAAAAAAATAAAAACCTAGCAGTGATTAAATACCAACAAAAGAAAGCTCTATTTGTGTGAAGAAAATGATGAAAATGTCATATGGGTACAATGTAGCATGACCGCGCAATTGTCAGTCAAAGTGCGACAGCGCCGAAAGCTTAAAAATGGCCTGGGCAGGAAGGGGGGGGGTGAAAGTGCCTGGTAGGCAAGTGGTTAATGACATCCCAAATGCAGGTCGCAAATGCAATACGTATGTCTGCACTGGATCACTTGGTACAAAACAACCATGCCATCCAGTTGCGGTGCGGCTCAAAAAAAAAAAAAAAAAAAAAAGGTGCATGCGCTTCTTTTGTTCAATGTGGTTTGAGCCTATTCAGAAGGAATAAGAAAAAGGTAACAGCGCTCCCTGCAGGGACAACCCAATCCATACACCAGGTCCACTCACAGGTGCCGAGGCTCGATGTGTCCCAACACACTCCAATGCAACAATAGTAAGAAGAGCCGGCAAGACTGTAATCCTTAACTACTTCCCACCCGGCCAATGTACATAAACGGCCGGGTGGGCGCTCTCTCCTTCTGAGTGGACGTTCAGGAACATCTCTCAGAAGGAGGGGGATCGCGTGCCCGCACAGTGGCGCGATCCCCATGCGCTCGTGTAATTTATTGGTACATCAGAGTGACAATAAAACATTAATGCTGACGCGTTTTAGCAATAGCCTTAGTCATAGCTACGACTAAGGCTATTGTCGAAACGCATCAACATTATTGTTCTATAGTCACTCTGATGTACCAATAAATTACACTTCAAGGATTACAGTCTTTGCCGGCTCTTCTTACTATTATTCAGAATGAATCACATGTGAATTGAACTGGAAATGCAGTGCAGTTCCTATGCGATTCACATGCTATTCATAGTGTGAACCGAGACCTAATTACCCTGAGTCAACTTACCACATAAGCCCTGATGAAGGCGGGCCAGTGAGCCGGTGAAACCTGTTGACTTTACTTTGTAACCTTCTGTTGTGTGCAATAAAGATTTACTAGACCCACATTATATCCTTGCTGTGCTCATTCGCTCTCACATTCTTGAGAGTGATACTAAGAAATTCTAAACAAAAGGTGAAATAAAGTATTGAAACGAATAAATAAATCAAACCATCATCTCGGGAGGAGAAAAAAGTAGTTTATTTCCCCAGCTATATATTTGTGAAAGATTTCTATTCTTTGAAACCGAAGAATATTCCATACATGATACAGACACAAAGAGAACATAATAATGAACCTTATAAAATATATACAATTTTTAGCGAGTTGTAAAGAGCCTATGAGGTAGATGGATATACATTATGACATCATCAATGTTTTGTGTGCCCCTTGACTTCCAGCTATAGCACATTGAGGTAAGTCACTGATACATTTTTTCATTGTAACTACTTTCGGACATAAAATACTGGGGTTATGGCGGCAGATAGCTGCCATAACCCCGGTATGTTTTTAACTGGTGGGCGGTCCACTTTCTGATAAAAGTGGTCTCTGCGGCAGATTCCCCGCAAGATCACTTTTATCGGGGAGGCGCCCCCCTCCCCGGTGGTCTCCGCCGCTTAGCCGTCGGTAGCAGCGGGGACGATCTGGTCCTTTCCCCTGTGAGGCTGGATGCCGAGTGAGGGAAAGATGGCCCCCCACTCGGCTCCACACCATTGGATGGCGGAAGCGACATCAAACATCTTAAAAGGGGAATTTTTTTTTAATTGCTTTTAAGTGTAAATGTGAGATCTGAGGTCTTCGCGTGCAGAAGCAAACACATATGGTAACGTGTAAGTCGCGCCCGCATATGATAACAGTGTTCAAACACACGTCAGGTATCGCCGCGCTCGTTAGAGTGAGAGCAATAATTCTGGCTCCTCCTCTGTAACTCAAAACTGGTAACCTGTAGAAATTTTTTAAACATCGTCTATGGAGATTTTTAAGGGTCAAAGTTTGTCGCCATTCTACGAGCGGGCGCAATTTTGAAGAGTGACATGTTGGGTATCAATTTACTCGGCGTAACATTCTCTTTCACAATTTAGAAAAGAATTGGACTAACTTTACTGTTGTCTTATTTTTTAATTCAAAAAAAGTGTATTTTTTACAAAAAAATTGCGCTTATAAGACCACTGCGTAAATACGGTGTGACGGAAAGTATTGTAATGACTGAATGAATAATAAAAATGCCATAAATCTATCCCCTATTTTGTAGACGCTATAACTTTTGCGCAAACCAATCAATATACGCTTATTGTGGGGTTTTTTTAACAAAAATATGTAGAAGAATACATATCGGCCAAAACTGAGAAAGGAATTAGTTTTTTTATATATTTTTGGGGGATATTTATTACAGCAAAAAGTAAAAAATTTTGCTTTTTTTTTTTTAAATTGTCGCTCTTTTTTTTTTTTTATAGCGCAAAAAATAAAAACCACAGAGGTGATCAAATACCACCAAAAGAAAGCTCTAGTTGTGGGGGAAAAAAAGGATGTTAATTTTGTTTGGGTGCAACGTCGCACAACTGCGCAATTTTCAGTTAAAGCGACGCAGTGCCGAATCGCAAATAGTGCTCTGGTCAGGAAGGAGGTAAATCCTTCCGGGGCTGAAGTGGTTAACTTGTAAACAACAAGTTTGAATAATAGGCCTGGTCCTTAAGGCCCCTTTCACACGAGGCGGACTCCGTTTCTACGGAGCCCGCCTCGGTCCACCAGCTCAGCGGGAGATCTGTCCGTTGATCTCCGCTGAGCCGGCGGATGACAGGTCCCTCTCTGCTCACTGAGCGGGGAGGGGCTTGTCAGGCGCCGCTGCCGCCTATGGAGGGATCGGATGAAAACATACAGCGTGTCCGTTTTCATCAGATCTCACCCGATCCGATCCGATCCGCCAGCGATGGACCTGGACATAGGGCCATCCGTCTGCTTTTAGCGGATCGGACGGGGTCGGATGTCAGCAGACATGTCTCCGCTGACATCAGACGGTCCATAGACTAACATGGAGCGCCCGTTCAGGTCCGCCGTCAAAACTGACAGGCGGACCTGAACGGTCCGATTGTGTGAAAGGGGCCTAAGTGGGTAATTGTCAGTCCACAGACAATGGATATTTAAAGCTATAAAATCATTAGGTGTCTTTTTGGCATCTCCCATGGAAGTCTCACTCTCCCTGTTGTCATTTTTAAAGTATAACTTAAAGGAAAAACCTTTTTTTTTTTTTTTTTTTTTTTTGGACAGGATTTAGAACACATCAGGGTTAATATTGCTACCTCTATCTCCGTTAGGGAGATTCACCCCATTTGTCCTATTTACCGTTAATCATTGAAAGTTAAATTAAAAGAAAATCACAAATTTTGGGTTTTCCCCAGAAAAGTCCCAATGGGAATCTTTAATCTGAAATTGTATAAAATGCAATGCAGCCAGCTTTAGCAGACTCCTGAGGCTGGCTGCATGCTCCAATAACATGATTCTGTTCTCTTTGAGAACTATAGGAGGTCCAAGGTACGGACCTTTAGTTATGGGACTGACGGAAGTATCAATGGCCTACAGGTGCGGTGAGGTCACCAAACCTGTGCTCCATTGAGAACTATGGGGTTGATTTACTAAAACTGGAGAGTGCAAAACCTTGTTCAGCTGTGGATGAACCCCTTGATTCTGTATGGGGGGGGGCTGCAGACTGTGACCATGTTTCATGTTACACACCCCCCCCCCCCCCCCCAAATAATGTGTTGACATCAAATCAAGCAAATCAGATATTAGTTTGAAGAACCAAAATAAACTCTTGCAGACCTCAACTCAGATCATGCTGAGTTTTGTAGTTCCTCACCATTTGGAAGGGAATGTTTCCAAAGGTTGTCATAGAACAAAATTTAAAAAAATAAATGCTGACTTCTGATTGGCCAGAAAATGTATGGAATCATAATACAAAGCTGGACGAATCCCAGGGCCAGATAATAAACATGTCCGAACAATTAAAACTTGTGCCAAACTTTTTGATCCTTCTTTTTTGATCCTAATAAAAGCTTAATGTTAGTGACTCTTGAAATGAACCTTCTGTCTCATAGGTTAGCCTGCATGGCTCCTGGTATTTGCATGAATCCATTCATGCTTGGTATGATGTTAGTTTATTCCTAAAGTAGAGATTAAACTCTCAGTTGATCAGTTGAATTTCCTGTTTGAGAGGCCAGCATGTTGTGGAACTAAGTAGTGTTTGATCCATTGGTAAACAGTGTATAGGCCTCCTTTTTATCAGGAAGTCTCTTCTCCAGTGCTGTAGATGGATTTCTTTTTCACTTTTTACCACCACGTAAAAACAAATTTGTAAAAAAAGTCATAGGTCTTAAACCGAAATCCTTTGTCAGCTACATGGGCCACATATGATACTTTATAGCCCCTGTCTTCAATGTCCACCTTAATACAATCCAGAAGGTCCGTGATGCCAGGAGACGCCTTCCATGGTCCAAACTTGACCACGGATTCTTTGTCCATATCAAGCGTGTTTAGGGCATCTTGGCACTTAGACGCATCCTCGTCAGTCCTTACGATACACACAAAGACGTTGGAGTGGCGTGATGCAACCACCTCTGCCCTAGCAATGCGAATCATCACCTCGATATTCTCATGGTAGTTGGGCACCCGTGCCAAGAACTGCTTCCTTCCCACCTGTTCCCCAAAGATCTGAGGAGTCTCTTCTAGTTTCTTCGCCAGGGGTTCGATCTCGTAGAACAGCGCCTCCTTGTAGACTTCTAGGATGCACTGGTTGGGGACTTGGCCACTCCGAAGATACTCCAAGATGTATTTGAAGTATTTCCCATCCCGGTCGATAAAATACCTCCCCTCCGCATCAGTGCGGAGTTTGGGTTGTCCATTGAACATCTCAAACAGCTTGGAACCCTGGTACTTCTTTAGAGTTCCCAGTGTTGTGGTGTAGAGATCACCACCGATGTTGAGCTGTACGATCGGGGACATCTGTAAAAGGAGATTAAGGAAGATTAAATTATGCTTGAAATTATTTTTCACATATTTTCTACATTCTAAAGGCATCTAAAGGTCAATAACGTCACTTGCAATGTAACAGTGACTATAGGAGGAAATGTTTTGCATTCCCGATTGTGTAAAACAGGGGTCTCCAAACTTTCTAAACAAAGGGCCAGGTTACTGTCCTTCAGAATTTAGGGGGGCTGGACTGTGGCCATTAAGAGAAAAACTGTCCTGGCATCAGTGGGAATAAACCATGCATCTTTGGCATTAGGGGGAGGAATAGTGTCCCATCATTGGTGGCAGTGGGAGGACTAGTGCTCCATCATTGGTGTCAGTAGGAGGACTAGTGCTCCACCACTGGTGTCAGTAGGAGGACTAGTGCTCCATCATTGGTGTCAGTGGGAGGACTAGTGCTCCATCACTGGTGTCAGTAGGAGGACTAATGCTCCATCATTGGTGTCAGTGGGAGGACTAGTGCTCCATCATTGGTGTCAGAGGAGGAATAGTGCTCCATCATTGGTGTCAGAGGAGGAATAGTGCTCCATCATTGGTGTCAGTGGGAGGACTAGTGCTCCATCATTGGTGTCAGTGGGAGGACTAGTGCTCCATCATTGGTGTCAGTGGGAGGACTAGTGCTCCATCATTGGTGTCAGTAGGAGGACTAGTGCTCCATCATTGGTGTCAGTAGGAGGACTAGTGCTCCATCACTGGTGTCAGTAGGAGGACTAGTGCTCCATCATTGGTGTCAGAGGATGAATAGTGCTCCATCATTGGTGTCAGTAGGTGGACTAGTGCTCCATCATTGGTGTCAGTGGGAGGACTAGTGCTCCATCATTGGTGTCAGAGGATGAATAGTGCTCCATCATTGGTGTCAGTGGGAGGACTAGTCCTCCATCATTGGTGTCAGTAGGAGGACTAGTGCTCCATCATTGGTGTCAGTAGGAGGACTAGTGCTCCATCATTGGTGTCAGTAGGAGGACTAGTGCTCCATCATTGGTGTCAGTAGGAGGACTAGTGCTCCATCATTGGTGTCAGTGGGAGGACTAGTGCTCCATCATTGGTGTCAGAGGATGAATAGTGCTCCATCATTGGTGTCAGTGGGAGGACTAGTCCTCCATCATTGGTGTCAGTAGGAGGACTAGTGCTCTATCATTGGTGTCAGTAGGAGGACTAGTGCTCCATCATTGGTGTCAGTAGGAGGACTAGTGCTCCATCATTGGTGTCAGTAGGAGGACTAGTGCTCCATCATTGGTGTCAGTGGGAGGAATAGTGCTCCATCATTGGTATCAGTGGAAGGAATAGTGCTCCATCATTGGTGTCAGTGGGAGGAATAGTGCTCCATCATTGGTGCTCGACTTTCATTTTGGACGTTAAAGTGTATCTAAAGTCAAAATCAATAGGTATTTCTTCACACCTAATGAACAGATAACACAAAATCACTTTTAATGGGATATTGAACAAGCCAAAAGGGAGCAAATAAGATAAATGTATTGTTTACATACACTTTAACTCTGCTCCATTTTTTATTTATTACAGGTACTTATATAGTGCCGACAATTTATGCAGTGCTTTACATATACATTGTAAATTCACATCAGTCCCTGTCCTCAAAGAGCTTACAATCAAAGGTCCCTAACTCACATTCATACATACGCACACTAGGGTCAATTAACCTACCAGCATGTCTTTTATGCCCCGTACACACGGTCGGACTTTGTTCGGACATTCCGACAACAAAATCCTCGGATTTTTTCCGACGGATGTTGGCTCAAACTTGTTTTGCCTACACACGGTCGCACAAAGTTGTCGGAATTTCCGATCGACAACCACGCGGTCACGTACACCACGTAAGACGAGACTAGAAAAGGCCGGTTCAGAACCAAGCGCGGCACCCTTTGGGCTCCTTTTGCTAATCTCGTGTTAGTAAAAGTTTGGTGAGAGACGATTCGCGCTTTTTCAGACTCGTGGCTTTCAGATCGTTTTCTGCCGTTCAGTTTGTGCTTGTGGGTTTGTATTTGCTCTTCAGTGCGTGCAGTCAGTTCGTATCGGAGTTTTCTGTGCGATCTTGTCCGCTCATTGCTGTTTTTCAGGTCGCTCTTCACAGGCCTTGCTGTTCTTCAGTGCGTTCTGTTACTTCGTTCTGAGCAGCCGACCGTTTTCTAGCCATGTTTCGTATGCGTACTCCTCGTAGAGTTCGTGCTGTGCGGGGGCTTGGTGTTGGGGTCCTGACCTTGACACAAGTCCAGTCCATGAACAGGGTGAGGAGGAGTTCATGGACCAAGAATTGGTTGCTTCAGCGTAACCAGTTCTCTCATATGCCTTTGCTCCGTGAGATCTGTGAGAATAATCCTGATGATTTCAGGAACTTTCTCAGGATGACGGACCCCGTGTTTCACCGTTTGTTGGCTTCACTGACCCCCTATATCAGCAGGCAGGATACCTGCATGAGGCAAGCCATCACTCCGGAGCAGAGGTTGGTCGCTACCCTGTGGTATTTGGCCACAGGGAGAAGTCTGCAGGACCTCAAGTTCTCGACAGGCATCTCCCCCCAGGCTCTTCTTTGTGGACATTTACTGCTTGTGTTTGTTTTAGCTGACCCTGACAGAAATGTGTGGAGTGCAGAAAATGTCGTGATTGTGTAACCTTATACAAAGCACTGTTGGCTGTTATTTACTAAATGCAAAGACACTTTTCACTACAAGTGCACTTGCAACTGCACTGAAACTGCACTTGTAGTGCAAAGTGGATTTGCCCTTAGGAAATAACCCCCATTTTCTCATCAAACAACAATTACATCACCCCAAAAGTGTTGTTGTGTTGAGACAATAATCCACACATTCTTGATGAACAATCTTTTTAATACCTGCACAATCACATGTGCATTTACCAAAGGTTTTTCTGACAAACCAACATGTTTGTTGTATAACAATTTTTGTGGTGTCATTATCCAAAATCAAAATGTACATTTTATAGAAAACAGGCCTGTGTAAAACCCACAAGAAAGACACAAATCTTGATCTTACAAAGTTCACATTTGGTAGAACTGGAAGGCAATATCAGACATGAGTATTTAGGAACTGTGTTTGATATAGCGTTCAGATGGGGGGAAATCACCCCTGGCAAAGCCAAATTTGGAAGATGCACACAAATTTCACAATGTCAACATGTGCTATCTGCCATCACGGGGGATGAAGGGACGTGTTTTTGGGGAGAAAGCCCTTCCTCACCGCTACTTTATTATTGATGAATGGGTTGCACCCCCAAAACGCGTCCATTGATCTCCCGTGATAACAGATAGCACATGTTGACACACTGTGTGCATCCTCCAAATTTGGCTTTGGGAAAAATCACAAAAACATTTCGCACATTGTAGCACACAAAAGAAGAAAGTGATTTGGAGGGGCTTTAAACTCGCCCCAAAACATCAATGATGTTTTTATATTTTGGAATAACATCATTGATGTTTTGCTTGATGTTTTCCAATTGTAAATTACACCCCATGATCTCCCCGATCAGGATCTGGGCACTTTCTGATGTGAAAGGATCTTCATCCACAACCTCACGATCACCTAAAAAGAGAGGAACCCAAAATAAATTAGGTCTAAAAAAAATGCCGCCATCCATCTCTTATCTGAGCCTGTGGTCGCAGACACTCACCTGTTGTGGTGACTACTTCCACCACGTCTTCTTCCTCCTGCTCATCTTGTGTTGGGGGGATTTCCCCTTCTTCCAGAGGGGGGGGGGCTCTGGTCTCCTCGGATGAGGGGTGTCCTCCGAGTCTTTTCTCCCCTATGTAAAACAAAAATGGTATAATTAGCACACAGATATTTGATGGCAGAACTAGAAATAGGAAACATTGCTTGGAAGTGGGGTACAATTGTCTATTTTAGCCGAGTTCCAACATGTAGCTTTTTTAGTTTCCTTTGTCAAGCTGCAATACTTTACCTGTTTGGTACAAGCTTCACAGATGTAGCCCCCCTATAGTATACACTGGAGCACCTGTGTGGCCCCCCTAATAAAAATGGTGTTCTTGTGTCCCACACTAGTGCTCCAGTGTCCAGATGTGAAAACAGCTGCTCAGTGTCCTCTCCTTACACACAATCTAGTTTGCATTTCATTCTAGTAACAAAGCCATCTACACAACCCAAATCTTTGAAGACAAGTATAGGGCCTCAAAATGGTGGCCAAATGCATATGGCCTAAACAATGGTATTTTATAGTCCGAAAAAAAAATGTGTGATCCGAACGAATAATGTGCCCATGAACATGAAAGTTGCCATTTTAAACTGTACAACAGTTCCTAAAAGCACATGGAGCAGCACGAACGTAATAAACACAAAAAGAATAGGAACACAGCACAACTACTTACTTTTTTGCAGCACTCTCCGGATCTTTCTGTACTGCTCATGTTCTCGTAATTTCAGGTCCGACCACCGCTTCCTGAGCTGATCTTTCGATCGTCGTACCCCGAATTTCCGGTGCAGACTCCTGACCACTTTCGCCATGATCTTGGCCTTTCGGACATTGGGGTTGGGGTAAGGCCCATACTTTCCATCATAGTCGGCCTTCTTCAGGATGTCCACCATCTCCAACATCTCCCCAAAGGACATATTTGAGTCCTTTAATCTCCTTCTGGATTGGGACGTTTCAGGCTCCGGCCTTTCCTCCTCCTCCTCCTCCTCATTGCTGTACTTAGCACGATCCTGCTGTCTATCCGCCATGTGCTCTTCCTCCACTGCGCCGAACGAAAAGGGGCGGGGAATAGAATAGAAAGAACGTCAGGGGCGGGCGGAGTTATACGCATGCGCAGTGTGTATAAATCGTAACGCGCGCGTCTTACGTACGATCTGTGAGCGGAGGAAGGAGCATCGGAGATGCCGATCGTGCTAACGAAGGTAGGATCTAAACTTGGCCCTATACTGCTTCGAAATTGAAGCCTATATTGTAACAAGATTAGGGGAGTTTGGCCTGACATTAGGCTTTGTCTTGTGTTGTGTCTTATACAGAGAAAATGGATGGGTTCAACGACCACAATTTCCTGCCCCTGTTCATAGACAAGTACAGAGAGCTGCCCTGTCTGTGGCAAGTGAGACACCCCCACTATAACCACAAACAGAAGAGGCAGGCAGCGCTGGAGAAACTGCTGGAGTTGGTGAAGCCGGTGGTCCCCACAGCAACCATCCCTTATTTAAAAGCTAAAATTGGTGGCCTGAGGAGCACTTATCTTAGGGAGCGCAAGAAGGTCACAGATTCCCAGAGATCCGGAGCTGCAGCAGATGACATTTATGTCCCCAGGCTGTGGTACTATGAGAGACTGCGATTTCTGTCAGACCACACTGAAGTCAGGGAATCCCTCTCTACTCTTCCTTCCACGCTTCCTTCCATACCAGCTGAGGCTTCCGATGTCCAACCTGGGCCTTCCAGCCAGGAAGAAGTGGAGGAGCCCAGCTTGAGTCAGGTATAGCATTCTTCTACAGATTTCTGGTCAATAAATAAATGATGTTTACTAGATGTTATTATTGATCACTAATTGCTGATTGAAAAAAGTGTTTTACATATCAATAGACAGTAGTGGGCACCCAGAATTGGGATAAGAATGCAAAATGCTGGGCTCAGAAGGATAGTCTGTTATATTTGTTAACATTCAATTTGCAGCAGTCAGGAGGTGAAAATTGTGTGTGATTGATGAAAAAAATACTAAAACTATGTCCCTTTTTCATACACAGGAAGACCTCAGCCAGGAGGAGGTTGTGGAATGTGGCAGTCAGGAGGAGGCAGGGATTAGTGTCAGCCAGGAGGAGGCGGGGATTAGTGGCAGCCAGGAGGAGGCGGGGCTAAGTGTCAGCCAAGAGAAGCCAGGGACCAGTCGCAGCCTGACTGAGTCTCAGGTCCCTCCCCTCCGCCTGCCATATAAAAGGGCCAGGAAGGCCACTCCGAGTCCCGTGCAGGATTCAGCGTACAGGCTGATCCAGGAGGCTTCGGCGTCCCTCAGAGCCTTCCCCAGTCCTGAAGAGGCCTTTGCCTGCATGGCTGCCACAAAATTGCAGGGCATGCAGGAGGGCCAACGCAAGATCTCTGAGGACCTGATTTATAAAGTCCTACGTAAGGGGGAGAGTGGGGAACTGACACACAAGACGGATGTCATGGAGAGGGACGATCCTCCTCCTCCTCCTCCTCCTCCTGCTGCCACAACTCCACCACCACAGCCAAAGGCTGGAAGGAAGCGTGGAAAGAAGACCAAAGAGTGATTGCCCTGGGTTCAGTCTGGTCTGACAGAAGATGCAGTCTCTCGTATGACCACAGCCTGGGGACACAGATGTCATCTGCTGCTGTTCATGATCTCTGGGACTTCTGGACCAGACTGCACTCCCTTAGATATGGACTCCTCAGGCCACCAATTTTGCTTTTAAATAATTGATGTCTGCCCTGGGGGTCCAAGGCTTCACCCACTTCTGCAGTTTCTCCAGCGTTGCCTCCCTCTTTGTTTATAGTTGTGACCCCTTAATAAAATATTTTTCGGTAAATTCTACTCTCCTGTGTGTGTTTTCATCAAAAAAGGACAGTTTGTTGGTGACGATTCAGGTACATTTCTAAAGTACAATGTGAAATTAACAAGGGACAACACCAAACAATCTCCTACAGATTAAATAGAACAACATATTAGTGGTGTTGTGGGAACTTGTCACCAAAAACACACACAAACATTTTCGGGAATACAAATCCAAATCACCAAAAAAAAAAAAAAAAAAAAAAAAAAAAGAGAAACACAAAAAAAGATTCTACATTAAAGTAAAAAAAAAAAAAAAAAAAATATGTTGTCAGATGTGAGAAATCAAAATATATTGAGGGAATCCCGATAAATAGTAACGAAAAAAGTTTGTGAGAAGTGTGTGTGAATATGAGCATCAAAACGACTTAATTCTTGTCACATTATAAAGAAGAAGAGAGTGCGCTGTATTAAACCATTTTGAGCATTGCAGCGTGACGAAAGTGCTTTATCCATTACGAACGCTAAGTTTACCAGAACGAGCTGTCCCGTGTCTGAATTTCTTCTGAGCATGCGTGGCACTTTGTGCGTCGGAACAGGCCACACACGGTCGGAATTGACGCGATCGCATTTTGTTGTCGGAAAATTTTATCTCCTGCTGTCCAACTTTGTGTGTCGGAAAATCCGATGGAAAATGTCCGATGGCGCCCACACACGGTCGGAATTTCCGACAACACGCTCCGATCGGACATTGTCCATCGGAAAATCCGACCGTGTGTACGGGGCATTAGAGTGTGGGAGGAAACCGGAGTACCCGGAGGAAACCCACGCAGGCACAGGGAGAACATGCAAACTCCAGGCAGATAGTGGTGTGGTTGGGATTTGAACCGGCAACCCTAGTACTGCTAGGCGGATATGCTACTCACATTTATACAGTAGCCCTGGTTTACACTGCCCGCGACTTTGGAGTCGGACCCCAACGCGACTTCGGCAACAACTTGCACACAACTTCTTAACCAGAAGTCAATGCAAGTTGGACCAATAGTAGTGCAGGAACCTTTTTCTAGGTCGAAGGAACTCAAGTTCCATTGCACAGAATGGAGTTCAACTGGGGTCCAACTTCTGATACGACAAGTGCTCCAAAGTCAGAGCGATTGTCACATCAGTGTGCACCAGCCCTAAACATACAAGGGACAGTTTTAAACAGGAGCCAATTAACCTACCAACATGAGTATTGTAGGGCCCATACACACCATCCACACGCTAGTGCATTGTGGTGTCATTCGGCACAGTGGTGTAGTGGTAGCACTCTCGCCTAGCAGTAAGAAGGGTCACTGGTTTGAATCCCAACCACGACACTACCTGCTTGGAGTTTGCATGTTCTCCCTGTGCCTGCGTGGGTTTCCTCCAGGTACTCCGGTTTCCTCCCACACTCCAAAGACATGCTGGTAGGTTCATTGGATCCTGTCTAAATTGTCCCTAGTATGTATGAATGTGAGTTAGGGACCTTAGATTGTAAGCTCCTTGAGGGTAGGGACTGATGTGAATGTACAATGTATATGTAAAGCGCTGCGTAAATTGATGGCGCTATATAAGTACCTGAAATAAATAAATAAATTCAATTATTTTATTACGTTTCATAAAAGATAAAAAATTATATATATATATATATATATATATATATATATATATATATATATATATATATATATATAAATATTTTACACATACACACACATCGGTTGCGAAGTGGAAACGGTAAGAAAGATTCAGTTCAAAAGCACTTGCAAATTCTCGTATAGTCTCGTAAAAGGCCGTATAGTCTATAGGCGGACAATCCTAAATGCAAAGCAACTTATGATAGCTACATGTTAGATTAGATGAATACCGTTCAAAAGCATTTCAAAATTTTGTTTGCTTTTAAAATTTGAATTTGGAGTGAATGAACTTTCCTGAATGAAAACCGCATTCACTGTTATGCCGCGTACACGCGGTCGGACTTTCCGACGGGAAATGATGGATGTGAGCTTGTTGTCGGAAAGTCCGACCGTGTGTAGGCTCCATCGAACATTTGTTGTCGGACTTTCCGCCAACAAATGTTTGAGAGCAGGTTCTCAAATTTTCCGCCAACAAAACTTTGTTGTCGGAAAGTCCAATCGTGTGTACACAAGTCCGTCGCACAAAAGTTCACACATGCTCGGAAACAAGCAGAAGGAGCCGCACTGGCTATTGAACTTCCCTTTTTTTCGGCTCGTCGTACGTGTTGTACGTCACCGCGTTCCCACGTTCGGAATTGTTGGCCAACATTTGTGTGACCGTGTATATGCAAGACAAGTTTGAGCCAACAACCTTCGAATAAAAATCCACGGTTTTGTTGTCCATTCATGTGTACGGGGCATTAGAAAATCTTTCATTTAGGAAAAATTTTCCATCCTGCTTGGTTTTGAATTTTTTTTTGTAACTGCAGTCGAAGAAGAACATTGATTTGACCCCATTATGTTTAGAAAATTGAGTGCATTTTACTAAATTAAAATATTTTTTTTTATTCAGAAAGGTTTTTATTTTGCATAAAGAAACAAATACAGGTAGCATACAGATACTCGTATATAACATGCACAAATTTCGGGATTCTCATAAAGCATGTCACAGGAGCAGTTATCAACTACCTTAGATTATTGTAGACTGTTCCAATGATATGTTTAAATTTTTACGTTTCCTTGCATGCGCATAGTTACTATACAGTAGTCAAGTCTACATCAACCCAAGAGTAACCTATCCCTAACTAGTTGATGCGGGGCCAAACCAGGGACGTCCAACCACGCCTGCCATATGGAGAGGAATTTTTGTGGAGCCTTTCTACGTTGGTAGGTTATTTTTTCTCTTATTAGGATCCTATTCACGCTGTCTATCCATTGCCCCTTGGTGGGAACTCGCGGGGTAATCCACCACTGGGCAATTAATTTCTTTGCTATGTATAGTAAACGAAGAAGCGCTATACGTGTAGGTGGAGGTGCAAATTCTTCGTCTATTCCCCCCAGTACACAAACCACCGGAGTTCTCTCAAGAGGTACCATATATACTTCTGAAATCGTGTCCAGCACTTCCTTCCAATATCTGAATAGCTTGGGGCATTTCCAGATCATGTGGAGTAGATTTCCATGATCCCGTTCACATTTTGGGCACAGGGGTGAGTCTCTAATTCCCCACTTATAGAGTTGAAGAGGGGTTCTGTACGCCCTATGTAGAAGGTAAAGATGTGAAAGTTTCTGTGATGCAGAAAGTGACACCAAGGGGGCATTCATAAGGCATATCTCCCAGGTGTCTCCATCTATTGCTCCTATATCTTCCTCCCACCGCTGTCTGGCTGGTAGTCTAGAGGGATCTTGTATTCGTGCTATAAGTGTATTATAACATCTAGATATCATGCCCTTTTTAACTTCATCCATAAATACATCTTGTATAATCGGATGTTCTGTCGGTTGGATTCTAACATTTCTATTCTGGGTTTGTAAGGCATGACGCAATTGGAGGTATTTATAAAAATTATTATGTGGGATTCCAAACTCTGTGTGGATCTGTTGGAATGATTTGAGAGTATTGCCCTGGTATAACTGTGAGATATATTTGATGCCTGCGTCCTCCCAGCCCTTGAAGTCTTTTAGTTTTTGTATTTCTTTTAGTTGTCTATTTCGCCAGAGAGGCGTGCTGGACAGAAAGCCCGTGATGCCCATTAGTTTTTTGACATAGGCCCAAAGTGAGTTTAGTAATTTAACTGTAGGAGCTTCCGGGTCTAAGTGTAAGAATCCCGCCTCCAAAGTTGTCAGTGCTGTATAATTATTGTCTTCCAGCACCACAAGTTTACGGATCGGGTCTTTCGGGTCCAGCAGGCCCCATCCTCCTAGTTGTTGTAGTTGGGAGGCGAGATAATACATCCTAGGATGAGGGACTGCAAGTCCTCCCTCCTCTTTGCCGTATTGTAACGTTGATAATTTTATCCTCGCTATTTTTTTTCTCCATATGAGCTCTCTGAATTGGGTCTCTAATCTATCGAACCATTTTTTTGGTATCCAAACTGGGGAATTGTTAAAAATATAAAGCAGTTGTGGTGCCCAGACCATTTTAATAAGGTTAATTCTACCAACAACAGACAGGGGCAGTTTACACCAGGCCCTGCTTTTTTCGCGGAATTTGGTTAATAAGGGTGTTAGGTTCTGTTCAACATAAGTGGCTGGGTTAGGGGTCACCTGGATCCCTAGGTAGCAGAATGAGCCTACTTGTTGGATCATCTCTGCACCTAGTGGTAATGGAGTGTTCAGGGGGTCAAGCGGCATCAGCACTGACTTGTCCCAGTTAATGGAGAAGCCCGATAGCTCCCCGAAGTCCTTGATGAGGGACATAACCGTTTCTAATGAGTCTTTTGTGTCTCCTAGGTAGAGCAGGGTATCATCTGCGTACATGGACACTACATCTTTGTTCATACCTCTTTGGAATCCCGCTATTCTAGAGTCTCTTCTGATTTTTGCTCCCAGAGGTTCCAGGGCCAAGGCAAACAGCAGGGGCGACAGTGGGCACCCCTGTCTGGTGCCTCTAAACAAAGGAAAGGGTTCTGAAAGTTCCCCATTAATCCGTATTCTGGCCGTGGGCGCAGCATACAAAAGCTGTATCCATCGAATAAAGGTATCTCCCAATCCCATATTTTGTAATGTTTTCCACAGATAAGGCCACTCGACACTGTCGAAAGCCTTAGCTGCGTCCAGCGAAAAAATTGCTCTATTGCCTGTGTTGTCCACTGGGAGCTGTAAGTTCAGGAATAGTCTTCTTATATTTTGGGCCGTGGATCTCGTGGGGATAAACCCGGATTGGTCTCTATGCACTATTTTATGAATTACCTTGGCCAATCTGTTTGCTAACATCCGGGCCAGCAACTTGATATCAGATGTGAGTAGTGAGATGGGTCTGTAAGATCCTGGGGAATTCACATCTTTACCCGGTTTTAATATAACAATAATGATTGCCTCATTCATTGAGCTTGGCAATGAACCCTCCTTAAATGCTTCATTGTATACTTTCAGCAGTGTGGGAAGCATGGAGTCTGCATAGCGTTTGTATATCTCTGCAGGGAGGCCATCTATACCTGGTGCTTTATTGTTTTTAGTTTGAGATAGGGCAATATCCAGTTCTTCTGCAGTTAAAGGGGCATTGAGCATGACCCTATCCTCTAGTGAGAGACTGGGGAGTTCACAGCTATCTAAGAAGCGTGTTATTGCACTATCAGTGGGCGTAACTTTAGACGTATAGAGATCAGCATAGAAATCACCAAAGACCTTCAGGATATCAGGAGTAGAGCATTTCAGAGCACCCTGTGCGTCACATATGGCGGAGATGAGAGAGGTCGACTGTTGAGACCGCGCCAGTACTGCAAGCATATGACCAGTCGTCTCCCCCTCCTCAAAATGTGACTGTTGGAGAAAAAAACGTTTGTTCTCCGCCAGCTGCAACGCCAGTTGTCCAGACATTGTCTGTGCACTCAACCATGCCCTCTTGTTGTCTCCTGTGGGATTGTTAATATAATCGTTTTCAGTCTCGGTGACTCTATTTCTTATCAATAGTTCCCAAGCCTTGGTGTCAGTTTTAATCTGTGATATTGTTTTAATAAGTTGTCCTCTCAAAAAGGCTTTCGCTGTATCCCAAACCAGCCCCAGCCCAGCCGTGCCAATATTATCTCTCAGAAACAGTGTGAGTGCTCTGGCTATAGGATCTGGCTCGGCAAACAACGAGAGCCAAAAAGGATTAAGTTTCCACATTGGCCGTTTGTACCTACTTGGTAATGAAATAGTTACACAAAGTGCCGAGTGATCAGATATGTGCCTGTCTGCATAGTCAGATTCCACTATTAAATGTAGCATCTTGTCATTCCCAAGGCCCAAATCTATTCTGGATAACCCGTCATGTGAAGCTGAGTGGCAGGAGTATTTTTTATCATTTGGGTGTTTGGATCTCCAGACATCTATCAGCCCTGTTTCTTCAAGTAATCTGGCAAAGGGGGTACCACTTTTCATCTGAGATGTGCCAGCAGCAGGTACAGGAAATTTATCTTTGAGAGGATTTAAGAGATTATTGTAGTCCCCCATTGCTAGTAAGGGTACTTCTGGGTATTGGGCCATAAAACCTGTTAGGTGTCGGATAACCTCTGAGTTATACGGTGGGGGTATATAGATGCTAGCAAGGATACATTTGAGGCCTGTAATTGAGCATAAAAGAAAGACATATCTGCCAGCCGGGTCAATGCGTTTTCTAATGCAGTTGAACTGAACATCTTTTCTGAACAGTATACTTGCTCCCCTTGAGTAAGTGGAGTGGGTTGCATGAAACTGGTTAGTATACAGTCGTGGACAGAGGCTTGGAGGAGGGTCTGCAGAGAAATGGGTCTCCTGTAGGCAGACTACCCCCGCATTCAGCGACTTGAGATGTCTAAGGACCGCCCCCCTTTTAACTGGATTTCCCAGTCCTCTGACATTCCAAGTCACAATGGACAATTTAGTCATCCCCATTTTGTTTCAGGATCACAGACCAGGCCGGCATAATTCTCGACAAGACTCCCGGGTTATACCGTGACATGTTATCTGGAAGGGGGGATAGGCCCCTTTTCTCCAAATTATGTTTGTTTTCTCCTTTCAGAGAACATGTAGGTATTTGTAGACATGGAATCATATTGCAAGGCAGGGAGAAATACATTATTAGGTTAGTACATAGGTACAGAAGACAGTAAATTATTGGGTTAACGCATGTTACTCTGCATGGCAAGAATCTAAAGGTCAACAGTTTACACAGCCACTTGGCTGCAGCGTTAACTTTTCCCACACAACAGGTGTGGGGGGGGTAAAAGCCTTGAAAACTCCTAGACAACCAGTAGGCTAGTTTCCATAGGGGTTTCACAGCTACGGTAGGCATGTATTGCTTCGTTATTTGCAGGCAAAAATGCGGACAGAAAAGGGATCAAAAGGATAAAAAATAGAAAGAAAAGGGGGAAAAGAAAATCCTGTGGGGAGGAGGGTGATACAAACAAACAGTTCTCCTCGGCCGCCTGAACATCGGATGTGAGAGTAAAAACTGTCCTCCATAGACAACAATTATTTTGAATCTTAAGGCCTCTTCATGGCCCAGGGGTTTATCCCAACAAAAATAGACCTGGTCTTGCCAGGTCATTGCATATCCAGGACTTATCTCTTAAGCAGGGACATCTCTTTGCGGTCTAGCAGCTTTAAGGGCCCTATCCTCACGATCCAGCCATTGGGCCGCCATGTCCGGGCGTTCAAAGAAGCGGGTTTCTCCGAGAGCGACTACCCTAAGGCGGGCAGGATATAGCATCGCATATGGCAAGTTAAGATCCCTTAATCTTCGTTTGACATCCATAAACTTTGCTCGCTGCTTCTGGAGTTCAGCTGAAAAGTCCGGAAACAGGGAGATTTTGGAGTTTTCAATGGATAACTTACTGCCCATGGTTCTGGCTTTAGCAAGAATGACATCTCTGTCCTTGTAGTTTAAAAGCTTAAACAGAAAAGCACGCGGGTGATTGCCAGGGGGTAGTGGACGAGATGGCACTCTATGCGCTCTCTCCACCGCAAATAGCGGAGAGAATGCTTCTTTTCCAAATGTAGTGAGGAGCCATTGTTCGATAAAAGCGACAGGGTCTTTACCCTCTATCCTTTCTGGGAATCCTAAGGCGCGGACATTGTTGCGGCGCATGCGATTTTCCAAATCATCTAAACGCGCAGCATGCTGATCAGCAAGATGGCAGTTATACTTTAAATCTCTCTGCATAGGCACTAAGTCATCTTCAATAACACTGACTCTACTCTCCACTGCAGCTGTGCGCTCTCTCAGCTTTTGCATGTCCTGTCTCACATAGGATATTTCAGCTTTAACACCTTTCACTTCATCAGTCAGGGTTGAGATGGATCTGTTGCATATAGTCACTGCAGAAAGGATATCTCTGAGAGTGGGTTCAGGGCCATCCAGGGGGATATTTGGTGTCTGAGTGCCTTGATAGGGATGTGAAACTGTACTCACTGTGGCCCAGTCAGATGGGGATCCAGTGCCATCCTCCAGTGGCATAGTATTATCCATCTCCAGCTGGTTTGCTTCTTCCTCACTGAGGTCAGATGTGGGTGATGGTATTTCTTTTGATGACTTATTACCAAACAGGAGTTTCTGGGCTGCTTCCTTATATTTTTCCTTTTGAGATCGCTGTGGCAGAGCGCCATCTTGGGCCTGTACTGCGGGCCGGCCGCCACCATTCTTGTCCCGTTTTGGCATGTTTTTCTGCTGTAGATCGGTCGGGTGGTTGGGTCTGCTGTGGCCCGGATAGTGTGCGGTTCCGATCGGAGGTATCAGCGGGTTGGATGAGTGATCTGGAGGATGATTACCAGGATTTTCGGCGGAGCTGAGGAGAAGTGTGTCCTGCTACATGCGCTGCCTGGCCACGCCCCCAAATTAAAATATTTCAGACAAATTTCTACTACACATGACAAGTCATGACAAGTTTTGCTCAGTAAGGATGGGTAATGCCGCGTACACACGAGCGGACTTTTCGACCGGACTGGTTCGACGGACTATCCGACAGACTTTTGATGGACTTCCAACGGACTTTCCCAACGAACGGACTTGCCTACACACGATCACACCAAAGTCCAACAGATTCGTACGTGAAGACGTACGACTGGACTAAAATAAGGATGTTGATAGCCGGTAGCCAATAGCTGCCCTAGCGTCGATTTTAGTCTGTCGGAGTAGCATACAGACGAGTGGATTTTTCGACCGGACTCGAGTCCGTCGGAAAGATTTGAAACACGTTTTATTTCTAGGTCCATCGGACTTTTGTGAAAAGAATGTCTGCTGGAGCCCACACACGATCGAATTGTCCGACGGGGTCCAAGTCTGCCGGAAAGTCCGCTCGTGTGTACACGGCATTAGTGTGGTCTACAATGAGAGTTCTGTAAGAGAGTAATGAGTATGGAAGAGAACATACACGATAGAGTAACAGAGAAGTGGTGAATGCCAATCTCTTCACTGGCTTCCCCTACCCCACCGTGTAAAATTCAAAATGCTAACCATAACATACAAGGCCATCCACAACATCGCCCCCATCTACATCACCAACCTCATCTGCAGATATCGCCCAAATCGTCCCCTCCACTCCTCCCAGGACCTCCTGCTCTCTAGCTCCCTTGTTACCTCCTCCTATGCTCGCCTTCAGGACTTCTCCAGAGCCTCTCCCATCCTCTGGAATGCCCTGCCCCAGTATGTCCGATCAGCCCCTACCTTGTCCACCTTTAGTAGATCCCTGAAAACTCATTTATTCAGGGAAGCCTATCCCACACCCACCTAACAACTGTCCCCGAGCCACCCCCATCAAATCATTCTCTGCAGCTATTACCTTTTGTACCACCACCCCCTCTCTTTAGAATGTAAGCTCTACGAGCAGGGCCCTCCTGTCCCTTCTGTATTGAACTGTATTGTAATTGTGTTGTCCCCCCATACATTGTAAAGCTCTGCGTGAACTGTTGGCGCTATATAAATCACGTATAATAATAATGTAGATGGGGAGGGGGGGGCGCTGGGGAATAAGGGTTGGGCCATTGTGGGGTGGGGTTTAGCTTTGAAGTCCCCCATGTACTTCTGTCTAGGTTATAATAAAAAGGCTTTCAGGTGAAAAGTGATGGATGGCCATATTGCAAGGATGGGTCCCATATGGTAAGAATTTTTTTGTGGGTGGTGCCAATTAAATTTTAATGGCACCCCTATGCATCAATATACCAGGCATGTGTTGCATCCCACTGTAATGTAGTACCAAGAATTGTGGTGTGCTACCGTGTTGAAAATAGTGCATGATGGGCGTTTCCTAAGGGGGGGCTCACTGTAAGGTCGGGTTCACACATGTGCAACCGCTGGTTCGTGACTGGGGTCCGGCGTGTGTCTGTTCAAGGGTTCAGGTCCGAATTTTTGCCCGAGCAGGCACCTGAACCAGACCCAAACACGCACCAGACCCTTTTTCAATCTCGACCGAGGCCGCCCTGGACATGTGTCAACTGGCTCACACTTGACTGTCATACCAATTGGATGCGGTGAAACCCGCGTCCAATTAGCATATGTGTGAACCCAGCCTAAGGGTTTTTTTTTTTTTTTTGTGCCCAGAGTTGGGCTTTAACTGTCCGCTTTAAAGTCTCACAGACCTGTCAAATCATCGGTTGATCATTTCCTGAGAAACAGGATGTTGTCTTTCCTATTTGTACAGAGAAGGCTTGTTCTGTAGATCCCAGGTGATTAGGCCTACATAGCCATCATGCATGTCACCAAGATCTCATTTAATGTACACAATTCTGGTGAATTCCTACACAATCCAGATTACAGCTGAAGAGATTACTTCACCTGAGTGTTCTGTAATCTTATTTTTTTTTCTTCGTTTACATTTCAAAAGGACAAAGAATAGGAATTTTCCGTTATCATTGACAAATCAGTGAGAAATGTTTTTCCACTTCCTCCCCGACAATTAATGGATAACTGGCTCATTAAGAGTCTCTTTATGACGCCATCATGGGAAAAGAATTCTGCAAACAGAAAAAGCACCTCTTCTCTGTGTGTACATCTCCTCAATCAACTCCGCAGACCTCGTGTTTACACAAGTTCTTGAGTAGAAATATTTTCCATCCTGCTCCTTCAAATTTTCTTGCCACTACGGTCAAAACCAATCATTATCTCGACCCAACTTACCATTAGAACATCTAACAAACCTTCAAAAATGAAAAATTTTTAAATAAAATACTAGTGTATAGCCAGCTTGAAGTAGTCCTTCACCCGACCCATCCACTAAACACCCTTGCAACTTCCCCCATCTGCAGCTCTCACAAATGTACATCATTTTTCAATCTCTATAGACTTTTATTGAAGTTTTAACAGAATGCAGGAAGTAACCCATACAAGTATAGGATCGAAAACAATGTGTCAGTAAGTACCAGACTTGTGGTCAACAAAAATGTAGAAGATAACTGAAACGGATTATAAACTAATATTACAATAGAAATGAGCATTGTACTTAAAAGGTTATGGACTGAGCTTTGACTGTGGGTCAGAAAGAACTCTTGGAATCAGTGTAGATGATGGGTCCACCATACCCAACATCGGGAAAGTATGTTCAGAGGCCTCTGTAGTAGAGGGACCAGAGAAGATACGAGACATAAGAGAAGAAAGAGAGGGGAACATCAGGAGCCCCCCCCCGGCCCAAACCCTACAGCCTCAATGCTTATAAAGATATATAACTTTTTGTGGACCATAATTTTTCATTCATAATTTCCAATACACTCAGATGTTCAGCCAACAATTTTCCACCCGGCTCCAGCCTTTCAGTTGACTTTTGCCGAGCTGAGTGGTGTTGACAGGCCACCCATGGGCTCAAATATTGACAGATTCAGCAGGAACTGGCCAAAACCCAAGCCATCTATGACAACCTTAACTCCAGCCAATGTTATTACTTTTTTTTCTAATCTCGGATATTATAAACAAGAGTTGAAATTTGGTATTTTTTTTTTTGGTGGCCCCCATTGACAAGATTTTGCTTCGCTTTCCCCAACCTGCTTTACTAAGTTTTAAGCTATCCTTATTCTACTATTTGATTTTTTTTTGTGTTCCCGTTGGAGAGATTTTCCCATCATGAAGTGATATTTGTCTGCCCGATAAGGATAAATAGAGCAAAAGAAATACCTATCCTTTTATAGAACTATTTAAAACAAATTCATATTTATAAATAATTTTTTAATTACTTTTCTCATTTAAACATTATAAACAGTACATTACGATACACTATATTGTCAAAAGTCATGAACTTTATTGGCATCCCAGTCTAAATCCATGGGGTTCAATATTGAGTTAGCCCACCCTTTGCAGCTATAACAGCTTCATCTCTTCTGGGAAGGCTGTCCACAAGGTTTGGGAGTGTGTCTATGGGAATGTTTGACCATTCTTCCAGAAGAGCATTTGTGAGGTCAGTCACTGATGTGGACGAGAAGATCTGGCACTTAGAACACCTTTGGGATGAATTAGAGCAGAGACTATCGGGTTGAGGTGCAGGCCAGTCAAGTTCCTCCACCCCAAACGCTCTCATCCATGTCTTTATGGACCTTTATGGACCTATATTCCTAAATATTGCTTTGTGCACTGGTGCATAGTCATATTGAAACAGGAAGGGGCCATCCCCAAATTGTTCCCACAAAGTTGGGAGCATGAAATTGTCCAATATATCTTGGTATGCTGACGCCTTAAGAGTTCCCTTCCTGTCATATACTGTGTGTTTTTTGTATCTAAAAAAAAAAAAAAAGAGATAGAGTTCTCTTCACTAGAACTAAGGGGCCAAGCCCGACTCCTGAAAAACAACCCCACACCATAATCCCCCTCCACCAAATGATTTGGAGGAGTGGCACAATAATTTTGGCAATATAGTATGGATGAGCGAGTTTGTGGTGGAGAAACTTGACTGGCCTGCATAAAGTCCTGACCTCAACCCGATAGAACACCTTTGGGATGAATTCGAGCAAAGACTGCAAGCCAGTCCTTCTCGTCCAACATCAGTGCCTGACCTCACAAATGCTCTTCTGGAAGAATGGTCAAACATTCCCATAGACACACTCCTAAACCTTGTGGACGGCCTTCCCAGAAGAGTTGAAGCTGTTATAGCTGCAAAGGGTGGGCCAACTCAATATTGAACCCTACGGACTAAGACTGGGATGCCATTAAAGTTCATATGCGTGTAAAGGCAGATGTCTCAATACTTTTGGTAATATAGTGTAAATGCAGCCCAATGCGCATGTGTGTTCCAACCACTCTCTGCCATCGCCATAATCCGGGGATTCCATAAACACATAAGTTGGCCAATGTTCATGTCAGTGGGAACTGGGAATTCAGTGGTGCGTCACTGGAATCTGTTTTTAAGGGACTTCCCATTTAACACAGTTGCTGTTAAATATTTCTTTACTTATATTAGCTATACAAAGTTATATCCTCCCTCTGTAAATCAGATAAGTGCAGTCAGCACCCTTGCCGTAGTACAGCTACAGTATATGACACACTAGATTGTTGTCAACCAGCCTGAACAGTAGGGAACTTTTGCTCCATCTGGCCGTTTTTGGTTGGATCAGGGAATGATTGTATGCTTAAAGGCTCTGTCCTGCCTGACACTCCCTGGCTGAACCTGCTTGGAGAAAAGTTGACTGGCCAGAATCAATTTGAAGTACAGTAAAGATAGTAGAGTGAGTAGGGAATGTTTGCTCAGTCTGATCTTTTTTCCTTGGATCAGGAACACTCATATGCTTAAAGGCACCTACACAGCCCTGTCAGAGTCAGAGGCCAACGTTGGCTCAATCTGGTCATTTTTAGTTGGACCGGGGAATTGGTCGTATGCTCAAAGGTTCCTACACAGCCCTGCCTGACTCTCCCCTGCTGGGCCTGCTTGGAGGAAAATTGATTAGCCACAATCAATTAGGCTAAAGCTCCGTTCCCACCAGTGCAACTCCAAAATTGCGTGATTTCTACTGCGACTTTCATGCAACTCTACACTCTATGGCAGTGGTTCTCAACTCCAGTCCTCGGGACCCACCAACAGGCCAGATTTTAAGTATTACCCTGGGGAGTTGCAGACTAGAATACTGCAATCACTGAGCAGCAAGTGATATCACCTGTGATGTATTTCAGCTATCTTGCAAACCTGGCCTGTTGGTGGGTCCTGAGGACTGGAGTTGAGAACCACTGCTCTATGGCAACTCGAGTCGCAAGAAAGTGGCATCAAAGTAGTGCACTAACTTTTTCAAAGCCGCTACGACTTTAGGTCGCATAGATTGAAACGGGTGCCCCCCGCCGGCTGTAAGGCTGAGAACCAAACGATCAAACACCACCAATCGCTCAGTTCTCAAAGCTCCATGAGCAGATACAGCCAGGTCCATAAATATTGGGACATCGACACAATTCCAATTTTTTTTGGCTCTATACATCACCACAATGGATTTGAAATGAAACGAACAAGATGTGCTTTAACTGCAGACTTTCAGCTTTAATTTGACATCCAAATCAGGTGAACGGTGTAGGAATTACAACAGTTTGTATATGTGCCTCCCACTTTTTAAGGGACCAAAAGTAATGGGACAATTGGCTGCTCAGCTGTTCCATGGCCAGGTGTGTGTTATTCCCTCATTATCCCATTTACAAGGAGCAGATAAAAGGTCCAGAGTTCATTTCAAGTGTGCTATTTGCATTTGGAATCTGTTGCTGTCAACTCTCAATATGAGATCCAAAGAGCTGTCACTATCAGTGAAGCAAGCCATTATTAGGCTGAAAAAAAAACAAAACAAACCCATCAGAGAGAGATAGCAAAAACATTAGGTGTGGCCAAATCAACTGTTTGGAACATCCTTAAAAAGAAAGAATGCACCGGTGAGCTCAGCAACACCAAAAGACCCGGAAGACCACAGATAACAAGTGTGGTGGATGACCGAAGAATTCTTTCCCTGGTGAAGAAAACACCCTTTACAACAGTTGGCCAGATCAAGAACACTCTCCAGGAGGTAGGTGTATGTGTGTCAAAGTCAACAATCAAGAGAAGACTTCACCAGAGTGAATACAGAGGGTTCACCACAAGATGTAAACCATTGGTGAGCCTCAAAAACAGGAAGGCCAGATTAGAGTTTGCCAAACAACATCTAAAAAAGCCTTCACAGTTCTGGAACAACATCCTATGGACAGATGAGACCAAGATCAACTTGTACCAGAGTGATGGGAAGAGAAGAGTATGGAGAAGGAAAGGAACTGCTCATGATCCAAAGCATACCACCTCATCAGTGAAGCATGGTGGTGGTAGTGTCATGGCGTGGGCACGTATGGCTGCCAATGGAACTGGTTCTCTTGTATTTATTGATGATGTGACTGCTGACAAAAGCAGCAGGATGAATTCTGAAGTGTTTCGGGCAATATTATCTACTCATATTCAGCAAAATGCTTCAGAACTCATTGGACGGCGCTTCACAGTGCAGATGGACAATGACCCGAAGCATACTGCGAAAGCAACCAAAGAGTTTTTTACGGGGAGGGAGTGGAATGTTATGCAATGGCCAAGTCAATCACCTGACCAGAATCCGATTGAGCATGCATTTCACTTGCTGAAGACAAAACTGAAGGGAAAATGCCCCAAGAACATGCAGGAACTGAAGACAGTTGCAGTAAAGGCCTGGCAGAGCATCACCAGGGATGAAACCCAGCGTCTGGTGATGTCTATGCGTTCCAGACTTCAGGCTGTAATTGACTGAAAAGGATTTTCAACCAAGTATTAAAAAGTGAAAGTTTGATGGATGATTGTTAATCTGTCCCATTACTTTTGGTCCCTTAATAAGTGGGAGGCACATATACAAATTGTTGTAATTCCTACACCGTTCACCTGATTTGGATGTAAATACCCTCAAATTAAAGCTGAAAGTCTGCAGTTAAAGCACATCTTGTTAGTTTCATTTCAAATCCATTGTGGTGGTGTATAGAGCCAAAAAGATTAGAATTGTATCAATGTCCCAATATTCATGGACCTGACTGTAGCTGGGACTGTCAGTCATCACCACTGTCTGCTCTGCCCCTCCAGCGCTCACCACTGGGCTGTGGAGGGGAGCGGCTCGCTGAGTGGCTGAGCCAGGTGCTGGTCCAGGCATTTGGGAGCATCCCGACCATATGGTTGCGATCTTTCCCGAGCATAGGTGTGCACAGCCTTTTGTATTAGGGTGTGCACCTCAAAGCTCCAACACATATGCCTTTTTGACATATTAACCAGCCTCTTCCCCACTCGTCATCCTAAAACAATGGGGGGGGGGGGGGGGGGGGGGAGCAGGTGAGCACACAGGGGGACCTGGGCAGCAGAAAGAAAAGGAACTGGTACAAGAGGGGTTGCATACATTGGTACCAATCCTCTGTATTTTCCTCCCGTGGCAGCTGAATATCGGCGAGAGGAAGAGGAGGAGAAGCCTACTTTCAGCTGCTGCAGAAGAAATTACAGATCTTCCCCTTAATTTCCACTCCAGCCGCCTATCCTGTCCAGGTTCTGATGGTCGGCAAGTAAGGATCGCGGCTTACCTGTCACCTGCCCACAATTGATGGGTTGCCAACTCCAGGATTAATGTGTGCCCAGGCACACCTGGCACACCCCTTGCGCACGCCTATGTTCCCGAGCCTGGACCGGCTCTGTGACGTCAGCCAACAGCGGGCTCCCGCTGTCTGCTGAAAACAGGTCACAGGAGTGCAGAGTGGACTTCACTCCTGTGATCCACGCGAGCTGTACGTCTCCTTTAACCAGTTCAGCCCCAGAAGATTTGGCTGTTGAATGACTGGGCCATTTTTTGCCATTCGGCACTGTGTTGCTTTAACTGACAATTGTGCGGTCGTGCGACGTTGCACCAAAACAAAATTGATGTCCTTTTTAACCCACAAATAGAGCTTTCTTTTGGTGGTATTTGATCGCCTCTGCATTTTTTATTTTTTGCGCTATAAACAAAAAAAGAGTGACAATTTTGAAAAAAAACACAATATTTTGTACTTTTTGCTGTAATAAATATCTCCATTTTTTTTAAAGAAAAGCAATTTTTTTCTCACTGTATTCTTCTATTCTATCCCGATCCCGCGAGCCGACGTATAGCTACAATGGTTCGCGGGATCGTGCCGACCTGCCGCAGTATAATGACAACGGCTGGTCGGCAAGTGGTTAAGCAATGAACAACTTCTGCCTCTCAGGTGAATAACCCAACCATCGACACTGACAACAACGATCTTTTTAGCTATCTGTAAGGGGAAGAGGGGATTCATCCCAATGACCACAACCGTAAGGAGCATTTTTCCCATTGACCATTACATTAATGTTCTGTGAGCTAAAGATATGGTAATAATTTGCAAGGGTTCAATGAGCCCCATGACATTATTTCAAGGGTTTCTTCATGTTAAAAATGCTGATAAAAGCCTGATTTAACTGCTAGCCGACTGTATAACATACATATACGGCGGCAAGGTGGCGCTCCTTCGCCAGATCACATACTAGGTACGTGATCTGGCATTTCCGGGTGCCGTCCGATGGATTAAACACAGCAGATGTCGATCAGCGGATGCCGGCCAATGGATTACCGCTGGCACCCGTTGATCGTCGGGAATTGACACAGCACATAGCCCTTCCTATGCAAACAAGGCAGAGCCCACTCCTTTTGGGGGGGGGGGGTTGGATTTTCTTTCCCCACAAAGCAGGGAATGAGATCCATTACCTTAGTAAAAGCACCACAGTACACCAAAACACTGGCTAGGCACACATTTAACCCTTTGATCACTATAGATGTTTAACCCCTTCCCAGCCAGTGTCATCAGTACAGTGACAATGCATATTCATAGCACTGATCACTGTGTTAATGTCACTGGTTCCCTCAAAGTGTCAGTTAGTGTACGAATGTCCTCCATAATATCGCAGTCCTGCTGTATATTGCTGATCTCCGTCATTACTAGTAAAAAAATAAATAAATACAAATTACAGTATATATCCCATAGCTTGTAGACGCTATAACTTTTGCGCAAACCAATCAATTACGCTTATTGGGATTTTTTTTTTCACCAAAAACCATGTAGCAGAATACATATTGGCCTAAATTTTTCGAAGACATTTGATTTCCTACATTTTTTTTATTGGATATGTTTCATAGCAGAAAGTAAAAAATATTGTTTTGTTTTTTTTTTTCAAAATTGTCGGTTGATAGCAAAAAAAAAAAAAAGAAAAAACGCAGAGGTAATCAAATACCACCAAAAGAAAGCTCTATTTGTGTGTGTGTGTGGGTGTGGGGGGGGGGGGGCGCATCAATTTTGTTTGGGTGCAATGTCACATGGCCGCACAAATGTCAGTTAAAGTAACGCAGTGCCGTATCGCAAAGAATGGCCTGGTCACGAAGAGGGGTAAATCTTCTAGAGGTCAAGTGGTTAAACAGTGGCTTCTGTTTGATCTTCTCAGAAGTTAATGTCACCAATAAAAACGAGTTAGAGGATCATACTGGTTTTCGGGGTGAAGGTTCATTTTCAGAGTTTCTAGAGGCAGAAGTTGAATGATAACTAGGTTGCTTAAATCTTAATAAAGCCATGGGTCCTGATGGTATTCACCCCAGAGTTCTAAGAGAACTTGGAGGTATATTTGCTGGAACATCAACTGCTCTTTTTAATCAATCTCTTTTAACAGAAGAAGTTCCCGGTGACTGGTGAACAGCTAATATTGTACCTATCCACAAGAAGGGCAGCAAGGTAGAAACTGGTAACTACAGGCCAGTGAGGTTAACATCTGGAGTAGTACAATTAAGGGAATGACCCCTAAAAAGAAGAATTGTTGATAATTTAAAAATACGTAACTTGCTGGACCCAAAGCAGCATTGCATTACTGAGGACAGATCATGTCACACTAATCTCGATCCTATTCCTCTATATCAGGGGTCTCCAAACCTTCTAAACCAGGGGTCTCAAACTGGTGGCCCTCCAGCTGTTGTGAAACTACAAGTCCCATCATGCCTCTGCCTGTGGGAGTCATGCTTGTAACTATCAGCCTTGCAATGCCTCATGGGACTTGTAGTTTTGCAACAGCTGGAGGGCCGCCAGTTTGAGACCCCTGTTCTAAACAAAGGGCTAGTGTACTGTATTTCAGACTTTAGAAGTCCCATCAGTGGGAGGAATCATGTCCCATCCTTGATATTACTGGGAGAAACTTTGTCCCATCGTTGGTATCATTGAGAGGAACTGTGCCTCATCGCTGGGGTAATTGGGAGGAATTATGCCCCATCATTGGTGTCAGTGGGGGGGGGGGGGGGGTAGGGGGGACATTGCCCCATGGGCTGGATAAAAGCAAGCAAAGGGCCTAGTCAGGACCCCTGGCCGCAGTTTGTAGACCACTACTCTATATAGATCTTTAGTTATCACTAAAAGGATCACCAGCAGGAGGAAGGAGGTCTTGATTACTCTTCTATATAGATTTGTAGTTATTACTAGAGGGATCACCAGGGTGAGGAAAGAGGTCCTAATTGCTCTATATCAATCTTTAGATCTCTAGAGGGATCACCAGCAGGAGGAAGGGGGTCCTGATTCCAGTGGCGTCTCCAGCTTTCATATTTAGGGGGGGCACATGGGGGGACAGGGAAAAAAGTAGGGGGCAACTATAAAATGCAAATACATATATATATATATATATATATATATATATATATATATATATATATATCCTGGGGCCCTTTACTACGATCCCACAACGGCCCTTTCACATGTTCTGCAGTAAGCTCCCTTCTTACTGTATTGGGGCCCCCCAGGGTGGCAGAAAACAAGAGATATATGTCACCAGCATACCAAGAAAATATAAGGGTCCAAAGCAGTGGGAGAACTATCAGGGTTGCAAAGGTTGTCTTGCCTCCGGGCCCTGGTGTTCTGCCACTGTGGGGTTCCCCAGCCTCCTCTTGCTGTCCTGCCCCTGCTATTGACAGCGCTGATCTGGCATCTCTTGGAATTTACAGGCTGGTTCTCCTGTCCTAAGGACAGGAGAAATCAGTCTGTTTTTTCAGTAACTGAGAGTCCTGGTGGAGTTCTTCCTGCAACTCGCTCTTCTCCCTGCCAATGAGGATGCAGGGGAAGGAGCAGACCGGGCGGCCGTGGTTGTGTGAGCGCTCGCATTATGCAGTGTCAGCGAGCAGAGGGAGGGGGGAGGAATCACCCGCAGGAGCTGACTGGGGACGCTCTCCCTCTTAGACATTGCCTTTTGTAAAAAAGAAAAAAATGTTTTTTTTAATTGGGGTGGCACATGGTGGGGCACAGCATAATGTTGGGGGGGTCAGTGCCCCCTCTGCCCCCCCTAGAGATGCCATTGCCTGATTCCTCTATTAGATCTTTACTTATCACTAGAGGGATCGCCAGCAGGAGGAAGGAGGTCCTGATTCCTCTATTAGATCTTTATTTACATCACTAGAGGGGTCACCAGCAGGAGGAAGGAGGTCCCGATTCCTCTATTAGATCTTTAGTTATCACTAGAGGGGTCACCAGCAGGAGGAAGGAGCTCCTGATTTCTCTATATAGATCTTTATATCACTAGAGCAGGGGTGCCCCAACCGCGGGCCACATGTGGCCCGTGGCGCCCTCTGATGTGGACCACCACCTCCTGCTCTGGGATGGCGGGTCGGCAAACCCAGATTGTGGGTTCCCGACCCGCCATCCCCAAGCATCGGTGTGAAGTGCGCTAGAGGAAGCAGAGACGATGCTTCCTGTATAGGGCTGGCTTCTGTCACAGGCGGAGTGATACCAAATGTACTCCGCCTGTGACAGGAGCGATACAGGAAGCATCGGCTCTGCTCTCTACTGCAGCCGCATGCTTCCTCTAGTGCCGGCTCCTGTCACACTGATGCTCGGTGATGGTGGGTTGGGAACCAGCCTGGAGGACCCACCAACAGTACCCATCAGCAGTACCAGCCCTGGAGGACAGCCAGCAGCAGCCACCACCCATACCTGCCTGGGGGACAGCAGCAGCCAGCGATACCTGCAGCAATCCTGAGGAAGAAGTGAAGATTGAGGTCAGTTGAGGTGCAGGTAAACTGCAGCGCATCAGTGAAGAAAGCAACCTTAGGCCCCTTTCACATGATCAGTCAGATCGGGTCCGCCTATCCGTTTTTCAGGCAGACACAATCAGACCCTCTATTAACCTCTATAGAGCGGCAGATGTAAACGCACTTGTATCTGTTTACAACCGCCTGACTCCAAACCAATCCACTTAAAAAAAACAGAAGGGGATTCGTCACCTTCTGTTCGGGTGGATTGGATCAGAGGGCCCATAGAGTAGATCGGGCTGTGTCCGTGTCTGCACTGCATATGCAAAATGGGCCCAATTAGCCATTTTCCCTCCCCAGTGTCATGTGACTCGTTAGTGTTACAAGGTCTCAGGTGTGAATGGGGAGCAGGTGTGTTAAATTTGGTGTTATCGCTCTCACTCTCTCATACTGGTCACTGGAAGTTCAACATGGCACCTCATGGCAAAGAACATATTGCCTCCTCACCACCTGTCAAACACACTCGAATTGCTTTTTTGAGAGGAGCAACAGTGCCGGCTGCACTTGTGAATGAGCTGCTTTCACAAAGTCCACCAAACCCACAGGATAGAAGTCTATGGCTAAAAGCAACAAACCCACAGAAAAGCTGCAGGTGCGCTGCACCCACGGAGTGGGTAAACCACAGCACATCAGTGTGAAAGCAGCCCTATACTATTATGCCCAGTTTATTGCTTGCTTCACACTGACCTGAAGATGTCTTCTTTCCTGCTGCTGGCACCACTTTGGAGACCACTAGCCGGGATAAGAGGTGGAGTGCAGTTGGTATCACTCCGCATGGTACAGGAGCCAGCACTACAGAGGAGGTTTTGGCTTTTGCGGCTTTTGCTTCCTACTACAGCTCCAACTTTACAAGTAGTCCCTCTGCATTACACTCTGTTTGATGCTCTGGAATGGCAGGTCTGCAAGCCCAGACCGCTCTCTACCAGTCACCTGTCCATGATCTACAGGTTGCTGACCCCAGGCCTAGGCTGTAAGAAGATTGCCAAGACTCTGAAACTGAGCTGCAGCACGGAGGCCAAGACCATACAGAGGTTTAACAGGACAGGTTCTACTCAGAACAGGCCTCGCCATGGTCCACCAAAGAAGTTGAGTGCCCGTGCTCAGTGTCATATCCAGAGGTTGTCTTGGGGAAATAGATGTATGAGTGCTGCCAGCATTGCTGCAGAGGTTGAAGGGGTGGGGGGTCAGCCTGTCAGTGCTCAGACCATACGCCGCACACTGCATCAAATTGGTCTGCACGGCTGTCGTCCCAGAAGGAAGCCTCTTCTAAAGATGATGCACAAGAAAGCCTGCATACAGTTTGCTGAAGACAAGCAGACTAAGGACATGGATTACTGGAACCATGTCCTGTGGTCTGATGAGACCAAGATAAACTTATTTGGTTCAGATGGTGTCAAGCGTGTGTGGCGGCAACCAGGTGAGGAGTACAAAGACAAGTGTGTCTTGTCTACAGTCAAGCATGGTGGTGGGGGTGTCATGGTCTGGGGCTGCATGAGTGCTGCCGGCACTGGGGAGCTACAGTTCATTGAGGGAACCATGAATGCCAACTGTGACCTACTGAAGCAGAGCATGATACCCTCCCTTCGGAGACTGGGCCACAGGGTAATATTCCCACATGATATGGACCCCAAACACACCTTTAAGATGACCACTGCCTTGCTAAAGAAGCTGAAGGTGAAGGAGCGCAAGGTCTCTAACATCCACCAGCTTCGTGATGTCGTCATGGAGGAGTGGAAGAGGACACCAGTGGCAACCTGTGAAGCTCTGATGAACTCCATGCCCAAGAGGGTTAAGGCAGTGCTGGAAAATGATGGTGGCCACACAAAATATTGACATTTGGGCCCAATTCGAACATTTTCACTTAGGGGTGTACTCACTTTTGTTACCAGCGGTTTAGACATTAATGGCTGTGTGTTGAGTTATTTTGAGGGGACAGCAAATCTACACTGTTATACAAGCTGTACACTCACTACATTACATTGTAGCAAAGTGTCATTTCTTCAGTGTTGTCACATGAAAAGATAGAATAAAATATTTACAAAAATGTGAGGGGTGTACTCACTTTTGTGAGATACTGTGTATATCTCAGAGGGATCAGCAGCAGGAGAAAGGAGCCCCTTTGAGTACAATATTACTTTGAGCCAGTATAATAATTCATCCCCGGGGGGGGGGGGGGGGGGTGACAGCCTGGGCTCACGGGAAGTGAGCTGCATACATTCAACCCAATAGAGAAATGCCATCTAGTGTAGTTGACATGTTGCCGGTCAATATACAGTATTTTTTAAAAGGTAGTGAAGGTTGAATTCCCGCTTTAAGTAGTTGTTTGGTCAGATTCCACGTTGAGCCCGGCGAATCGTCAGCAGAGGGAAGGGTGTGGGAAGGTTTGTCACTTTCATTCATAGATTGGAAAACATTTTCTGATTCAGAACAAACACAGGGCTGTGCCGGTCTTATAGCGGGAATGCTTTGCCAAGCACAGTCATTGCAAATGGCGCTACCCTTGTAAATCCCGTTTATCCTTCATCAATCGTTATATAAGATTGCATGGAACAGCCAAGTTGGCTCTCAGCATAAAGAATCCGATTATTTAAATCCTGACTGAGGGGATCACATTCCTACATCCCCCCCCCCATATAATCCAATCTATAATCCAGATTACTTCCTGATATCCAATCTTAGCCATCAACTGTCCTAGGTGGAGTAGGGAAGGGTTAGCTAGCATTCCCTATGGGGAGATTTCATCCCACTTGTCAGGATTGTGGCAACCAGTGAGCTTAGTAATACTAACCTGTGTGAGGACAGAGTGTCTGGTATGGACATCCAGCCATTCCTCCCACTGACACCAATGATGGGGCATTATTCCTCCAACTGACACCAATGATGGGGCACTATTCCTCCCACTGACACCAATTATGTGGCAATATTCCTTCCATTGAAACCAATGATGGGGCACTATTCCTCCTACTGACACCAATGATGGGGCATTATTCCTCCAACTGACACCAATGATGGGGCACTATTCCTCCCACTGACACCAATTATGTGGCAATATTCCTTCCATTGAAACCAATGATGGGGCACTATTCCTCCTACTGACACCAATGATGGGGCGTACTATTCCTTCCACTGACACCGATGATGAGGCACGATTCCTCCCACTGACACCAAGGATGGGGCACAATTCCTTCCACTGGCACCAAGGATGGGGCATTCTTTAATCCCACTGATGGGATGTTTTCTATCCCTACTGGCCACAGTACGGCCCCCCTTAAAGTCTGAAGAACAGTAAACTGGGCGTTTGGTTAAAAAGTTTAGAGGCTTTAAAACACCCACTCCTTTCCCCAGCAGCAGCTAAACATTTTTGTTTTGAGTCCTTCTAGCTGTTGTGGTACTACAAGTCCCAGCACAGAACTGGACAGGTCATGCTGAAACTTGTAGTTCCTCTGTGGCTGAACAGTCACTGGAGATGCTCTGGGTCTGGCAGAGGACAAGCATGGACATGTAGGGTATCCCAGCATGGGGGGGGGGGGGGGAGATGTTGAGTTGTGTAGTGTACTGAGGGGGGGGGGGGGATGTTGTACTGGGGGGGGTGGGGGATTTTGAGTTTTGTAGTGTACTGAGAGGGGGGGATGTTGAGTTGTGTAGTGTACTGAGGGAGGGGGGATGTTGAGTTGTGTAGTGTACTGAGGGGGGGGGGGGGAGATGTTGAGTTCTGTAGTGTACTGGGGGGGGATGTTGAGTTGTGTAGTGTACTGAGGGAGGGGGGATGTTGAGTTGTGTAGTGTACTGAGGGAGGGGGGGATGTTGAGTTCTGTAGTGTACTGAGGGGGGGGGAGATGTTGAGTGGTGTAGTGTACTGAGGGGGGGGGGGGATGTTGAGTTCTGTAGTGTACTGGGGGGGGGGATGTTGAGTTGTGTACTGAGGGAGGGGGGGGGATGTTGAGTTCTGTAGTATTGGCGTGGGAGAGGGTGCTGAGTTCTGTACTACTGGGGGGGGGGTGTTCTGTAGTAATGGGGGGGGTGTTGAGTTCTGTAGTACTGGGGGGGTGGGGGATTTTGAGTTTTTGAGTTGTGTAGTGTACTGAGGGGGGGGGGGGGGTGTTGAGTTGTGTAGTGTACTGAGGGGGGGGGGGATGTTGAGTTCTGTAGTGTACTGGGGGGGGGGGGAATGTTGAGTTGTGTAGTGTACTGAGGGAGGGGGGATGTTGAGTTGTGTAGTGTACTGAGGGGGGGGGGGGAGATGTTGAGTTCTGTAGTGTACTGGGGGGGGATGTTGAGTTGTGTAGTGTACTGAGGGAGGGGGGGGATGTTGGGTTCTGTAGTGTACTGAGGGGGGGGGGGAAGATGTTGAGTGGTGTAGTGTACTGAGGGGGGGGAGATGTTGAGTTCTGTAGTGTACTGGGGGGGGGGGATGTTGAGTTGTGTACTGAGGGAGGGGGGGGGATGTTGAGTTCTGTAGTATTGGCGTGGGAGAGGGTGCTGAGTTCTGTACTACTGGGGGGGGGGGGTGTTCTGTAGTAATGGGGGGGTGTTGAGTTCTGTAGTACTGGGGGGGGGGGTTGAGTTCTGTAGTACTGGGGGGGGGATGCTGAGTTCTGTAGTACTGGGGGGGGGGGGGTGTCAAGTCCTGTAGTACTGCAGGGGGGAGATGTTAAGTCCTGTAGTACTGGGGGGGGGGAGATGTTAAGTCCTGTAGTACTGGGGGGGGGGGGGGGAGTTCTGTAGTACAGGAGGAACTGGACATGAACACTGCATGATGGGAGGAGTAGTGTCACCCAGCCAGATCCCCATGGTTAGATCCCCCATACACAGGCTGATGATGATACTCACAGTCTGCAGGGGGCTGCTCATCTGCTTGCCGGTGTTCTTGTGCTCTATGACACTCATGGTTGCGGATGGGGATCCGATGGCTGGAGGAGCTGTGCTGGGACAGGGAGTGTAGGAGGACTTGTGTGTGCTGTCCCCGGACTGTCCCAGCACCTCCCAGTCCTCCCAGACATCCTCCCAGTGCTGACAGGTGCAGCAGAGCCGGGTCTGCCTCCAGGAAGTGATCAGACTGACTGTGTGTGACATTGTATATATATATATGTGTGATCCAGATCTGTCATTGTGTGTTACATTGTATATATATGTGTGATCCAGATCTGTCATTGTGTGTTACATTGTATATATATATGTGTGATCCAGATCTGTCATTGTGTGTTACATTGTATATATAAGTGTGATCCAGATCTGTCATTGTGTGTTACATTGTATATATAAGTGTGATCCAGATCTGTCATTGTGTGTTACATTGTATATATAAGTGTGATCCAGATCTGTCATTGTGTGTTACATTGTATACTGTATATAAGTGTGATCCAGATCGGTCATTGTGTGTTACATTGTATACTGTATATGTGTGTAAGCCAGAGCTGTTGTTATGTGTTACCTTTTATATATACTGTATATGTATGATCGTGAACTGTCATTGTGTGTTACATTGTATATAACAGTACTGTGTAAAAGTTTTAGGCAGGTGTGAATAAATAAAGAATGCTTTCAGAAAAAGAAGTGTTTATAGTTTATTTTTTATCAATTAACAAAATGGAAAGTAAATAAATAGAAGAGAAATCCAAATCAAATCAATATTTGGGGTGATGACCTCTCTTTGCCTTCAACACAGCCTCAGTTCTTCTAGGGAGACTTGCACACAGTTTTTGAAGGGACTCGGCAGGTAGGTTGTGCTAAACATCTTGGAGAACCAACCTCAGATCTTCTATGGATGTCGGCCGCCTCCAATCCCTCTGTCTCTTCGCCCCCGTTCACACCGTTGGGATTTGTCATGCAACTTGACAGTTCCAAATCGCATCAGAAGTCGTACCCCATTGTCAACAATGGAGCTGCTCAAATAGCTGCGACTCAGAAAATGATTCCCGAACTACTTTTTTTGCCGATTTCATTGATACTCGCACAGACTTCTGTTGTATGAAGTCGCAAGCTGCAATGAAACCGGCAGTGCAAATCACACTGATGTGCGGCTTTGAAATCGCGCTGATGTAGCCATTATGCCATTTTACTCCGGTCCCTGGCATAAAGCATGTAAATGTCCCACCTGGTGCGCCCCCGTGGTTCTCCATGGGTATTGCAGCATGGCATGGATCATGTGACAAGAAGCTGCAGATCCCTGTAGAAACACACAGAGAAATGTGCTGATTTTCGCAATATAAAGTTATTTTACATTCAGAATAAAATAAAATGGATGGCGTGCCGTATCACTGTGTCATGTCTCAATCATTTGCACTTCACTGACTGGTCTTACTTGTTGCTCTTTATATTGTATGAATATTTGGTATGCTTTTGTGTGATCTGAGGAATCCGGGGGAATAGTGGCGGTGCAATGAGGCTTCCACCTTACATTCTTATTTGCTTCATATAAAACAAACAGGTCCAGCAGGAATGTCCGCCATCCCGTCCTGCAGTTGTGTGTGCCTGCAGGCTGTCCCAAGGTAGGCTTAGGTAGATAATACATCTTCACAGCTCTGCTGGTGTTCAGCCCCGGAGGATTTTACACCCTTCCTGCGATTCGGCACTGCGTCGCTTTAACTGACAATTGCGCGGCCGTGCGACGTTACACCCAAACAAAATTGACGTCCTTTTTTCCCCACAAATAGAGCTTTCTTTTGGTGGTATTTGATCACCTCTGCGGTTTTTATTTTTTGCGCTATAAACAATAAAAGAGCGTCAATTTTGAAGAAAAAAAGCAACATGTTTTACTTTTTGCTACAGTATAATAAATATCCCTCAAAAATATCTAAAAAAAAATTTTGTTTTCCTCAGTTTAGGCCGATATGTATTCTTCTACATATGTTTGGTAAAAAAAAATGAAATAAGCGTTTATTAATTGGTTTGCGCAAAGGTTATGGCATTTTATTATGGCATTTTAGTCTGTGCCTCTAGTGAGCCATGTCACCTGTCAGGGGGTACTATAACAGGCATGGCTTTGAATATCCAAGAAAAAAAAGTAAGGTCATCAAAGGGCAAAAAACCTCGCTTCAATTAGAAAATATTGGCTGAAAATGGTCTTGAAAACACATGTGGTTTTGCTGCAATTTTACTGCGAATTTACGGCAATTTCACCACGGTTTTACTGTGCTTATAGTAGGTCATGTGACTCAAAAACTGCATCAAAATTTTAACGTGGGTGCATTATTAATGCATTCTTGCTGCATTTTCAATGCATTTCAACAGGGAGGTGTATTTTTCATGCAGTTTATTTTTTTACTGACCAAAAATTCAGCAAGCAAGATTTTTAACACCACAACAGAAGGGCAAAGGACCACCAGTGTGCAGACATACATGGAATTTAGGGGGATGCATTTTTCTTGAGCTTTTCTTGCACTAAAGGTGCCGCTAATGGCCGACAATAAATTCATATTAATTAAAAATCATGATATTAAATAAAAAGTTGAATATAATACAATTTATATGTATATTTTAAAAACTGTTATTTTTGGTTTCGGCCAAGTGCAACCTGAATTTTTGGTTTCGGTACCAAAATTTTTATTCCGTGCCCCTTTACCTTCAATGCAAATCTCCAGCAGGTGAATACTGGATACTGTAGGCCAGTCAAGTTCCACCCCAAACTCGCTCATCCATGTCTTTATGGGCCTTGCTTTGTGCACTGGTGCGCAGTCATGTTGGAACAGGAAGGGGACATCCCCAAACTGTTCTCACAAAGTTGGGAGCATGAAATTGTCCAAAATGTCTTCATATGCTGACGCCTTAAGAGTTCCCTTCACTGGAACTAAGGGGCCAATCCCAACCCCTGAAAAACAACCCCACACCATAATCCCCCCTCCACCAAATGATTTGGACCAGTGCACAAAGCAAAGTCCATAAAGACATGGATGAGCAAGTTTGGGGTGGAGGAACTGACAGCAACCTGACAGAACACCTTTAGGATGAATTAGAGCGGAGACTGCGAGCCAGGCCTTCTCGTCCAACATCAGTGCCTGACCTCACAAATGCGCTTCAGGAAGAATGGTCAAACATTCCCATAGACACACTCCTAAACCTTGTGGACGGCCTTCCCAGAAGAGATGAAGCTGTTATAGCTGCAAAGGGTGGGCCAACTCAATATTGAACCCTACGGACTAAGACTGGGATGCCATTAAAGTTCATGTGTGTGTAAAGGCAGGTGTCCCAATACTTTTGACAAAATAGTGTAAAAATAATAAAAGAATAAATGATTGAAACCAATAACTAACAGATTAAAAAATAGAATGTAATATTTATTAAACACATAAAAAAAATAATGTAACAAAAATAATCAAAATAATTTTATGAAAAACAAGGCCAAACAAAAATGTTAAAAATGATTAAAAACAGATATTCTCTTCCCCACAAAGGTACAAGGGACCACCATACTTTTATGTACACATTTAGAAAGACCGCCATACTTTTCCGTACACATTTAGAAGGACCGCCATACTTTTATGTACATATTTAGAAGGACCGCCAAACTTTTATGTACACATTTAGAAGGACATCTGAAGCTTCTACCTTAAGAAAAGAAGCTCAGAAATGTAGATACTGGAAATGTAGTTTCTATTTATGGACGGATTTTCAGCTGTGTGTTTACTAATCGGACCTTTAGAAATGCTAAAGGGATAAAGTCACAATCTTTGAAGTCGTGGCTTGAGGCTCACACAAGTCAGGTGGACGTATGTATGGCATATGTCAGCATTGTCCTTCTCCTTCAACAGGTTGAACTACAATCTATAGGACTCCAGGAGGAGGACATTCTGCCCTATGCCCCACAAATATCCACCTGTTTTTTTATTTTGTTTTAGGCATTTACATAGCACCAGCAGATCAATCAGCTCTTTATATCCTGTACCTTCATATAGCAGTCCCTGCCCTCAAGGAGCTTTCAATCTAAGGTCCCTAAATCGCATACAAGGCCAATTTAGACAGGAGCCAAGTAGTCTACCACCATGTTGTTGGAGTGTGCTGAGAAACCCATGCAAACACAGGGAGAACATGCGAACTCCATGTAGATAGTAACTTGGTTGGGAAGCAAACTGCTGATCCCAGTACTGGAAGGCAGAAGTGCTAACCACTGAGTTGCCCAGTCCAATGCAACCTACTGTTGTCACCACACTTGTCATGGCCACCAACATCACCTATAGCTGCTACTTGATCTACTCCAAGCCAACAAGCCACTGTGACCTGTTCTGTGCCCTTTAAGGACTCGTTTAGGCATGTGGCCAGGGGGGGCGGTAAAAGCAGGCATATCAGCTGAGATTTTACAGCTCCCCTGACTGCCAACTTAAACAAAGACATTCATGTGCTCAGCACTGTACACATGCCACAGCCATGGTACTTTCCTTTGTAACAAAAATGAAACAGCATGCCACGTTTGGCCAGCGGTGTAGGGTTGCCACTTTTTCTTCAAGCTAAACCCGAACACTTTAGCGGCGCACAGCAAAAAAATAGTTTTTAGTATACACTATAGCAGTGGTCTCCAAACTGAGGCCCTGGGGCCAGGTGCGGCCCTTTGCCTGCCTTTATCCGGCCCTTGTGGAATTATTCCTGCCACTGACACCAACAATTGGGCATAATTCTCTCCACTGACACCAACAATGGGGCACTATTCCTTCCACTGACACCAACAATGGGGCATAATTCTCTCCACTGACACCAACAATGGGGCATAATTCTCTCCACTGACACCAACAATGGGGCATAATTCCTTCCACTGACACCAACAATGGGGCATAATTCCTTCCACTGACACCAACAATGGGGCATAATTCCTTCCACTGACACCAATGATTGTACACTATTCTTTCCACTGACACCAACAATGGGGCATAATTCCTTCCACTGACACCAACAATGGGGCATAATTCCTTCCACTGACACCAACAATTGGGCATAATTCCTTCCACTGACACCAACAATGGGGCATAATTCCTTCCACTGACACCAACAATTAAGCATAATTCCTTCCACTGACACCAATGATTGGACACTATTTCTTCCACTGACACCAACAATGGGGCATAATTCCTTCCACTGACACCAACAATGGGGCATAATTCCTTCCACTGACACCAACAATTAGGCATAATTCCTTCCACTGACACCAACAATGGGGCATAATCGGGCCTTATTTACTCCAACTGGGCAAAGTTCGGCCCCCCTAAAGTCTGCAGGACAGTAAACTGGCCCTTTTTGTAGAAAGTTTGGAGACCCCTGCACTATAGGATTGTAATAGACCTGGGACACCTTTGGGCGCTTCAAAGAGAATAGTAATGCGGCGTGCATTGTGCCCCCTCACCCTCCTGTCAGGCCCTGTTCCAAGCCACATTCCTGTCTGAATATTGTGTCCGGGTTTCAGGCAGACTGAAACCTGGACACATGATTCCAAACCCTGACTGTCCGGGTGAATCCCGCACAGGTGGCAACCCTACAGCGATACTGCTACTGAACATGGCCCATTCAAATGAATGGACCCGCACCACTTGCCAAGGAGCCCCATCAGAGGGGTTGGGTTGTATATCCAATGAGAAAGTCGAGTGAATTCAAGGACAATCAGTGCACGCAGTTGCAATGCGGTGGGTTGGCATTATCGAGATTGAAATAGGCCCTGCGGAGGCGACATACCACCTCCCCACTGCCCGTCAAACGCTTCTGAAAAGCGATCCACTGCAGATCTTTTTACAGAAGGGACAACAATGAGCCCCAATATTCCTAGTGGTCCAATTAGCAAAAACACAGTTTGAAATTGACTCACAGTTAGCAAATTGTTAAGGACCAAGACTATTTCTGACACTTGTTGTTTACAAGTTAAAATCAGTATTTTTTGCTAGAAAATTACTTAGAACCCCCAAACATTATATATATATATATATTTTTTTTTTTAGCAGAGACCCCAGAGAATAATCATTGCAAAAGCAATTTTTTGGGAACAAAATACACTTTATTGAGTAAAGTTAGCCAATTTATTTTCTAGAATGTGAAGGATAATGTTCTGCTGAGTAAATTGATACCCAACATGTCACACTTTAAAATTGCGGACGCTCATGGAATGGCGACAATCGCTGGTACTTAAAAATCTCCATAGGCGACATTTAAAAATGTCTACAGCTTATCAGTTTTTAGTTACAGAGGTGGTCTAGGGCTAGAATTATTGCTCTCGCTCTACCTATCGCGGCAATACCTCACATGTGTGGTCTGAACACCATTTACCGTTTACACATGTGAATTACTTGCGTAATTTCTCCTATTTATTTTACTTTTTATTTTTACACTGTCCCTTTTTAAAAAAAAAAATGGTTGGATCACTTGTATTCCTATTACAAGAAATGTAAACATCCCTTGTAATAGAAATAAGCAGGACAGGGCCTCTTTAATGTGATATCTGGTGTCAAAAAGACCTCAGATCTCACATTTACACTTAAAAGCAATAATTAAAAAAAAAAAATGTAATTTTTGTTTGTCAAAAGGGCTCATTTAAGGCCGGAGGGCGGAAGTGACGTTTGACATGGCTCCGGTCCTCCAAGGGCATAGCATTGAATGGGGACCATCTTGCCCTCACTAGACTTCCTGCCCACCAGACCACCAGACCCGATCGTTTTCACAGCTGCTGATCTCTCCGGTAAGCGGCTGGAGGCGAGGGGGGGGGGGGGCAACTCTCCCGCCACCCATAAAAGGAATCTGCCGCTGAGACCACTTTTATGTGAAAGAGGATCGCTCGCCGTGAATGAAAATACCCGGGGTTATGGCAGCTATCTGCTGTCAAAGTAGTGAAGGATATCCACGGTGGGCGGTCCGGAAGTGGTTAAAGTAGAACTACGGACTTCCATTTAAAAAGAAAACATGTGCTGCAGCAGGTAATTATAAGTGTATCTGCACTTACAGTTTCCTCTTAGTCCTGCTGCAAATACCTGTTGATCCTGCCAGTGAAGTCCACCTAATGCAGCTTCCTGTGATGGGGAGGCATTGATGCTTCACTGTTCCTGAATTCAAGAGCAGAGTTGCCACCCTTAATGTAGGCTGTGCCTGGTTGCACTACAGTGGGAGGAGAAGATGTTGTTAGGGGGCGTGACTATCGTCATTGTCACTGCTGATTCAGCCTATAGCTCATCAGTCAGCACCTGGCCACACCCATTCCCGCCCCCTCTGCTTTCTGGACAGCACTGCCTCTCCCGCTGAAACCCTCCCACTCTGAGCTGCAATGTCTGTGATTTTTTTTTTTTAAACTTTTTTTTTTTGTTATTGTTGTGACATCTGAGGCTCCCCCTAATAAGTCCTAGACAAAATATCCACCAAATGGCTAGTTATATTATATCTACAGCATTGGAGAGTAATAGAGTAGAACATAGAACTTGGACTTTTTAGGCACACTAGTACACAAAATTAAAATAAAATATCTTTAATACACAATAAATCTAAATATAATGCTTATTGTTTATTTATTGTTTATTTTTTGTTTTATTTATTGTTTATTATATTTATTGTGTATTAAAGATATTTAATTTTAATTTTGTGTACTAGTGTGCCTAAAAAGTCCAAATTCTATGTTCTACTATTACACTCCAATAATTCAGGACATGGCACATGTACTAATTATATATCCACTGTACCACTCTGTGGTAATATAAGCTAATAATTAAAAAAAAATCTACAGCATTGTATTTTATATTATAGCCTTTTTTTGTTATTGTGTTACCTGAGGACTCCCCTAATAAGTCCCATGTACTTTATTGCACCTTACTAATCCTTGGATGTGTTGACTTGCATTAGTTTCCTTTATTTTCACTGCCAATAACATATTTCCCCGTTCTAAGGTGGCAATGCTCACTTATTGTACTGTATGTTTAGAGTGTTGTCACCCTAGGAGAGAGTGTTGAGACCACCGAACACCGGGGCTTTTATCAGTGGGAAAACATTTCTGGCACCTCCTATCACTGAATGTATGTAATAGGAAGGGGTGTGGGGTGTGCTGGAGGGTCTATTGATGCTGGCTGTTGGGGGATCTATTGTCACTGGTGGGGATTTGATTTTGTGTAAGGGTCTAGTGTTGCTGGTGGGGGGTCTATTGTTGCTGGGTGATCTTATGTTGCTGGTAGAAATCTAGTATTGAGGGAGAGGTCTATTGTTGCTGTATGCTGTAGGGTCTATTGATGCTGGTTGCTGAGAGATCTGCTGTTGCTGCTGGGGGGTCTAATGTTGCTGGGGTGGATCTTTTGTTGCTGAGGGTCGTATTTTGTTGTGGTTGGTCCATTGCTGCTGTGCGGTGGGTCTATTGTTTTGTGGGCAGGGCCGGTCGTACCACTAGGCGAACTAGGCAGCAGCCTAGGGCCTGCCATGGCTTGTCACCTCCTCTTCCCTGGTGGATGTCACCTCTGAAGCCGCCGTCCCTCTCCCGAACACCGGGGCACCTGCACACAGCGGAAGTGAGCTGAGATCCAGGCACCAGACAACATCATTCACTGGACAATGGTGTCAGAAACCATGAAATCAGGCTGAGACAGAAGTACAGTTAAATCATGCTTGTTTAATAATAAAAGTAAAAAGAACAAACGTAGTCAAAACCTAGCCAAAGTTCAGTAACCAGAACGGATAGTCAGACAAGCCAGAAGTCAGGGATCAATGTAGTGGAACAGCAAGCAGGATCTGGAGCCAGAAGGGATGTCAGCAAAGCAAATCTTGAAGGGGATCACAGGAGATAATTTCTGATGTTGACCAAGGCGAAGGCAAAGCTCCTCTGGACTGGACGGCTTATGTAGGCAGGACTGACGAGCAGGATATCATCAACAGCTCAGTAACTGTGGAGAGATAGGAGCTGGCAATTAGCCGACAGCTGAGCGGCCAGCTCAGAGAAGGAAGGGCTGAGCCCAGCCCTGACAGATGGTGATCGCTGCAGCTGAAGTCAGCCCAAAGCCCTGATCACCGCCTGTCCCGCCACCATGGAGCCTGGGATGAAGGTGTGGCTGGTCTGCAGGAGTGTACCAGAGGAGGAGAGGGAATGTCCGCGGTGGGGGAATGTGCAGGGGCTGCAAGCCGACATGGGGGAGTCCAGACGCGGGGTGGAGAGGCATCTGGAAAATGTGCTGCGCCTGGCGGGGCTGCTCTCCTGCTCTGTTAATGACCTGCAGTACGAGAACCGGAGGCACCGGGGGCAGGTGGACAAACTCAACTAACAGGTAGAAGTACTGAGCCGGGTGGTGGGACTGAGCGGGGACAAACAAACCTGCTACTCCAGCCATGCGCTGTTTGCTGTGTCCGGCAAGGCGGCTCAGGTCAGTTCAATGATGGGGCAACACACTTCACAGAGGTGTATAGACGGGGCCGGTGGTGGTGCTAGACTAATTTGTCCCTTTTCTATACCGTATAGAAGTATAGAAAGTATATCTTAGAGGTATGGAAGTTTTATTTTTTTGGGGGGGGGTGCAAGTAGCTGGTCTTGCTTAGGGTGCAAAATAGTCTACCACCGGTCCTGTGTGTGGGGGAATATTGTTGCTGGGGTGGGGTTTATTGTTGCTGGGGTGAGGTCCATTGTTGCTGGGCGAGTCTATTGTTGTGTGAGGGATCTATTGTTGCTGGAGTAAGGTCCATTGTTGCTGGGGGAGTATATTGTTGTGTGAGGGATCTATTGTTGCTGGGGTGAGGTCCATTGTTGCTGGAGGAGTATATTGTTGTGTGAGGGATCTATTGTTGCTGGGGTGAGGTCCATTGTTGCTGGGGGAGTATATTGTTGTGTGAGGGATCTATTGTTGCTGGGGTGAGGTCCATTGTTGCTGGAGGAGTATATTGTTGTGTGAGGGATCTATTGTTGCTGGGGTGAGGTCCATTGTTGCTGGGGGAGTATATTGTTGTGTGAGGGATCTATTGTTGCTGGGGTGAGGTCCATTGTTGCTGGGGGGGGGTCTATTGTTGTGTAAGGGATCTACTGTTGCTGGGGTGAGGTCTATTGTTGCTGGGGTGAGGTCCATTGTTGCTGGGGGAGTCTATTGATGTGTGAGGGATCTATTGTTGCTGGGGTGAGGTCTATTGTTGCTGGCTCCAAGGGATTTATTTTAACGTTTTTCTTGTTATTAGACCAGAACAAATTCAATACAAATAATTTAGCACCACAAAATGATACTTGGGGTGGTACTGGGAGGTAGGTAGGGGGTGGAACCAAGGGACAGTGCTCACAGGTGGGTAAGGGGCAGAGACAAGGGGGGACTCTGAAGGGTGGGGGGGGGGGGGGTTTCCTGCACCTATTCTCTGAGAAAAAAGCCCTGCCGAGCACCTTCCAATCTCTGCACCTCCATAACATAGGGTGGAGATGTTCTGTAATCTCCAGAGCTAATGTTTGCAGGAAGATAAAGCTTTTTGAGATTGCATCCTGGACACAGAGCAGCACAAGATGTCAAGCAGGATTAACATGTATACAGGTGCAGCAAAACACTTTCAATGATCAATTGGAGTCAGTGGCATATTTGACAGAAAAAAATTCATGCAAATGAGAAAAGTTGATTGTTAGGTTTTAAGTACATAATTGTTCCTCCAAGGGTTGCTAAGGGCTCCTGGAGCTGATTGATTAACATTCAATTTAATGGTGATTTATCTTGCATTTGACAGTGCCTGAATAGTTCTAGGGCCAACCATTCTCAACCAGGGTTCTTTGGAACCCTATGGTTCCTCCAAAGATTACACGGGATTCCTGGAGCTGAATAATGTTTAATGAACATCCCATTTAAGAGAGATTTGCCGTCCATTTGATGGTGCCTGAATAATTCTGGGGCTAACCATTCTCGACCAGGGTTGTGTGGAATTGTAAAGTTTCTCCAGAGGTTGCTAGGGGTCCCTTGAGCTGATTGATTGCCCTGCTATTAAACCATGATTGGCCTTCCATCTGATGGGGTCTGCATAGTTCTGGGGCCATCCAACTTCAACCAAGGTTCTGTGGAACCTTACGGTTCCTCCAGTGGTTGCTAGGGGTTCCTGAAGCTGATTGATTGACCTTCCATTTGATGGTGCCTGCATAGTTCTGGAGCAAGTTATTCTTAATCAGGGTTCTGTGGAAGCCTATGGGCCCTCCAGGTTTCTAGGGACTTCTTGGGCCGATTGATTGACCTCCTATTAAACCATGACCGACCTTCCATTTGATGGTGTCTGCATACTTACTGTATGGGGCCATCCATCTTCAACCAAGGTTCAATGGAACCCTACAGTTTCTGCAGTGGTTGCTAGGGGTTCCTTGTTCTGATTGATTGATTGATCTCCTATTAAACCGTAATGGACCTTCCATCTGATGGTGTCTGCAAAGTTCTGGGACCATCCATCATCAACCAAGGTTCTGTGGAACCCAACTGTTCCTCCATAGGTTGCTGAGGTAGGGGTTTCTGAAGTTGATTGATTACCGTCCCATTTAACAGTGATTTACCTTCCATTTGATCCTGCCTGAATAGTTCTGGGACCAACCATTCTCAACCAGGATTCTGTGGAACACTATGGCTCCTCTAGACTTTGCTAAGGGTTCACTGAGCTGATTGATTGACCTTCTATTAAGCCGTGACTGAGTCTGGGTTCACACTTGTGCGACCACAGACATCGCATGTGATTCGCACCGCATTGCTGTGCAGATCACATGCGATGTCTGTGTAATGCAAATTCAGTTTGAGGAGCGAAAAGTTGGGACTTTAAATGAGACATGCGTCTCCATCCCTATGCATACAGAAACAGGAAGAGGTGGGACTTTGAATGAGGTGAGCAAAAAAAGGCCAAGGGATAAATCACCATATAACAAACCATTTATTGATTAACAATGGCGTGGTGGCACAATATTGGTCCAAGTACGTATAAACAATTACATAAAAGTCATAGGACTCCCTGGCCAATAGGGGCTTCCTGATTGGCTGGGAGGAGAATGTGGCAGAATAGCGAATATTCATTTGCTAGTGTCACACAACTGGGTGGGATCAGGGCGCACTCTCTGCGCCCCCGAGCCCACCCTATTTTGAAGCCTATTAGAGCCTCTGGCTCTAATCAGGTGCTTTAAAAGACACACCCCGCCTATCCCCGCAAATGTAATTTATGCGCCCGGTGCCCTTAAAGGGTCCAGGCGCATGGATAGGGAGGGCGGGTGGCGCCCGTGCATCCACAATGCAGGGTCCGCCACTGCCAGTGTGAACCCGGGACTCACAGTCCATCTGATAGTGCATGCATTGTTCTGGGGCCATCCATCTCCAACCTATGGTTCCTTCAGTGGTTGCTAGAGGTTTCTTGAGCTGATTGATTGACCACTAATTTAACCATGATCGCCCTACCATTTGATGGTGCCTGCATTGTTCTGGGACCAACCACTCTCAACCAAAGTTTCTCTGAACCCTGCAGTTACCTCCAGGGGTTGTTAGGGGTTCCTTGAGCTGGTTGATTGGCCTTCAGTTTGATGGCACCTGCATAGTTCTGGAGCCAACCATTCTCATTCAGGGTTCTGTGGAAGCCTATGGTTCCTCCAGAGGTTGCTAGGGGTTCCTTGAGCTGATTGGCCGACTCCCTATTAAACCATAATTGACCTTTCATTTGATGGTGTCTGTATAGTTCTGGGGCCGATGTCACTTGGCAGAGCTACCTGGAGCACACCAAATATCTTTTTAGATGTCTGTAAGGGTGGTAATCTTACCACCCTTGTAAGAAGGGCATTCTTTTCATTGGCCACCAATGTAAGGGGCATTTTCTTTTATTGACCCCGAGTCAATTGGTTTTAGCAGGAGCTCCCTAAGACCTAAAAATTATTTCAAGGGTTCCTCTGGGATAAAAAGATTGAGAAAGGCTGCTATAGTGTATGGCCAGCTTTGCACACAAGATTATAGATAAATGTATTCTAGCCAAATATTTGCACAAGTTATATTTTTCAGTGAACCACCACTAGCTAAAAATAGGCCACCATTTTCGGGGACAACCCAGTGACTCTGCCGCAGCACTGTGCATGGCAAGGCCTTGAAGGTAAACACTAGAAATTCCAGAGACATTACTGGCTCCATGTGTAATCTTATCTGAATCCCGTGCTTCTATGAATCTCTGTTATGTCATCAGGTGTAATCTGCAGTGTGAACTTGGGTGAGTCAGGGGAAGGTAATGTTTTGTAATGAAAGTTGCACTGCTATTGTGTCAGAGGTAAGTGGCACAAAGACAGACAAGTCCGCAGAGTAAGAAAAACATGGATATAACACACGTCCACCCAGGTGGCACAGATCACCTGACTCCACCCAAATAAATAGGCTCTCCCAGCAGGCCAAGGGACCCAAGAAAATCCCTGCCCATTGGCTGAGATACCCCATCTATTCGTAATCTGTCCTTGCAATGCCCTTGTCTTATCTAATACCACCAGATACCCGACCATATATTGGCAGAAGAGAGAAGTGCAGCAATTCCAGAATTAGAGTGAAATCAATTGATCTCATAACAATTGGCCAAGGCAACTATCACTTGGCAGGTAGATTTACTAGCAACCCTGCCTAAACATCAGGGTGCTACACATGCAAGGGTGACTCCAAAGGAGCCACCCCGAAACAGGAAACCTGCAACAGCGGTCATGGCACCAGCTTAACCACTTCAGCCCCAGAAGTATTTGCTGCCTTAACCACTAGTTATACTGCGGCAGGTTGGCTCGGCTAGGCAAATTGCTGTAGCTGTAGGGTTGCCACCCGTACGGGATTGACCCGGACAGTACGGGTTTGGCAACTTGCGCCTGGGTTTCTGTCCCCTGGAAACCCGGGCACAACTAATATCCAGTCCCTCTGTCTGTGTCCCGTCCTCCGCCCCATAGCTCTGTATTTATTATGTGGCCGGGGCGGCTGTGCGGCGCTCCATATCACAGACCGCCGGTGTAGCATGTCTGTGTAAGAGGCGAGCAGCCGTGAGCTCCGACCGACCTCACGGTCCTCATCTCATGGAGCCTCGGCCTCGCCCTCTTCCTGCTCCACCACAGCTGGGGACCGTGGGAGACGAGAGGTGACAGGGTAGCCCGAGACCTTGTCAGCACAGCGGGATGCGGGAACCCAAAGGTATGATCGCAGCGGCAGCCCCCCCTCCTCTCTGTTAGCCCCCCTCCTCCCTGTCAGCCCCCCTCTCCTCTCTGTCAGCCCCCTCTTCTCTCTGTTAGCCCCTGTTAGCCCCTCTTCCTCTCTGTCAGCCCCCTCTTCCTCTCTGTCAGCCCCCTCTTCCTCTCTGTCAGCCCCCTCTTCGCTCTGTTAGCCCCTGTCAGCCCCCTCTTCCTCTCTGTCAGCCCCTCTCTCCTCTGTCAGCCCCCCTTCCTCTCTGTCAGCCCCCTCTTCTCTCTGTTAGCCCCTGTCAGCCCCCTCTTCCTCTCTGTCAGCCCCTCTCTCCTCTGTCAGCCCCCCTTCCTCTCTGTCAGCCCCCTCTTCTCTCTGTTAGCCCCTGTCAGCCCCCTCTTCCTCTCTATCAGCCCCCTCTTCCTCTCTATCAGCCCCCTCTTCCTCTCTGTCAGCCCCCTCTTCCTCTCTGTTAGCCCCTGTCAGCCCCCCTTCCTCTCTGTCAGCCCCCCTTCCTCTCTGTCAGCCCCCTCTTCTCTCTGTTAGCCCCTGTCAGCCCCCTCTTCCTCTCTGTCAGCCCCCTCTTCCTCTCTGTCAGCCCCCTCTTCTCTCTGTTAGCCCCTGTCAGCCCCCTCTTCCTCTCTGTCAGCCCCCCTTCCTCTCTGTCAGCCCCCCTTCCTCTCTGTCAGCCCCCCTTCCTCTCTGTCAGCCCCCTCTTCTCTCTGTTAGCCCCTGTCAGCCCCCTCTTCCTCTCTATCAGCCCCCTCTTCCTCTCTGTCAGCCCCCTCTTCCTCTCTGTCAGCCCCCTCTTCTCTCTGTTAGCCCCTGTCAGCCCCCTCTTCCTCTCTGTCAGCCCCCTCTTCCTCTCTGTCAGCCCCCTCTTCTCTCTGTTAGCCCCTGTCAGCCCCCTCTTCCTCTCTGTCAGCCCCCTTCCTCTCTGTCAGCCCCCCTCCTTTGTCAGTTCCCCTCTGTCAGCCCCCCTCCTCCTCTCCCCTGTCCCCCCATACTACACCAGGAGACCTCCCCCCACCCCCCAAAATTACACTGGGAGGCTCCCCACCAAACATTACACAATACATATACACTATATTGTACATTACACACGCCTGCACTATATACACTATAATGTACATTACACACGCCTGCACTATATACACTATATTGTACATTACACACTCCTGCACTATATACACACTATATTGCACATTACACACGCCTGCACTATATACACTATATTGTACATTACACACCCCTGCACTATATACACACTATATTGCACATTACACACGCCTGCACTATATACACTATATTGTACATTACACACTCCTGCACTATATACACACTATATTGCACATTACACACGCCTGCTCTATATACACACTATATTGTACATTACACACTCCTGCACTATATACACACTATATTGCACATTACACACGCCTGCACTATATACACTATATTGTACATTACACACTCCTGCACTATATACACACTATATTGCACATTACACACGCCTGCACTATATACACTATATTGTAAATTACACACCTGCACTATATGCAATTGGCTACACCCTCTGTTCACCGCTGCGCGTGCCGCATTACTACTCCCCTAGGGCACACAGAGGTGTCCCAGGTATTTTACAATCTCATTGTGTATGCTACAAAAAAAATGCCAAGCCCCGCTGAAGTGTTCGGGTTTGGCTCGAAGAAAAGGTGGCAACCCTATGTACGTCGCTCTTTTAAGAAGTGACAGCAGGCGCCCGGCGCGTGTCCCCAGAGCCGATGCGTGTGCCCGGTGGGTGCGATGACCACCGGGCACCCGCGATTGCTCGTGACAGAGTGAGAGCTGGGATCTGTGTGTGTAAACACAGAAATCCTGGTTCTCTCAGGGGAGAGGAGACAGATCGTGTGTTCCTACTAAGCATGAACACTGATCTCTCTCCTCCCCCAGTCAGTCCCATCCCCCCTACAGTTAGAACACACCCAGGGAACACAGTTAACCCCTTGATCGCCCCCTAGTGTTAACCGCTTCCCTGCCAATGGCATTTATACAGTAATAAACGGCTATTTTTTAGCTGTGATCGCTTTATAAATGTGAATGGTCCCAAAATAGTGTCAAAAGTGTTCGATCTGTCCGCCGCAATATCGCAGTCCTGATAAAATCGCAGATCGCCGCCATTACTAGTAAAAAAAAAAAAATTACTAGTAAAAAAAAAAAAATAATAAAAATTACATAAATCTATCCCCTATTTTGTAGCACTGATCAATATAATAATGTCACTGGTCCCCAAAAAGTGTCATTTGTGGTCAGATTTGTCCGTCGCAATGTCACAGGCCCTCTAAAAATTGCAGAACCCTGCCATTACCAGTAAAAACAATATAAAAATAAATAAAAGTCCCTAAATCTATTCCATAGTTTGTAGACGCTGTAACTTTTGCGCAAACCAATCAGTATACGTCTATTGTGATTTTTTTTTTTATACCAAAACTATGTAGAAGAATAAAGTGTGAAATAGTTATTCCCGCTCTATCATGTACAGACAAACGGAGCGAGTGGAAAAGCTGCTTGCACCGAATAGGGTCCAGCCAAACCCAAGTGATCAGTGAAAGCCAGTAAAAGGTGCGCTGCTGCGCTAATTCAATAACAAAACAACGGTGCTAAAGGTAGCAGTATGGATAAATATTGAAATAAAAATAAAAAACAATCCCAAGGGGGATAACCAACATACCACTATTATTTAGCTGTAACGAAAATTGTTATGTGCCATAATTCTATACGATAATGAAGTGCAGGGTGCAATACAGATGCATAAATGACACCTAATAGGTGTAATTAATACAATAAGAAATAATTGTGCGATATAGTAGAAGTGCAGACTTCTGCCAAAAAAAAACTGATTGTGTGCAAACAATGCGATGCTGTGCGTAGCATAAACGCATCAGGCGCACCATAGTAACAAAGTGTCCAGTGCAAAATTAGATCAACACAGTGACCAAACTTTAAATCAGTCCAGATTGTGCAAAAATGCAATAACAAAGTGTCTAGTGCAAGATGAATAAACTCAGTGACAGAGCTTCAAATCAGCCCATATTGTGCAAATGCAGCATCAGGTGAATCCAAACATCTAAAGGTATTCCTCCACAGAGTAAGTAAGCGTTCTGTAAGAGCCCTTTCACACCGGGGCGGTTTGCAGGCGTTATTGCGCTAAAAATACCGCCTGCAAACCGACCCAAAACAGCCTCTACTGTTTGTTCAGTGTGAAAGCCCAAGGGCTTTCACACTGAAGCGGTGAAGCGGTGCGCTGGCAAAAAAACTCCTGCAAGCCGCATCTTTGGAGCGGCCTTTCACCGCTCCTAAACCGCTCCTGCCCATTGAAATCAATGGGGCAGCGCGGCTATACCGCGGCTATATCGCCGCACTATGCGATCGGTTTTAACCCTTTTTCGTCCGCCAGCGGGGGTTAAAACCGCACCGCTAGCGGCCGAATGCCGCCGCAAAAACGATGGTAAAACAGCGCTAAAAATAGCGCTGTTTTACCGCCGACGCCCCCACCGCCCCAGTGTGAAAGGGGCTTAAGGCCCCTTTCACACTGGGGCGGTAGGGGGCGTCGGCGGTAAAACAGCGCTATTTTTAGCGCTGTTTTACTGCGGTATTCGGCCGCTATCGGTGCGGTTTTAACCCCCCGCTGGCGGACGAAAAAGGGTTAAAACCCCTCGTATAGCGCGGCTATAGCCGCGGTATTACCGCGGTATAGCCGCGCTGTCCCATTGATTTCAATGGGCAGGAGCAGTTTAGGAGCGGTGAATACACCGCTCCTTCACCGCTCCAAAGATGCGGCTGACAGGAGATTTTTTCTTCTCCTGCCAGCGCACCGCTTCAGTGTGAAAGCCCTCGGGCTTTCACACTGAACAAACAGCGGAGTCTGTTTAGGGGCGGTTTGCAGGCGCTATTTTTAGCACAATAACGCCTGCAAACCGCCCCAGTGTGAAAGGGGCCTAAGGCTCCATTCACACTAGCACGTTTTTTGATGCATTTTGCAGAAATGCATGGGAATTTTTTAACATGGGTTCCTATGGAACATGTTCACATCAATGCCTTTTTGTACCTCTGCATTTTTGGAAAGGGTCAGGGACTTTTTTTCATGCAAAATGCAGCGTCTTGCATGTAATAGAATTCAATGGACCAGCATCAAAAACGCAAGTGCAGCGTTTTTACAGCGTTTTTGGCTTTTTTTTTTTTTTTTTTTTTTTTTTTAGACTGTATACAGTCTAAAAAAAAAACTGTAAAAAAAAACAAAAAACAAAAAAAAACCCCGCAAAACGCGGCTAAAACGCTGTAAAAACACTGCAAAAATGCGGCAAGCATCACAAAAAAAAAAACTCCAGAAACGCTCAAAAGCAACATGCATAGATGTGAATCGAGCCTTAGGCTCAATTCACATCTATGCATGTTGCTTTTGAGCGTTTTTGGAGTTTTTTTTTGTGATGCTTGCCACGTTTTTGAGCAGCATTTTTGTAGCATTTTTACAGCGTTTTTGCCGCGTTTTGCATTTTTTCTTTTACAGTTTTGTTTAGACTGTATACAGTTAAAAAAAAAAAAAAAAAAAACGTCAAAAACGCAAAACGCTGTAAAAACGCTGCAAAAATGCTGCAAAAATGCTGCAAAAATGCTGCAAAAACGCTGCACTTGCGTTTTTGATGCTGGTTTATTGAATTCTATTACATGCAAAACGCTGCATTTTGCATGAAAAAAAGTCCCTGACCCTTTCCAAAAATGCAGAGGTACAAAAATGCAATGATTTGAACATGTTCCATAGGAACCCATGTTAAAAAATTCCCATGCATTTCTGCAAAATGCAAAATGCATCAAAAAACGCGCTAGTGTGAATGGAGCCTTACATGCAAAACGCTGCATTTTCCATGAAAAAAAGTCCCTGACCCTTTCCAAAAATGCAGAGGTACAAAAATGCAATGATTTGAACATGTTCCATAGGAACCCATGTTAAAAAATTCCCATGCATTTCTGCAAAATGCAAAATGCATCAAAAAACGCGCTAGTGTGAATGGAGCCTAATGCAGATAATAATCATGAAGTGCTTAAGCCAGGAAACAATAGTGCCTCCTCTTCGTGAAAAAGAATCCAACACTGATAGGTAGTGGCCCCTTACCTTAAGGTAATGAGGTATCAGCATTAACAGCAGTGCTGGTACTGGCTCCCTCTATTATTGATCTTGTACCCGAATCTGTTCTCCAAAGACCTTGGTCCCTCAGTAGGTACAGGGGACGTAGATAGAAAAAAAGGGGGTACCACATAGTATAATATTGTTTGACCAAAATAGGTGTTTATTAAAGTAACACGGGGTACTCACATAAAGCACAGCAGCAATGACATATCTCCAACGAGCGGCGAGCTCGTACACATCAATCAGTAAAGAGTGCCTGTCCCGTCCCTACGCGTGACGTCACACACCACGTGACTTCATCAGGGGATGTGAGTACCCCATGTTGTTTTAATAAACACCTGTTTTGGTCAAACAATGATAACAATGCTGATACCTCAATACCTTAAGGTAAGGGGCCACTACCTATCAGTGTGGGATTCTTTTTCACGAAGAGGAGTCACTACTGTTTCCTGGCTTAAGCACTTCACGATTATTATCTGCCTTACCGAACGCTTACTTACTCTGTGGAGGAATACCTTTTAGATGTTTGGATTCACCTGATGCTGCATTTGCACAATATGGACTGATTTGAAGCTCTGTCACTGAGTTTATTCATCTTGCACTAGACACTTTGTTATTGCATTTTTGCACAAACTGGACTGATTTGAAGTTTGGTCACTGTGTTGATCTAATTTTGCACTGGACACTTTGTTACTGCTGTGCGCCTGATGCGCTTATGCTACGCACAGCATCGCATTGTTTGCACTGGATGTTTGCACTTTACACAATCAGTTTTTTTTTTTTGGCAGAAGTCTGCACTTCTACTATATTGCACAATTATTTCTTATTGTATTAATTACACCTATTAAGTGTGATTTATGCATCTGTATTGCACCCTGCACTTCATTATCGTATAGAATTATGGCCCATAACAATTTTCGTTACAGCTAAATACTAGTGTTGGTTATCCCCCTTGGGACTGTTTTTTATTTTTATTTCAATATTTATCCATACTGCTACCTTTAGCACCGTTGTTTTGTTATTGGATTAGCGCAGCAGCGCACCTTTTACTGGCTTTCACTGATCACTTGGGTTTGGTTGGACCCTATTCGGTGCAAGCAGCTTTTCCACTCGCTCCGTTTGTCTGCACGCGTCTACAAACTATGGGATAGATTTAGGGACTTTTATTTATTTTTATATTGTTTTTACAGCGATCTGCAATTTTTAGAGGGCCTCCGACATTGCGGCGGACAAATCTGACCACAGATGACACTTTTCGGGGACCAGTGACATTATTACATTGATCGGTGCTACAAAAATGCACCGATCAATGCAAAAATTACACTGGCAGGGAAGGGGGTTAACTCTAGGGGGCGATCAAGGGGCTAAGTATGTTCCCTGAGTGTGTTCTAGCTGTGTGTCTCGACCACTGGGAGCAGAAGATCTCTGACATGTCCTTTGGCAGAACGGGGAATCGCCTTTGCCGTTCTGCCGGACCCGCGGGCACTAGGGTTGCCACCTCATCCCTTTAAACCCGAACACATATGAATTACACAGGTTCTGTGGCTGATTAAGGTGGTAATGAAACTCACTTGGTGCCTTATCTGCATTAAATTAGCCTCAAAACCTGTGTAATTCAAAGGTGTTCGGGTTTAAAAGGATAAGGTGGCAACCCTAGCGGGCACGCTCCCGCGGGCATGCAGCGGGGGGGGGGGCGCGCGCCCGATATCTCCTATGCAAACACCGACGTACACCAACGGCGGTTTGCGCAGGAGACCCGACCTGCCGCAGTATAATGACGACAGCTGGTCGGCAAGAGGTTCAGCAAGGGTTAAAAGACAAAAGAAGGTGCATACTAACCTGGTGATTAATTCAGCTGCTGAAAGAGCCTGGAAAACCCCTTGGCGCCAAGTGTATGCAGCTATGCGGACCCCCGCTGGACTGGTCTTTTTTTTCTCTGGGGGGGCCGCGTATTTGCGTACGTATCTGTGTTTGCGGCGCACTCCCAGCACAGAGACTGGTGGTCTCATTGAGAGCCCCCGAACTCCCCGTGGTAATGATCGGGACCTTGGAACTCCCGATTTCGGGTCACCTGATTGCTGTGGTAGCCTCTGATTGGCTTTCAACGTGATCAGTCACTGTGAAGCCCGCCCTTGCGTTTTCACTCTTTGACTAGAGGAGAGAGATACATCGTAGAGAAAAAAAAAACAACAACTGTGTGTAAAACAAATTAAAGAAAAAAATACCTATATCACAGAGAAAAAAAAAAAAAAAAACTGTAAAAAAAAAAAAAAAAAAAAAAAAAAAAAAAAAAAATGAAAAGAAAAAACATACATAGATCACAGAGAGAAAAAAACAACAACTGTGTGTAAAAAAAAAGAAAAAAGAATAACAATAAAAAAAAAAAATAGAAAACAGAGAAAAAACAACAACTGTGTGTAAAAAAAAAAAAAGAAAAGAAAAAAGAATAACTATAATAATAAAAAAAAAACCTAGATCACAGAGAAAAAAACAACTGTGTGTAAAAAAAAAAAAGAAAAAAGAATAACAATAATAAAAAAATAAATAAATAATAAATACCTAGATCACAGAGAAAAATACAACTGTGTTTAAAATAAAAAAAAAAAGAAAAAAGAAGAACAATAAAAAAAAAAATACCTAGATCACAGAGAAAGAAACAACAACTGTGTGTAAAAAAAAAGAAAAAAAAAAGAAAAACGGAAAATTTATATCAAATACTTACCGTAATTTTCCTTTCCTGATAGGCTCCATGGCAGCATACGTGTGGGTAGGCTCCGCCTCCATAACTATCCAATAGGACCCCCTCTCCCATAAATCTTTGCTCTAGGCTGCTATCCATGTTCCGTAACTAGCCTACTCCAGACATTTTGGGAGGGACTCCTGCTGCCATGGAGCCTATCAGGAAAGGAAAATTACGGTAAGTATTTGATATAAATTTTCCGTTTTCCTGACAGGCTCCATGGCAGCATACTTGTGGGAAATAACTCGCCCAAAAATACACACGGGCGGGCAAAAATGTTTGAGCAAAGAAACCAAATTTATTTTACATTGTCAACCGACAATACTTGTAAACCAAAATTAATGGATGACAGAGCCGCAGGCTCAACACAATAATGAGAAACAAATGTGTTAATAGAAGACCAGGAAGCCGCTCTACAAATGATTTCAGGCGCGACATGCCGGGAAGCTGCCCACGAGGTCGAGATACTCCTGGTCGAATGAGCCGTCACTGCCTCTGGAGGGGCCAAGCCCTTTGCCTTGTATGCCCTCTGAATGGTCTGCACAATCCAAGAGGAAATTGATCTGACCGAAGCTCGCCTGCCTTTGTTTTTACCATGGAGAAGAACGAAAAGGAATTCCGTTTGTCTGAATGGACTTGTGACCTCCAGATAATGCTTTAGAGTGTGGCCTACGTCAAGTGGATGAACATCCTGATCGTCCGTTGTTCTGAAAGTAGGAAGTACAATCTCTTGATTTTCATGAAAGACTGAGGTCACTTTAGGGTTTGAACCAAGCATGGGAATCAACACTACCCTATCTGGAAAGAAGGTTAGGAAAGGTTCTTCAGAACCTAAATTTCTAATCTCTGACACTCTTTTAGCCGATGTCACAGCTACTAAGAAGGTGGTCTTGAGTGTGAGATCTCTCATGGAAAGAGGTTTGTCAGGATCTGATCCGAGATTGGAGAGAAAATCCAAGACAATAGGAAGGTCCCATTTGGGAAATCTAGGTCTTCTTTGAGGTTTAAGCCTGATAGCTCCTTTAAAGAATTGACGGACTAATGTGTGATTAGCCCAGGATACTCCTGTGAAGGCCGAGATGGCTGACACTTGCACTCTTAGTGAGCTGACTGCTAAAGATAGGTCCAGCCCTGATTGGAGAAAACTTAGAATGTCTTCTACTGCTGGAGACTTACACGGATTTGACCGGGAAGACATGTGAACAGAGAATTTAGACCATATCCGTTCGTATACCCTGTTCGTACTTCCCCTCCGGGCACTGAGAAGAGTTGGAATAGCTTCTTCCGGACAGCCTAGGGATTCAAGCCTTTCCCTCTCAAGAACCACACCCTGAGGTGTAGGCAAGATGGGCATGGGTGTAACATCGAGCCTTGCGACAGTAGATCCGGCCTGAGAGGAAGGGGAACTGGGTCTTGATAACTCAGGAGTGATAACAGAGGAAACCACGGCCTGTTGGGCCAGAAAGGAATCACTGCAATGATCTCCACCTTCTCTGTTCTGAGCCTCCGGAGGAATTGCAGAATCACCGGTACCGGAGGGAAGGCATAAGCCTTCTGAAACTTCCAATGATCTGAGAGAGCATCTATCCCGTAAGCCTGAGGGTCTCTGAACCTCGAATAATATCTGGGCATCTTGTGGTTGCATAGAGAAGCAAATAAATCGACCTCTGGAAGTACTCCCAGGGTCAGAAGCCACTCGAACACCTCTCTGTGGAGAGACCACTCGTTGTTGTCCATTTGCACTCTCGAGAGGAAGTCCGCCTGTACATTCTGGATCCCCGGAATGTAAACTGCCGAGATGTTGGACAAATATTTCTGAGCCCAGCTCATTATTGGCTCCACTTCTTGTAGCAGAGACCAGCTGCGAGTTCCACCTTGCTTCTTTATGTAAGCTACCGCGGTTGTATTGTCCAACCTTAGCATCACAGATGAACCTTCTATTAGATGGCGAAATGACAGGAGTGCCTGAAAGGCGGCCTTCAGCTCCAGAATGTTGGAGACAATCCCTCGAGCAGGGAAACCCCATCGGCCCTGTGCCACTTCTGAAAGGCAGTGAGCACCCCAACCTCGATTGCTGGCATCCGAAGTTAACGTGACCCATGAGATGGGCATGATTGAATGGTGATTGCGCAGATTCTTCCCTTGAAGCCACCAAAGAAGAGACGTCCTCATGGATGACGTAAGATGTATGCGCTGGACTTGGCTGGAAGAATCCCATTGTTGAAGGAACCCTTTTTGGAAGGGTCGTGTATGCCATTGGGCCCACTTCACCATAGGAATGGTAGCTGTCATTGTGCCAATTACTTTCAGGCAATGGAGAGCTGAGAGGTGAGACGACGCAAGGGCCCTGTGTATTCTGTCTCGAATCACTCCAATCTTCTCCTCTGGAAGGGAGATGGTGCCTTCCAATGTGTCGAGGTGAGCCCCTAGAAACACCAGAGATTGTGTTGGCTCTAAATGGCTCTTCTCTAGATTCAGCAGCCACCCGAATTCCTGCAGGGTGGAGATGACTAAGCTCCTGTGCTCTAACAGTTGATCTTCGTTCTGAGCTAGGAGAAGTAGGTCGTCTAAATAGTGGTGGAGACGAACCCCCTTGATACGGAGTAGAGCCACAACCGACAAGAGGACCTTTGAGAAGACCCGAGGTGACGTTGTTAGGCCGAAGGGTAGACAAGTGAACTGCAGATGCTGATTGCCGACCGCAAAGCGGAGGAATTGTTGGAACTCTGTTGCCACTGGCACGTGAAAGTATGCATCTTTCAGATCGATTGAAATCATCCAATCTCCCAGATGTATTGAATGTTGGATCGTAATTAAAGACTCCATTTTGAACTTTTCTTTTCGAATAAAAGAATTGAGATGTGTTAAATCTATTACTGGCCTCCATGTACCGTTTTTCTTCTGTATCATGAACAGAGGAGAATACATGCCTCTGCCTTGTTCGTTTTCTGGAACAGGGACGGCGGCGCCTTGATCCAATAAACAGCTCACGTAGGTTAATAGGACCTGCTTTTTCTCTTCTGAACCTGGAAGAGCTGTGGGAACAAATCTGAGTCTTGGGGTATTGCTGAAAACCCACTTGTGACCGGAGGAGACCGTCTTGATGGTCCTGTAATCTCGGATTGAGGCCGCCCAGACACGCCCGAAGTGGCGAAGACGAGCCCTCACCTGGCATGCCTGAGCGGGCCCAATCTCAAAAGGACTTTGTGGCGTCCTGGTTGCCAGAGGAACCCCCTTTTGCGGGTTTCTTGAAAGAAGACTGCCTGGATTTCCAGGATCTAGAGAACTCCCGACCAGGTCTGTAGCTGCGCGCATCCCTAGCGCGATCAGAGTTTTGTCTTCTAGAGAAACTGCGTTTCTGATTTTGTAGGCGTCTGTCTTGAGGGAGGAAACCAGACTTCCCACCTGTGGCCCGGGTTATGGCACTATCGAGCTTATTGCCGAACAATGAAGAACCCGGGACATCAGGCGGAAGACATCAATAGATGCCTCCCCAAGAAAGGCTGATGCCAGCCTGATCTCTTGGATAGGAGAATCCTTAGCTGTTTCAGTAGAGATACCTCCTAAGAACTCATTCACATTATCAGACCAAGATTCCAAAGCTTTGGAAACTGCAGCTATCGCAAGTACTGGCTTACATGCCATTCCTGACGTCAGGTAGATCTTCTTTAAATCCGAATCAATTCGCCTTTCCAAAGGATCTTTAAAAGATACAGTGTCTTCCAAGGGAAGCGTTACATATCTTGCTAGTCTCATTAAAGCTGCATCCACTAATGGAGCTGATTCAAGGTGCTTTACTTCCTCTTCCTTGAAAGGATATAGTTTCAAGACCTTTGACTGCATTGAACTTTTCTTGTCCATTTTGCTCCATTCCTCAGAAATGACCTCACCCAGCTCAGAGAGAAAAGGAAAATACTGTCGCTCCTTATTGAGCTGCTTAAAAAAACTTCCTTTGTTTTGGGGGGGAAGTAACTGGATCTTCCCACTTCAGGGCCTCTTTTACTGCCTTCACCAATGAAGGAACTAAAGCGAACTCAAACCCCACGCCAGGATCTTCCAGATCCGATTCGCTGTCTGAAACAGGAGCAGAAGGGTGACTTGGTTGGGAAGAATCCCATGTCTCATGCACAGAACCTTCACCCACTGGAGGGCATAATGGGTCTGATGGGGAATCACGGGGCTGCTGGGCTTCTCTCTCCTGTAGAGATTCTTTCACAACCCGCCTAACCATAGATTCCAAACGCTGGTCTGCACCATCCCTCTCATCTGCAGCTTTAGAGAAGCAGTGGTCACAGAGAGATTTGTCTGTTGGAACAGGCATCCTGCAACCCCAGCATGATTTTCCTGAACTCTCTTTAGAGTGAGATGAAGGGGGGTGAGAAGGATTTTTATTGCGCTGTTCAGATCTGGAAGGAGATCTATGAGGGCTAGACCTGGAGGAAGATTGCCGGTGGTGTGATTTTGATGATCCACTTCCTCTATGGGAACTACGGTGTGGATCAGACCTAGTAGGGCTGTGAGGAAAGAAACACAGAGAAGATAGAAAAAGAAAATCAGCTGGTATCCTAAAAATTCTACTCTCAATCCTTGTACAGGCAGCAAAGCAAACTGCAAACATACCTGCTACAAGCGGGCTGGCCACTAGGGGGCAGTGAGGAGTCCATAGTGTCAATACAATAGGAAGCTGCAGAGACAGATTCACAGGATCAGCTGACTGACAACAGACCTCCACCCCCAGACAATAGAGATTGTCTTACCTTGAACCGTCAAGATAGTCACCCCGGGAAGCCGTCGTATCCCCCACGAACGTTCCCGGGGCTCTGTAAGCTTTCCACAGCTTTGAAAGTGGCGCCCGTGACGTCATCACCGACGTCAGACGCGAGACGCTCGCGCGCATGCGCGAACCAAGCCTCGACTTCGTATTGGGTCCGCGCATGCGCAGAACGTACGCCGGTACCCGGAAGTTACAGAGAGAGCGGCTGCTGGAACGCAGAGAGCGTCAGCGCCAAACTAGGATACCAGGAAGCAGGAAAAAAACACACAGAGGTATGATACATATAAACACTGCTGCCATATGTGAATGAATGTAAAAACTTACCCCTCCACCTACGATCACCTGGGCCGAGGAACGCCATCCATACACACACACACACCGGACTTGGCAGCAGATAATGGTCGCCTGAAACATTAGGCAAACAGACCGTGCGCACATAGATGAACCGATCCAATCTTCAGCGCTACTCTGCTATACACTCCATACCCTGCTAATAGTCAGGGCCTATCGGAGGAATCTTTGGCACTCGGTATCATCGATCGTAGGGAGGTTTTCTCTTCAGGTAGGAGAACCAACACCTGGTCCTACGGAGGAGGACAAAAAAGGAACATGGATAGCAGCCTAGAGCAAAGATTTATGGGAGAGGGGGTCCTATTGGGTAGTTATGGAGGCGGAGCCTACCCACACGTATGCTGCCATGGAGCCTGTCAGGAAAAAAGGATAACAATAAAAAAAAAAACTAAAATAAAAAAAATACCTAAATCACAGAGAAAAAAACAACAACTGTGTGTAAAAAAAAAAGAAAAAGAATAACAATAAAAAAAAAACTAAAATAAAAAAAAATACCTAGATCACAGACAAAATACAACTGTGTATAAGAAAAAAGAATAACAATAAAAACAATTTAAAAAAATACCTTGATCACAGAGAAAAAAACAACTGTGTGTAAAAAAAAAAAGAAAAAAGAATAACAATAAAAAAAAACTAAAATAAAAAAAATACCTAAATCACAGAGAAAGAAACAACAACTGTGTGTAAAAAAAAGAAAAAAAAAAAGAAAAAAAGGATAACAATAAAAAAAAACTAAAATAAAAAAAATACCTAAATCACAGAGAAAAAAACAACAACTGTGTGTAAAAAAAAAAAGAAAAAGAATAACAATAAAAAAAAAACTAAAATAAAAAAAAATACCTAGATCACAGACAAAATACAACTGTGTATAAAAAAAAGAAAAAAGAATAACAATAAAAACAATTTAAAAAAATACCTTGATCACAGAGAAAAAAACAACTGTGTGTAAAAAAAAAAAGAAAAAAGAATAACAGTAAAAAAAAAAAAAATAAATACCTAGATCACAGAGAAAAAAACAACAACTGTGTGTAAAAAAAAAATGAAAAAAGAATAACAATAAAAAAAAAAAAAAATAAAATAAAAAATACCTAAATCACAGAGAAAAAAAAACAACATCTGTGTGTAAAAAAAAGAAAAAAGAATAACAATAAAAAAAAAAAAATTAAAAAAATACCTAGATCACCGATGACACAGCAGAAAAAAAAAGAACTCTTGGCGGGCAGGGCGCTAATCCCAGTCCTTTGCTGGAGGCTGAGGATTTCTAAAGTACAACGCCTGGCAAAGCCTGGAGACCGGGGAGGGGTTGGAGCCTCTGTGAGGTTTTTGCTGTGTTTTCCAATGACTGTACAATCTGAGGATATACCTAGCCAATAAGCTTTGATCCGATCAGATTGTAACGTGTACGGTGACCTCTTTTGATGCTAGCACTGTACCTTCAGGCTAATCTGTCCATTTTAGACATTTTAGGGGCAAATTAGAGCAAAGTCCTGTAATAGGATTATCATTCAGTGAATTGTCACCATGAAGAAGTTGTGCTGCGAGCGGCTTGGCGTGCACGGCGGGTAAATATGTTTTCTTGTGTAAACACAAAGCTCCACCCTGAGCTCTGCACACCAGTTCAGGTTACACCCTGGGACCGGGAATGGAAGATATTCGACTCATTCTTCCGATGACACGGCAGAAAAAAAGTAAAAAAACAACTCTTGGCGGGCAGGGCGCGAATCCCAGTCCTTTGCTGGAGGCGATTTCTAAAGAAGCCTGGAGAGCGGGGAAGGGTTGGAGCCTCTGCTGAGGTTTTTGCTGTCTTGTACCTGATGGGGAAATTTCCTCTTATTCGTTGTCAGGACAGGAAATGATGAGAAATCTGTCTAGTGGGGACACAGGCAACAAACATGTGAAGAAGGGGGTTGAACTTTGGCCAATGTTTCCATTGCTCTGCCCCTTTCCATGCTACAGAAATCTCAGTAATGGAGTTCAGACTCAGGGCCCATTCACACGTGTGCTTTTTGCGGTCAGACGCGGTGAAATGTGCATGTTACCGCAACGCAATCACGTGATAAGCGCATTTCCATTTAGCGATTTTATTTGCACATGATTGGATCATCAAAGTGAAGAGTCTCAACTATTTTGGTAAATCAGCCTCTGCCATAAAGCTTCCCCACCTGCTATTCTTTTTTTATCGATTGCACACGGAGCGCCGCGCATGCTCAGTTCAATGCTTAACCCCGGTATTTTACAGATGTTGCTGCCTTTGTTAGGTTTTGATCTTCTAAGCCATGGCTGCTCCACCGAGTGCGGCCCTCCAATTTTTTCATAACTACAAGTCCCATGAGACATTGCAAGGCTGACAGTTACAAGCATGACTCCCAGAGGCATGATGGGACTTGTGGAGCCGCAACGGCTGGAGGGCCGCAGGTTGAGAAGCTATGTTCTAAGCCAGGGGTCTCAAACTGGCGGCCCTCCAGCCGTTGCGGAACCACAAGTCCCATCATGCCTCTGCCTGTGGGAGTCATGCTTGTAACTGTCAGCCTTGCAATCAGTGGCGGCTGGAGCTCAAAATTTTTTTTGGAGGAGGGTGCAAACAAACTGAAAAATTCTGAAAAATACTGAAACAAAAACATCATATGCAGCCACTTGTGCCCATCATATGCAGCCACTGTGACCATCATATGCAGCCACTGTGCCCATCATATGCAGCCACTGTGCCCATCATATGCAGCCACTGTGACCATCATATGCAGCCACTGTGCCCATGAAATGCAACCACTGTGCTCATCATATGCAACCAATGTGCCCCATCATGTGCAGCCACTGTGCCCATCATATGCAGACACTATGCCCATCATATTCAGCCAATGTGCCCCATCAAATGCAGCCACTGTGCCCCATCAAATGGAACCACTGTGCCCATGAAATGCAACCACTGTACCCATCATATGCCGCCAATGTGCCCCATCAAATGCAGCCACTGTGCCCCATCAAATGGAACCACTGTGCCCCATCAAATGCAACCACTGTGCCCATGAAATGCAGCCAATGTGCCCCATCATATGCAGCCAATGTGCCCCAATCAAATGCAGCCACTGCACCCCATCAAATGCAACCACTGTGCCCATGAAATGCACCCACTGTGTCCATGAAATGCAGCTACTGTGCCCATGAAATGCAGCCACCGTGCCCATGAAATGCAGCCACCGTGCCTATGAAATGCAGCCTCTGTGCCCATAAAATGCAGCCTCTGTGCCCATCAAATGGAACCACTGTGCCCATGAAATGCAACCACTGTGCCCATCATATGCAGCCACTGTGCCCCATCAAATGGAACCACTGTGCCCCATCAAATGCAGCCACTATGCCCATCAAATGCAACCACTGTGCCCATTAAATGCAGCCAATGTGCCTCATCATATGCAGCCAATGTGCCCCATCAAATGCAACCACTGTGCCCATGAAATGCACTCACTATGCCCATCAAATGCACCCACTGTGCCCATGAAATGCACTCACTATGCCCATCAAATGCACCCACTGTGTCCATGAAATGCAGCTACTGTGCCCATGAAATGCAGCCACCGTGCCCATGAAATGCAGCCACCGTGCCTATGAAATGCAGCCTCTGTGCCCATAAAATGCAGCCTCTGTGCCCATGAAATGCAGCCACTGTGCCCATCATATGCAGCCTCTGTGCCCATAAAATACAGCCACTGTGCCCATCATATGCAGCCTCTGTGCCCCATCAATTGCAGCCTCTGTGCCGATCATATGCAGCCACTGTGCCCGCCCCCCCGCCCGCTGTCTGTCCAGCACTTACTGCATCTTGGTGGTGGGTCAGGCAGCGGGTGACGGCGGCGAGCTGTGGGACGGGTATCGCGGGTCAGGCAATGGCTCCTGTGTCCTCCGTGCGTCTCTTCTCCGCTTCTGCTAGCTGGCCAATGGGATCGCCTGTGCCTTCAGCCAATCAGGTGACTGGTATTAGACCCGCGCCTCCTGATTGGTGGAAAGGCGGTTCAGTGTTAGAAAATCAAATATTCATTTGCTTTTCTAACACGCCTGGGTAGACTGCGAGGGCAATGTTCTGCGCTCCAACTCCACCTTTTTTGAAGCCTAGTTCTCTAATCGGGTACTTAAAAAAAACACTCCCGTCCCTGTAATTCAGGCGCCCGGCGTCCGAAAAGGGGCTGGGCGCCTGAATAGGGGGTGGCAGCGGCGGCCATGGATAGATTCATGCTATGCACGGTGTGATAGAGGGGGCGGTGCCCGTGCGCCCTTATTGGACGGGCCGCCCCTGCTTGCATTGCCTCATGGGACTTGTAGTCTCGCAACAGCTGGAGGGCTGCCAGTTTGAGACCCATCTAAGCCCTCATTCAGACAGGCAGTAATGCTTAGCGCTCCGCGGTGGAGCACTTTTCAGGGGGGCGGTATAGCAGCATCTGGTAGGTGTTCAGGCGGCACTACTGCCACCTCCTGGTGACCGTTTATTTTTCACTTTGGTAAAAATTGTGTATGGCAATTTTACATTGTGGGACTGCGCCGCCGCAACCCGCGAGCCAAGCCTATGGCTCAGAGTTGCTGTGCGGCCCCCATTGATCTCAATGGGCCAGTTCAATAGGTGGTGCTGCCTGTCAAACTCTGTATCCCGAGTTGAAGTTGCTGCGGCCGTGGCATGTCGTTCCTGTGGGTGTCCAAGGGGTGGTAAAACTGTGGCTCGGGTACCTGTTTTTAACAACACCCCCCCCCCCCCCCTCCCCCAGGCTGCCAGTGTAAAAAAGCCCTTAGGGTCCATTCAACATTACAATAGTGTGCATTGAACACATGTAAATGTATGTGTTTTTACATGCATGTGCACGCTACGTTGCATTTTAAAATGTGCTTCCATGCTTTCTAAATCTACACTATATTACCAAAAGTATTGGGACGCCTGCCCTTTTTTTTTTTTTTTTTCATTTAGTATTTTTATTAATTGATTAATTATTTATACATTTTTCATTATACAACAACAGACTCACAAACACACCCTGCATCCAGATCTGCTTAAGCTCCCTGGACTTCCTCTGCAATGTAAAATGCCCTTCCTCAGCCTCTTTGGATATCCTTGTCACATACAATATATTACCAAAAGTATTGGGACACCTGCCTTTACACTCACAATGAACTTTAATGTCCTCCCAGTCTTGGTCCATAGGGTTCAATATTGAGTTGGCCCACCCTTTGCAGCTATAACAGCTTCAACTCTTCTGGGAAGGCTGTCCACAAGGTTTAGGAGTGTGTCTATGGGAATGTTTGATCATTCTTCCAGAAGAGCATTTGTGAGGTCAGGCACTGATGTTGGACGAGAAGGCCTGACTCACAGTCGCTGCTCTAATTCATCCCAAAGGTGTTCTATCGGGTTGAGATCAGGACTCTGTGCAGGCCAGTCAAGTTCCTCCACCCCAAACTCGCTCATCCATATCTTTATGGACCTTGCTTTGTGCACTGGTCCAAATCATTTGGTGGAGGGGGGATTATGGTGTGGGGTTGTTTTTCGGGGGTTGGGCTTGGCCCCTTAGTTCCAGTGAAGGGAACTCTTAAGACGTTAGCATACCAAGACATTTTGGAGGATTTCATGCTTTCAGCTTTGTGCCGGTAGGTGTCGGTCAGACAGCAGGTGGGCGGGGGTCACAGTGGCTACATATGATGGGAACAGTTTGGGGATGGCTCCTTCCTGTTCCAACATGACTGCACACCAGTGCACAAAGCAGTGGCGGCCCGTGCATTAAGGGCGCACGGATGCAGCCCCCTATCTCCTGCCACCCCCTCTATCACCAATAGATAGATTCATACATTGCATGAATCTATCTATGGCTGCCGCTGCCACCCCCTATTCAGGTGCCCGGCACCTTTTCAGGTGCCTAAATTACAGCGGCGGGGGGTGGTTTTGAAACACCTGATTTGAGCCATAGGCTCTAATAGGCGTCAAAAAAGGTGACCCGCGAGGCGCTCGCCGGTCACTCAGCTGTATTAGATAAGCAAATTAATATTCGCTTTCCTAACACTAAACCGCCTCTCCGCCAATCAAGTGCTCGGGTCTGTTACCTGTCACCTGATTGGCTGAAACGCCAGGTCCCGCTATTGGATGCCTATCAGGAGGAGAGGATGGGAGATGAGGACGGAAGGAGATGCACGAAAGGACCCCACTCGTCGCCCCACCAAGACAGGGTAAGTGCCGGGCAGATGGTGAGCGGATGGGGGTCACACTGGGGGCATTTAATGGGCACAGTGGCAGCGTTTGATGGCACACTGGCAGCGTTTGATGGCACACTGGCATTTAATGGGCACACTGGCAGCATTTGATGGGCACAGTGGCAGCGTTTGATGGCACACTGGCAGCGTTTGATGGCACACTGGCATTTGATGGGCACACTGGCAGCATTTAATGGGCACACTGGCAGCATTTGATGGGCACACTGGCAGCATTTGATGGCACAGTGGCTGCATTTGATGGGCACAGTGGCTGCATTTGATGGCACAGTGGCTGCGTCTGGCACAGTGGCTGCATTTGATGGGCACAGTGGCTGCAATTGAGGGAACAGTGACAGCATTTGATGGCACATTGGCAGCGTTTGATGGGCACAGTGGCTGCAATTGATGATCCTTTTTCAAAATTTTTTGCGCCCCCCCCAAAACTTTTGAGCAGCAGCCGCCACTGGCACCAGGCAAGGTCCATAAAGACATTGATGAGCGAGTTTGGGGTGGAGGAACTTGACTGGCCTACACAGAGTCCTGACCTCAACCCGATAGAACACCTTTGGGATGAATTAGAGCGGAGACTGTGAGCCAGGCCTTCTCATCCAACATCAGTACCTGACCTCACAAATGTACTTCTGGAAGAATGGTCAAACATTCCCATAGACACACTCCTAAACCTTGTGGACAGTCTTCCCAGAAGAGTTGAAGCTGTTATAGCGGCAAAGGGTGGGCCAACTCAATATTGAACCCTATGGACTAAGACTGGGATGCCATTAAAGTTCATGTGTGTGTAAAGGCAGGCGTCCCAATACTTTTGGTAATATAGTGTAGAAAGCACGTACCAACAAGCACTTTGTCCTATAGGAGACAGAAAAGTGAAAAAAAATGTAATGATGCTTCTAGAACTAAATCTGGCTCAATAACGGCTCCCGTTGTCTGGAATGACTCACTTATCTGTGTAAAGCCATAAAATTTATACGAGTATTAACATGAACAACATGGGGCAATGTGAGAATTTCATTGGCACAGGAACATGGCAGGGTATGTGACCTCTTGTCATGGCATTTCATACACTTGTCTTCCTCATCCCCCAATAAAACTTTTTTTTATTGTATATAAAAGTGATGGAATTGCAGTAAATATATTTAGCAAAACTCAGTACAAAGGTAATCCTGTCCAGAAAAAGAGCTTATAAAGGGTTTGGAACGGCTGCCAACCATGATCTTCAGTATATTTAATCCTTCACCTGGCAAGCTTTGCTAATATACATTTTTTTTTCATAGGTGGTGTTTTATTATTGATTATTATTATTATTGATTATTATTATACAGGATTTATATAGCGCCAACAGTTTGCGCAAAATAAAGGTAGATAGTACAGTTACAGCATAGCTCCCAACTGTCCCGGATTTGGAGGGACTGTCCCTGATTTGGAGCAATGTCCCTCTGTCCCTCATTCCTCCTCATTTGTCCCTCATTTTGGTCTGATCTATATAGTTGTATATAAAATGCACTTTTTATCTATCAAAAAGTGTTTTCCAGCACTAAACCTTTCATCTGATTTCTAAATTGCTGCATTTGTAACTTCCAAAAGCCAATATAAAGGAAAAAATATAAAGAAAAAAAAATCACTTGTGGGTTTAACCAATCTTGGCTTTTTTTTGTACAATTCTCCTTTAAGGGGGCGTGGCAAGGGGTGTGTCCTATGCCTGCATACTTTTGCTGATAGGTGTCCCTCATTCCCATCTCAGAAAGTTGGGAGGCATGTTACAATACAATTCAATACTATAGGATTGGGAGGGCCCTGGGTCATGGAGCTTACAATCTAAAAAGGTGAGGGGCAAGTGGTACAAAAGGTGTGGAGTGGGGATGAGCTGATGGAGAAAGTAGAAGCCTCGTTTTCAGGCAGAGGTGGGAAAGTCTGGTGGGAAAGAGGTGCTGACTGCCAAGGGGTGAGTGAGCTCACCATCCATCCCTGTCTGTGACCGAAGTCTTCCCCTTCTCTCTGCTGCCTCTAAGTGAGTATGCTAAGGTAAATCAGGGTCAGAGCATCAGAGGTCACAGTGTTGCCCCTTACATCAGAGTCCTCTTCGTACACCAGAGCATCCCTTATGTTAAGAGTCCCCACAGTTCTCCTTTACATCAGAGTCCCCCCTTACAGTGTAACGGAACTCTGCGAGTTCAGATGTAAAATGGAAACTCTGCGGGTTCACATGTAAAAGGGGGGGAACTCTGCGGGTTCACATGTAAAAGGGGGGGAACTCTGCGGGTTCACATGTAAAAGGGGGGGAACTCTGCGGGTTCACATGTAAAAGGGGGGGAACTCTGCGGGTTCACATGTAAAAGGGGGGGAACTCTGCCGATTCAGATGTAAAAGGGGGAACTCTGCGGGTTCAGATGTAGGCCGATATGTATTCTTCTACATATTTTAGGGAAAAAATAAAAATAAATAATTCCCAATAAGCGTATATTGATTGGTTTGCGCAAAAGTTATAGCGTCTACAAAATAGGGGATTTTTTTTTATGGCATTATTAGGATAGTTTTTTTTTACTAGTAATGGCGGCGATCTGCGATTTTTGGCAGGACTGTGACACCGCTCCGGTGGCCGACACTGCTCCCAGAGTTACTTCTGGGTATCATGGGCTCCGGCGCTATGATTGGCCGGAGCCGAGATGACGTCACTCCCGCGCATGCGTGCGGGAGTGGATGGTAACGGCACGTACGTGCCGTTGCTTCAGTATGCATGTGCCGATGACGTTGGCACATGCAAATACAGGGGATATCTCCTAAACCGTTCAGGTTTATTAGATATCCTGGGTAGCTACAGGTAAGCCTTATTACAGGCTTACCTGTAGCAAAAAAAGTGTGTTGTAATGGGTTTACAACCACTTTAAAGATGGTGGCTGCAATAAGGGATGGGGACAGCAGTAAGGGGGGGTCTGAAGTTCCTCCTTAAAAAGGAGAAGCAGCACAGTGCTGAGCTCATCTCTCTGTTTTACTTCTCCATCAGCATTCTCTATGCATTGCAGCACACCTTACTGGCTCCAATGACTGGATGGACAGAAGTCATGTGACAAAAACAGATCTCAGATATGCATTTCATCTCTGTATTTGTGTGCCCGGAGCTCCGCTTTCATTTCTGATATTGCAATCAAGCAGCAAAACGATTGTTCAAATCCCAAGTGTGAACTGAACAGTGGCAGCTGGAAACAAGACAAAAATTTTACATTTTTTATACTAAAAGATAAAACAAATAAAATAAAAAAAAATAAAATAAAAGTAAATAAAAACACACCCAAAAAGAAGTCAAATAATATTTTATTGTACAGGGTTACAGAACGGGTTTCACTAACTCACTGAGGACAGTCCGCGCTTTTAAGACAGAAAACTATATATGTCTGGACGTCCCGGTAGGAGGAGCTGTATCAGCGCACGGGCTGGAACGCCTCCGTGATCTCGCCTATTCTCCGAGGTTCTATAAAAGAAGAAGAAATAGAGAAGAAATATGAGAAAAACTACTGATTTAAAAAAAAAAAAAAAAAAAAAAAAGTATTTCAAATTTTTTTGCCCAGTCATTATTTTTACGTATATTACCGATAAAAAAAAAAAACTGATGTTTATATTGTTCAAAGTCAATGTGAGTCAGGTAAGAGTATATATTCTGCTGAAAGACACATTCACCCTGCACTGGATCTCTGTGTGCTCACCTAACATTGCCTTCTCCGTCACCAAGAACCTGCCCAGGTAAGGGGCGCCTGTGTGCAGTTTTTACCAAAATTGGATAATGCCCTTGCTATAGATCAGGGATATGCAATTAGCGGACCTCCAGCTGTTGCAAAACTACAAGTCCCATCATGCTCTGCCTCTGGGTGTCATGCTTGAGTCTTGCTATGCCTCATGGGACTTGTAGTTCTGCAACAGCTGGAGGTCCGCTAATTGCATATCCCTGCTATAGATACAGCGGGGGAAAATAATTATTATTTGATCCTCTGCAGATTTTGCACTAAGAAATAAAGGGTCTATCATAGGTGCATTTTAAATGAAAGAGACAGAATATCAACCAAAGATCCAGAAAAAAAAAAAAAAAAGGCACATGATACAAAATGGAGTTGCAGTTCAGTGAGTAAAATTAGTATTTGATCCCCAAGCAAAACATGACTTAGTACTTGGTGGAGAAACCCTTGTTGACCAGCACAGAGGTCAGATATTTCTCGTAGTTGGTGACCATTCAAGATTTTACAAGCCCATCCATTGGCCCCTCAATGCGGCAAAGTTGGCCTGTACCTTTAGCAGAGAAACAGCCCCAAAGCATAATGTTTCCACCTCCGTGCTTGACTGTAGGGATGGTGTTCTTAGGGTCATAGTCAGCATTTTTCTTCCTCCAAACACGGCGAGTCGAGTTAATGCCAAAGAGCTCAATTTTTGGTCCCTTCTGACCACAGCACTTTCTCCCAATCCTTCTCTGAATCATTTAGATGTCCATTGGAAAACTTCAGACAGGCCTGTACATGTGCCTTCATGAGGAGGAGGGGGACCTTGCGGGTGCTGCAGGATCTCAATCCATGGCGGTGTATTGTGTTACCAATGGTTTGTTTGGTGACTGTGGTCCCAACTGCCTTGAGATCATTCATAAGCTCCTCCCGTGTAGTTCTGGGCTGATCCCTCACTTTTCTCATGATCATCCTCACCCCATGAGATGAAATCCTGCATGGAGCTCCAGACCGAGGGCCATTGATGGTTATTTTGTATTTCTTCCATTTGTGAATAATCGCTCCAACAATTATCTTCTTCTCACCAAGCTTCTTGCTGATGGTCTTGTAGCCCATTCCAGCCTTGTGCAGGTCTACAATCTTGTCCCCGATGTCCTTGACAGCTCTTTGGTGTTGCCCGTGATGGTGAGGTGTGAATGGAGGAAAGAGATTCTGTGGACGGGTGTCTTTTATACACATGAGTTGTCCTTAGGAGCACCTTCTTAAAATTGACTAATAGACTAATCTGTGTACCACAAACTGTAGCCAGTCTGCGGGAGCCGGAATTATTGTTGATTGGTTGGGGATCAAATACTTCTTTTACTCACTGAACTGCAACTCAATTTATAACATTTGTATTGTGTTTTTTTCTGGATTTTTGGTTGATATTCTGTCTCTACCATTTAAAATACACCTATGATAATTATAGACCCTTCATTTCTTTGTAAGTGGGCCAATTAAAAAAAAAAAAAACCTGCAGGGGACCAAATAATTATTTTTCCCCACTGTATGTAGGCCATTTACGTACCTCCCAAAGCCTGCTAGAAAATGCTGCAAAGGTGGCATCGTCATGTCCTGCCTGGTTACTAGGATGTTTCTAAGACACTCCAGGCCAATTCAAACCAAACCGATCCAAAATGCTCGCTTTCCTGTTGCTCTGAGATCAGCGATATTGGGACAGAGGAGATCGTGGACCACACATGTGCAGGGGATTAGGAGCATGCTCCTGTGATGAGGGCAGGGGGGAAGAAACCGCTGGGAGTGTCTTAGTAATATCCTAGCAACAAAGCCTACACCTATAGTAAAAGGCGTGATCAAAATGGTGGTTAAACAATATCAACAGCAGCAAGTACTGTGAATGTGGCTCATCTTGCACATTAGGACAATAGTGACGTAAAAAAAAAAAAAAAAAAAAAAAAAAAAAAAAAAAAAAAAAAAAATAGCAGGGTGGGGGCCCTGGAAGCACAGCGAAAACTCTTAAAACTTAGGAAAAAAAAAAAAAGTCACACAGAAATACACTATATTACCAAAAGTATTGGGACGCCTGCCTTTACACACACATTAACTTTAATGACATCCCAGTCTTAGTCCGTAGGGTTCAATATTGAGTTGGCCCACCCATTGCAGCTATAACAGCTTCAACTCTTCTGGGAAGGCTTTCCACAAGGTTTAGGAGTTTGTCTATGGGAATGTTTGACCATTCTTCCAGAAGCGCATTTGTGAGGTCAAGCACTGATGTTGGACGAGAAGGCCTGGTTCACAGTCTCCGCTCTAAAATTATCCCAAAAGGTGTTCTATCGGGTTGAGGTCAGGACTCTGTGCAGGCCAGTCAAGTTCCTCCACCCCAAACTTGCTCATCTGTGTCTTTATGGACCTTTTTGTTTACACTAAACAATTTTTTTTGTATAAATGTGATAGATGACGTTATGCCGAGTAAATAGATACCAAACATGTCATGCTTTAAAATTGCACATGAAATGGCGACAAACTACGGTATTCCAAAACCTCCATTAGGTGACGCTTTAAAATTTTATACCTTTTTTTCTTTTTTAACCACCACAACACTGGACACTTTTACCCCCTTCCTTCCCAGACCAATTTTCATCGCTCTCACACTTCGAATGAGAATTGTGCGGTCATGCAACGCTGTACCCATATGAAATTTTTATCATTTTCTTTCCACACAAATAGAGCTTTCTTTTGGTGGTATTTGATCACCTCTGGTGTTTTTAGATTTTTTTCTTAGTTTCCGTAAAATTTTTTTGCAAATAAGTAATTTCTCTTCATAAGTTTTGACCAGAAAGGATGCTGCTACATTGCTTTGGTAAAACAATACACCAAATCAGTGTATATTATTTGGTCTGTGTGAAAGTTATAGAGTCCGCAATCTATGGTAGCAATGACAGATGTTGATCGGCCACCGGCAGTGATGGGGGACAGACAGATGTTTTGTGCACTATGACAGATGTTTTATGGGGACACTGAGATGTGTATGGGGACAGGGGTGACAGTGGTGCTTGGTGTACTGTTTGGGTGAGGGGGGGGTTGGGGAATATATATCGGTGACAGCTCTCTGTATAAAATCATCTTTATTTCTTTACATTATTATTTTTTTTTTCGTTATTTATTGTACTTTTTTGATCACTTTTATCCCTATTACAAGGAATGTAAACATCCCTTGTAAATAGAAATCTCTTTCATTTACCTTTAAGAAAAAAAAAAAAATATATATATATATCTTTTGCTTTTAAAGTCAAAAAGTCCTCCAAGAGCATAGAGCTGATTTGGGGCTATCTTGCCCTCGCTTGATTTCCTGCCTAGCCATCAGACCGCATCCGGGTTTACCGATTGCTCTGGTAAGCTTGGAAGTGACCGGGAAGAATTAATTAATAATTTTTTATCTTCTCTCTCTATCAAGGTAGATATATCTATATCTATCTATATATTCCACTTTTATTTTGTAGAGAACTGTCCATAGTAAAATATGGTAGCTAGCTGCTGCCATAAAACCGGTATTTAACATCAAAGTAATGACGAATATTTACTGTGGATGGTTGGCAAGTGGTTAAGAAATAAAAGCTTATGTGTGGCTTTTGTGAAGCTGTGGTACTTACAGCAATACAGATACACATCACAGTGTATTTAATTCCACTTGTCCAGTGCTCTGTACATTCGGCATAGGAGAATGGATGCTGCCATTAAAAAAAAAAAAGCAGACCTCCACCCCCCCTGCGATGGCTTTAACCTGCATCTAAACAGCCGTCTCCTCTGTTGCGTAGTCTGTATGGATCGCTTTTCAAAGTGAGGGGGCTGTCACAATGCCTGCAGAATGCTACAGATCTTACCAGCGAGAGCCCAACAGCAAAGAACAGTTTGGGACACGGCAATGAAGACCCCCCCTTAGGGATCACAATAATATTGCAATTTAACTGGGTAAATCACCTTAAAGTGGTTCTAAAGGGCAGAAGGTTTTTTTTTTAGAGAGAAAGAGAGAGAGAGAGAGAGAGAGAGAAAGGGAAAGAGAGAAAGGGGAAAGAGAGAAAGGGAAAGAGAGAAAGGGAAAGAGAGAAAGGGAAAGAGAGAAAGGGAAAGAGAGAAAGGGAAAGAGAGAAAGGGAAAGAGAGAAAGGGAAAGAGAGAAAGAGAAAGGGAAAGAGAGAAAGAGAAAGAGAAAGAGAAAGAGAAAGAGAAAGAGAAAGAGAAAGAGAAAGAGAAAGAGAAAGAGAAAGAGAAAGAGAAAGAGAAAGAAAGGGAAAGAGAGAAAGAGAAAGGGAAAGAGAGAAAGAGAAAGGGAAAGAGAGAGAAAGAGAAAGGGAAAGAGAGAAAGAGAAAGGGAAAGAGAGAGAAAGAGAAAGGGAAAGAGAGAAAGAGAAAGGGAAAGAGAGAAAGAGAAAGGGAAAGAGAGAAAGAGAAAGGGAAAGAGAGAAAGAGAAAGGGAAAGAGAGAAAGGGAAAGAGAGAAAGAGAAAGGGAAAGAGAGAAAGGGAAAGAGAGAAAGGGAAAGAGAGAAAGAGAACGAGAAAGGGAAAGAGAGAAAGGGAAAGAGAGAAAGGGAAAGAGAGAAAGGGAAAGAGAGAAAGGGAAAGAGAGAAAGGGAAAGAGAGAAAGAGAACGAGAAAGGGAAAGAGAGAAAGAGAAAGGGAAAGAGAGAAAGAGAAAGAGAAAGAGAAAGAGAAAGGGAAAGAGAGAGAAAGAGAAAGGGAAAGAGAAAGAGAGAAAGAGAAAGGGAAAGAGAGAGAAAGAGAAAGAGAAAGAGAAAGGGAAAGAGAGAGAAAGAGAAAGAGAAAGAGAAAGAGAAAGAGAAAGAGAAAGGGAAAGAGAGAGAAAGGGAAAGAGAGAGAAAGGGAAAGAGAAAGAGAAAGAGAAAGGGAAAGAGAGAAAGGGAAAGAGAGAAAGGGAAAGAGAGAAAGGGAAAGGGAAAGAGAGAAAGAGAAAGAGAAAGGGAAAGAGAGAAAGAGAAAGGGAAAGAGAGAAAGAGAAAGGGAAAGAGAGAAAGACAAAGAGAAAGGGAAAGAGAGAAAGAGAAAGAGAAAGGGAAAGAGAGAGAAAGAGAAAGGGAAAGAGAGAGAAAGAGAAAGAGAAAGGGAAAGAGAGAGAGAAAGGGAAAGAGAAAGAGAAAGGGAAAGAGAAAGAGAAAGGGAAAGAGAGAAAGAGAAAGGGAAAGAGAGAAAGAGAAAGGGAAAGAGAGAAAGGGAAAGAGAGAAAGGGAAAGAGAGAAAGGGAAAGAGAGAAAGAGATGGGGCTGAGCTGTATCTGAATGGACACACAGAGCAGCAGCTTGGCTTCCCCCATAGCAAGCTGCTTGCTGTGGGGGCAATAGGGAGGGGCCAGAGGAGCCAGCGAGGGACCTGAGAAGAGGAGGAGGATTCAGGTTGCTCTGTGCAAAACCGACACAGAACAGGCAAGTATGACATTGTTATTTTTAACCAAAATAAACAAAAACAAAAAACCAACGAGACTTTAACCACTTGCCGACCTCCGCACACACATATATGTCGGCAGAATGGCACAGGCAGGCAAATGGGCGTACATGTACGTCCCTTTGAACTTGCCACCTGTAGGGCGCGCGCGGGTCCCACGAACTCGATGTTCGCCGGCGACCTACGATTGCAGCGAGGAGAGGCAGAACAGGGAGATGTAAACAAGGCATTTCCCTGTTCTGCTTAGCAACATGACAGGGATCTACTGCTCCCTGTCATCGGGAGCACTGATCGCTGTCATGTTGTAGGTGAGCCCATCCCCCCTACAGTTAGAATCACTCCCTAGCACACACCTAACCCCTTGATCACCTCCTAGTGTTTAACACCTTCCCTGGCCAGTGTCATTCAGTGGCCATTTGTAGCTCTGATCGCTGTATAAAATGACAATAGTCCCAAAATAGTGTCAAAAGTGTCCGAAGTGTCCGCAGTCCCGATAAAAAAAAAAAAAAAAAAATTTAACATATAAAATCGCTGATCACTGCCATTACTAGTAAAAAAAAAAAATACAAAAAAATAATTATAAAAAAATGCCATAAATCTATCCCCTATTTTTTTTAGACACTACTATAACTTTTGCGCAAACCAATCAATATACACTTATTGCGATTTTTTAATATTTAGAAGAATACGTATCGGCCTAAACTGAGGAAGAAATTTGTTTTCTTATTTTTTTGGGGGATTTTTATTATAGCAAAAAGTTAAAAAAAAGATTGTTTTTTTTTTCAAAATTGTCGCTCTTTTTTTGCAAAATATAAACACCGTAGAGGTGATCAAATACCACCAAAAGAAAGCTCTATTTGTGGGAAAAAAAGGACATCAATTTTGTTTGGGTGCAGCGTCGCACGACCGCGTAATTGTCAGCTAAAGCAAGTACAGAATCGCAAAAAATGCTCTGGCCAGGGAGGGGGTAAAATCTTCCGGGGCTAAAGTGGTTAACCACTTGCCTACCGGGCCCTTTCACCCCCTTCCTGCCCAGGACAATTTTCAGCTTTTAGCGCTGTCACACTTTGAATGACAATTGCGCAGTCATGCAACACCGTACCCGTATGAAAATTTTATCTCTTTTTTTTTTTTTCCCCACACAAAATAGGAATTTCTTTTGGTGGTATTTAACAATTTGCCGCCCGCCCTATAGCAAAATGACGGCGGCAAAGGGGTTTCAATACCCTGACCGGACGTCATATGACGTCACCAGGATATCAAGCTGATGCGTGCCCCCGGGGAGGGCGCGCATCACGGCGATCGTTGTTGCGGAGGTGCCAATCACGGCTGATCACGATGTAAACAGGAAGAGACGTTGATCGGCTTTTCCTCACTCGCGTCTGTCAGATGAGAGTAGAGGAGAGCTGATCGGCTGCTCTCCTGACAGGGGGGGGGGGGGGATCTGTGCTGATTGATTGATTGATCCCCCCCGAGGATGCCCACACTGGACCACCAGGGACCCCACCAGGAATGCCACCACCAGGTATGCCACCCTAGACCACCAGGGATGCCAATGTCCACAATGGATGCCAATCAGTGCCCACACTGGGCATCACTTATTGGCATCCATCAGTACCATTCATTAATGTACATCAGTGCCACCTATCAGTGCCCATCTATGCCCACCCGTGCCGCCTATCAGTGCCCATCTGTGCAGCCCCATCAGTGAAGGAGAAAACTTACTTATTTACAAAGTTTTGTAACAAAAAAAAAAAAAAAAAAAAAACACAACCAACAACACACACACCACACACGTTTTTTTTTTCTTCAAAATTTTCAGTCTTTTTTTTATTTGTTTAGCAGAAAATAAAAATCCCAGAGGTGATCAAATACCACTAAAAGAAAGCTCTATTTGTGGGAACAAAATGATAAAAATTTAGTACAGTGATGGATGACCGCGCAATTGTCATTCAAAGTGTGACAGCGCTGAAAGCTGAAAATTGGTCTGGGCCAGAAGGCGTATAAGTGACAAGTATTGAAGTAGTGGTTTTTATTTTTTGTTAAACAAATGAAATAAAAATAAATAAAATAAGTTTGTTATAAAATTTTACAAAATTGGTAATTTTTCTCCTTCACTGATGGGCACCGATAGGTGGCACTGGTGGGCACTAAGGAGGCGCCACTGTTAGGCAGCATGGGTAGACACTGTACTGATTATCAGTGTACTGAACATGTCCCTTTTACAGAAGACAGTTATCGGCTCTCCTCTCCTCACGCTGTCAGCGAGAGGAAGGGAATGCCGATAACCCGCTTGTGTTTACTTCATTGGACACGGCTGACACGGGGGGGGGGGTCTTGATAGAATGGAACTCGAGGCAACCACAAGGGTTCGTCTGACTGAGGACCTCATCTGACTGGTCGCTTTCATCAAGTAGAAGCAGTAGATCACGGAGGGCTCGAAAGTCCTCCATAGAGAAAATGATTCAGCTGTTCAGAGATAAAACTTTATCTTGTTTGGATTGAAGATGGTCCCCATCGAAGAGAAATTTATATGCAAGATCAGGTAAAAAAAAAAAAAAAGATAAGACATCTTTAATGGCTTTGTATTTGTCAATGTTGGTTGATGGACAGAAACTCTAGAGTCCACATTTAAGGACATCCAGTTAGTTCCTGACCATCAAAAGAGGAGGGGGTAAGGTTTAATGTCATCCAGACTTGGTGATACGTCAGAAGTACTTAACATGTAGAGCCCGAGATACAACGACCATCTTAATCTGCTACATATCCAGATTCCAACAAACTGACTATGGAAGGAGCGGTATTTCACCTCCAAGCCATTTACGCCATTTCCTTTAGCGATGTACAGGATATACGGCTAAACCCTGTTATATTGACTTTCTCTTTTGCTGATAGTGTTTTTATGTATTTACTATGTTTAAAAAAAAAAAAAAAAATTTATATACTATATACCCTTTGTGGTCATGCCTAAAAAGTCCAAGCCTTCCATTCCAAGTTTTTGGCTCAAATTATAGGAGGTGGCACAGAGTACATTAACAGTATCCACAGTACCCCTCTGTGATGATACGAAATATTCTATTCAACTGGGGCTTGTTGATCAGTCTGCTCTCTACTAGGCCGGCATAAGTCATTTCCCTCCTCTCCCCTCACCCGCGATCCACAGCACACACACACACCTTTATGGGCGAAGAGCTCCGGGTGCCTCTTCATGTAGTCAAACAACTCCCGATCCTTCTTGGCGTTCCTGTAGTTCTCATATTTGGTGATGTGATACCCGAGGAAAATGCCAACAGTGGTGAAGAGTAGGTGCCTGTGCCAACCTGGAATGAGAGGGGAGGACATTCAGTACATTATGGAGGACATGCCTCATACAGTGGTGCTCATAAGTTTACATACCCTGGCAGGATTTATGATTTCTTGGCCGTTTTTCAGAGAATATGAATGATAACACAAAAACTTTTCTTTCACTCATGGTTAGTGTTTGGCTGAAGCCATTTATTATCAATCAACTGTGTTTACTCTTTTTAAATCATAATCACAACAGAAACTACCCAAAATGACCCTGATCAAAAGTTTACATACCCCAGTTCTTAATACTGTGTATTGCCCCCTTTAACATCAATTGAAGTCTTTTGTGGTATTTGTGGATGAGGCTCTTTATCTTCTCAGATGGTAAAGCTGCCCATTCCTCTTGGCAAAAACCCTCCAGTTCCTGTAAATTCTTGGGCTGTCTTGCATGAACTGTACGTTTGAGATCTCCCCAGAGTGGCTCAATGATATTGAGGTCAGGAGACTGAGATGGCCACTCCAGAACCTTCACTTTATTCTGCTGTAGCCAATGACAGGTCGACTTGGCCTTGTGTTTTGGATCATTGTCATGTTGGAATGTCCAAGTACGTCCCATGCACAGCTTCCTGGCTGATGAATGCAAATGTTCCTCCAGTATTTTTTGATAACATACTGCATTCAACTTGCCATCAATTTTGACCAAATTTCCTGTGCCTTTGTAGCTCACACATCCCCAAAACATCAGCGATCCACCTCCGTGTTTCACAGTAGGAATGGTGTACCTTTCATCATAGGCCTTGTTGACTCCTATCCATATGTAGCGTTTATGGTTGTGGCCAAAAAGCTCAATTTTGGTCTCATCACTCCAAATGACTTTGTGCCAGAAGGTTTGAGGCTTGTCTCTGTGCTGTTTGGTGTATTATAAGTGGGATACTTTGTGGCATTTGCGTAGTAATGGCTTTCTTCTGGTGACTTGACCATGCAGCCCATCTTTCTTCAAGTGCCTCCTTATTGTGCATCTTGAACCAGCCACACCACATGTTTTCAGAGAGTCCTGTATTTCACCTGAAGTTATTTGTGGATTTTTCCTATCATCCCGAACAATTTTCCTGGCAGTTGAGGCTGAAATTTTAGTTGGTCTACCTGACCGTGGTTTGGTTTCAACAGAACCCCTCATTTTCCACTTCTTGTTTAGAGTTTGAACACTGCTGATTGGAACTCTCAATTCCTTTGATATCTTTTTATATCATTTTCCTGTTTTATACAGTTCAACTACCTTTCCCCACAGATCCTTTGACAATTCTTTTGCTTTCCCCATGACTCAGAATCCAGAAACATCAGTGCAGCACTAGATGAAAGATGCAAGGGTCTGTCAGGAGTCCAGAAACTCATTGACCTTTTATACACACACACTAATTACAAGCAAACAGATCACAGGTGAGGATGGTTACCTTTAACCGCTTCAGCCCCGGAAGATTTTACCCCCTTGCTGACCAGAGCACTTTTTGCGATTCGGCACTGCGTCGCTTTAACTGACAATTACGCGGACGTGCGACGTTGCACCCGAACAAAATTGACGTCCTTTTTCCTCACAAATAGAGCTTTCTTTTGGTGCTTTTTATTTTTTGCGCTATAAACAACAAAAAAAAACGCATTATTTTTTACTTTTTGCTATAATAAATATCCCCCCAAAATATATAAAACATTTTTTTTCCTCAGTTTAGGCCGATATGTATTCTTCTACATATTTGTTGGGGGGGGGGGGAGGGGGGAGTCGCAATTAAGCATATATTGATTGGTTATGGCGGACACATCGGACACTTTTGACACCATTTTGGGACCAGTGTCATTTATACAGCGATCAGTGCTATAAAGATGCACTGATTACTGTGTAAATGACACTGGCAGAGAAGGGGTTAACCACTAGGGGGCGATGAAGTGGTTAAGTGTGTCCTAGGGAGTGATTCTAAAAGTAGGGGGCGGGGGCTACCTAGGACATGACAGCGATCACTGCTCCTGATGACAGGGAGTGGTGATCTCTGTCATGACACAAGCCAAAACAGGGAAATGCCTTGTTTACATAGGAGCTTCCCCGTTCTGGGGCTCCGTGACACGATTGCCGGGAGACTGTCGGACATCAAGCCCACCGGTCCCAGTCATGCTGTGCGCGGTGGCGGCATGCGCACACCTGCTATCCCCGGCTCTTAAAGGGGACGTACAGGTACACCCATTTGCCCGCCGACGTATATCGGTGAGCGGCGGTCAGCAAGTGGTTAATAGCCATTCAAACCAGGGGCGGATCCAGAGCCTAGTATCGGGAGGGGCACTGCCATAAAATTTTGCGGGCAATTTGTCGGGGCAATGGCCGGTGTTGGCGCTTCAATCATCACAGTACCATGGTTGATGTGGTGTCAGGATGATTGAGGCGCATTATTTATATTATTACATTGTAATGTAAAATTAAATCGTTCAACTCACTATAATGCAGAATCATTGGGAGCCCTGAGCGTGTCACTTGCTACTGTCGCCTGCCACCAGATGCAGCGTGTCACTTGCCAATGTCGCCTGCCACCAGATGTGGATTGTCACTTGCCAATGTCGCCTGCCACCAGATGTGGATTGTCACTTGCCAATGTCGCCTGCCACAAGATGCGGACTGTCACTTGCCAATGTCGCCTGCCACAACATGCGGATTGTCACTTGCCAATGTCGCCTGCCACAAGATGCGGATTGTCACTTGCCAATGTCGCCTGCCACAAGATGCGGATTGTCACTTGCCACAAGATGCGGATTGTCACTTGCCACAAGATGCGGATTGTCACTTGCCACAAGATGCGGATTGTCACTTGCCAATGTCGCCTGCCACAAGATGCGGATTGTCACTTGCCAATGTCGCCTGCCACAACATGCGGATTGTCACTTGCCAAGTTGCCAGTGGATGTGTCCCAGAGTGAGGGCGGGCAGTGAGAGATATTGTAACTCATTACCTCATGTAACTCATCAGAATATGTATGCAAAAGCATGTTGCATTGCGGCCATCTTGGTACACCCTCACTTGTCAGCAGTAAGACTAGAGTTAGAAGTCGGCAAGCGGACATCTTTATACACACACCCACTGCTTTTTCACAGTTATTTTTAACAGTAAACTCAGCTTATTTAGTGAAATATAAGTTGAGTTTACTGTTAAAAATAACTGTGATAAGCAAGACTCTGGTGGGTGTATAAAGATGGCCGCTTGCCGACTTACAAACACTAGGCTTACTGTGGACGAGTGCGGGAGTACCAAGATGGCCGCGACGCAACGTCCCTTCAGTCACATTATCAGAAGGGGAGCGGCTTCAACACCTGCCTGCTCGCTGCCTCGCTCAGCCTCAGTCACACGCCAGCCGCCCGCTCCGGGCCGGCGGCATTGATTACTCGCTCACCCGCTGGCTCAGGGCTCACCTGCTCGTATGTTCTCTGGGGGTGCAATTGCCCCCCCCCCCTGGATCCGCCCCTGATTCAAACCCCTTTGTGTCAACTTGTGTGCATGTTATCAGGCCAAAATCACCAGGGTATGTAATAATATTGCGATTATGATTTAAAAAGAGAAAACAGTTTGTTGATAGTGTTTGGCTGAAGCCATTTATTAACCATGAGTGAAAGAAAAGTTTTTGTGTTTTCTGAAAAATGGCCAACAAAAATGATAAATTCTGCCAGGGTATGTAAACTTATGAGCACAACTGTAGATGGTATAGATGTTGTCATAAAAGAGATGGGACGAAATTATGGCGGGGGGGGGGCTGGGGTGCATTGTGGGACACTGTTGGAGGTATTATAGGGAGCTGGAGGCTCTGCAACAAGCTAGGGGGCGCTGGTGGAGGTTGGGCAGAACTGTGGGGGCCGAGGGTACCGCAGAGGCTGGAGAGGCACGGTGGCATGTTAGGGGATCGGCAGCTAGCTTGGGGGCCCCTCCAGAGGTAGGGAGGCCACGGCCCTGGGATTGGGAACTGATGCTCTGGGGGGGAGGGGGGGGGTGCGAGTTGGGTTTAGAGTACTCCAGATCTGAGGGGCGCTCATACAATAAATGAAATGAAGTACAATTTCAGTCCAGGGGGCTCTAGGAGTGGGAGGATTGGGTCATCAAAATAGCTTTTTCCATGCCCTAGACCAGTGATGGTGAACCTTGGCACCCCAGATGTTTTGGAACTACATTTCCCATGATGCTCTTGTACTCAGCAGTATAGTGGAGCATCATGGGAAATGTAGTTCCAAAACATCTGGGGGTGCCAAGGTTCACCATCACTGGCCTAGACCTAAACCCCTGTGGGGGGGGCTCCCTGCAAGGCTGGATTATGAATTTCACTGGGAGTTAGGTTTATAAGAAAAATATATATATATATATATATATATATATATATATATATATATATATATATATATATATATATATATATATATATATATATATATATATATATATATATACACACACACACACACACACACCGGACACTTTATTAGGTACACCTATTCAATTGCTTGATAGCACAAATTGCTAATCAGCCAATCACATGGCAGCAACTCAATGCATTTAGACATCTAGACGTGGTGAAGACGACTTGCTGAGGTTAAAACCGAGCGTCAGAATGGGGAAGAGAGGGGATCTAAGTGACTTTGAATGTGGCATGGCTGTTGGTACCAGACGGGCTGGTCTGAGGATTTCAAAACCTGCTGATCTTCTTGGATTTTCACACACAACCATCTCTCGGGTTTAGGTTCTGTTCACATCTCCGCGTCCTGAATCACCGCAATTGGCAAAAGCGGGATGCCCGTGCGTTTCCCCCGTCAATTGCAATAGCACCCCAAACGCAGGGGGGGGCGACAATCGCAGTAAAATCACACGAAGAGCATTGTGGGAGGCATCCTTGTGGGTGACGGGCATCCTGTGATTGTATTTGTGCACTTTTACTGTGACTGTCGCCCCTTCATACGCCATGATGTGAGCGGAGCCCTACAGAGAATGGTCAGAAAAAGAGAAAATATCCAGTGAGCGGCAGCTGTGTGGAGGAAAATGCCTTGCTGAGGTCAGAGGAGAATGGGCAGACTGGTTCCATGATAGAAAAGCAACAGTAACTCAAATAATCACTCGTTACATCCAAGGTATGCAGAATACCATCCCTGAACGCACAACACATCGAACCTTGAAGCAGATGGGCTACAGCAGCAGAAGACCACACTGGGTGCCACTCCTGTCAGCTAAAAACAGGAAACTGAGGCTACAATTCACACAGGATCACCAAAATTGGACAATAGAAGACTGGAAAAACGTTGCCTGGTCTGATGAGTCTGGATTTCAGCTTCTACATTCAGATCTATCCTGCCTTGTATCACCGGTTCAGGCTGGTGGTGGTGGTGTAATGGTGTGGGGGATATTTTCTTGGCACACTTTGGGCCCCTTAGTACCAATTGAGCATCATTTAACCTCCACGGCCTACCTGAGTATTGTTGCTGACCATGTCCATCCCTTTATGACTACAGTGTCCTCATCTTCTGATGGCTCCTTCCAGCAGGATAATGCACCATGTCACAAAGATCCAATCATCTCACCACTGGACAATGAGGTCCCTGTACTCCAATGGCCTCCACACTCACTACATCTCATCCAATAGAGCACCTTTGGGATGTGGTGGAACGGGAGATTCCCATCATGGATGTGCAGCCGACAAATCTGCAGCAACTGTGTGATCCTATCATGTCACTATGGAGAAAAATCTCTGAGGAACGTTTCCAACACCTTGTTGTATCTATGCCACCAAGAATGAAGGTGAAAGGGGGTCCAACCTGGGACTAGAAAGGTGCACCTAATATAAAATAAATAATATATATATACACACACACAATATACACACACACAATATACACACACACAATATACACACACACAATATACACACACACAATATACACACACACAATATACACACACACACACATACAATATATCGGATTTCTTGATCATTTGAGGAAGTGGTATTAAAAAAAAGTGTCCCCCTTCTATCTCTGATATGACTGGAGCGCCCTCTGGTGACAACCAATTAGAACAGCCTGAAGTCCAACCTGGACTGATTACAACGTCCCCCCCCTTACTTCCTGTGTACAACTCGGGGGGGGGGGGGGGGGGGGGAATTTAGCATATTATGGAGGGGTGCAGTGTACACTATATTATGGGGGAGGGGATTGTAGTCCAGTATGGGGGAGGGGAGAAGCAGTGTACAGTCTATTATGGGGGGGTTGTAGTCCAGTATGGGGGGAGGGGCAGTATATAGTGTAACCAATGTCTCACCAGCTCAGAAGGCTGATTAATGGTTGTAGTCCAGTAGGGAGGGAGGGGGATTGTAGTCTTACCCGCGGAAAGCTGGGTAGTGGCTGTAGTCCAGTATGGAGGGAGGGGGACTGTAGTCTCACCCGTTTGGTAGGCCAGGTAGTTGTTGTAGTCCAGTGTGGACAGAGGGGGATTGTAGTCTCACCCGCTCAGAAGGCCGGGTAGTGGTTGTAGTCCACTATGGAGGGAGGAGATTGTAGTCTTACCCTCGGAAGTCTGGGTAGTGGTTGTAGTCCAGTATAGAGGGAGGGGGATTGTAGTCTCACCCGCTCGGAAGGCCGGGTAGTGGTTGTAGTCCAGTATAGGAGGGGGATTGTAGTCCAGTATGGAGGGAGAGGGATTGTAGTCCAGTGTGGAGGGAGGGGGTTGTAGTCCAGTGTGGAGGGAAGGGCGTTGTAGTCCAGTGTGGGGGGAGGGGGGTTGTAGTCCAGTATAGAGGGAGGGGGAGTGTAGTCTCACCCGCTCGGAAGGCCGGGTAGTGGTTGTAGTCCAGTATAGTAGGGGGATTGTAGTCCAGTATGGAGGGAGAGGGATTGTAGTCCAGTGTGGAGGGGGCTTGTAGTCCAGTGTGGAGGGAGGGGGTTGTAGTCTCACCCGCTCGGAAGGCCAGGTAGTGGTTGTAGTCCAGTATAGGAGGGGGATTGTAGTCCAGTGTGGAGGGAGGGGGCTTGTAGTCCAGTGTGGAGGGGGCTTGTAGTCCAGTGTGGAGGGGGCTTGTAGTCCAGTGTGGAGGGGGCTTGTAGTCCAGTGTGGAGGGAGGGGGTTGTAGTCTCACCCGCTCGGAAGGCCGGGTAGCGGTTGTAGTCCAGTGTGGAGGGAGGGGGATTGTAGTCCAGTGTGGAGGGAGGGGGATTGTAGTCCAGTGTGGAGGGAGGGGATTGTAGTCCAGTGTGGAGGGAGGGGGATTGTAGTCTCACCCGCTCGGAAGGCCAGGTAGTGGTTGTAGTCCAGTATAGAAGGAGGGGGATTGTAGTCCAGTGTGGAGGGAGAGGGCTTGTAGCCCAGTGTGGAGGGAGAGGGCTTGTAGCCCAGTGTGGAGGGAGATTGTAGTCCAGTGTGGAGGGGGTTGTAGTCTCACCCGCTCGGAAGGCTGGGTAGTGGTTGTAGTCCAGTATGGAGGGGGATTGTAGTCCAGTAGGGAGGGGGGTTGTAGTCCAGTGTGGAGGGAGGGGGGTTGTAGTCCAGTGTGGAGGGAGGGGGGTTGTAGTCCAGTGTGGAGGGAGGGGGGTTGTAGTCCAGTGTGGAGGGAGGGGGGGTTGTAGTCTCACCCGCTCGGAAGGCCAGGTAGTGGTTGTAGTCCAGTATAGGAGGGGGATTGTAGTCCAGTATGGAGGGAGGGGGATTGTAGTCCAGTGTGGAGGGAGGGGGGTTGTAGTCCAGTGTGGAGGGAGGGGGGTTGTAGTCCAGTGTGGAGGGAGGGGGGTTGTAGTCTCACCCGCTCGGAAGGCCAGGTAGTGATTGTAGTCCAGTATAGAAGGAGGGGGATTGTAGTCCAGTGTGGAGGGAGAGGGATTGTAGTCCAGTGTGGAGGGAGAGGGATTGTAGTCCAGTGGGGAGGGAGAGGGATTGTAGTCCAGTGGGGAGGGGGCTTGTAGTCCAGTGGGGAGGGGGGGGTTGTAGTCTCACCCGCTCGGAAGGCCAGGTAGTGGTTGTAGTCCAGTATAGGAGGGGGATTGTAGTCCAGTGTGGAGGGAGGGGGATTGTAGTCCAGTGTGGAGGGAGGGGGATTGTAGTCCAGTGTGGAGGGAGGGGGATTGTAGTCCAGTGTGGAGGGAGGGGGATTGTAGTCCAGTGTGGAGGGAGGGGAGAAGCAGTGTACAGTCTATTATGGGGGGGTTGTAGTCCAGTATGGGGGGAGGGGCAGTATATAGTGTAACCAATGTCTCACCAGCTCAGAAGGCCGAGTAATGGTTGTAGTCCAGTAGGGAGGGAGGGGGATTGTAGTCCAGTGTGGAGGGGGTTGTAGTCTCACCCGCTCGGAAGGCCGGGTAGTGGTTGTAGTCCACTATGGAGGGAGGAGATTGTAATCCAGTATGGCGGGGGATTGTAGTCCAGTATGGAGGGAGGGGATTGTAGTCCAGTATGGAGGGAGGGGATTGTAGTCCAGTATGGAGGGAGGGGGTTGTAGTCTCACCCGCTCGGAAGGCCGGGTAGTGGTTGTAGTCCAGTGTGGAGGGGGATTGTAGTCCAGTATGGGGGAGGGGAGAAGCAGTGTACAGTCTATTATGGGGGGGGGTTGTAGTCCAGTATGGAGGGAGGGGATTGTAATCCAGTATGGAGGGGGATTGTAGTCCAGTATGGAGGGAGGGGATTGTAGTCCAGTATGGAGGGAGGGGATTGTAGTCCAGTATGGAGGGAGGGGATTGTAGTCTAGTATGGAGGGAGGGGATTGTAGTCTAGTATGGAGGGAGGGGATTGTAGTCCAGTATGGAGGGAGGGGATTGTAGTCCAGTATGGAGGGAGGGGATTGTAGTCCAGTATGGAGGGAGGGGGTTGTAATCCAGTATGGAGGGAGGGGATTGTAGTCCAGTATGGAGGGAGGGAGTTGTAGTCCAGTATGGAGGGAGGGGGTTGTAGTCCAGTATGGAGGGAGGGGGTTGTAGTCCAGTATGGAGGGAGGGGGTTGTAGTCCAGTATGGAGGGAGGGGATTGTAGTCCAGTATGGAGGGAGGGGATTGTAGTCCAGTATGGAGGGAGGGGGTTGTAGTCTCACCCGCTCGGAAGGCCGGGTAGTGGTTGTAGGCGTTGTGTAGCACGGAGCTCATGTAGCCGATGAAGCCGAGCTGGACGGCGCCTCTGTTACATAAGGAGGGGGGTGGAAGGACCCGAGCCTCGTCCGGTACCAGACCCATCGCTCCGCGTTCCCAAGGACACCAGGGGACACCAATCAAGGACGGACGAGAGTCACGGTCCCATCCTTCCCCCGGCAACATAGACACAGAAAAAAGGTTCCTCCGGGCCCCGCCCACTGTACAGCAGTCGGTGTTGTCCCCCTCCCCGCTCAGTGTCCGCCCTTCTATAACATCCGGGTCCCTCTCTCTCTCCTGACATCATAGAATGTGATTATCAGAGGACAAAACACATTCAGTGTAAACACAGCCCACACTGACTTATGTACACATTCAATGCACCAATATAGAGGATTTTCCTAGAGAAACTGAGGGGATTCCCCCCAATATCTGGGCCTGTGGACCCCCAGGACCCTGACTATACCTACTGGCTCCTCCCAAACCCCCTTCCCACCGGTGTCCTACAGGGAGATGGTGTCAGTGGGGTGGGGGGACCACTAAACACGGGGAACAACACATCCCATTCCCCAGAAAAGACATTTTGGGGAGGGAGCGGGGTGACCTGACCCCGTTGGAAACAATTCATGGCGTTGGGCCAGCCCCAACGCCATGAATTGCAGCCACAGCCTGAGTAGAGAAGCCCGTCCCCCACCAGCATGCGGCACAGAAGGCCCTGTGCTAACAGTGGGAAAGCAGCGGTCTCTCAAAAGAAGTCCAGAACCCCACACCCCCCATCCTTACTGAGGCAGTGGCAAGCATGGGCTTTGCTGATTGCATAGCAATTGGTCAGACTCGGCAGGGGACATGTCGGACCTCTGCAGAGAGCAGGGGCGGACTGACCATTCGGGCACTCGGGCACTGCCTGAGGGCCCCATGCCCTAAGGGGCCCCATCAGGGTTGCCATCCTCAATAAAACCAGGGACAGTATGTAAAAATCTGTTTTTTTAAAAATCCCAAGATTATAGCTGCCCCGCCTCTCCAGTACCTTTTCAGTGTGTGTGTATTCTGTGTGTATACTGTGTGTGTATATTGTGTGTCTGTGTGTATATACTGTATGTGTGTGTGTATACCGTGCAGCCCCATAATCTATTGCCTGGGGGCCCCATAATCTCCTATTGCCCGGGGGCCCCATGAGTTGTCAGTCCTCCCCTGGCAGTGAGCCCCCTGTTTTCACACACAAGAGTCCTGCAACATGCTGGCAGGGGACAGGATTTTCTACTCAAGATGTGGCTGTTTTAGAAGGAAAGCAAACTGTAAGACTTGGCACAATTGGGTATTAATGGATAACATTGGGCTCACAGCAGTATAGAATCAAGGGGAGCAATGCCTCCTCCCTTGGAGGGATTTCCTCTCATTTCCTGTTTTGGCTATGAGACGGGAAGTGAAGGGAAATGGGACAGGAAGTGAAGGGAAATGGGACAGGAAGTAAGAGTAAATGGGACAGGAATTGGAGGGAGATGGGACGGGAAGTGAATGGAAATGGAACAGGAAGTGAAGGAAAATGGGACAGGAAGTGAAGGGAAATAAGATAGGAAGTGAAGGGAAATGGAACAGGAAGTGAAGGAAAATGGGACAGGAAGTGAAGGGAGATGGAGCAGGAAGTGAGAGGAAATGGGACAGAAAGTGAAGGGAGACGAAAATTGTCTCCAATGTAAATTGTAAATTGTCTCCAATTTACAAGCCGACGTCAATGCACTAATTGGGCGACTATGTGGCAGATGAGGTTTGATGTTGATAAATGTAAAGTTATGCAGTTGGGGGCTAAGAATATGCATGTATCATACATGCTAGGGGGAGTACAACTGGGGGAATCAATGGTAGAGAAAGATCTGGGGGTTTTGGTAGATCATAAGCTTAATAATAACATGCAATGCCAAGGTGCGGTTTCCAAAGCAAGCAAAGTCCTTTCTTGTATTAAGAGAGGTATGGACTCCAGAGAGAGAGAGATATCATTTTGCCCCCTGTACAAATCATTAGTAAGACCTCATCTGGAATATGCAGTTCAGTTTTGGGCTCCAGTTCTCAAAAAGGATATCGGGGAACTGGAGAAAGTGCAGAGAAGGGCAACCAAACTGATAAGAGGCATGGAGGAGATCAGCTATGAGGAAAGATTAGAGGAACTGAATTTATTCACTCTTGAGAAGAGGAGATTAAGGGGGGGGTATGATCAACATGTATAAATATTTAAGGGGTCCATATAGTGAACTTGGTGTTGAGTTATTCACTTTACGGTCATCACAGAGGACAAGGGGGCACTCTTTACATCTAGAGGAAAAGAGATTTCATCTCCAAATACGGAAAGGTTTCTTCACAGTAAGAGTTGTGAAAATGTGGAATAGACTCCCTCCAGAGATGGTTCTGGCCAGCTCAGTAGATTGCTTTAAGAAAGGCCTGGATTCTTTCCTAAATGTAAATTTAACTGGGTACTGACATTTATAGGTAAAGTTGATCCAGGGAAAATCCGATTGCCTCTCTGGGATCAGGAAGGAATTTTTTCCCCTGCTGGAGCTAATTGGATCATGCTTTGCTGGGGTTTTTCGCCTTCCTCTGGATCAACTGTGGGTATAGGATTGTGTATATGGGATTGTATGATATTATTTTTTATTTGTTTATTTTTATGGTTGAACTAGATGGACTTGTGTCTTTTTTCAACCTGATTAACTATGTAACTATAAAATGGGACAGAGAGTGAAGGGAAACAGGACAGGAAGTGAAGGGAAATGGGACAGGATGTGAAGGGAAATGGGACAGGAAGTGAAGGGAAATGGAACAGGAAGTGAAGGGAAATGAGACAGGAAGTGAAAGGAAATGGGACATAGATGTCAAAAACAAAACCCGAGAACGGTTATATCTTTCACTTACCCTATCCAAGGTACAGTTTCTGCTAAGTCTTAAAAATTGACTATAGGGTATACTATCCAGTAAGGGCTGAGGGTGTGCACTAGTACTATACTATACTATACTATACCCTATAGTCAATTTTTAAGACTTAGGAGAAACTGTACCTTGGATTCGGACTTTCACCTGGCAGCTGATGATTTATCTGGAAGACTTCTCCAGCGGGGATACAGTCGTTCCCTGCTGAAGAGGGCTTTCAATAGGGTCATTAAACGAAATAGATATGATCTCATCCACTCAACTAAACCTGTGAAATCTAACTCCTCTGTTAGAATTATCACCCAGTTTTCTAAACAACATAGCCAAATAAGAGGTATCTTTCAAAAATATTGGCCACTCCTGACGGCCGACAATACCATCAAAAATTTTCTGAAACCATACCCAGAAATCACTTACAGACGTGCTCCGTCTATGAGGGATTGTTTGGTTCACAGCCACCACATGGTTCGATGCCTGGTGGATCTTTCCAGTGTTGGCACCTTTCCATTTAGGCCCCTAACTCTGTCATCATCTTGTCCTCACTCCTTGCCTCCATCTAGTTACCACTGCTGTCCTGTCTCTTTAAATAAGGGACGTATTCTATATGAACCCATGATGGATTGTTTTTTCATGATTAATTTTTTCAATGCTGTTATTGATATCGGTATGTATTATCATTGAATGTGGTATTCTTACTGAAATATTTGTTATCCACATATAGAATTTGAAGAATTTTTGAAGTAAGGTGTCATATTATATATTGTAACATTGCTAGTTTCCTTTTATTCTTTATTTTTTATATGTTACTGTGAGCGTTATGTTCCTGCAGTCACCTTCTGGCGGTTGAATTTACATTTAGCCGCTAGATTGTTTATCCTCCCTATACCTTCCGCTGATTCCCCCCACTTTTCGCTCCCATCTCTGGTCTGCCTTGTCGACCCCGGTCCACTTGAGGTTGCGCCTTCCTGCTGACTGGGGACTCTGTCCAACCACAGCCTTTTGCTGCATGGACACCCAAGGGCTGACCAATTTGTCAGCCCGCCCCTTCGGCCGGGGCCCTCGCAGTGCATCCGTTCGTCACTACATCTGCCTCCTTCTCCATCCTCTCTGAATGGGCGGAGTATTTCCTCCCCTCAATCACCGCCAGGCCCGATGCCTGTATTGCGCCTCTCTGATCATTATCCATGGTATTACACCATGTGATATGGTCGGCGCACGGCACTCTGGGCATTGTAGGCTTTAGATTCTGGCCACTGCGCATGCGCCCGGGCCGCTCTTTGTCCGCCAATTTGGCCAATTGCTCACGCCGGTCGGGTGGGGGATTTATAAGGCTGCCAAATCCTTTCATCTCCTCATTCATCTGCTGTTGGTTTTGCGCTGCGGTCCGGTTGCGCTTTATCAAGGTAAAAATAACTTTGCTATATACTGGGAGGGAGTTTTTTGTCTCCCTACCCCTATCCAGATATATGGTGCTTGGTAACCCTTATATTAATTATATATACATTGAATTTATATCTAGATAATAAAGTCCCTTGGATTCATCTGGAGGCTTGGCTTTTCTTGAGGGGTTCCCGTGTTCAGTTTCCCTGACAGCGGGACCCTAAGTACATTGTGCACCTTATTGCTACTATTGGCGTTTGCATTTCTATGGTAAGCGCCTTTACACATATAGTTCAATTACATTTTATAATTTGTCTCTGCCATTCAACAATATGTTTTTTATTTAAAGCACCACGAACACCCCACTAATACTATCTTTAATACTGTTTTAGTTTCCTTGGCCACTATAGATATTTCTTGATCTATATATTCAAGCACCATATTGTTATTCATCCAGCGCATTTCCGTGTGCGTTTCATGTGTCCAATTAGGGTATGTAATTGAGGCTTATTAGCCTATATGATTAATCAATAATCAACCTTAGTTAAGTATAATCACCAATGTGTCAATCTTCAGTTTCCTTAGGCACCCTTCTGGGCCCTCTGTAGCCAATGACAGGGTTGGGTTAGACTACTGTCCCTGGCTGCTTGATGGTGGTTGCTCTGTGTCCCGGGAGCCCGGCACGGTATGTCCTTGATGTGGGTACTGGGGGGCTGGGGGTCTAGGTTGGACAAAAGTGTGATTCCTCTGTAGCATGACTGCTCACCTGAATTAGGTTATGATTTTTGGACCTCATTATTAATGTATTTTTTCTTTTTTCCTTAGTCTTTTATCCTTTTGTATTAATTGTCTATTCCCCAGATGAAGCCAATGTATTGGCGAAACTAGTTGGGATGAATTGACTATCGATTACCTTTCAACATCCTTGGTGTCAGTCAATATTAAAATTGCTAATTGTACTTGGTTGAATTTACCTGTTTACAATGTATATGTATTAACTATATATACTTTTTAGATTTATATAGCAATAAAAATAGAATTTTACAATAAATGTGTTCTAATCTATTTTAGGCACCGAAATAATCCCACTCCCCTTGCCCCTTTTGTATACTACTTTTTAGGGATGAGGTGCCGTATCTATTAGGACATTCCACCTACCACCCATTAAAACTAGCAATGATTAATCAACAAATTGCTGACTGCAGAGTAACAGTGGAGGCCTTTAAGGAATCGGCCTCCTTTGGTACACTAACAAAACAGCTTAATAAAGTACTGGAACAGAAAGATGCTGAGATTAAACAAAGGAAAGGAGAAAGTATTTAAGAGACACAAATGACTATCAATTGGAACAAACATTCAAATGGCAAATACATCTTAAACAGGGGAAAGTTGGATCAACTGTATCGTCCCCTGAAAGGGAGGTTAGGATTGTGTCTCCAAGAAGGGAGCAAGAAAACATGGATTCCCCTATGGCGGGATTTTGAAGGCACTACCATACAAATCAATAGAGTATAGGTAAAATATATACTTTTATTACATAACCAAAAAACAAAATATATACAAATCAAAACAAAGAATATATACACAAAATACACTTGAAGCAAAGTACATGTAGTTATGGATACGAATGGAAGTGTAGTGGAAAAAGGACCATATATAGAGGTTGATAAGTCTCACTGAACCGACGCGTTTCAGAGAATCCTTCATCAGGGTTCACAGAGTGAGAGTTAACATCTGGGGGATTACAAAGTCAGAGGGATAATTAACATCACATTAAAATATAGTACAGACCCCCCAAGAAAACAAAAAAGAAAGACGAATCAAAATATAAACCACACTTACTTCCAATATACAAATGCTACATAGGTATCCATGGCATAAAAACAATTTCACGGATGTCTCCCAGGCAGTGTTCACTTGAAAATTGGCTAGAGAGTATCTCTCCTTGGATAGTGTCACAGATGGTTATTGTGCCAGGGAGAAAAAAGTACCCCCAATGGCGCTGAGGGTCGCAGTACCCTGAAACCTGGTGCAGTGTCTGTGTGCAGGCTGGGGTCCGGGGGGCTGTGGACCTAGGGACAGAGAAACAGCCATGTAAAGGATGGGAGAATGGGGAGTGTCAAGGAAAAGGCAAAAATGGTTATATTAGTGGTGTCTAATCCTAAAGGATACATGAGAGTGGAATCCATATGTGAAAAACAGAAAAAGGAACATACCTGTTAACAAGATTCGAAGGTATGGCCTTCAGCTTGTCAGGTAAGGGGAAAGGCTGAGAGTCTGGGCTTAGAACTGACAAGCTGTAAAAAGATGGGGGAACCTAATTATAAAAGGCAAGATTAAGCCTAGTTGAGGCAGGTAAAGTACCAAGAGTAGAAAGGGAAAGCCAGGAAAACACCCCAAGAAAGCATAGATGTAGCCTACATACAACCCTGAACATTGGAGACTTAACTTACTTGGGCAGCCAGATCGATTCAGCATCCCACTCCAACCTGAGAGTCAGACTGAATGAACCGACTTGTTTATACCCATGAGGACGAGCCGCCAGCTGATCCACAAAAGGAATCAGCTGGAGAGGGGGTATGTCCCAAACCTGTCCCATCCAAACCACCATCAGCTGACTGGTAGTCAGCTCGATGGGGGTGTGTGTCAGTCCGTCCTGCCAATGGACCCCCTGAGCGTCGGCTGCCCCCCGCCTCCCCGCGTAGCACTGCGCATGCGCGCCAGTCAAGCTAGAACGCAAGCAAAGGCATACGTCACGGTGCCGCGCCGCAGAGTGACGCGCCGCAGCCCACTCCCACCGGCACGTCCAGAGTGGCGGCTCCTCCCACAATGTCCCTGAAGGGAACATCTTTGCCGTGCCGGGTCCGCACACAAAAAGCAGCGCCCATAGAGGTAACATCTCACAATGTGTATACCGCAAGGGGAGAGGAAAAAAGTGAAATCCAAGAAATGGAATAATGGCTGTATTAAATGCATACGTAAAGTGCATGAATAACAATATGTAAATAAAGCCAAAAGCAATTCAAGCACTGGTAAAACATCAGCAGTGGAGACAACCGTGAAATCGTTGCTCAGAGAGATCAATCAGGAGGGAAGGGAGCAGAAGGGAGCAAAGGCACAGATCCCCAGAACAGAGATACAGATCTCTTGAGCCATCAAGACTGGATAGAGTCAATCCTAATGGACAAGGAAGACCATTTAGGGAAGAAAACACTGGACCTAGAACCCCCAAACCTTGGTGGAAAAATAAAAATAAGAACAAATCACCAAGACAACCGTATTGAAAAAATAACAGAAATAACCAAAGGCCTCATAATCAACCATATAATCAATAAGGGAATCCAGGAAGTGGCGAAAAAGATAATTATGGTTATTATCAAAATCAAGATAACAGTGAAATAAGGGGTTATCCACAATATCAAAACCGATACTATCAACATCAAGGTAGGTGTGGTTATTATGACCAACACCAGTATGAATCTAGGAGAAGACCGATTCACACTCTAAATAGTTATGATGCCCTCGGGGACTGTAGGGACGAGGATCATTTACGGTCTTTTTTGGAGTACCGCAGGAGCGAGAAAACCCCACCACGATACGAAAAAATGACAAATGCAAGGAGTCCAAATGTAAGCGGGGATGCCGAGGAGGATTCAAGACCCAAAAGAAAAAGAGAGTATTTGTGGAAGGGAACCATAATTTGGGAGGAATAGAATTAACAAGAACTAAACTTTTAACACTAGATAAAGGACTGAAGTATGCTTCTAAACGGAACTTAAACAAATTTGAAATGTATGTTGTCAGAAGTACACGAGAAAACTGAATATAAAAAAATACATGTTGAATCATATTCCAAGCAATAAGCATGACAAAGGAGACACACCAGGAAGAATTGTGCATAGTAAATTAAGAAACAAGTCATTGTTTAACTCTCCAGTAAGTAACAATGGGCACATAGAAGTTTTCAACCGGATGGTTATACAGGATGTGGAAAAATTAAAAATTAAAAAAAAATGAGTGACCCGCAAAGTATTAAAAAAGGAATCATGGAATTCGAGGATAATAAAAAAGTCATAATTAGACCTGCGGACAAAGGGGGGGGGGAGCAATTGTTGTGTTGTCCAAAGATTATTATTATAAGGAATTATAAGATCAATTGAGTGACACTAATACTTACATCAAATTAAGGGGGAACCCAACAAAGGAATATAAAGAAGAATTATCGGAATTGATACTCAGAGGGAGTATGAAAAATATTCTAAGAAGGAGGAAAAGTACTTGATACCTGACACATGCAGGGTTCCGATAATTTATACAGTTCCAAAGATCCACAAAAATCAGACACCAGGAAGACCCATAATTAATGGCATCCAGTCCATAAATGCAAGAATAGGACAATATGTGGATAATTATATACAGCCCTTGGTACCAAAAACACGCGCCTATTTAAGGGACACTAAACATCGAATCCAGATACTCAATACTGATGAATTATTGCTGGAATGTAAATATTTAATAGCTACTCAGATGTTTCATTGCTGTATACAATAATAGATCATGAGGAGGAGGTCCAAGCGTCTAAATGGGCTATGGACGAATTTAGCAACCTTATCTCAAAACAAAAACGATTCATACTAAGGTGCCTAGCGTATGGATTGCAGCATAATTATTTCTGGCATAATGAAGAATATTATAGGCAACTTAATGGCATTGGAACGGGTGCAAAATATGCACCTAGTGTTGCCAATATATTCATGGCCAGATGGGAGGAGCAAGCTATTTATTCCGATACTCCAGATGATTTAATCATGTATAGGAGATTTATAGATGACTATCCTAATATGGAAAGGTGATGACGATAGCTTGATTCATTTCTTTGGTAAATTGAATGATAATTGGAAAAATATTAAACTCACCTATGAGATCAGTGAAAAAAACTGTGCACTTCCTTGATTTAGAAATACAACTGGATAAGGGTGCTATAACTACAAAAACTTTCTTTAAGCCGGTTGAAAGAAACAGCTTCCTACCGGTGGATGGCGGCCACCATGATCCGTGGCTTATTCATATTCCGAAGGGTCAAATGATAGGCCTCAGAGGAAATTGTACAGATCAAAGTGACTATCTGAAACAGGCAAAATTGATTGGAAAAATTTGTATCCAAAGGATACAATGAAAACTTTATTGAGGAGAAAATTCAGGAAGTATACCGAATTCCAAGAGAGCTGTTGATTCAGGATAAGGAAAAGAAGGATAATCAGTATCAGGAAATTCTCTTAAAGGGGTTGTAATGGTAAAAGTTTTTTCACCTTAATGCATTCAATGCATTAAGGTGAAAAAACATCTGACAATACCGCCCCCCCCCCCCCCCCCCCCCGTTTTACTTACCTGACTCCTCAGAAGTCCCGCTCTTTCCCCCGACATCCTCTTCGCCGCTCAGCCTGGCCATTGATTGGCTAGAGTGGATGGATTGAAAGCAGCGCAGCCATTGGCTGCTTTAAGTGACTATTCCAGTTGACCACTAGAGGGAGACGGATATCAGTAGTCTATGAGAATTAATGGAAGGTCTGTATACAAAAGCATGGATTGTCTTTTCAGGTTTGAATTGTTCACCCATTTAGTATGTAATTATATTATGAATGGTCTTATTAAAGTTTATTGTATGTTGTGAACATGTGTGTATTAACGCTAACGAGCGCTGAACAGCACGATGATCCATTGATAACCAATGTCATTATGGCAACCAGCACGCTGTAACAAGCATAAATACGGAGCTTTGTCTGTCACATGGCTACCCTTGATAAAGTCACGTGACATGTGACGCAACGCGTCGGAAGGAGCCAGTGACGACATCTGATGTGTCTGTGTGGAGCACAGTGGATGCGGTATGAGGAACGGAATTCGCTATTAGCGTCTGACTGTTTTTAAGTGCTGGTTATTTCACAACCTATATATTTGGGTGGAGTCAGGTGATCTAGGTTCTGTGCCACCTGGACAGCTGAGATTGGGAACATCTGGCTGCTAGGCTGTCTGAGGGCCTATCCAGAAGCAAGAGTGCATCGCAGGGTTGGGATTGCGGCTTGCAGTCCAACCAAAAGTGACTACCCAGCACTGCTAGACTTTGCAAACTCAGTGTCATAGCTGTAAACTGTAATAAAAATGGAGTTGCGCTTTACTGCACTTTTATAGAGCCTGTTCTTAGGATGAAGTGCCCTACCTGAGCTCTGAAGTCTGTCAAATTTATGGTGGTAGTGCTAGGCTTTCCTACCCAGCACTGCTGCACTTTGCAAACTCAGTGCCATAGCTGTGGAATTACACTTTAAGGCCCTGTATGCAGCCTGGGATTAGGAAGAAATGCCCCACCTAGGCTCTGAAGCCTACCAAATGTATGCTGGTAGTGCTGGGCTTTCCTAAACAGCACTGCTGGACTTTGCAAACTCAGTGCCATAGCTGTAACTGTAATACATGTTTATTTGTAAAATACAGATTACATGCATATTTTTTATTAATATACATAAATTAGCTTGTAAACCTACAAAAAGCATTAAAAATGATATTGAATTAAAAAAAAAAGAAAAAAAAAAGTTCCCCTTTAATTCCACATCTGATGTTAATAATAATAATTTCCATCTATGAGAAGACAAGTCATTACACAGAACAGTTTGGTCTCTGTAGGTTGTGATCTCCCAGTGGTGTAGCTAATTGTACCTGACACGTTCCACTCAGAAATCTGTTCGTCCCATCTGGTAACATCCCGATGATCATTCGACCTGTTAGTTTAATGACCTAGGAGATTACAATATTTTAAACAACCTGCTAAATGTATCCCAATGGGTGACCTTTGCCCAGCTAAATTCTTAGCTGTTCCCCAGTGTATTCCCTGTTAGTAGAGTGTCTCTACATTTTTTTTCTTCTCCCAGGGAGAAGCATTTTAAGGGTAATTAATAACATTATTTACTAGAGTGACCTTTTTCATTTCTGTCAATTATCTGGATTTTAGTTTGAAAGGAAAAGTCAAACATCTTTTTTTTTTCTCATGCTGTCTATGCCATGACCTTAAAATCCCATTATAGTAAGATTTATATTACTTTAAACACGTGACCTCCGGAAGATTTACCCCCCTTCATGACCAGGCCATTTTTTGCAACACGGCACTGCGTTACTTTAACTGACAATTGCGCGGTCATGTGACGTTGCACCCAAATAACACTTATGTTACTTTTTCCCCACAAATAGAGCTTTCTTTTGGTGGTAATTGATCACGTCTGCGTTTTTTATTTTTTGCGCTATAAACAAAAAACAACTGACAATTTTGAAAACAATATATATTTTTTTTTTTACTTTTTGCGATAAAACATATCCAATAAATAAAATTAAAAAAAATCCAATTTCTTCATCAATTTAGGCCAATATGTATTCTGTTACATATTTTTGGTTAAAAAAAATTTCCATTTGATTGGTTTGTGCAAAAGTTATAGCGTTTACAAAATAGGGGATAGATTTATGGCATTTTTATTATTATTTTTTTTTTTTTACTAGTAATGGCGGCGATCGGCGATTTTTATCGTGACTGCGACATTGTGGCGGACACATCGGACACTATTTTGGGACCATTGTCATTTATACAGCCATCAGTGCTATAAAAATACACTGATTACTGTGTAAATGACACTGGAAGGGAAGGGGTTAAACACTAGCGGGCGATCAAGGGGTTAAGTGTGTCCTAGGGAGTGATTCTAACTGTAGGGAGGATTATCTCACTAGAACATGACAGAGATCACTGCTCCCGATGACAGGGAGCGATGATCTCTGTCATTTTGCTAGGCAGAACAGGGAAATGCCTTGTTTTCATAGGCGTCTCCCCGTTCTGCAGCTCCATGACACGATCACCGGGAGACCGGCGCACATCGAGTCCGCGGGAGACCCGCGGGCACACTCACGGAGTATACTGGAATTTATTTATTTGTTTTTATATGAGTAATGGGGGCGATTGGTCTATTGATAAAACATTTGTTGCACGAGTGTCAGAAACATTTGTGCAAGCTGAACAAAGTTTCACCAGATGTTTTCTAGACGAATTCCTGTAAGATCTAGTGGCCAAACTGCGGTATATTTTCTCTTTGAGACATTGTAGAAAACTTTATCGCACTTTGGTCACTAGATGGAACTGATGATACAGGAATGAATCTATTAGAATGAATACTGGAAAATTTAATTCAGCTTGCAGAATTTTTGACATTTGTGCAACAAATGTTTTATAAATAATCCACACACATCCACTACTTAAAGTGGTGTTCCAGCCGAAATTATACTTTTTAAATAAAAATACCCCTATAATACACAAGCTTAATGTATTCTAGTAAAGTTAGTCTGTAAACTAAGGTTAGGGTTGCCACCTGTCCAGGATTCACCCGGACAGTTCGGGTTTGGAATCAGGCGTCCGGGTTTCAGACTGCCTGAAACCCGGACACATTATTTAGACTGGACTATGGCTTCCCAGCAGGGTTGCTGGCTGCAGTTGTCTAAGCTGAGAGTGTCTGTTACACTCTTTCACAACTGCCCAAAGCCAGCACTAACAACCCCCCCAAACACACACACAGACAGGAGAGGAGAGAGGGTGCGATCTGCACCTCTTCCCCCCACCCCTACCCCTCTGTGTCTGCCAACACTCCAATCCCCGGCGCTGTGCCTCAGAATAGGAAAGTAAGTTGGTGCCGGAAATTTAAAGTCCAGCAGCCTCAGATACATCTGGATGAGAGGTGCTGACTGCCAAAGGGTGAGTGAGCTCACCATCCATCCCTGTCTGTAACTGAAGTCTCCCCCTTCTCTCTCCTGCCTCTGAGTGAGTACACTAAGGCAAATCAGGGTTCTCAGAGCACCCCTTACATCAGATTTCCCCTTTACACCAGAGACCAGTGTTTCCCCTTACATCAGAGTCTTCTCCATACATCAGAGTTCTCAGTGTTCCCCCTTAGATTAGGGTTCCCAGAGGATCCCTTATGTTAGAGTCCCCAGTGTTCTCCCTTACATCAGAGTCTGCAGAGTCCCCCTTACAGTGAAAGGGAACTCTGCCAGTTCAGATGTAAAAGGGGAACTCTGTGGACTCTGATGTAAAGGGGGACTCTTGTTCTTAACTTCATATGATTAGAAATGTTATTTAACAGCAAAATATATGTATAGTTCTTACTATAAGAAAAAAAAATTGCCGTGCGCCGCTAAAGTGTTCGGGTTTGACGTGAAGAAAAGGTGGCAACCCTAACTAAGGTCTGTTTTGTTAGTTTATAGTAGTAGTTTGTTATTTTATAAACTTACAGCAGGCCGTGGCCATCTTAAGTCTGGGCATCTGAAGCCAGATAGATGTATTTCTTCCTGGATCTCATCCTTGCAGATCTCGCACATGCTCAGTGCAGCACAAGCAGTGTAATAGCAAGAAAACAAGAGGGAAAGTGAATTCATAAATGAGGAACATGCAATAGTCAAGTTAATTAGTTAAATACTGTTTAATGAAAAAACTGACTATAAACACCAATCCAAAAATATCTTGTAAACACAGGTACCATCACCAGTTTAAAAAAGACAAGACAGTCATGTGCAGACACAGATGGCCACCTATCACATCCAGCCATTCACATTAGACATATGGAGTCATTCAGAATGTATGGACATGAATGATTTCAAAGTAAATTGGGTACACTACATTGCTGGAAGTCCTTATAGCATGAGAGGAGGACAGCAAGTAATAACCAGTAGGAACTGATTAAGTAGTGGGTGGTGTGATAACAGTCCTGATCAACACAGTGTAGTGATCTGAGGAGCAGGAAGACCAGAGAGGGGGGAGAGTGGAAGGGCCGTAATGGAGAGGCCCTGGACGGAGGGATGCAGGGATGATTCAGCAGCGGCCTCGGGGCATAGATGTATGCAGACTTGTAAGATGGAAGTCTCTCTAGGCCGGGAAAGGCTCACGAGACTGGAGACCGGGGAGTAGGGATGGAAGATGCAGGCGACTGAAGTTGGAGGAACCGGGCTGAGCTGTGTGGCTGACTTAGTGGACCGGATACCAAGTAATGGACACTGGGTGTTACTGAGAATAACTGTCCCAAACCAGGGATACAAAAAGGTAAGATCTCACCCAGTATTGACTGCCGTCCACGTCAGGAGAAGAGGTTAAAGCTGTCACCGTCTCCCGCTTGTAAAGTGCCTTGTTGCAAGTAGTCTGATCCTGCGAGAGATCATCCGTAGTGTACCTCCATTGCTGGTAACGAAGGGACAGTAGGAGGGGGTAAGCCCGGATAGTTGCAGCAGGCAAGACCCGATTGGCTAATGCCGTCAGTCCTCCCCTTGTTCGGTTTCCGCGGGTAAATTCAAACGGCCGCTGTGGTTGCAGGCCTGTGTGATCAGGGCTGGTGGGTGGGTCTGTTAGTCGGCAAGAACGCTACAGATAGCGTGGTGGCGTCATGCTGACGCGTTTCATCCGTAAATCGGATTTCATCAGAGCATGCGCAGTAGCAAACATCATCCTCTTATATAGTATTAAGACGGGACCACGTGGGCCTCCGCGTCTAGTTACCAAGGCTACCGCGCCGTTCACTGACAGCCATACACATAAACGGGACATAAAACATGACTAGCAGGGCGGGTCCATGAATGCAAACAATAAAGAGGAAAAGGGGGGGAAAACACCATAAGTGAGAACCAAAGCGGGAAGAAAAAAGCAAGAAGAAGAAGAGTTGAAAGAAAGAGAAAAGGGGAGGAAAAGAGGAAAAAGAGGGAGGGGAAGAAAATAGGATAAGCCATCAAGATGACACATAAATAACAGTGATAATGAAGTGAAATAGAGATGATCTAGGGGTATTTAGAAAGGACCCGAGACACTGTAAAAATCAAAAGGGGGCTAGAGACAGGATATTCCGACCATTAGGAGAAGAAGTGGGGTCATAGCGTCAAGTGAATTTATGGGGTAAGGAATACAGCAAGGTTGCACTCATTGTTTAACCCCTGGGGGTGCATACTGTTAGTATTGTATATCCACATTTTCTCCTTTTGGTACAGAATCCTGTCGAAGTCACCCCTTCTCTGGGAAAGATTAAGCCTATAGATACCTTTAAAAGTAAGCCCATCGGGGTTGCCCCCATGTGCTTGAATGAAATGTAGTGGGATAGGTCGCTCGTCATCTTTACCAAGGATGCTCTGAATATGCTCACCCATTCTGACCCTCAGTTGTCTCTTGGTTTTACCAACATAATGTTTCCCGCAGGGGCAGGTAAGCATGTAGATCACCCTGGTGGTGTTGCAGTTTATAAAGTTGTTAATTTTAAAGCGTCTTTTGTCCTCAGAGTCAGTGAATATATCTGTACGTTCAACATACTTACAAACTGAACAACAACCGCACCTAAACATGCCCTTCAGGGGTGGAAGTTGAGTAAGCCAATTAGGGGTAGGTGATCTCTTGTACTCAGAGTGGATGAGACTGTCTTTTAGATTTCTAGAGCGTCGAGCCGTTAAGAGGGGTCTAGTACCTACAATTTTACCCAGAATGGGCGACTCAGACAGGATATGCCAATGTTGATTAAGTATGGTCCTAACTTGGTCCCAGTGGGCACCAAATTTGGTAATAATCCTTGGGGGCCCCTGCGACTCTAGAAGTTTGGGGTCTTTTTTCTTGAGAAGTATTGACCGGTCTGTCCGAGTGGCCCTCCTTCTGGCCTCCCTGATACAGAAATGGGAGTAGCCTCTCTCCCTGAATCTGTTATAGAGCTCCTTGCACTCAACAATGAAGTCATCCTGATCAGAGCAATTTCTTCGGGCTCTGAGAAATTGGCCCACAGGAATGGCCCCGATCAGGGATTTAGGGTGATCACTGGAGGCCTGGAGAAGGGTATTTGCTGCTGTGGGCTTTCTAAAGGTCTTAGTCTTGATCTGACCATTATCAATGTGTATCGTTAGATCAAGGAATGGAAGGGTATGGGAATGAAAGGTAGAGGTGAGTCTAATGTTTCTGTCATTAGTATTTAGCTCATTCATGAACATGTGTAACTCATGTTCAGAGCCTCCCCAAATCATAAGGACATCATCAATGTACCTCAGCCACGTGACACAGTGGCTGAGGTACAGTGACGACGGGTACACCAGCTCCTCCTCCCACATGCCTAGATGTAGGCATGCGTACGAGGGCGCCCAGGGTGCTCCCATGGAGGTCCCCCTTATTTGCTGATAAAAAGTTCCCAGGAATTGGAAGCAGTTATGTTCAAGTAGAAAAGTGAGAATTTCACCTATGAATTCATTCTGCTGTCCATGGGATGGGAACCTCCACTCAAGAAAGAATTGGACTGCACGTAATCCCCAAGTATGGGGTATTGATGTGTACAACGATTCAACATCAATCCCAACCACTAGGGCCCCAGGTGGCACAGCCAGAGCATCCAGTCGCCGCAGTACGTCCATTGTGTCTTGCACAAATGAAGGTAGTTCAGGGACTAGATCCTTAATGTGGGCGTCAATGAACTTGCCAACTCTCTCAAGGGGACCATTGACGGCAGACACTATGGGTCTGCCAGGTGGATTCTGCAGGGATTTATGAAGCTTGGGGATGATATAAAAAGTTGGGGTGTTGAACTATTGTACCCTCAAATAGTTAAACTCTTTTTTGGTAATCAATTTTTCTTCCAAGCCTAGGCTGAGGAGATAGTTAAGAGCATTGACAATGGCAGTGAAAGGATTGGTATGGAGCTTGCGGTAGGTAGATTCATCCGCTAGTAATCTTTTAACTTCATTTTCGTATTGGTTCTCAGTTAAGAGAACCACATTACCCCCCTTATCACTGCCCTTGATGACAATGCCGGGAGCTTCTTCAAGCTCCCTAAGGGCTTTTCTTTCTTCACGTGAGATATTATCCACTCCCCTGTAGTTCCAGTTGACTTTTGAGAGATCCCTCTTGACTTGTGTTAGAAAAAATTCAATGGGTTTATATTTGGAGAGTGGGGGCATTTTGGTGGACCTGATGGGTAAATTGGCAGGACGAGTCAGTGCATGCTGATAGTTTGAAATCTCTGTATCTGAGTCTGGCTCCGAATTCTCCTGTAATAGCGAGATTAGGGCATCCAGGGCCTTTCCTTCTTCCTCATTTATTGATGTTAATTGAGACTCATCCTGTTTTGATGAGTGCCAATATTTAAAGATCACCTTTCTTAAATAGAGTGAGATGTCTTTATAGACCTCAAACTCATTCATCCCAGATTTAGGGGAGAAGGAGAGGCCTCTTTTTAGTAGTGATAGGTGATGTTCATTTAGAGGGAATTGAGTAAGGTTGACAACCTTCATATCCACTGGGAAACTCGGGGGGGGGGGTTGGTCACGTATGGTCGTGGGGTGCATTATGTTCTGTGTGTTCTCTTCCTTAATTGTCGTTGGCTCCTTCGTGTTTCTCGGGCCCTTCCTTGATGGGGTGGAGACTGATGTGTGGTTTTCTGTCCCTTTAAATTTGATTTCACTTTCCCCGTGGTTATAGTGGTATTGTCTAGGGGGGGGGTGGGTCCTTGTCTAAAAAAGTCACAGAGAGTTCTTTATGTTCGCTGTCACTGTCAGAGGATGAGAAGTGATTGCGATTTGATTTAGAGCTATTGTGCCTTCCAGCAATGTAGTGTACCCAATTTACTTTGAAATCATTCATGTCCATACATTCTGAATGACTCCATATGTCTAATGTGAATGGCTGGATGTGATAGGTGGCCATCTGTGTCTGCACATGACTGTCTTGTCTTTTTTAAACTGGTGATGGTACCTGTGTTTACAGGATATTTTTGGATTGGTGTTTATAGTGAGTTTTTTCATTAAACAGTATTTAACTAATTAACTTGACTATTGCATGTTCCTCATTTATGAATTCACTTTCCCTCTTGTTTTCTTGCTATATGCTGCATGAATTCAGAGGAACACACCCATCATTGGTTGGTGCTAGCAATTGTCGTTAAACCTACACAGACGTGGCTAAATTATGCCTACAGTCTGTTATTATTATATTTGATTACAGAGTGTTTTGGTTCTTTTATCACCTGTTTTTTTAAGCAGTGTAATAGGTTTCAGGTCAGGTTTCCATAGCAACGGCAGTGTCAGAAGAAGTTGCCGCCCCTTCCCAGAAGGCATTGCAAACAGGAAATGATGTGATAGGCCGCGGCCAGGGAGGAGGAAGTGAAAAATGAATACAGCAGATATACAGTTGGTGCTGAGAAAATTTTTTAAAAATATCCAATTCGTTTACAGTGCACAGTTTAGTGAGGGATGCTGAAGAGTTGTAAAAGTGGGTGGAACTCCACTTTAAAGCAGACCTTCAGTCATTTTTTCATCTTTCCATCTATTAAATCTTCTGCCCTTGTTGTTTTAACTTTGGATAGTAAAACATTTTTTTTTCTGCCAGTAAATACCTTATACAGCCCACTTCCTTTTTCTTGTCTGGTAAAAAGCGTAGCCTTTTGACATCATGCACAGCTCTCTCTCGTGAGAGTTCGCCAGGAAGGGAGGGGGGGTGAGTCATAAGAGGGCTAATGAGAGCTGTAGAGCTGGATGTGTGCCTCTGTGTGTCTGTGTAAATCCAGGAAGTGAACAGGCAGCAGCTTCAGCTGCCCACAGTTAAAATGGATGCAGCCAGACTCAGTGGAGGGAGATTTCTGCAGCATATTTGGCAAGTACAGAATCACAGTATATATAAAATAATATACAAAGTGGTTGGAGGGAAGTTTCAGAATGGCAAAGATGTTTTTATTACAAATTATGTGAGCAGACTGCAGTTCCTCTTTAACCTGTTCACAACCGCGCTATAGCCGAATGACGGCTACAGCACAGCGCGGTCGCAGCTTGCAGGGAGAATGTCATATGACGTCCTCCCATGCTCATGCTGTGTGCATGCCCCCTGCGGCCTGCATCGGCATTGATCTGTGATCGCTGTGTTCTTCAGGCACAGCTGATCACAGATCGGGGTAAAGAGCCAATCACAGCTGATCACAATGTAAACAGCGTGTGAGGAGAGGAGAGCCAGTAATCGGCAAATCCACACAGGGGACATCTACACTGATAATCAGGGCACTGTTCATCAGTGTCTTTATTATCAGTGCAGCCCAAACAGTGCCCACCAGTGCTGCCTATCAGTGCCCATCAGTGCACCCTATCAGTGCAGCCTCATCAGTGAAGGGGAAAAATTGCTTATTTAAAACATTTTATGACAGAAACTGAGAAAAACATTTCTTTTTCGAACTTTTCGGTCCAACTCTCCGGTTATCCCTTGAGGCCGTGGTCGGGCCCATCTGCGTTCCTTGATGGTGGAACCTCCTAAGGGAAAGACATCGGTGTCAGGTAAGCCTGAAGTGGGTGAAAGTAGTGTACCAGTGGGAGCTGTGATACCTGTGGCTAGTAGGGGAGATAAGGTTGCTTTGCCCGTTGATGATAGCTCAAAACGCAGCCTGCTCCCGGGCCAAAGAGTGCTCCACTATATGCGATTCGGATATACAAGCTTCTCGGATTTCGGAACTGTTCTTAGACAATTTATCATGGACTGGGAAGTGGACTGATAGTGAAGAGGAGCAGGCATGTGACTCTCATGTGAGGAAAATGAGATCCTTCCTATGCAAGCTACTAGCGTGAAGATTGAACTGTATGCTAGTGCAGCGCCATGCCAGTGTCTTACTAATTCCTTTGAGGAAGATCATTGGGCGAGTTGGGTTCCTAAAGTTCTAGTTACTAAGCCAACTCAAGTGACCAAGTTCGGTTGAAAACCCGATGTTGTTGCTGGGCATCTGGTCCAATGTCCAAAGTACAGGTTCTGCCCGGGTGTGAAGACCCTAAAACACTGCCTAGGCTGTCCAAGTTACAGTGCATTATTATCAAGAAAGTGGCTACTTATATCCATATGTTCTGGTTCAGTTGGAGGAGGAGATCCAGGAGAAGAAAGCACAGTGGGTGGATGTGGCTGTTCGAAGCTTTCTCAAGATCCCTTTGAACCTTGATATTAAAAAGCTATCTCTAAGGTATGCTGAAAGGTACTCTTCTGTGTCACAAACTTGGGACTATGGCCGACATATTACTCCAGACTGTGTAATCATTCGCAGGCCTAATGAGAAGGACCTTCAGCACTACATCACTACTACTGATACAAGTGGGAAACCTGTACAGCTGCCAGATCCCAGGTATTACTGGTAAATACTACTGAACTGTGTTGAGTTACCCAAATCTTTATGGATTACAAATGTGTGGTTTGTGGAGCCACGATGCTTAACAGAAGTTACTCCACCTTCAAAGGTTGCTGTGGGGACATTCCTGTTTAGCTGTGCATGCTGGACTGTGTTCTACCGGCAGTTGCAGGGAGTGCCCCAAGTGAGTCATGCCAGCCTGTGTTCTGGAATCGCCAGTGTGCCTTCCTCTGAGTGTGACATGTTGATTGGCAGTTGAGAGACTTCAATGTGTACTGTTCATTGTCAACGAGGAAAATTATTCTCAGCCCCCGGCTGTGCTGTGGACAGACTGAGGTTTAAAATGCAAGGGGACCCGAGGATGGACTTCACCTTCGGGAAGTGTGGTCTCTTGCACTATGGCATGGCCTACTGCTGTTTGATTACAGCCATGCCTCCTGTCCCCGGAGTTATCCCTAAGAAGAAGGGAAACTGCTGGGAAAAATGTTGTTGATATGTGATCGCACCCTGAGTGAAATATTGATGGACTTTGGGGCTCCAAGGACACTGAGCCCTTCCAATCTTCTCATTCAGTATCTTCCTCAAGCGTCACCCCCCGTGTCCCTGCTGGGTCCCTAGCTTGGCACTCACATATACTCCTCAAGCATCACCCCACTAGCCTGCTTGGTCCCTGGCTTGGCACACAATATTGCTCTGCAAGCGTCACCTCCGCTGGCTGGGTACCTGGCTTGACAACTGTTGAAGTTTCCCAATTCTTCACCGTCCCCGGTTGGTGAGAATACTGCTCTAATACTTGCTTCAGCTACTCACAGTGGTGCCCGGTAGTAAGGTGGATGGGCCCTTATTGGCGACAGCTTCCCCTCTACCCCTGACCATGACAGGTCCTCCGGCCAGCGGAACCATACTCCTGGTTGGTCTGCAAGCCGCATTCCCAACCATACGCTGCACTCATGCTTCTGGATAGCCCCTCAGACAGCCTAGCAGTCAGATGTCCTTAGGATAGACCTCAGGCTCTGGCTTAGCAGCCCGGGGCAGCACAACACACGTCCACCCAGACAGCCATCCGGGTGGCACAGAACCCCGATCACCTGACCTCACCCAAATAAATAGGCTCTCTCAGCAGACCAAGGGACCCAAGAAAATCCCTGCCCATTGTCTGAGACACCCCATTCATTCCTAATCCTTGCAATGCCCTTATCCTATCTAATGCCACCAGATAACCGGCCATCTAGTGACAGAAGAGAGAAGTGCAGCCATTCCAGAATTAGGGTGAAATCAATTGACCTCTTACCAAATGGCCAAGGCAACTATCACTTGGCAAATAAATTTACTAGCAACCCTGCCTAAACATCAGGGTGCTACATCCTCCCCCTGCCTATAAAAACTATGTCTCGGAGTTTGCAGAAAATAATTTGAGCTCTCAAGCCTGAGAGGGAATGTCCTGGCAAAAACTCAGATGGGTGGGGAAACAGGAAAGGAATAATAATAACAAACAATACACATGGCGTACCACATGGAGTCCTAACTATCTATCTAATATACAGTGCCTTGAAAAAGTATTCATACCCCTTGAAATTTCCACATTTTGTCATATTACAACCAAAAACGTACTGTAAATGTATTTTATTGGGATTTTATGTGATAGACCATCACAAAGTGGCACATAATTGTGAAGTGGAAGGAAAATGATAAATGGTTTTAATTTTTTTTTACAAATAAATATGTAAAAAGTGTGGGGTGCATTTATATTCAGCCCCCTGAGTCAATACTTTGTAGAACCACCTTTCACTGCAATTACAGATACAAGTCTTTTGGGGGATGTCTCTACCAGCTTTGCACATCTAGAGAGTGACATTTTTGCTAATTTTTCTTTGTAAAATAGCTCAAGCTCTGTCAGATTGGATGGAGAGCGTCTGTGTACAGCAATTTTCAAGTCTTGACATAGATTCTCAATTGGATTTAGGTCTGGACTTTGACTGGGCCATTCTAACACATGAACATGCTTTGATCTAAACCATTCCATTGTAGCTTTGGCTGTATTTTTAGGGTCGTTGTCCTGCTGGAAGGTGAACCTCCGCCCCAATCTCAAGTCTCTTGCAGACTCTAATGCTGCATACACACGACCGTTTTTTCCGTCGGAATAAACTCTGAAGGTTTTCCGACAGAGTTCTGCTGAAACTGTCTTGCCTACACACGATCACACCAAAGTCCGACCGTCTAGAACATGGTGACGTACAACACGTACGAAGGGACTAGAAAAATGAAGTTCAATAGCGAGTAGCCAATAGCTGCCGTCTCGTACTTGCTTCAGAGCATGCGTCGTTTTTGGTCCGTCGGAACAGCATACACACGAGCGGTTTTCCCGATAGGAATTGATTCCGTTGGAAAGATTTAAATCATGTTCTATTTCTAGGTCTGTCAGAATTTTCGAAAAAAAAAGTCAGATGAGGCCCACACACGATCGGAATGTCCGATGAAAAGATTCCGTGGGACTTTTCCTGCCGGAAAGTCCGACCGTGTGTACGCGGCATTACAGGTTTTCTTCTAAGATTGCCCTGTATTTGGCTCCATCCATCTTCCCATCAACTCTGTCCAGTTTCCCTGTCCCTGCTGAAGAAAAGCATCCCCACAACATGATGGTGCCACCACCATGTTTCACAGTGGGGATGGTGTGTTCAGGGTGATGTGGTGTGTAGTGTTAGTTTACCGGAAAACATAGACTTTTGCTTTTAGGCCAAAAAATTTAATTTTAGTCTCATCTGACCAGAGCACCTTCTTCCACATGTTTGCTGTGTCCCCCACATGGCTTCTCGCAATCTGAAAACGTGACTTCTTATGGCTTTCTTTGAACACTGGCTTTCTTCTGGCCACTCTTCCATAAACGCCAGATTTGTGGAGTGCATGACTAATAGTTGACCTGTGGACAAATTCTCTCACCTGAGCTGTGGATCTCTGCAGCTCCTCTAGAATTATCATGGGCCTCTTTGCTCCTTCTATGATTAATGCTCTCTTTGCCCAGCCTGCCAGTTTAGGTGGACGGCCATGTCTTGGTAGGTTTGCAGTTGTGCCATACTCTTTCCATTTTCAGATGATGGATTGAACAGAGCTCTGTGAGATGTTCAAAGCTTGGGGTATTTTTTATAACCTAACCCTGCTTTATTCTTCTCCATAACTTTATCCCTGACCTGTCTGGTTTGTCAGCTCCTGGAAGGTAAGGGTTTTTTTGTCTCGCTGTAATAGAGGTCTCTATTGGGGGGGGCACAGGCACTGTCTGATATTTAATCTATTATTTTCTTCTCTATTTGTGGGGTGCCTGTGGATTGCTTTGAATTTTTTTTGTCTTTTTTTTGTAATTAAAAGGTGCTTGAAAGGGTTGTAGAATGCTCAATGCCACTTTGTGAACAGTATGTATGGGGTTGGGGTCAGTAGAGCTGATTCTGGTTTTTGGATGGATGTACACTGCTCTACTGACACCATCCACTGTTCTACTGACACCGTCCACTGCTCTACTGACACTGTCCACTGCCCTACTGACACCATCCACTGTTCTACTGACACCGTCCACTGCTCTACTGACAATGTCCACTGCCCTACTGACACCATCCACTGCTCTACTGACACCGTCCTCTGCCCTACTGACACCGTCCACTGCTCTACTGACACCGTCCTCTGCTCTACTGACACCATCCACTACTCTACTGACACCATCCTCTGCCCTACTGACACCGTCCTCTGCCCTACTGACACCATCCACTGCCCTACTGACACCGTCCTCTGCCCTACTGACACCGTCCACTGCCCTACTGACACTGTCTACTGCCCTACTGACACCGCCAACTGCCCTACTGACACTGTCCACTGCCCTACTGACCCCGTCCACTTTTAAGGTAGGCTAGTTTCTTATTTTAACTGACATTTCTTTTATTAATCAAATCATATTTTTTGGCTACGCGAATGCTTTTGTTTTATTTAACCATGCCCCTTTAAGTCTCCACCCATCCCCCCCCACCACTGTTCACCGTAGCACACCTCATTACTACTCTTTTTGGGTAACCCAAAAGGTGTCCCAGGTATAATAAAATCCTATAGCGTGTAGTACAAAAAAAATGCTGTGCGCCACGAAAGTGTTCGGGTTTGGCTTGAAGAAAAGGTGGCAACCCTACTAGCATCATACTCAAAAAGTCTTGAGGCTGTAATTGGTGCCAATGGTGCTTCAACAAAGTATTGAGCAAAGGCTGTGAATACTTATGTACATGGGATTTTTTTATTTTTTTATTTTTAGTACATTTGCAAAGATTTCAAAGAAACTTCTTTCACGTTGTCATTATTGGGTATTGTTTGTAGAATTTTGCGGACAATAATGAATTTAATTAATTTTGAAATAAGGCTGTAACATAACAAAATGTGGAAGAATTGAAGCGCTGGGGAATGCTTTCCAGATGCACTGTATATACAGTATATAAATATATATATTGTTATTCAAATGTGTATAAATAATTTATTTATAGATACTCATTTATTTTTTATTTATATGTATTCATTTATTTTATGTTTATATTTATTCATTTATTTTATGTTTTTATGTCTATAAATATAAATAAAAAATAGATTAAAACAATATATTATAATAAATATATATTTTCTGTTATACTAATTAGCAATGAGGTTATTTCCACTGTGGACAGTAAACTCATGGTTGACAGTTGATTGCACACAAGGATTCTTGTAATAATTAGCGATATTTAGTCTGATCTCCATATGTTTGTTTCTTGATGTTCGGAGCACTGGAAGTGAAGAAATCCCAGGGGCCCATCTTCTTCTCTAAGCGCCCCTCAGAGGGCCCGGAGTCCCTTGTACAGCTCCACAAAAAGTTGTTTACCGTCTGGCAATCTGTTGAACAGGAATAATAAGTTGCTAATCAATGTAAAAACGAATTGCCCTAATGAGATGACAATATTGTCCCCAGTATGGTGGCTGTGATTATAATTAGGTCCAGTGGGGGGAATAAACTTTCCTTCCTCTAAGGCTAAACATTTATTTTAGTGTCATGTCCCTGGTGCTTTCTAATCACAGTGCCTTAAAGAAAGTAAGAAAAAGACGAAAAGTGAAAAAATGCGCTTTGTTAAAAGGAATCACTGTATACATGGTACAAGATATATATTTCTGTTCACGTGATTCATTAACCTTAAATATGTATTACTAAATACACTAATAATTTTATTTCCTTTATTTTCATTTTTTGAATTTTCAAACCTTTATAATATTTTATTTTGTTGTACATAAAACCTTGCGGTTTTTCATGAACACATCTATGATGAAGGGGGAAGCATTTCCCTAGAACACGTTGGCTTCTCCTGATGCTCTTTCTAATTAAAAATTTGGACAAAAAAAAATATGTATTACTAAATACCCTAATAATTTAATTTCTTTTATTTTCATTTTTTGAATTTTCAAACTTTTATATTATTTTATATTGTTGTACATAAAACCTTGCGTTTTTTCATGAACATATCTATGATGAAGGGGGAGGCATTTCCTTAGAATGCGTTGGCTTCTCCTGACCCTATTTGTAATTAAAAATTTGGACAAAAAAAAAAATTGAACCTTTTTACTGGGCGCTCCTCAACACCCACCTCAAAATTTGTTATCCACTGCATGTCCTCTTGGAGACTATCAGAGAGGTAGCAGCCCAGGACCAGGACAAGGTCCTTTCTATACTGCACCTTCACGGTTTACCAGCCACTTTTAAGGGAGAACAGACTCTGGTTTAAACCCATAAGTACTGCTATTCTACTTTCATTGGTCCGGTGCCATCTAACACACACACCAGCATTGTCACAGCAAAGCTCCACTGAAAAGTGTGGTCCCTAAAGCCGGCCATATATGGATAGAAATTTGGCCAGTTCAGCAGGGACCGGCCAAGATTTTATTCATCTATAGGCACGCTGATTGTACCCAAGGCGATCCAACGGTCGACTTGGGTGCAACAAGCTTGTCAGATTTTTTTTATATGCAATAATTGTGTTCTGCCAACCGGGATGACTCCCCAGGCCCCCACGCTTGCAGAACACAATAGCTCTGTGGGAGGTATTCCTCTATCAACTTGGACTGTCTGCGAGCGAATCCAGCGATTTTCTTTTCTTCCACCAAAATGGAATCATCTATGGGCTGCTCAACTCATAACTATCTGAGTTCCAGCTATGATATGTATATAGCAATGCACACACTGAAGCAACCCATAGATGATTCAATTTATCTTTCCTTCTGCCTTGGGTGTGAAGGCAGGTGCAATCTACTTTCTCCATCGCAGGGGGCTCTCCCTGTAGCGGCACTGTTGTTGGAGAGGTAGTCAGAAGGAACCAGGTTAATCTATGGTTTCTTGGGGAAGCTAACCCATTGGGTGCTTGGGGACTTCTTGGATCTACCTGCTCATCTGCATCGCCATGACTCTGTGAACATTCCAACCCACCTGACACTCTGGGTTCATACATCCTTAAAAACAATTGAGTAATAAGACAGTTCCTGCCCTTTCAGAATGAAGCTTGGAGTGCAAGCTGTGGTGCCATTTTGTCTGTTTCAGGAAGTGGATGTTAACCCACACAATGGACACCATGAAGCTAACCCATTCATAGGTTGGACTTGATTGACTTGTGTCTTTTTTCAACCTCACCTACTATGGATGCTGCCGCCCCATGTGACTCGAGCAGCCATATTTAAGGCCCTGGCTTTCTGGGATTGGCGCGCTTTTTGCGAGTGGACAGTGTAGGGACAGGTACCCATACTGTTAGGGACAGTAATAGTGGAAGGGAAATGTTCCTGACGAGGAGCGAAAGAATATGGTCGCTGTTCTTCTGCCCAAGTGGATACCTGGTAGCCAGACCGTATTCTGCCCCCCTCAGCAGATGCTGTTATTCCAGTTGGAACCTGCTCCTTTCGCACCACTGGAACTGCGAGTGTACCTGGATGGGTAGTTGTTCCACCAGGTTTGTTGTGAACTGTTATTGCTTTGCGTCAATGCAAGTTTTTATTGCACCTGCCTGTGTGAGTTACTGTCTCCGCACCTCGCTGCATCCCACCTACAAGTGCAAAGAAAGAAAATCGCTTCATGGGGGAATGCCTCCCGCAGCACAATTGTGTTATTCTGATGGAGAAAGGCACAGGGAACCTTCCTGGACAGCAGAACACATTGATTACTCCTAACTGCTATAGATGCCAGCAGTAATTGCATGCAAAAAATCTGACAAGCTGGTTGTACCCAAGTCAATCAATAAATAGACTTGGGTACAATCAGCCTGCCCACAGATGTCGATCTATGTATGGCCGGCTCTAGAGATTAATCTGGAGAACATCCTCCATACCTCCCAACTTTTTGAGATGAGAATGAGGGACACCTATCAGTAAAAGTATGCAGGCATAGGACACACCCCTTGCCACACCCTCTTAAAGGAGAATTGCCCAAAACAAGATTGGTTAAACCCTTAGGCCTCTTTCACACGAGGGATCTGTATGTCCGTTTTTCATCCTTCCGTTTTCAGATGAAAAACGGACATACATGTACCCTTATGGAGCGTCGGATGTCAGCGGTGACATGTCTGCTGACATCCGACCCGCTCCGATCCGAAAAGTGTAACGGAGGAAAACCCTACTTTTCCATCCATTTTCGGATCGGATCGGGTGACGATGGACACTACGGTCTGTCATCATCCGATCCCCCATAGGGGAGAGCGGCGCTCTGACAGATCCGTAGCTGCACAGTGTGCAGTGATGGACCTGTCATCTTTCTGCTCAGCGGGGATCGGCGGAGCGATCCCCGCTGAGCAAGCGGGTGTTCACGGGGCAGATCATCACTGATCCGTCCCGTGTGAAAGAGCCCTTAAGTGCTTTTTTTACCACTACTATTTCTTTATATAGGCTTTTGAAATTTACAAATGCAGCAATTTAAAAATCAGATGAACGGTTTAGCGCTGGGAAACAGTTTTTGATAGATAAAAAGTGCATTTTATATACATCTATATAGATCAGACCAAAATGAGGGACAAATGAGGAGGAATGAGGGACAGAGGGACATTGCTCGAAATCAGGGACAGTCCCTCCAAATCAGGGACAGTTGGGAGCTATGCATCCTCCCCTCCGTAGGGCCCATTTAGATCTATGCATGTAATAAAGGTGCGTGTTTTTTTGGTAGCATTAGGCAGGGGTGTTGTCATGCATCAAACGCAATTCCTTTTTGCATTGACATGCAATATTGATCAGCATTTTCAATCCATTTTTGAAGTTAGGATTTTAGGAGGATAGAATTAACAGCAGGGATGAACTTGGGTTTGGTCCAAAATCCAAATCCATGTTTGACTAAACCCATAAGAGAATGTCAGTGCTCAGCAGCCACATTCCCAAAACCACATCTGTGTGTGAGTTCAATGTTATTGACCTAATTTGGCCATGTGGACTTATTAGGTCAATGATGTTGTAAGCATCCTCAACCCCTTGTGTACATGCAGTTGCGGGATGGGGATGCTGGTGACATCTTTGACCTAATAAGGCCACATGGCCAAATTCAGTCAATGGCATTGAACCTACAAGCAGCTGTAGCTCTGTAGCGCTTCTGCTAAAAATAAATCTGAACAGCAGAAACAGCCCTCTCCTCTTTTCTTCTAGCAGAAATGGAACATTTTCTGAATAAATGCAAAGTGTTCTTTGATTGGATATGGTGGAGAGGCCAAATGCCGTGATGTCACGCTCTTCACCTCGTCCAGAGAATGCTTTGCATTCATTGAGAAAATCTAAAGCATTCTCTGAATGGCACCCATGGCCAGTGTTTGACCTTCTGTGTTCACGATGCATCAGGGCAGCTGCTTGGCACAGGACCCGAAAGATAGTGGAGATCACTGGAGAACGGGTGTCTACTGTAGTAATTTCCAGCTTCTAGAGAGATCCCACAGGTATTGTATATACATATAGTTACATTGGTCCAAGCTGAACCAATAGAACTACAGTATGCAAAAAATGTCATACCCAGAATTCATCTTTAGGAAATGTAGATTGTGAATCATTAAGGTCATTGGATAGTTTCTCATTAACACTGGATGGTTTCTCATGCGGTCCTTAGCTTCTTGGAAGTGGACTGTGGGCTTCTTTTAGGCTTTGGCTACCATTTGTTTAGCACCCAGGAACAAGCACGTAGCCAACTTCTGTTGGTATGAAAAAGGCCTGGCATCGTATGATGGAAGGGACCATCCGCTCAACCTTTGGAACTATCATATAAAACAGAGGTTTTCAGGCGGGTGAACAAGGCCAAATGTTAAAGGAACAAAATGTGGTTTAGCTTTAAACAAGACCACCAATATGTGGTACGTTCCTGTGTTGACTGCATCCTCTGAAGCACCATTCACTGCAATTCTGGATAGCATGAGCTATTAAAACTGGGACCCGATACCAATGAAAGAGAACTTATGATGCCATTTTTAGAATGGTTGTATTAAAGGAACATTTCTCTAACATGGACCAGATTTTGCCTCCATTCCAAAGAGTCAGTGAGATCTGACTCCCAGTTTTGAAACTATGAAATAGATGAGAGGGGCCCTTGCGTATTTAGAATAGAGTACAGAAGGGATCTCCCATTTCTTTCAGTATTTGCCACATCTTGTTGTGATCCACACAATCAAAGGCTTTACTGTAGTCAATAAAGCAGAAGTAGACATTCTTCTGGAACTCTCTTGCTTTCTCCATGATTCAGCGAATGTTGGCAATTTGATCTCAAGTTCCTCTGGCTCTTCGAAATCCAGCTTGTACTTGTGGTAACTCTCCATTCACATGCTGCTAAAGCCTAGCTTGTAGAATTTTCAGCATAACCTTGCTAGCGTGTGAGATGAGTGTGATCAAAACGGTAGTTCGAACATTCTTTGGCGCTAGTATTGGAATGTAAATGGAACTCTTCCATTCCTGTGGCCATTGTTGAGTTTTCCAAATTTGTTTGCATATTGAGTGCAGCACTTTAACAGCATCATCTTTTAGGATTTTAAATAACTCAGCTGGGATACCATCACTTCCGCTAGCTTTGTTATTAGCAATGCTTTCTAAGGCCCACTTGACTTCACTCTCCAGTATATTCGGTTCAAGGTCAGTGACTGCATCATCGTGGTTATATGGGACATTCAGATCTTTCTTATATAGTTCTTCTGTGTATTCTTGCCATCTTTTCTTTATCTCTTCTGCGTCTCTCAGGTCCTTGCCAGTTGTGTCAATTATCGTGCCCATCTTTGTACAAAACTTTCCCTTGATATCTCCAATTTTCTTGAAAAGCTCTCTAGTCTTTCTCATGCTGTTGTTTTCCTCTAATTCTTTGCATTCATTGTTTATGAAGGTCTTTTTGTCTCTTCTTGCTATCCTCTGGAAGTCTTCATTCAGTTGGGTATATTTTCCCCTTTATCCATTGCCTTTTGCCTTCCTGCTTTGTTCAGCTATTTGTATAGCCTCATCAGATAGCCACTTTGCTTTCTTGCATTTCTTCTTCTTTGGGATGGTTTTTATTGCTCAAAATTGAGAAAGGAGTGCGGCAAGGATGTATATTGTCACCCTACCTAATTAACGTATACGCAGAGTACATCATGTGAAATGCCAGGATCGACGAATCACAAGCCGGAATTATAATCGCAGGGAGAAATATCACCAACCTGAGATATGCAGACGATACCACACTAATGGCAGAAAGTGAAGAACTAAAGAGTATCTTAATGAAGGTGAAAGAGGAGAGCGCAAAGGCTGGCCTGAAATTGAACATTAAGAAAACTAAGATCATGGCAACCGGTTCCATCACTCCTTGGCATATAGAAGGAGAGGAAATGGAAACAGTGACAGATTTTATCTTCCTAGGCTCCAAGATCATTGCAGACTGTGTCTGTAGCCATTAAATTAAGAGATGCTTGCTTCTTGGGAGAAAAGCAATGGCAAACCTAGACAACATTATAAAAAGCAGAGACACCGCCCTACCAACAAATTGTTGAATAGTTATAGATATTGTATTCCTAGTAGAGAACCTGTGGCTGGGAAAGTTGGACCATAAGGAAGGCTGAATGCCGAAGAATTGATGCTTTTGAACCATGGGGTTGTAGAAGACCCTTGAGAGTCCCTTGGACGGACAGATTCTGAAGCTGAACCTAGAATACTTTGGCCACCAAATGTGAAGAGAGGACCCATTGGAAAAGACCCTGATGCTGGGAAACATGGAAAGAAAAAGGAAAAGAGGACGACAGAAAACAAGATGGATCGATAGAGCCTCATCAAAACAATGAACATGAAGTTAAGCAAGCTCTGGGAGGCAGTGGAGGATAGAAAAGCCTGGCACACTATGGTCCATGAGGTCACGAAGAGTCAAAACTAAACGACTAAACAACAACAGAAGGGTCTATTTTAAAGTACATGTGAACTTCATCAGTGAACCTCATCATCTCACAAACTCTATAATCCTTAACATGTTAATGTAATTTCTAAACTAACTTTCACATTTTTAAACTCTCCAGCTTGCAAATAATACCCGGTGATCCTGACATCGCTCTCCTGCATTGGTCACCCTCTCATATGGTCTCCCAATAGGCTACCTGTGGCCTACAAATTGTGCAGAAATGGTCCCCCCGGAAAACTGCACTGGGATGCCACACAACCATTGCTAGAGTGCATGTAGACAGGAAGTGACTGCAAAGAAGCTGCAGAAGATCAGCAACACTGAGATGCTACAAAAGGTAAAAAAAATTCATCCAGAAGCAAATTTGTGAGGTCAGGAACTGATGTTGGATGAGAAGGCCTGGCTCGCAGTCTCTGCTCTAATTCATCCCGCCAGAACCGGAAAAAAAAGCCCCATCACAAATGCTCCCGTGGGCTGGCTGCCCCACAGTTGGACATTTCTTAAATAGCTATGGGGCGGGGCCACCCGGCAACGTCACCTGGTGGCACTGCCTCCCTTGTGACATCACTGACCGGTGCATGCTGGCGTTGTGATACATCTTGGGGGGGTCGAAGTTTGGCATGTTTGCCCTGGGCTCTAGATGACCTTGTCTCAGCACTGCTCCTAGGTAAAGCCCCAACTAAAACTTTATGATAAGCAGTGTCATTTGTAGATCAGGTATGGTGCACTGCATGTAATGAACAACCTGACATATATCTCATGGTTATTTTAGAGATTGCAGCATGAGTTTCCATAGTGGGGCATCCCTAGTAATCCCAACAAATAAGCAAATATTGTGTCCTGTGCAAATATACAATCTAAAAGAAAATATCCGTTCCTACCTCTTTCTTGCCCAGAAAATAGCCAGTATGATGTCTCTCACCTTTGGGGAAAGACAAAAAAAAAGGGGGGTGGGGAGAGAAGGGGATAAGGGGAGGAAATAAAACATGAGAGAGATAGAGGCATTGTTTAACGCATTGAAGTGATAAGAAATATTGTCTAACAGCCATTAAAAAACAGATATTATTATCTTCACCAAGGGAAAGGAGTGGTTGGGGTATCATAGTTGGTGGGTAGAGGTTAACAAGTGTTTCTGTGGGAAAAGGGGGGGATATGAAGGGGACAAGGGGGCAAGGGGAGGGAGAGCAGGCTTGTATGAAAATAATTAATGCCATCTTCCCATCAATTATGTGTAGGGACCAGGATGCGGTATGGTCCTTTATGCCCTGTACACACGACCGGTTTTCCCGTTGGAATAAACCCTGAAGGTTTTTCCGACGGAGTTCCGACAGAATTCCGCTCAAGCTGTCTTGCATACACACAGTCACACCAAATTCCGACCGTCCAGAACGCGGTGACGTACAACACGTACGATGGGACTAGAAAACGGAAGTTCAATAGCCAGTAGCCAATAGCTTCCATCTCGTACTTGCTTTAGAGCATGCGTTGTTTTTGGGTCGGAACAGCATACAGACGAGCGGTTTTCCCGATAGGAATTTGTTCCATCGGAAAAATTTAGAACGCGTTCTCTTTCTAGGTCCGTCAGAATTTTCGACGTAAAAAGTCCGATGGGGCATACAAGAGATCGGAATATACGATGAAAAGCTCCCGTCGCACTTTTTCTGTTGGACATTCCGCTCGTGTGTACACGGCATAAGACTTGTCCAGTATATGACTCTAGTGGCCATCTTGGGTCAGGAAGAGTTTATTTAAGACACTGTAGGGTAGGGACAGGTCACCCATCTGTCAGGGAGAGTGCTTAGCGTTAGGGAGAGGTTTCAGAGAAGTAGGGAAAGTGCAGGGACATACCATCCTATCTGGAATCCTCCCTACTTGGGTACGGACCAACCAGGCCACATTTCAACCCTTGAGACAGGCGCTGTTGACACACCTGAGGCCTACTACTACTGGCACATCGCTGTTTCATGCTGTGAGTGTTCACGATTGGGTTGCCTCTACGCCGGGCCTGTTCTGTATACCGAACTTCATTTACAATATATTTCTGTTTTTCTACAATAGGACTCTGAGTGTGTTTCTGCTGCCGCACCACATTATATCCACTCACACATTGCTTGGTTTCAGGTGATTATGAGGAGCGGGGTCCATCAGGCATTTTGGCAAGGTGGACCTGAGTGTGCCTTACTCATGTCAGAAGTCTCATACCCCGAGGGGTCAGGGAAAAGCCCTTCCTTTTCAAGAGGGGACCATTTGATGCACCTTAAGTGCACTTTTTTGTGTGTTCACATAAACATTTTTGTCCACTTAAGGTATGTAGCCAGCCCGCGGCTCTGCACCTCCCGCTGGCTGCCGCTGGGGCTCCCATACTGCCCGGCTCGAGGGATACAGGAGCCTGTCAGCAGCTGTGGGGGAATTCCCCCCTCCCTCTGCTCTCTGACACTCACTGATGAGCAGCGCTCACACAGGCAGCCGCCCGGGCTGCTCCCTCCCCTGCTTCCTCATTAGCAGGAAGAGGAGAGCCAATTATCTGCAGAGCTAAGGCAGCAAAGGATCCTGGGACATGTAGTCCCCAGCACAGGAGGCCCCATAGTAATCCCTGGGGTAAGATACCGCACCCCAGTATGTCCTCAGGAGGAAGGGGAAAAAGACACCACAAGGCTGCCTGGGAGCTGGGGAGAGACCACAAGGTGAGCTTCAGACCGGACACAAGAGAAGAGGTGCTGCTGTCCAGGGTCGGTGTTCTCATTTCGATAGCCAGTCGCGGACACCCCACTAGAGAGGGACACCGGGTGCATCTTCAGACGCATTCCTGTAGGTGTGAGGCATTCTCATTGCAGGGTAGCCAGTCAGCCAACCTGAAGGGCCTGCCTGCCAGGACATCACTTGCCCATCTTGAAGGATACAAACAAAAGACACTGCATGCAGACAATGTTGCTTTCTCTTTGCCTACACTTGTAGAACCTGGTGCAGCACCCTGGTGTTTAGGCAGGGTTGCTAGTAAATTTTGTTTGCCAGGCAGTAGCTGCCCTGGTTAATTGTTAGTAGATGATCCACTGATTCCTCTCTAGTTTTGGACTTGCTGCACCTTCTCCCTTCTGTCGCTAGGTGGCTTAGCAAGGTTAAGTTATGAATGGATGGGGTGTCTCAGCCAATTGGAGGGGGTTTCTTTAGTCCCTTGGCCTGCTGGGAGAGCTTATTTATTTGGGTGGAGTCAGGGGATCGGGTTCTGTGCCACCTGGGTGGCTGTCAGGGTGTTAGAAACCATGAACCAGACCGAGACAGAAGTACAGTAAAAAATTACACTTGTTTATTAAAAAAAAAAAAAAGTAAATAGAGTAAGCGTAGTCAAAGCATTGCCAGAGTCCAGTAACCAGATCGGGTAGTCAGCTAAGCCAGAGTTCAGTAACCAGATCGGGTAATCAGCCAAGCCAGAGTTCCTTAACCAGATCGGGTAATCAGCCAGGCCAGAAGTCAGGGATCCAAGTAGAGGAGCAGCAAGCAGGATAAGGAGCCAGAAGGGATGTCAGCAAAGCCAGTCTTTAAACAGGAACGCAGGAGATGGCTTCTTGTGATGTGACCAAGGCGAAGGCAGGAATGAAGTGAGCTGGAGATCTTTAAGTAGGTGGGACTGATGAGCAGATCCACAACAGCTGGTTAACTATGGAGAGAGATGAGAGCTGGCAATTAGCCGACTGCTGAGCGGCCAGCTCAGAGAAGAAAGGGCTGAACCAGCCCTGACACTGGGTGGACACGTGTTATGCTGCCCCGGGCTGCTAGGCCAGAAGCCTGAGGCCTATTCTGGGGACAGCTAGGCTGTCCGAGGGCCTATCGAGGAACCAGTTGTGGTCGGAGGTAGAGGGGAAGCTGTCGCCACTAAGGGACCATCCACCTTGTTACCAGAGACCACTGTGACTAAGCTGGAGCCAGTACCAGAGCAGTCTTCTCACCAGCCGGGACGGTGAAAAAGTGGGAAAACTTCAGCAAGTGCCAAGCCAGGGACCAAGCAGGACAGCACAGGTGACGCTTGAGGAGCATCAGTGAGTGCCAAGCCAGAGACCTAGCGGGTCAGCAGGGGTGACGCTTGAGGAGTATCTGTGAGTGCCAAGCCAGGGACCCAGCAGGGAAGCGGGGGTAACGCTTGAGGAAGATACTGAGTTATAGAAGTGGAAGAGCTTAGGGGATCCAGTGGCGATTGGGTCTGAGAGTCTAATAAGAGACTGGGAGCTCAGTGAGTGAAGACCTACAGGGAGACACTGTAGAGTGCGAGGAGAACTATTTGTGTTACCAATAGTTAAATACAACTACAGTTAGTGACTGTTACAAGATTTGTTGCCATAGGAGACAGTGGTCCTACCTATACAGAAGTTGTGTCCGGCTGGAGGCCTTCCACTGTATAGCTGTCTACTTATAGAAGTCTCGGAGTCTGCCAATTGTCATTGCATCTACTTAAGGGTGTCCTGGCCCTAACCCTCTCTCCCACAGTTCTTGTTCAAGAGACAATAATTCTCTTTGCATTCAAAAAGTGTCTGGCGCCCATTACTTCAGCTTGTATTACACCCACCGGTGATGCCTTGTAACCCACTCTACCAAGAAGGATGTCAGCTCTACCTGACTCTGGAGGTCACCATTAGGCCTCTAGAGGCCCGGGACCTTGCTACACTGGTAAAATATCACCTGTGTCTATTTACTACCGTGTTTACAGAAACATTGCTATCTAGGTGTGCCAAAGGGGCTGAAGCTGTTCCTGGGGTTGTAAAGCAGAGTACAGAACCAAATATACTCAAGCGGCTCCTTCGGGTGGTGCTACAAGTGTTTAGTTTTTACTCACTGCACCACAGGCGCCAAAAAAAGACACAAAAAAGGGTGCTCATAGAAGTCAATGGCAATATATATAAAAGTAGTATTAAACACCCAACTTTTTTTGCAGCAATTCATTTGTTTGAAACAAATATATATCATGTACAACCTACATCCATCCTGTTCCCAAACCACCACCAGCTCCTTTGGCACTGCTTCCCAAATGTCATGTCAGGAGTAGCACTCAATGAGTACAAGATCAGTAGGGAGAGCAGTCTCCTGCATGCCCATCTATTAACTGGGAGGAAGTGAGCGCAGACTTGGCGCCCTATGCTTTGTTCCTGTGCATTTGTGGTCGCGCACAGCACTTACTGTACATAGTAGTACACATGGGTGGCTCCATAGTATCTTGCAAGGCAAGAAGCCACCCTAGATCTAGATACCAGGGCCAGCACTCAGGGACCATTTGATTTGAGCTAACCACAGCATTACCAACACCTAGGAGAGGTATTCTTAGTAGGTGATTTTGTGATGGAACGCCTTGGCACCCCAATTTGGTGCTTCCACCAAACAGGGCCTCCTGCTCTCAAAATCCTTCCAGCAGACCAAGAGCTAATACCTGCCCTTTTACCCAAAGCATCATACACAGACAAGATGTTGAGGTAAAACCAAAGGAATGACTGTTTATTGAACAGAAACACAGGTTTTTATACACTTCAAAACAAGGGCAGTCACCACCTGAATAATAAAACTAAATATTACCCAAAACATCACAAAATGGTTAGATAACGAGGTAAAGTTGACACAAGGCTAATCCCATCATGTAGGAACCTCCAAGAGGATTAGCCAACAGACAGAAATGATAGGTGTCTCAATTAACAATGGGAATTCACACCTAGACAATGCTTTGATTAATCAGGGATCCCAGACTGTCCGTAACCAGTATACAACACTCTATGAGGCAAAACTTATACAATGCTCCAGCACTCTTAAAAAGTGGAATTAATTTATTGTCATAGATTTCTTGAGGGATGTTGTTAGTAATTATTTCTGTCCCAAGTGAAGGAGCGTCTCCAACCCAGTCTGCAGGAGGGCCACCATATTCCCTCTGATCATTAACCTGTACAAGATTAATATTACACTTTTCCATCCACTCCAGCAGGTAAGCTTTATTGTCCTTATTCAGAGAATTAATCCAAGTCTCGCTCTCAGCGTCCATCACGTTGTTTATCAGAGGATGATCTTCTCTCTCTATGGGATCAGAGGCTGAACTGAGCTCTTTTCCATGCTCTGACCAGAAAAAGAAGACAAAATCTCCAGTCCCCTCCATGGGCCATAATCAGTGGGTTGGAGGCTTGCCCCTTTTGCCTCCAAAAACTTCTGTGCCAGTTTGGTCTGTCATAGATTTCACCAGCATTTTAAATAGTCAAAAATATGTAAGTTTTAATATTACTGCAACAAGCCTTGGCTGATGGCTGTAAAAAAGGAAAGAACTTGGATTTGGTCTAAACCCATGTCAGTGCTGGCCCATTCAGCTGAGGCTGGAGCACTCCCCATCCCACAGCTGCATGAAGGTTCAATTCCATTGATTTAATTTGGCCATGTGGCCTTTTTAGGTCAAAGATGTCACCAGCATCCCCACCCCGCAGCAACATGTACACAAAGGGGCGAGGATGTTTACAACATCATTGACCTAATAAGAACACATGGCCAAATTAGGTCAATGACATTGAACCTACACACAGATGTGGTTTGGGGAATGTGACTGCTGAGTGGGCCAGCACTGACATCCTCATATGGGTTCAGTCAAACATGGATTTGGACCAAACCCAAGTTCACCCATGTGTTTACTCTATCCCCCTAAAATCCTAACTTCAAAAATGCAAAACCTCCCTACTAATTCTACCAGAAAAAATGCCTCTATTTCATGCATAGATCTAATTGGGCCCTAAGGAGGAGAAGACATCCTCCAGGTTCATTTTTAGAGCTGGCCATACATGGATCAACATTCGGTCGAGATTTGATCCATCTATGGGCAGTTTATAGATTGACTTTGGAACAACAAGCTTGCCATATTTTTTGCATGCAATTACTGCCGACTGCTATAGCAGTTAGGAGTAATCAATGTGTTCCGCTGTCCGGGAAGGCTCCCTGTGCCTCACTCCACCGGCAAAACACAATTGTGCTGAGGGAGGGATTCCCCCATCAATCTAGTGATTTTCTTTCCTTCCACCTGTAGGTGGGGTGCAGGGGGTCCGGAGACAGTAACTCACACAGGCAGGTGCAATAAGAATTTGTATTGTAATAAAGCAGCAACAGTTCATAACAAACCCAATGGGACAACTACCCATCCAGGTAGACTCGCAGTTCAAGTGGCGCGACAAGAGCAGGTTCCAGCTGGAATGACAACTTATGAATGCGGCCTGGCCGCCTGGTACCAACTCAGGCAGAAGAACAGTGACCCTATGCTTTCCCTCCTCGTCAGAAACCTTTCCCTTCCAGTACTACTGTGCCTAACAGACTGGGTACCTGTCCCTACTCTGTCCACTCGCAAAAAGTGCACCAACCCCCTGGGAGCCAAGGCCTTAAATAGGCTTTGGCTGACACATGATGACTGCTTGAGTCACATGGGGCGGCAGCATCCAATGGGATAGCTTCCCCAGTGACCCAGGAAACCATAGATAGAGGAACCTAATTCCTCCTGACTTCTTCTCCAACAGCAGTGCCACTGCGGAGAGCACCTCCTGCCGTGGAAAAGGAAAACTGCACCTGCCTACACACCCGAGGTGGAAGGAAAGAAAATCGAGACATCTATTGGCTGCTTCAGTTTATGCATTGCTATATACATCACATAGCTGCAACTCTGATAGTTATGAATTAACCAGCCCATAGATTATTCAATTTTGAATTTTGGTGGAAGGAAAGTAAATTGCTGGATTCTCTCTCACACAGTCAGTGTTGATGGGGAAATGCCTCCCACAGCACCACTGTGTTCTGCCAGCGCGGGGGCGTGGGGATGCCTTTCTGGCCGGCAGAACACAATGATAACTGATAGCGGCTATATCAGCCAGCAGTAATCGCATATAAAGAATCTGACAGGCTTGTTGTACCCAAGTTGACCATTGGATCGCCTTGGGTACAATAAGCCTGTCCATGGATGGATTGAATCTCAGCCGGTCCCTGCTGAATTGGATGAATTTTGATCCATATATAGCCGGCTTTAGGGACCACGCTTTTTAGAGGAGCTTTGATGTGGCAATGCTGGTGTGTGTGTTAGACAGCACTAGACCAATGGAAGTAGAATAGTGGTACTTATGGGTTTAAACCAGAGTCTGTTCTCCCTTAAAAGGTGCAGTATAGAAAGGATTAGGGAAAGGTCCTAGAAAGGACCTTGGGACCTTAGGGCCTCTGGGCTGCTATCTCTTTGATAGTCTCCAAGAGGACATGCAGTAGATAACAAACTTTGAGGTGGGTGTTGAGGAGCACCCAGTAAAAAGGTTCATGATTTTGTTTTGTCCAATGTTCTTCATTACAAAGAGCATCAGGAGAAGCCAATGCTTTCTGGGGAAATGCCTCCCTTCATCATAGATATGTTCATGAAAAACAACAAGGTTTTATGTACAACAAAATAAAATATTATAAAATTTAGAAACAAAAAAAATTAAAATAAAAGAAATAAAAATATTAGTGTATTTAACAGTACATATTTAAGGTCAATAAATCACGTGAATAGAAATATATATCTTATACCATGTATACAGTGATTCCCTTTAAAAAAACACATTTTTTCATTAGCCGTCTTTTTCTTACTTTCTTCAAAGCACTGTGATTAAGAAGCACCAGGGACATGATACTAAAAAAAATGTTTATTCCCCCCACTGGACCTAATTACTGTATAATCTCAACCACCATACTGAGGACAATGTTGTCGTCTCATTAGGGCAATTAGTTTTACATTGATTAGCAATTTATTATTCCTGTTCAACAGATTACCAGACGGTAAACAACTCTTTGTGGAGCTGTACGAGGGACTCCAGGCCCTCTGAGGGGCGCTTAGAGAAGAAGATGAGCCCCTGGGATTTCTTCACTTCCAGTGCTCTGAACACCAAGAAACAAACATATGGAGATCAGACTAAATATCGCTAATTATTACTATTATTACATTGTGTGCAATCAACTGTCATCCATGAGTTCACTGTCCACAGTGAAAATAACCTCATCGCTCATTAGTATAACAAAAAATATATATTTATTATAATTTTTTTTATATTGATTATTTATATACACATAAAAAATATAAAATAAATAAATATATCTAAATAAAAAATAGATTAATACATAAATAAAAAAAGAAGTTAATACATAAATAAAAAAATAAATGAATGCATATAAATACAATATTTATATACATATAATTAAAAAAGAAATGATTTATATATACAGTATCTCACAAAAGTCCCTCGCATTTTTGTAAATATTTTATTATATTTCTTCATGTGACAACACTGAAGCAATGACACTTTGCTACAATCTCCCTAACCATGATAAATTATGTAGGGACCACCGCTGGAGGCCTTCTTCCAATTTATGAAATAAGGAGGGGTAATTATAATTTATATAGGGATTCTATAGTAGCCGTCAATTGAACCCCCAAGTATGGGATATACAGTATCTCACAGAACTGAATACACCCCTCACATTTTTGTGAATATTTTATTCTATCTTTTCATGTGACAACACTGAAGAAATGACACTTTGCTACAATGTAATGTAGTGAGTGTACAGCTTGTATAACAGTGTAAATTTGCTGTCCCCTCAAAATAACTCAACACACAGCCATTAATGTCTAAACCGCTGGCAACAAAAGTGAGTACACCCCTAAGTGAAAATGTCCAAATTGGGCCCAAAGTGTCAATATTTTGTGTGGCCACCATTATTTTCCAGCACTGCCTTAACCCTTTTGGACATGGAGTTCACCAGAGCTTCACAGGTTGCCCCTGGAGTCCTCTTCCACTCCTCCATGATGACATCACGGAGCTGGTGGATGTTAGAGACCTTGCGCTACTCCACCTTCCATTTGAGGATTCCCCACAGATGCTCAATAGGGTTTAGGTCTGGAGACATGCTTGGCCAGTCCATCACCTTTACCCTCAGCTTCTTTAGCAAGGCAGTAGTTGTCTTGGGGGTGTGTTTGGGGTCGTTATGTTGGAGACTGGGCCTGTGGCCCAGTCTCCGAAGAGAGGGGATCATGCTCTGCTTCAGTATGTCACAGTACATGTTGGCATTCATGGTTCGCTCAATGAACTGTAGAGCGCCAGTTCCGGCAGCACTCATGCAGCCCCAGACCATGACACTCCCACCACCATGCAGGACTGTAGGCAAGACACACTTGTCTTTGTACTCCTCACCTGGTTGCCGCCACACACGCTTGATAACATCTGAACCAAATAAGTTTATCTTGGTCTCATCAGACCACAGGACATGGTTCTAGTAATCCATGTCCTTAGTCTGCTTGTCTTCAACAAACTGTTTGTGGGCTTTCTTGTGCATCATCTTTAGAAGAGGCTTCCTTCTGGGAGGACAGCCATGCAGACCAATTTGATGCAGTGTGCGACGTATGGTCTGAGCACTGACAGGCTGACCTCCCACCCCTTCAACCTCTGCAGCAACGCTGGTAGCACTCATACATCTATTTCCCAAAGACAACCTCTGGATATGATGCTGAGCATATGCATTCAACTTCTTTGGTCGACCATGGCAAGGCCTGTTCTGAGTAGAACCTGTCCTGTTAAACCGCTGTATGGTCTTGGCCACCGTGCTGCAGCTCAGTTTTTAGGGTTTTGGCAATCTTCTTATAGCCTATGCCATCTTTATGTAGAGCAACAATTATTTATTTCTAGATCTTCAGAGAGTTCTTTGTCATGAGGTGCCATGTTGAACTTCCAGTGACCAGTATGAGAGAGTGAGAGTGATGACATCAAATTTAACACACCTGCTCCCCATTCACACCTGAGACCTTGTAACTAGGGATGGGCTTTATGTTCGGGTCGAACATGAGTTCGACTCGAACATTGGCTGTTCGCCCGTTCGCCGAATAGCGAACAATTTGTGGTGTTTGCGGCAAATTCAAAAGCCACGGAACACCCTTTAAAAGTCTATGGGAGAAATCAAAAGTGCTAATTTTAAAGGTTAATATGCAAGTTATTGTCACAAAAAAGTGTTTGGGGACCTGGGTCCTGCCCCAGGCGACATGTATCAATGCAAAAAAAAGTTTTAAAAACGGCAGTTTTTTCGAGAGCAGTGATTTTAATAATGCTTAAAGTGAAACAATAAAAGTGTAATATTCCTTTAAATATCGTACCTGGGGGAGGGGGGGGGGTGTGTCTATAGTATGTCTGTAAAGTGGCGCATGTTTCCCGTGTTTAGAACAGTCTGACAGCAAAATGACATTTCTAAAGGAAACAAAGTCATTTTAAAACTACTTGCGGCTAGAATAAATTGTCGGTCTGGCAATACACATAGCTGTTCACTGATAAAAATGGCATGGAATTCCCCCACAGGGGAACCCTGAACCAAAATAAAAAAAATAAATGCGTGGAGTTCCCCCTAAATTCCATACCGGGCCCTTCAGGTCTGGTATGGATATTAAGGGGAACCCTGTGGCAAAATTTTTTAAAAAATGGCGTGGGGGTCCCCCTCAAAATCCATACCAGACCCTTAGGGGAACCCCGCACCAAAATTGAAAAAAAAATGACGTGGGGTCCCCCCACATATCCATACGAGACCCTTATCCGAGCACGCAACCTGGCAGGCCGCAGGAAAAGAGGGGGGGACGAGAGAGCGCCCCCCCAAGCACCTTGTCCCCATGTTGATGGGGAGAAGGGCCTCATCCCCACAACCCTTGCCTGGTGGTTGTGAGGGTGTGCGGGCGGGGGGGCTTATCAGAATCTGGAAGCCCCCTTTAGCAAGGGGATCCCGGCCCCCCCTGTTTTAAATGGTAACGGGTACATTGTACCCGTACCATTTCACAAAAAACGTGTGAAAATGGTAAAAAGAAAACCACACACCGTGGGAGAAGTCCTTTATTAAAAAATAAAAAAAATAAAACTGTCCCACGTAGTCCATTCACCTCCGCCGACGGACCGAAAAAATAAACAAAGAAGATCTGTCTCCATGGGAGGCACACGCCATATGATGCATCCTCGCAGGTGACAGCTCTTTTAAAACTGTGGGCGGGGCCACAAGGTGTCGTCGCTGGGTTACCCGCCCCCTCTGGCACACAGGGACTTCCCCGTGACCCCGTCCCCTCTGACGCACGGGGACATCCCTATGGCTTCCCCTGTAGTGTCAGAGGGGGCGGGACCAACGGTCCGCCCCCCCTCTGACGCATGGAGACATCCCTATGGCTTTCCAATAGCATCAGAGGGGGGCGGACCGGGTGGCCCCGCCCCCTTCTGACCCTATGAGGGAAGCCATAGGGCCGTCCCCATGCCTGTTTTGTTGTTTTTTTTACCATTTCCACACTTTTTTTGTGAAATGGCATGGGTACATTGTACCCGCTACCATTTCAAATGGGGGGCGGGATCTGGGGGTCCCCTTGTTAAAGGGGGCTTCCAGATTCCGATAAGCCCCCCGCCTGCAGACCCCCACAATCACTGGGCAAGGGTTGTGGGGATGAGGCCCTTCTCCCCATCAATATGGGGACAAGGTGCTTTGGGGGTGCTACCCCAAAGCACTCTCCCAGTGTTGAGGGCATGTGGCCTGGTATGGTTCAGGAGGGGGGGCGCTCTCTTGTCCCCCCTCTTTTCCTGTGGCCTGCCAGGTTGCGTGCTCGGAAAAGGGTCTGGTATGGATTTTTGGGGGGACCCCACGGCTTTTTTTTATTTTGGCGCGGGGTTCCCCTTAAAATCCAGACCAGACCTGAAGGTTCTGGCATGGATTTTGAGGGGGACCCCCACGCCATTTTTAAAAAAAAATTTGGCACGGGGTTCCCCTTAATATCCATACCAGACCTGAGGAGCCTGGTATGGAATTTAGGGGGACCCCCATGCATTTTTAAAAAAGTTTTGGTTCGGGGTTCTCCATTTTTATCATGAAACTATGAACTGTTATGTGTATTGCCGGACCGACAATTCATTATAGCCGCGAGTAGTTTTAAATTACTTTTTTTGTTTTTTTATGTCATTTTGCTGTCAGACTGTTCTAAACATGGAAATATGCGCCGCTTTACAGGCATACTATAGACACACCCCCCCCCCGGTACGAAATTTAAAGGAATATTACACTTTTATTGTTTCACTTTAAGCATTATTAAAATCACTGCTCCCGAGAAAAACAGATGTTCTTAAAACTTTTTTTTTGCATTGATACATGTCGCCTGGGGCAGGACCCAGGTCCCCACACACTTTTTAAAACAATACCATGCATATAAGCCTTTAAAATTAGCACTTTTGATTTTTCATGTTCGTGTCCCATAGTGTCCCATAGTGTCCCATAGTGTCCATAGTGTCCCATAGTGTCCCGGTGTTCGCGTGTTCGAACAAATGGCCGAGAAAATGGGTAATTGGGCCCAATGTGGACATTTTTACTTAGGGGTGTACTCACTTTTGTTGCCAGCCATTAATGGCTGTGTGTTGAGTTATTTTGAGGGGACAGCAAATTTACACTATACGTTATACAAGCTGTACACTCACTACTTTACATTGTAGCAAAGTTTCATTTCTTTAGTGTTGTCACATGAAAAGATAGAAGAAAATTTTTACAAAAATGTAAGGGGTGTACTCAGTTCTGTGAGATACTGTATATCCCATACTTGGGGGTTCAATTGACGGCCACTATAGACTCCCTATATAAATTAGAATTACCCCTCCCTATTTCATAAATTGGAAGAAGGCCTCCAGCGGTGGTCCCTACATAATTTATCATGGTTAGGGAGAACCCATACGGTTAAAATGACGCTACTACAAAAAATCCTTTACTTTTTTAGGTCCTTGCCTATACCTGTTCCCCGTGCAGTACTTTACGTTATCCGAAGATGCAGGGAGGACTGGGGTTACCTGATTTGTTCAAATATTATCAGGCGGCTCACCTCACACAACGCTCCGTAGTTTACTCTCGATATGTTAAACTAGACTGGGTTCATATGGAGAGGATGGCAACCCCTGGCTATACGTTAGACTATCTTTTTTGGAGTGCTTCTAAAGATCGACCCCTTATCCTAGCACCCACTCTCCCACTCGGTGGCGTTGTGGGATAGACTCCGCTCGAACACTGCCTTGGTTTCTTCTTTTGGCTCCCTAGCACATTTGTTTAATAATCCGGATTTCCCTAAAGGGCAGGACATTGAGGCTTTCAAATGGTGGCTAGACAAGGGGCTATACAGGATTTGTCCGTTCATTACGCACAGAGGTCCTTTTACGCTCCATCATTGTATGGAGGTCCTTGAGATGCCTCTGTAGGAGCGTCTTCATTTTTTTCAAAATCCTAATTTTTTACACTCCCTCTGGCCGGCTAAGATTGACCAATATCAGGTAACTCCATATGAAAAGTGGTGCACACAAGATGCAGATCAGCATGATGGTATTTCCCTGGCCTATGGGCTGCTACTAGGTTCTCCCCCTAGACTCCCCTATATGGAGGACTGGGATACCGATTTGGGAGAAGAAAGGGACCCGGAGCTGTGGCACAGTTGTTTCATGAGATCTTACAGGGGTATCATGAATGTCGTCTTGATAGAAGCAAATTTGAAGGTGCTCACCCGTTGGCCAAAATGTACCCTTCTGTTTCGCCTTTGTGTTTCCGAGGCTGTCAGATGCTGGGGAAAATATGCCATATCTGGTGGGAATGCCCTAGAATCCGAGGTTACTGGAACGGCATCTTCGCATTGACTCGCAGAGTAACGGACAATCGGTTCCCCAGACTACATATAGCACTCCTTAATACCCCTGTGTCTGGGCTACCTAAATACTTACGATTGATATTCTTTATCTTGCTAGGAGCTAAAATGACTATTGCCAAATTCTGGAAACAATCTATGGTGTCCCTGACACAGGCTAAGAAAAAGGTCACTTGGATTATGCTAAATTAGAATATTGTATCTTTCAGGACACTGTTGAAACTTGGTTCAACAGCTCTCATGATTGGCTGGCAACCATTCAAGGGTATTCCTTTTATCGCAGGGATAGAGAGGGTAAACAAAAGGGGGAGGGGTATGCCTGTATATCAAGAATAATGTACAAGTGAATATGAGAGATGACATCACTAACCGAGCAAGGGAGGAGGTGGAATCCTTATCAGTAGAGCTCCAAAGGGATGAAACTAAGGGGAAAGTAATACTGGGAGTATATGCTATAGGCCCCTTAACCTGAGGGAGGTGGGGGAACGGACCTCCTATCACAATTTGGATTAGCGGCAAGTATGGGAAGTGTCATCATAATGGGAGATCTTAATTATCCAGACATAGACTGGGTGGAAGGAACTGCGCATTCATCTAAGGGTCGCCAGTTCCTAAATGTCTTGCAGGACAATTTAATGGGTCAGATGGTAGACGCACCAACTAGAAACAAAGCATTACTAGACCTACGGATGTGGAAATACAGGGCAATTTAGGAAACAGCGATCACAGGTCAATTAGCTTTAGTATAAATCACACAAATAAGAAACATAAGGTGAATACAATAACACTGAATTTCAATAGAGCCAACTTCCCTAAACTACGAAGCTTGCTAGAAGATAATAATTGGGATAAAAGCTTAGGAACAAAGAACACGGAGGAGAGATGGGTTTTCTTTAAGAGCATATTAAATAAGGGCATTAGCCAGTGCATCCCATTGGGAAATAAATTCAAATTAAAATTTTTACTCCAATGTAAAAATGCATATAAAAGCAAAGGAGAAGGCCTTCAAAAAATACAAGGCAAAGGGATCATCATCAGCATTCAAACTTTACAAAGAATGCAACAAGAAATGTAAGGGTGCAATCAGGGCAGCTAAGAAAGAACACGAAAGACACATAGCAGAGGAGAGCAAAAAAAATCCCAAGAAATTCTCTAAGTATATAAACAGTAAAAGAGGGAGGACAGACCATATTGGCCCCATAAAGAATGAGGAAGGGAATCTGGTTACAAAGGATGGTGAGATGGCGAAGGTATTGAATTTATTCTTCTCCTCAGTCTCTACGAGGGAATCGGGGGGCTTCAGTAACCAAAACTGCAGTATTTATCCTCATGACACGTCACAGGATCACCCTCATGGCAACAGAGGACAGAATTAGAAATAGACTTGAAAAACTTAACATTAATAAGTCACCAGGACCAGATGGCTTGCATCCGAGGATCCTTAGGAAACTCAGTCATGTAATTGCCAGACCATTGTTCTTAATTTTTACTTTCAGTCTACTGACTGGAATGGTACCAGCTGATTGGAGAAAAGCCAATGTAGCACCAATATTTAACTGCTTGACATCCACGCTATAGCCGAATGACGGGCACAGCGCAGACCTAAATTTCTGTGAGGGCGGCATATGACGGCCTCCCCTGTGCACGCGCCCTGCGTGCTGTGATCACCGAGTCACTGAGACTCGGGTGATCACCGATCAGAGTAAGGGGTCGGTCCTGGCCCCTTACCATGTGATCAGCTGTCAGCCAATGACAGCTGATCACATGATCAAAACAAAAGCTCTGGAGCGCGAGGAGAAAAAAAAGCCGATTACCGGCTTATCTGCAAGGGACATCGGTTCCGAAGAGGAAGAGGCAATTCTGTCTCATATGTGCCACCAGTACCCCCTGCCAGTGCCACCTGCCATTGCCACCTGACAGTGCCCACAGTGCCCACCAGTGCCACCTATCAATGCCCATGAGTGCCACCTATCAATGCCCACAAGTGCCACCTATCAATGCCCATCAGTGGTGCCAATCAGTGCCACCTAGCAGTGCTGCCTATCAGTGTAACCGATCAGTGCCCATTATTGCCACCCATCAGTGCCCATCACTGCCATCCATCAGTGCCCATCACTGCCACCTATCTGTGCCCATCAGTGCCGCCTCATCAGCGTAAATCAATGAAGGAAAAAAATTACCTTTTTTAAAATTTTATAACAAAATATAAAAAAAAAAAATATTATTTTTTTAAATTCGGTCTTTTTACATTTGTTTAACAAAAAATAAAAACCGCAAATGTGATCAAATACCACCAAAAGAAAGCTCTATTTGTGGGAAAAAATGATAAAAATTTCATTTGGGTACAGTGTTGTATGACCGCGCAATTGTCATTCAAAGTGCGTCAGCGCTGAAAGCTGAAAATTGGTCTGGATAGGAGGGGGGTTTAAGTGCCCAGTAAACAAGTGGTTAAAAAAGGGCCAAAATACATCCCTGGGAATTACAGACCAGTTAACCTAACATCAATAGTATGCAAGCTCTTGGAGGGGATCATAAGGGACTATATACAAGATTTTAGTAATGAAACCAGTATCATTAGCAGTAATCAACATGGATTCATGAAGAATCATTCTTGCCAAACCAATCTATTAACCTTCTATGAGGAGGTGAGCTGCCATCTAGATAAAGGAAGGCCCGTAGAAGTGGTGTATCTGGATTTTCCAAAAACAATTTATACAGTTCCCCATAAACGTTTAATGTACAAAGTAAGGTCCGTTGGCATGGACCATAGGGTGAGTACATGGATTGAAAACTGGCTACAAAGGCAAGTTCTGAGGGTAGTGATAAATGTCAGTACTCGGAATGGTCAGGGGTGGAAAGTGGGGTCCCCCAGGGTTCTGTCCTAGGACCAATCCTATTTAATTTGTTCATAAACAGCCTGGAGGTTGGGGTAAACAGTTCAATCACTGTATTTGCAGACAATGCAAAGCTAAGCAGGGCAATAACTTCTCCCCAGGATGTGGAAATCTTGCAAGTAGATCTGAACAAATGAATGGGGTGGGCAACTACATGGAAAATTAGGTTTAATGTGGAAAAATGTAAAATAATGCATTTGGGTGGCAAAAATATGAATGCAATCTACTCACTTGGGGGAGAACCTCTGGGGTAATCAAGGATGGAAAGGACCTGGGGGTCCTAGTAGATGATAGGTTAAGCAATGGCATGCAATGCCAAGCTGCTGCAAACAAAGCTAACAGAATGTTGGCATGCATTAAAAAGGGGATGAACTCAAGAGATAAAGCAATAATTCTCCCACTCTACAAGACTCTGGTCCAGCTGCACCTGGAGTATACTGTCCAGTTCTGGGCACCAGTCCTCAGGAAGGATGTGCTGGAAATGGAGCGAGTACAGAGAAGGGCCAGAGGCTCTAAAAGGCTTCAAAATAGGGTGGGGTCGGGGCGCAGAGAGTACGCCCCAATCCCATCCAATTGTATGACGATAGTGAATTAATTTTTGCTATTTTCACACTAACGTTCCTCCCTGCCAATCAGGAGGCAGGACGTCAGACCTGTTTCCCAATTGGCCAAAGCGCCAGGCGTTCCTATTGAATGCCTGGTGCTTAGGAAGAGGAGCAGAGGAGACACACGCTGGCCTGGAGGAAGGATACATCCTCCACAACCGCTGCTCTGCTGGTGGAGACACAGGAGCACTTGGAGAGGATACCAGCCTGGCGGTAAGTGCCTGACCATCGCGGAGGGGGTCCTGTCAGGACCGTGAGCCCTGCAATGTCAGACCCTAGAGCTGCGAGCTCCATGGGGAGGTGCCGCTGTCAGAGCCCAGAGCCACAAGCCCTGCAATGGGGCGCTGTTAGAGAAGTGAGCCCTGGGGGTGGTGTGCTTCTGTCAGAGGCGTGAGTCCTACGAGTGGGGGGGGGGGTGTCCGAGCCGGGGGTCCTGTGCTAAGCTGTATACCCTGATCTGTGAGGCTAAGCTTTATATACCCTGATCTGTATACCCTGATCTGTGAGGCTAAGCTTTATATACCCTGATCTGTATACCCTGATCTGTGAGGCTAAGCTTTATATACCCTGACCAGTATAACCTGATCTGTGAGGCTAAGCTTTATATACCCTGATCTGTATACCCTGATCTGTGATGCTGAGCTGTATACCCTGAGCTGTATACCCTGAGCGGTATACCCTGATCTGTATACCCTGATCTGTATACCCTGATCTGTGAGGCTAAGTTGTATACCCTGAGCTGTGAGGCTGAGCTGTATATCCTGATCTGTATACCCTGATCTGTGTTGCTGAGCTGTATACCCTGAGCTGTATACCCTGATCTGTGAGGCTAAGCTGTATTCCCTGAGCTGTATACCCTGAGCTGTATACCCTGATCTGTGATTCTGAGCTGTATACCCTGATCTGTATACCCTGATCTGTGATGCTGAGCTTTATACCCTGATCTGTATGGCTAAGCTGTATACCCTGAGCTGTATTTCCTGAGCTGTATACCCTGATCTGTGATGCTGAGCGGTATACCCTGAGCGGTATACCCTGAGCTGTATACCCTGAGCTGTATACCCTGATCTGTGAGGCTAAGCTGTATACCCTGAGCTTTATACCCTGAGCTGTATACCCTGATCTGTGTGGCTGAGCTGTATACCCTGATCTGTATACCCTGATCTGTGAGGCTGAGCTGTATACCCTGATTGGTATACCCTGATCTGTGAGGCTGAGCTGTATACCCTGATCTGTATAACCTGATCTGTGATGCTGAGCTGTATACCCTGATCTGTGAGGCTGAGCTGTATACCCTGATCTGTGAGGCTGAGCTGTATACCCTGATCTGTGAGGCTGAGCTGTATACCCTGATCTATGAGGCTTAGCTGTATACCCTGATCTGTGAAGCTGAGCTGTATACCCTGATCTGTGAGGCTGAGCTATATACTCTGTCCTGTGATGCTGAGCTGTATACTCCTAACACTATGGGTGGAAGCAATTGGAATACAGGGGATGGAGAGGGTGGATTATATAAGGGGTGGGGCTTATGAGAAGTGGGAGGGGTCAAAAAGGAAGGGCGGGGTCTGGCGCCCCCCATCCTAAAACGTCACTAGCTGCCACTGCCCTAGCAAGTAGAACCCTAGTTGAGAGTAGCTAAGCTAGAGTTTCCATGTACCACACTAATGATGGACAGCAAGTCTGAAATTGCTGCATGTACTTTGGAATGAAGGGAGACATACAAATAACCTGTTTTAATAAGCATCTACTGTGCTTCACAAGGTATGACAGAGAGGGAGATGTTTGAGTAGTTATTAGTAGACATGTGCATGCCGCAAATTTTCATTTTGCTTTGGTGCATTCGTAATTGAATTTTGTTTCAAATGCATTTGTTAATTGAACTGATTTGTTTTTGGAATTCATTTTGTATCTTCAGCATTCATTTCATTTCATTCTGAGTAGCTAGTTGATAAGGAGTGGGCGGCTGCTGAGTCCTTAACAACCATGTAAACAACACAAATGCCAGCATTAACATTTTTTTTTAAATAAACAGAGTGGAGGTCCCCTCAATCCATACGAGGCCCCTCGTGTCTGGTATGGATTTCAAGGGGAACCCCACACCAAAATGAAGAAAAACAATGACAGCTGCTGGTTGGTTTGTAAACACAGGGGGAGGGGGTCTTTCTGTGATGTCATGGGGTGACCCCATGACATCACTTGGACACTCCCATCCATTTTTTTTAATGTTGGCAATTCTTTTGTTTGCATCAGGGGTCTCCAAACTTTCTAAAGAAAGGGTCAGTTTACTGTCCTTCAGACTTTGGGGGGGCCCGGACTGTGCCCAGTGGGAGTAAACAATGTCCGATCTTTGGTATTAGGGGGAGAAATAGTTATGGTCAGTGGGAGGAATAGTGCCCATTTTTTATTGTTAGTGGAAGGAATAGTGCCCCATCTTTGGTGTTAGTGGAAGAAATAGTGCCTCAAGGGCCGGATAAAGGCAAGCGAAGGGCCGCAGTTTGGAGACCACAGGTTTACATTGTACTGTCAGCGGGGAATCCTGCTGACAGCAGATGAGTCATGGTTGTTAAGGACGTGGCGGCCGCCGATCCTTAATTACCAGCTTTTTGCAATGAATCTGAATGAAACAAATGCATACGTTAATTCATTATACCTTTTTTTTTCAAATTTATTTAAATTTCTTATTATGTCCATGCAGAAATTCAGATGCATCAGAATCTCCATAAATCTAATTTTCATCTGAAAAACGAATCTGAATGAAACTAAACGCACATGTTCAGTTATTAGGGATGAAATTCACATAGTCCATGGTCTAGGTCAGTCAAGAGTGACTTAAAGCCCTCCATTTTATTACTGCCTGTCAGTAAATTGCCCATGTATATAATGGAAGGCTCCAGGTGACCGATCTGCCTGCCTGGCAGGGTTGCCAACCTCGCACAGCTTTTTTGTTTACTGACAGAACATGGAAGATTTACTGACAGAGCACATTTTTTTTACTGGCAACCTGAAAAAATGACAGAACTCCTATTACAAACTAAAACAATCGATATTAAAACAGTATAAACACAATCTGTAAATGCTGACAATATTCATAACAGATAAATGTCCTGGTTTATATTTAAAAAGTCAATACAGCATGACAAATTATCAGCCATCCTGCTGGGATACAGTTGAAAGACAAGTTCTGTTATGCATGCCAAAGAGAGCAATGGGCACGACCAGATTGCGTCTAATGGTGGGAGTGGCCTAAAAGAGGTGGATTAAACAGAACTGCGCCCTGACTATCTACCTCTAAATGAACATAGCAGTTGCTTGAGTGAGTACACATTGCCATGGCCTCTCTGCTTAGCTCCATAATGTGGCAATTTTAACTCAACATGTCAAGCTTCACAGACATCATCGCCTGTCAAACTTGCCCATTGAGTTTAGTGGGGCTGTGCAGCAGCTGCAAGGCAAATGCTTGACCTCCGATTGTGACACAGTATTTAAATGCAAAATTCCCATTCAGGTGGGTAAAAAACACATTCAGGAGTCAGCAGTATCACCTCCTGCACAAACAGTGGGAGGGTCTGTTATGCCGCGTACACACGATCGGAATTCCGGCATGCAAAAGACAGATGAGAGTTTTTCGTCGGAAAATGCGACCGTGTGTATGCTCCATCGGACTTTTGCTGGCCGAATTCCAGCCAGCAAAAGATTGAGAGCATGTTCTCAATTTTTCGGTCGGAAAAAGTTCCTATCCAAAAATGAGACCGTCTGTGCCAATTCCGACGCGCAAAATTCCTACGCATGCTCGGAAACAATTCGACGCATGCTCGGAAGCATTGAACTTAATTTTCTCGGCTCGTCGTAGTGTTGTACATCCCCGCGTTCTTGACGGTCGTAATTTCAGCAAACTTTTGCATGACCGTGTGTATGCAAGGCAAACTTGAGCGGAATCCCTTTGGAAAAGCCATCATATCTTTTTCCGATGAGAAGTCCGATCGTGTGTATGCGGCATTAGTGTGCGTTAGGTACAGAGTGAAGGGTTCAGGTGTGTACTACGTACAGAGTTCAGGTGTGCTCTACATACAGAGTGCAGGGTTCAGGTGTGTGCTTCCTACAGAGTTCAAGTGTATGCTACGTACAGAGTGCAGGGTTCAGGTGTGTGCTATGTACAGAGTGCAAGGTTCAAGTATGCGCTACGTACAGAGTGCAGGGTTCAGATGTGTGCTACATACAGAGTTCAGGTGTGAGCAACGTACAGAGTGCAGGGTTCAAGTGTATGCTATGTACAGAGTGCAGGGTTCAAGTTTGCACTATATACGGAGTGCAGGGTTCAAGAGTGCATTGTGTACAGAGTGCAGGTGACAGGGGTGTGGTGTATACAGAGTGCAGGGTTCAGAGTTGCGCTGCATACAGACTGAAGGGTTCAGGTGTGCAATGCGTAAAGAGCGCAGGGTCCAAGGGTGCGCTGCGTACAGAGTGCAAGGTTCAGGGGTGCCCCTTTTCCCCCAAATCGGCCCCTCCCCCAGCATAGTGCTCTACTCCCACCCCCAAATCCCCCTTCTTGACAGTATTTGATGACTGCGGCTGCAGAACAGTAGGACAGGTTACTCAGGAGAAGAGTGTAATGTAGCTGCGGGGCACGGTGGGCCGTGGGTATAGGCTTCAGGAGGTGTTGCCACCAGAAAAGCACCGGGTTCCAACTACCTATCTATGCAGAGCGGTGGCAGGCGGAGCACAGTTGAGATCACTTTGCAGCTGAAACTAGAGGAGCAAGATCGGCAAATGCAGCCACCTGCTCCTTCTGCCACCGGCTCCCGCCTGTTCCATTTAAAAATAATCCGAACTGGCTCCAAATTCTGCCTGGATAAGTGGCTGCTGGTGCTGCATCAAGCTGTCAACGGGTTCTTTCTTAATCTTGCTGAGCCAACACTAACCTGCCTGGAAAAAAAGGACTGTTTTTTACTGACATAAAATTTCTCTAACAGGCATTTACTGACAGCTTTAAAAATCACAGTTAGTAAATTTACTGATGGCTGGCAACCCTGCTGCCAGGGTACAAGCCACCTGAGCTTTCACCATTGCTGCCTCGGTTTTTGATAATGATAGTCTACTGTGTGCTTACAGCTCCTCTAATATGAGTCCATACAGCTAGAAACTAACTGTTATCAGAGTAGGGGGACAGTCCTTCCTAGCCTTTTAGTAATCAGCTCAGGGTGTACTGCCATGGTGACCTCTCTCTTTCAGCCTTTTCGACTACCAGTCTTCGTATGGCTCTGGGGCTATGGAGTCTAAAATGAATGCAACACTAATGTTAGATTGAAGATTAAGAGGAGTGGCACAAGACTGTTGGCTTAGTTGGACAGAAGGTATAAATCTGGCCTTAATATTTATTTTGGAACAATAGGCATTTCATCTGTATCTCAGAACCAGAGACATGCAGGTCGGTCTACCATCTTTCATGTTGCTGAGCTTGGGACAATTTTGGAAGCACTGCAGATGAAACATCTTTTTATGTAGCCAAAGAACAGTTCATCCCGTGCACCGTAGATAAATATACTGAGGAATCTTGGAAGGCACATGAAAAAACAGAAATTAATAGTGGGTAAAAGAACTAAATTATCCTTGGTAATTAATTCTACAGTGTTGCCGCCAAAGGCTGACATGCACAACACAAGCTGAAAAGCATGAAGCATCATGGTTTTCGCAGCCTTGGAGGCTGATTCCTTTTTTGAGAAGACCCTCAACGCAGTCAGGGTGATTCTGATGTAAGAGAAGAGGATTGCCAGCCCCGCGAGGGAAAACGTCAAGACGTAGGCAAAAATCTTTATTGTTTCCTGCATGGGGATGATGGTAAAAGTTGCCCGGGAGCATATCGCATAAAGTAAAAAAAAGCTTTTGTTAACAGAGGAGCACAGAATAATAAAATCAACAACGTTAGGTATCAGACATATCGTCCATACCAAAGCAATGGCAAGGAACGTTCTTGGAATGGTGCAAATCTCTCCGTGTCTTAGGGGGAAACATATGGCAACATATCTTTCCAAGGACATCACCGCCAGATTGTAAGGCGTGACCTTCATGGTGGTCGAGGATAGAGTGACGATAAGGTAACAAAAGGGGACAGGGAAAGTAATTTGATAGGAATAAAAGACAAACATAAGAAGGGCCAAGTATAGGTAGGCCGCATCATTAATTAGCATGTGGATAAAAAGGATGTAGCGAGTTGTTTCTCGGGCAACTGAATTGGTGAAGAAGATGGTTAACATGGCTGCCATAAAGAGCAGGAAGAAGAAGAAGCAGGTAAACAATAAACTTGTTGTCGTCGTTCTTAGGACCTCTATGTTTATGCCATCCCAAGCGGATACTTTGGTAATATTGGGTGGAATACCGTTGGAAATCACCATGCCTAAAAGATGACAGCAGATTCAAACTGTGTCAAAAAGAAAAGATTTGTTATTAGAAGAACAAATAAAGGACACAACTACCGAAGTCTAATTCTATTGAATGCTTAATGTAAAATATTCTTATCGGCCCACATGCAAATATACCAATATACATTTTTTTTACTTAGGTTACAATTATACATGCAGCAGGACTGCGCTTTTCAGAGTCATTTGACATTCAGTGAGGTGGCGATCTGTCACCTCCTCATCGCCTGTTTTAAAGTGTTTGTAAACCCTGTGATAAAAAAAAAACCTGTAAGACAAAGGCATAATGAGCTAGTATGCACTTTTGATTTTGAACGTTCGAGTCCCATAGACGTTAATGGGGTTCTAACATTCATGCGAATTTTCAGTCTGTTCGCACCAGAACCTGCGAACAGACTGAAAATTCGCATGAATGTTAGAACCCCATTAACGTCTATGGGACTCGAACGTTCAAAATCAAAAGTGCTAATTTTAAAGGCTAATTTGCATGGTATTGTCCTAAAAAGGGTTTGGGGACCCGGGTCCTGCCCCAGCGGACATATATCAATGCAAAAAAAAGTTTTCAAAACGGCCGTTTTTTCGGGAGCAGTGATTTTAACCACTTCCCTACCCAGCCATAGTAATATGACGTCCACAGATGGGATCTCCCATCCTGGGTGGACGTCATATGACGGCCTGGGATTCCCGGCTGTCTAGGGGGCGTGCGCGCCTGCTGCGTTGCTTGGGACCCGGTGCGTGTGCCCGGTGGCCTCGATGTCCGCCGGGCACCCGCGATTGCCGTTAACTGGGCCGGACCGTGGATCTGTGTGTGTAAACACACAGATCTATGTTCTGTCAGTTGTGAGGAGAGCGATCTGTGTTCCTAGTACAGCGGAACACTGATCGGTCTCCTCCCCTTGTACATCCCCGCCCCCTACAGTTTAGAAACACTCCCTTAGGAAACATATTTAACCCCTTGTGTATCCCTAGTGGTTAACCCCTTCACTGCCTGTCACATTTACACAGTAATCAATGCAATTTTATAGCATTGATCGCTTTATAAATGTGAATGGTCCCAAAAATGTGTCAAAAGTGTCCGATGTGTCCGTCATAATGTCGCAGTCACGAAAAAAAATCGCGATCGCCGCTATTACTAGTAAAAAAAAAAATAAATAAATACATTTTTTTTTTTTTAAATGCCATAAATCTATCCCGTATTTTGTAGACGCTATAACTTTTGCGCAAACCAATCAATATACGCTTATTGCAATTTTTTTTACCAAAAATATGTAGAAGAATACGTATCGGCTGAAACTGAGGAAAAAAATTGTTTTTTAAAAAAAAAAATTGGGATATTTATTATAGCAAAAAGTAAAAAATATTGTGTTTTTTTCAAAATTGGCGCTCTTCTTTTGTTTATAGAGCAAAAAATAAAAACCGCAGAGGTGATCAAATACCACCAAAAGAAAGCTCTATTTGTGGGGAAAAAGGGACATACATTTTTTTTTGGTACAACGTCGCACGACCGCGCAATTGGCGTTTAAATTGCGACAGCGCTGAAAACTAAAAATTGGCGTGGGAAGGAAGGGGGTGAAAATGCCCTGTATTGAACCTGTTAATGATGCTTAAAGTAAAAAAAAAAAAAGTGAAATATTCCTTTAAATATCGTACCTGGGGGGTGTCTATAGTATGCCTGTAAAGTGGCGCGTGTTTCCCGTGCTTAGAACAGTCCCTGCACAAAATTACATTTTTAAAGGAATAAAAGTCATTTAAAACTGCTTGCGGCTTTAATGTAATGTCGGGTCCTGGCAATATGGATGAAAATCAGTGGGACAAACGGCATGGGTACCCCCCAGTCCATTACCAGGCCCTTTGGGTCTTGTATGGATATTAAGGGGAACCCCGCACCCAAATTATAAAAAGGAAAGGCGTGGGGCCACCAGGCCCTATATACTCTGAACAGCAGTATACAGGCGGTGCAAACAAGACAGGGACTGTAGGTTTGTTGTGAAGTAGAATCTATTTGTAATTTTGAACTGGTACATTTTTAACGTGTTTAGCTCCAGCAAAAAAATCTATTTTAAGCTTTTTGGAAAACATAGGGAAGGGTTATCACCCCTGTGACATTTGTTTTGCTGTCCGTGCTCCTCTTCAGAAGATTTCACCTCACTTTTTGTCCCAATGACAAATGTTTTTTGAAAATTTGGGGTTTTTTGTGAAACAAGGATTGGTGATAAAGCATCAGTGGAAAGGAGAAACGTTTTTCCCGTATTAACTCTTACGGGAGACAATTTCCCTTCCTAGGGGTAGATTTCATCTCACTTCCTGTTGTCTCCTTCCGTTTGCAAGTAGGAGTCGTTTGTAAGTTGGATGTTTGAAAGTAGGGGCCTGCCCTATATACTCAGCAGAAATTTGGGCCTTATGTGTTGGTGTGGCCACAACACTGTAAGCCCTCACAGGGCCCTGCTGTGAAATATTAGATCAAGAATTGTAATTACATGCCCCTGTTGAACAGGGGCAGAAAAATTGGGCCTTTGGTGATGGTGGTGGTGGTGCTGGTGCCACAACACTGTAAGTCCTCAGAGTTACTCTTGGTGGGCACTGGAACGGGCCCTGCTGTGAAATATTATATCAAGAATTGTAATTACATGCCCCTGTTGAACAGGGCCATAAAAATTGGGCCTTTGGTGGTGGTGGTGCTGGTGCCACAACACTGTAAGTCCTCACAGTTACTCTTTGTGGGTGCAGAAACGGGCCCTGCTGTGAAATATTAGATCAAGAATTCTAATTACATGTCCCTGTTGAACAGGGGCAGAAAAATTGGGCCTTAGGAGCTGGTGCTGGTGCCACAACACTGCAACCCCTGACAGATACTCTAGTTGGAACGCAGGAACGAGCCCTGCTGCAAAGAATTGCATTAAAAATTGTAATTACACGCCCCTGTTAAACAGGGGCTGAAAAATTGGGCCTTAGGCACTGGTGGCGGCGCCAAGAACCAAAAATGTTCTTACAAGCTATCAGCATGATCACTGAGGAGGAAGAGGATAATTACTCAGCATAACAGGATAGTCACTCAGCATCAGCATAGGCACTCTTTGAAGGGATCTGACATTTAAAAAAAAATTATTCGGTTACATCAGCATCAGGTGCTTGGTAGCTGGTGGTGATCCAAGACTGATTCATTTTTATGAAGGTCAGTCGATCGACCGAGTCGGTGGACAGACGCACCCTGTGATCAGTTACAAAGCCTCCAGCAGCACTGAATGTGAAAGAACGCTGGTTGCAGGACAGGCCAGTAGCTCAATTGCATACTGTGCAAGCTCTGGCCAGTGATCCATCCTCAAGACCCAGTAACCCAGAGGATTTTCGGTGGGAAAGGTGTCCAAGTCAGATCTTGCCCCTAGGTATTCCTGCACCATGTAAAACAGACGCTGGCGATGGTTGCTGGAACCGATCATACCTTGGGGCTGCGGAATAAAAAATTGTCTGAACGCATCGGTCAGATGGCCACCTTCTCCACCGCTCCTTCTTTGACTGACCGAAGCCTCAGCAACACGTTGTCCAGGAACAGGAGTTTGTAACCTCCCAGTCTCTGGGAACACGTTGCACAGACCTTTCTGCAAGGCCTACCGAAGATGTTTCATCCTCTGCTCCCTCTGCAAAGGCAAGATAAGGTCCGCAACCTTACCCTTGTAACTTGGATCAAGGAGGGTTGCCAGCCAGTATTGATCCCTCTCCTTGATACCACGAAAACGAGGATCCTTCTGCAGGCTTTGAAGGATCAGGGAGGCCATGCAGAGTAGGTTTGCTGAGGCATTCGGTCCAGAGTCCTCTGGTCCACTAAGGACGACATGATCCGCAGCCACCTCCTCCTAGCCACGTACAAGTCCATGGGTTTCTTGGGACTGTAAATGATCCCTTAAAGACTGCTGCTGATGCTGAGTGCCAGGCTCCTCCTCCATGCTGATACAATCCTACTCCTCCTCCTCCTCGTCCTCTTCCTGTGTGATCGGCGGGCACGCAGGAACACTGTCTGGATAAAGGGGGCCTTGAGAGCTAAGGAAGTCCTCTTCTTCCTGCCTCTGTTCTGCCTCAAGTGCCCTGTCCATTATTGCATGCAGCGTGTGCTCCAACAGGTGGACAAGGGGGACAGTGTCACTGATGCATGCACTGTCACTGCTCACATCCTCGTGGCCTCCTCAAATGGTGAAAGGACAGTGCATGCATCCCTGATCATGGCCCACTGGCGTGGGGAAAAAAAGCAAGCTCCCCTGACCCTGTCCTGGTGCCATAGTCGCACAGGTACTCATTGATGTCCCTCTACTGCGTGTGAAGCCGCTACAGCATAGCCAACCTTGAGTTCCACCTGGTGGGCATGTCACAGATTAGGTTGTTCTTGGGCAGGTTCTTGGGCAGGTTAAATTCCTTTTGGAGGTCTGCCAGCCAAGCACTGGCATTATATGACCGGCGAAAATGTACACAGACTTTGTCCTGCCTCAGGACATCCTGTAAGCCTGGGTACCTGCCCAAGAACCGCTGCACCACCAAGTTAAGGACGTGAGCCAAACAGGGCACATGGGTCATTTGTCCCTGTCGGAGGGCGGAGAGGAGGTTGATGCCATTGTCGCAAACCACCATTCCTGCCTTAAGTTGGCGTGGCGTCAACCACCTCTGAACCTGCCCCTGCAGAGTTGACAGAACCTCTTCCCCAGTGTGGCTCCTGTCCCCCAAGCACACCAGCTCAAGCACCGCATGGCATCTTTTGGCCTGCGTACCTGCGTAGCCCCTTGAACACCTACGGAGCACCGCTGGTTCAGAGGACAAAGCACAGGAAGAGGCCATGGAGGAAGAAGAAGAGGAGGGGAGGGAGGAGAGAGGTGTGTCAGAATCACTAGTAGTGGCATTTTGGAGGCGTGGTGGTGGAACAACCTCCAACACTACTGCACCTTGTCCTGCATCCTTCTCAGCTGCCAGAAGAGTCACCCAATGCGCCATGAAACTTGGGTAACGTCCCTGTCCATGCCTGCTGGACCATGAGTCAGCGGTAATATGCACCTTACCGCTGACCAACCCTGTCCAGCGAGGCCAAGACATTGCCTTCCACATGCCGGTAGAGAGCCGGAATAGCCTTCCTTGAGAAAAAGTGGCGTTTGGGAACCTACCACTGAGGAACCGCACATTCCACAAACTCACGGAAGGGGGCAGAGTCTACCAACTGAAAAGGTAGCAGTTGAAGTACTAGCAATTTTGCCAAGCTAGCATTCAACCGCTGGGCATGTGGATGGCTGGGAGCGAACTTGTTACAATCTGACGTCGGTGTACCGATAGCAGATTGCCCGCAAGTACTTGGCTGTGACACACCTAATTCTACACCTTCATTCCTCTCAGTGAAGGTCTCAGAGAGGACTGAAGGTATAGTGGGGTTGGAGATCCCAGCTGATGAGGAGTAAGGAGAGGACCTCTTTGTTTTTTTGGTGTGTGTCTTTTAGGTACTCCTGCCAACGAACTGCATGGCAGGCCAACATATGTCTGGTCAAGCATGTGGTGCCCAAGCGGGAGATGTTTTGGCCATGCGAGATACGCTTGAGACATATGTTGCAAATAGCAGCGGTGCCATCTGATGCACTCATCTCAAAAAAGGCCCACACCAAAGAACTTTTGGAATAAGAGACAGCAGCGCCCTGCACATGCGGAGCTCTGAGGTGTGATGCAGTCAGTGTGCTGCCCTTAGGCTGGCCCCTGGAGGGCATCCTGCCTCGTTGGTGATGTGCCTCCTCCTCCTCTCTCCTATCAGGCACCCACGTTGAGTCAGTAACCTCATCATCCCCTCCCTCCTCATCACTGGAGCAAACCTGGCAGTATGCTGCAGCAGGGGGAACATGACTGCCAGATTGCTGTCCTTCTTAGGCACCCCCTCTGTCTGTGCTCACGTTACTGCCTTCATCTAGCTCAGTATCATCATCAGAGCCTTCTAAACGCTGGGCATCCTCCTGGAGCATGTACCCAACACTGTGGTCAAACAGTTCGAGGGACTCCTCAGAGGGACATGGTGGGGCTAGGGAAGGAGTCACTGATGCCATTGAGCCGAGGGAAGAGGCCGCGTTGGCAGCTGCTTTGCCAGACAAAGTACCCTGAGCATGGGTGAGAGAGGATGAGGAGGATGAGCACAGCTTGGTCATCCACTCGACCAAGTCTTCCGCATGTTGCGGCTCAACACAGCCAGCTGCCAAAAAAAAGGCCAAGCGTGTCCCACGGCCACGTGCTGATGAGGATGCACCGTGTCCACGACCAGCACTGTTGCCTCTAGACACAGAGCCTGCTTGCCCTCTTTTATTGGCTTGTGACTGGCTGCCTCTCCTTGTTGGCTTTCCAGACGTACTAATGGCCTGCAGTGAGATGTAGCTGCAATAAGCTGGGATATATATATATATATATATATATATATATATATATATATATATACTGATACTGCAGCTAGCAAAATCAACTGCCTGCCTGTAGTATTATTAGTATGAGAACACCACCAATCTTCTACAGGTAGCTTTAGCTGAACACTGTGCAGAGGTCGCACTACACTAATGCCGCCTCCACACGAGCGGACTTTACGGCAGACTTTGTCCGGCGTACTTTTCGACGGACTTCACGACGGACTTTCCGAATGAACGTACTTGCCTACACACACAATCAACCAAAGTCCGACGGATTCGTACGTGATGACGTACGACCGGACTAAAACAAGGAAGTTCATAGCCAGTAGCCAATACCTGCCCTAGCGTCGGTTTTTGTCCATCGGACTAGCATACAGACGAGCGAACTTTTCGACCGGAATCGAGTCCGTCAGACAGATTTGAAACATGTTTCAAATCTAAGTCCGTCAAACTTTTGAGAAAACAAAGTCTGCTGGAGCCCACACATGATTGAATTGTCCGACGAAATCCGGTACGCCGGACCAAGTATGCCGTGAAGTCCGATCGTGTGTACGTGGCATTACTTGTAGCTTTAGCTGAACACTGTGCAGAGGTCGCACTACACTAACTTGTAGCTTTAGCTGAATACTGTGCAGAGGACGCACTACACTAATGTTTAAATAATGTAGCTGCCTGCGGTAGTGATAGGATCAGGAAAACACCACCAACCTTCTACAGGTAGCTTTAGCTGAACACTGTGCAGAGGTCGCACTACACTAACATGTAAATAATGTAGCTGCCTGCGGTAGTGATAGGATCAGGAAAACACCACCAACCTTCTACAGGTAACTTTAGCTGAACACTGTGCAGAGGTCGCACTACACTAACATGTAAATAATGTAGCTGCCTGCGGTAGTGATAGGATCAGGAAAACACCACCAACCTTCTACAGGTAACTTTAGCTGAACACTGTGCAGAGGTCGCACTACACTAACTTGTAGCTTTAGCTGAACACTGTGCAGAGGTCGCACTACACTAACTTGTAGCTTTAGCTGAACACTGTGCAGAGGTCGCACTACACTAACTTGTAGCTTTAGCTGAACACTGTGCAGAGGATGCACTACACTAATGTTTAAATAATGTAGCTGCCTGTGGTAGTGATAGGATCTGGAAAACACCACCAACCTTCTATAGGTAGCTTTAGCTGAACACTGTCCAGAGGTCGCACTACACTAACGTGTAAATAATGTAGCTGCCTGCAGTAGCGATAGGATCAGGAAAACAACACCAACCTTCTACAGGTAGCTTTAGCTGAACACTGTGCAGAGGTCGCACTACACTAACGTGTAAATAATGTAGCTGCCTGCGGTAGTGATAGGATCAGGAAAACACCACCAACCTTCTACAGGTAGCTTTAGCTGAACACTGTGCAATGGTCGCACTACACTAACTTGTAGCTTTAGCTGAACATGGCGGGGGACGCACTACACTAACGTTTAAATAATGTAGCTGCCCGCGGTAGTGATAGGATCAGGAAAACACCACCAACCTTCTACAGGTAGCTTTAGCTGAACACTGTGCAGAGCTCACACTACACTAACGTGTAAATAATGTAGCTGCCTGCGGTAGTGATAGAATCAGGAAAACAACACCAACCTTCTACAGGTAGCTTTAGCTGAACACTGTGCAGAGGTCGCACTATACTAACTTGTAGCTTTAGCTGAACACTGTGCAGAGGTCGCACTATACTAACTTGTAGCTTTAGCTGAACACTGTGCACAGGTTGCACTACACTAACTTGTAGCTTTAGCTGAACACTGTGCAGAGGTCGCACTACACTATCTTGTAGCTTTAGCTGAACACTGCAGAGGACGCACTACACTAAAAAATAATGTAGCTGCCTGAGGTAGTGATAGGATCAGAAAAACACCACCAATCTTCTACAGGTAGCTTTAGCTGAACACTGTGCAGAGGACGTACTACACTAACTGTAAATACTGTAGCTAATAGGACTAATAGGATCAGAAGAACACCAGCAATTTTCTTCAGGTAGCTGTAAATACTGTAACAACACCTGCCTGCCTGTCAGTAGGAAGATAATAACAGGAACGGCTCTAGCTAAACTGAATACAGTGTGTATATATATATATATATATATATATATATATATATATACACAACACCTGGGATGCATATATATACACAATACACTGTAAGTGCAGCTAACTGACTGACTGTCCTGCCTAATCTATCTAACTTAAATCAAATGACAATGTCTCTCTGTCTCTGTCTCTCAACGCAGGAACACACTACACAGGGCCGACGTGCAGGCGGCCTTATATAGTGTGGGGCGTGTACTAAACCCCCTGAACCATAATTGGCCAAAGCCACCCTGGTTGCATGCTTGGCCAATCATCAGCCAGCAATGCACTGCGATGCCGCAGTGAATTATGGGCCGTGACGCGCCTCTCGAATTTGGCGCGAACGGCCCATATTGTTCGCAATTCGGCGAACGATCGAACAGACGATGGGTTCACGGGTTCGACTCGAACATGAAGCTCATCCCTAATCACTGGCAACCCCACACTGCACTTTGGATTGTTCACTTTTCCTTCTTTCCCCACCCCATTTTGTGTTTTTTTTTGCGGTCTTTGTATGTTTTTCATGTGCTTGCGTCCACTTCTCCCTTCTGCCACCCTTTTCACTCTTATCTCACATATTCCTGCTCTTCGCTCCCCCCCCTTTTTTTTCTTTTCTTTTTTTCTTGATTTCACCTCACACACACTTTTTGTCTCTGTCTCTCAACGCAGGAACACACTACACAGGGCCGACGTGCAGGCGGCCTTATATAGTGTGGGGCGTGTACTAAACCCCCTGAACCATAATTGGCCAAACCCATCCTGGTTGCATGCTTGGCCAATCATTAGCCAGCAATGCACTGCGATGCCGCAGTGAATTATGGGACGTGACGCGCCTCTCGATTTTGGCGCGAACGGCCCATATTGTTCGCAATTCGGCGAACGATCGAACAGACGATGGGTTCACGGGTTCGACTCAAACAAGAAGCTCATCCCTAATCACAGGCAACCCCACACTGCACTTTGGATTGTTCACTTTTCCTTCTTTCCCCATTATGTGTTTTTTTTTGCGGTCTTTGTATGTTTTTCATGTGCTTGCGTCCACTTCTCCCTTCTGCCACCCTTTTCACTCTTATCTCACATATTCCTACTCTTCGCCCCCCCCCCTTTTTTTTTCTTTTCTTTTTTTCTTGATTTCATCTCACACACACTTTTTGTTTTCCACACATTTTCAATTTTTTTTATCACAATCACATATTTTATCTCTTTCACTTGATCACATATATGTTTATCTATTAGTAGCTCTTAAAACAGCAACATTTTTAAATTTTTTTTAGTATTTTATATTCCAGCAGCGGTTTGGCGTGAGGGTTGGTCCCGTTGCAGCCTTCTTTTTCCTCCGCGCGGCCCCCTTGGGCCCCCCTCTTCTCTCCCCCCTTCTCCGTTGGGGGCATCAATGCGGCCTCTTGTGGGCCTATGGGGTGGTTGCAGCACGTGCATCCCTTTCGCCCTGCGCAGTGGAGCAGGAGTGCTGGCCGCACCAGTCGGATCCTTTGGCAGCTTCTAGGCACAGTAATTAGGAGGCTTCTTTTGCTCAGCTGCTAGTGGCCTTCTTTTTCCTCCATGCAGCCCCCTTGGGCCCCCCGCCCCACCTTTTCTCTCCCCCCTTCTCCGTTGGGGGCATCAACGTGGCCTCTCATGGGCCTTTGAGGTGGTTGCAGCACGTGCATCCCTTCCGCCCTGCGCAGTGGAGCAGGAGTGCTCGCCGCACCAGTTGGATCCTTTGGCAGCTTCTAGGCACAGTAATTAGGAGGCTTTTTTTGCTCAGCTGCTAGTGGTAAATATATCTCAACTATAATGATTGTTTGTACAAGTATCAATATATATTGTCTTTGATAGTATTGTTTCTCTAAATGATCTCATTGTCACAATGTATTTCTTTTTAGAGTTCCTCCCTCTGTGTTCCCCCAGAAGAAGACCTCTATTTATAAGGTCGAAACGCGTCAGAGATGGGGTTCATAGTATGACTATCCTTTGTATACCGTGCTATGTTTTTCTATGTGTACTCACGGCTGTGTTATCACATACATGTTTTAGCTTCATGTTCAGAGCTCATGTTTTAATACATTAATGTCTCCTTTTTGTATTTTTACTTAATAAAATTTATATATTCTAAGAAAGAAAAAAAACTTTTTTTGAATTAATTTTTGCTGCCAATAAAACCCCATGGGGGAACCTTTCCATTTCATGTATATTTGGGGTGTGCAGCGCCTTTGATCTCATTAATAGCATTGCCTTTCCTTTCTAAAACTACATATTTACTAGCCCCTTCCCCCCGCTTTGCATCCTGAAACATCCCTTGCAGCAGCCGGGGGGAGAGGAGATGAGGAAAGCCAGCAGCACTGCAGGGTGGGAGGGGCCAACAAGGGGTGGGGAGCTCAGGCAGTAGGGGGAATCGGCACTGCACATAGTGAATAGAGTGTGCCCAGGCACACCTGGCACACCCCCTGTGCACACCTATGGTAGTTCCGCTGATCGCCGCCATTACTAGTTAAAAAAAACATATATATATTGCATTGTTTGTAGACGCTATAACTTTTGCGCAAACCAATCAATATACGCTTATTGGGATTTTTTTACCAAAAATATGTAGCAGAATACATATTGGCTATACATGTGCACTGCAGAAAAATTTGTTCGTTTTCGTTTCATTTGTTTTTTCGTAAAAATCCAAAATTTGTAAATTCTGAAATTCAGAAATTCGTCATTTGGAAATTCTAAGATTCGGAAATTCAAAAATTCGAAAATTCAGAATTCGGAAATTTTGAAATTCGAAAATTCAGAAATTCGAAGATTCCGAAATTCTAAAATTCGTAATTTGGAAATTCTGAAATTCGAAAACTTGGAATTAGAAAATTCAGAAATTCGAAAATTCAGAAATTAAAAATTCTTAATTCGGAAATGTGGAAGTCCGAAAATTTGGAAATCCGAAAATTCGGACATTCGATAATTCTGAATTCTGAAAATTCGGAAATTCGGGAATCCCAAAAATTAGAAGAAATTTCAGCAGAAATAAGAAAGAAAATCCGAAAATTCTAAATAACTAACTAATAATAACTAACTATTAAATTATAGGTATTGGAATTTCCTTTCAAATTTGGCTGTTAGTGAACGTAACGAATATGAATTTATCTGAAGTTATGAATCCGAAATAACGAATGCCGCATCTAAACAAATGGAACGGAATGAATTAATAATAAATAATAATAATAAAAAGTAATTTTTTTTACGGTCCATTCATTATTTCGGATAATTCTTAACTTCAGATAAATTTGTTTTCGCTACGTTCACCAACAGCCATTTGAAAGGATATTCCAATACCTATAATTTAATAATAGTTAAGTTATTATTAGTTAGTTATTATTTCAGATTTTCAAATTTTCAGGTTTTCGAACTGTCAGATTTATGTTTTCATTTTCGAGTTTTCGTTCTTTTGAATTTTCGTATTTTCATTTTTATTTTCGGATTTATGAATATTGTAGTCAACAAAATAGTGTCTCCGCCGACCGCGTGGTTACAATAGAACCACCGCCCACCCCTGCCCCTTTTCATAACAGAACGTCAGCAAGGGTGGGCAGCGCAGCAGAAGCTCAGTTTCTATTGTAGCCACCCAGCCGTGTTCAACTTCTTCTGGTTTTCTTAAAAATGGCGGCCGCGGACCTCTAGCGACCGCGGCAAAAAATCTGGAAGAAACGGATTTCTCGGCACATTTCCCAGGAAACAATAAAATCGGGAAAAGAGTCTAAATCCCGGGAATGTCCCGGGAAATTTGGGACAGTTGATAAGTATGAGTAAATGAGATGGCTGCCAACAACCAGTGAAGGACCGGGCCTATTGCTGACATTTGTTGTTACAAGTTTAAATTAGTATTTTTTTGCTAGAAAGTTACTTAGAACACCAAACATTATATATATATATATTTTAGCAGAGACCCTAGAGAAAAAAATGTTGTTGCAATATTTTATGTCACACTGTATTTGCGTAATGGTATTTAGAACTCAATTTTTGTTGAAAAAAATACACTTTCATGAAAAATTAGCCCAGTTTTTTGTATAATGTGAAAGATGATGTTACGCAGTAAATAGATACCTAACATGTCATGCTTCAAAATTGCGCACACTCGTGGAATGGCAACAGACAGAAATCTCCATAGGCGACGCTTTAAAAATGTTTACAGGTTACCTGTATAGAATTACAGAGGAGGTCTTGTGCTAGAATTATTGCTCTCACTCTAACTATCGCGGTGATACCTCACATGTGTGGTTTAAACACCGTTTACATATGTGGGAGCGACTTACGTATGTGTTCGTTTGTGCACGAGCACGGAGGGACGGGGCACTTTCAATTTTTTTTTCTTTCTTATTTATTTGAATTTTGCATTTTTATTTTTGCACTGTCCTTTAAAAAAAAAAAAATGATCACTTTTATTATTTAATGTAAACATTCCTTGTAAAAGAAATAAGCATGACAGGTCCTCTTTATTGCGAGATTCAGGGCCAAAAAGACCTCGGATCTCATATTTACACATAAAAGCAAAAAAGAAAATGTCATTTAACATTTACTAATTTAAAAAAAAATTGTTCCTTTAAGGGCATTAGGTGGAAGTGACGTCAGACATCGCTCCAGTCCTCCAAGGGCATAGAGAGAGTGGGGGCCATCTTGCCCTCACTCGACTTCCTGCACATCGCTTCCAGGGGATTGGATCATTTCTCCCTTTACCGACGGCTCCGGTAAGCAGGGAAACGACAGGGAAGCGGGAGGAGGGGGGGGCACCTCCTCCGCTGCCCATAAAAGTGATCCCTTGGCGAATCCGCTGCCGGGACCACTTTTTTGTGAAAAGAGGATTGCCCACTGTTTAAAAAAATACCGGGTAGTCTGCCATAACCACGGTATATAAGGTCAAAGTAATGACATATATATATATATATATATATATATATATATACAGTGGGCAGTCCAGAAGTGGTGGACCCAGGGTTGCCACCAGTCTGAGATTTACTCGGACAGTCCAGGTTTTGAATCATATGTCTGGGTTTAAGTCCACCTAGAACCCGGACACATTATTCAGACAGGAATGTGGCTCAGAACAGGGCCTGACAGGTGGGTGAAGGGGCACTATGTGCGCCATATTACTATTCACTTTGGAGGGCCCAAAGGTGTCCCAGGTCTGTTGCAATCCTATAGGGCAGGGATCTCCAAACTACGGCCCTCCAGCTGTTGTGGAATTACATGTCCCATGAGGCATTGTAAAACGCTGACATTTACAGACTTGACTAGGCATGATGGGAATTGTAGTTCATGAACAACTGGAGGGCCATAGTTTGCAGACCCATGCCGGTATAGTGTATAGATATATTAAAACAAAATATTCGGCTTTGGTTTGAAGAAAAAGTGGCAACCCTAGGTGGACCTAGTCCTAGGTGGACCTGTCATCAGATCTATGTTTTCATGATAGGTGCAGCATTGCTGAGCAATGTTCCAGTGTAAAGGCCCATACACACGATCTGACTTTTTGACATGAAAACATGCAAATTACCTGTTTTAAGGCAACATCCGACCGTGTGTACGCTCCATCGGACAAACTTTTTCGGTTTTCTTCAGACAAATGTTGGCTGTGCGAACAGACAAACTTGGCGGCAACAAAAGTCCTACGTCGGCAAGTCCGATCATGTGTACACAAAACCATCGGACTTTAGTACAAAGTACAAACACGCATGCTCAGAACCAATGCAAAAGATCAGACAACAATACAGAAGTTGACCAAAGGGTGGCGCCGGAGAATTGAACTTCTTCCTTTGAAGTGTCGTCAGTACGTTGAAACGTCACTACGTTTGTGTTTGTTGCAGAAAAAGTCCTGCCGTGTGTATGCATACCAAGTTTACTGCCAACGCCCTTTGGAAAGAAATCCACAGAAAAGTTTTTTTATCAGGGACAGTCCCTCGAAATCAGGGACAGTTGGGAGCTATGCATATATAACATATTTATTACCTCCCACAGATCACAGTACTCCCCCTGACAATACCTTCATCTCATTGTTTCTCTAAAATGATAACACCATCTTTAACCACTTCCCGCCCAAATGCATCACATGACGTCATCAACTTTGAGTGGGGATATCTGAATGATGGGTGCAGCTACAGTCATCATTCAGGTATCTTCTTTTAGAGCCAGTGATTCTCTGCACAGTAAGAACAATCATAGCGGCTTGATCATTCTTACAGGCAGCCGGAGGGGACGTCGTCCCCCCCTCCCGCCACCCTCCGGTGCTTCTCCCAGCTCGCCCGTACGATCGGCGAGAGGGAGAAGGAATCGGTCCATGCCAAGAGTTGACCAAAGATAATCAGGCAGGCCAGATGGCCCCCCCGGACATCTCCATGATCTTTCGGGGGCCGGGCGCGATGTTACGACGTCACGCCCGGCCTCTGCATCTGAAAAAATGCCGCCTCCTCGGCAAGGAAAAGCCAGGATTGTTTTTTTTCTTGTTTTGGTTTTTTATCAGGCTTTCCAGCCTGGAGGAGAGATGTGGGGATGTATAGAACCCAGATCTCACTGTAAAGAGGACCTGTCACACACTATTCCTATTAAAAGGGATGTTTACATTCCTTGTAATAGGAATAAAAGTGATTAAAAAAAAAGTGTCAAAATAGAAAAATAAAAGTAAAACAAACAATAATAAAAACAAAAAGTAAAGTGCTCCAGTCCCCCCGCATGCTCGCGCACAGAAGCGAACGCATACATAGGTCGCTCCCACATATGTAGATGACGTTCAAACCAAGCGAACGTTAGAGCGAGAGCAATAATTCTAGTGCTGACCCTCCTCTGTAACTCAAAACATGTAACCTGTAAAAAAAAAATGTAAGTATCGGTATAGGTATCGCCTATGAGGATACCAAAGTTTGGCGCCATTCCCTGAGTTTTTGCAATTTCAAAGCATGACATGTTAGGTATCTATTTACTCGGCGTAACATCATCATTTCACATTATGCAAAAAAATTGGGCTAACTTTACGGTTTTGTTTTTTTTTTTATTGCATGAAACAGTTTTTTTTTCCAAAAAAACTGCGTTTGAATAGTTACTGTGCAAATACCGTGCGGGATAAAAAGTTGCTGCTAAACAAACATATATAATGTTTGGGGGTTCTGAGTAATTTTCTAGCAAGGGAAATCATGATTTTTACATTTAGCGAAGTGTCAGATTTGGCCTGGGTAGCAAGTAGTTAATCAGACATCATCAAGGGTCACCGTCTACTTCCTGGACTGAGGTTAGGGTTGCTACCTCATCCCAAACCGAATGCTTACTAATTACTGTGGCTAATTTAATGCAGATAAGGCACCAAGTGAGTTTTAGCCCACGTTCACACTGAGGAAAAAGATTCCAAGACCTGCAGGATCAATTGTTTGAGGTCACCACATCCCGAAATTGTAGGAAATGTGCCATATGCCATGGTTTCCTATGGAATATGTTCTGTAGTGCAAATCTGCAAAATGCAAAAAGCACTAAAAATGCATAGCATAGTTGCCAACATTGCAAAAAAAAAAATTCGGGACACTTTTTTGCATAAAGGCGGAGCCTTGCTATAATTAGGGGGCGTGTGATTCTTTTGTAGACGGGGCATACCGTAGCAGAAAAACGGGAGTGGTTTGGGCTGAATAGTGGGCGTATCTTAAATGGGCGTGGCTCGGAAGGGGTGTGGTATGAGATGAATGAGGGATGGAGGGAGAAAGAAAGAAAGAGGGAAAGAGAAAGAAAGAAAGAAAGAAAGAAAGAAAGAAAGAAAGAAAGAAAGAAAGAAAGAAAGAAAGAAAGAAAGAAAGAAAGAAAGAAAGAAAGATGGAGTGACAGCAGGCCCAGATCCTACACAACAATAGAAATATGTGTATTCCAGAAAGTTTAACAAATCAGCAGATAAAGATACTCCAAACACCTGGTGTTGGCGCTTAAATCACCCCGGCACCATGGTTGTTATGGTGTCAGGATGATTGAAGTGCATTATTTATATTATTACATTGTAATATAAAATGAAATTCTTTAACTCACCATAATGCAGAATCAGTGGAAGCCCTGAGTGTGTCACCTGCCACGTCGCCTGCCACCAGATGCCATCAGGTGTCCCCAGCAGAGTCCCCCCTTACATCAGGCATTGCCAGAGGAGTCCCCCTTACATCAGGCATTGCCAGCAGAGTCCCCCCTTACATCAGGCATTGCCAGCGGAGTCCCCCTTACATCAGGCATTGCCAGCAGAGTCCCCCCTTACATCAGGCATTGCCAGCAGAGTCCCCCCTTACATCAGACATTGCCGGCAGAGTCCTCCCTTACATCAGACATTGCCAGCGGAGTCCCCCCTTACATCAGACATTGCCGGCAGAGTCCTCCCTTACATCAGACATTGCCGGCGGAGTCCCCCCTTACATCAGACATTGCCGGCAGAGTCCCCCCTTACATCAGACATTGCCAGCGGAGTACCCCTTACATCAGGCATTGCCAGCAGAGTCCCCCCTTACATCAGACATTGCCAGCGGAGTACCCCTTACATCAGGCATTGCCAGCGGAGTCCCCCCTTACATCAGACATTGCCAGCGGAGTCCTCTCTTACATCAGACATTGCCAGCGGAGTCCTCTCTTACATCAGACATTGCCAGCGGAGTCCAACCTTACATCAGACATTGCCAGCGGAGTCCCCACTTACATCAGACATTGCAGTGGAGTCCCCCCTTACAACAGGCATTGCCAGCAGAGTCCCCCCTTACATCAGGCATTGCCAGCGGAGTCCAACCTTACTTCAGGCATTGCAGTGGAGTCCCCCCTTACAACAGGCATTGCCAGCGGAGTCCCCCCTTACATCAGGCATTGCCAGCGGAGTCCAACCTTACATCAGGCATTGCCAGCGGAGTCCAACCTTACATCAGACATTGCCAGCGGAGTCCCCCCTTACATCAGGCATTGCAGTGGAGTCCCCCCTTACATCAGGCATTGCCAGCGGAGTCCCCCCTTACATCAGACATTGCCAGCGGAGTCCAACCTTACTTCAGGCATTGCCAGCGGAGTCCAACCTTACATCAGACATTGCCAGCGGAGTCCAACCTTACATCAGACATTGCAGCGGAGTCCCCCCTTACATCAGACATTGCCAGCGGAGTCCAACCTTACATCAGGCATTGCCAGCGGAGTCCAACCTTACATCAGACATTGCCAGCGGAGTCCAACCTTACATCAGACATTGCAGCGGAGTCCCCCCTTACATCAGACATTGCCAGCGGAGTCCCCCTTACATCAGACATTGCAGCGGAGTCCCCCCTTACATCAGACATTGCAGCGGAGTCCCCCCTTACATCAGACATTGCCAGCGGAGTCCCTCCTTACATCAGACATTGCCAGCGGAGTCCTCCCTTACATCAGGCATTGCCAGCAGAGTCCTGTCCTTACACCAGGCATTACCCAATGGAGCCCCCCCTTTCCTTACAGATCAGGCATTCCCAGCAGTGAAGACTCTCTCTGCCGCCATTACTAAATATAATGGGACAAAATAGCCGGGTGGCTGCCAATAGCAATTGAGCTGCGGCGCCGCCCACTCCCACCCCTTCCCACATCAGGTCACAGACAGATGGCGGCTCAAATTCTATTGGCAGCCACCCGACCATTGCTAAACAGTAATTTGGTCTTCGGGAAAATGGCGGCCGGTGGAGACATTGTTTCCGTCGGCCACAGACCTCTAGCGGCGGCTGTGAAAAAAATAAAAAAAATTGGTAAAATAAGAATTCCCAGGGAATGGCTAAATCCGGTAAATCCGGGAAAAGGGTCTAAATCACGGGAATGTCCCGGGAAATTTGTGACAGTTGGTAAGTATGGCATAAATGTGAATCCAGCCTTAAGGACCGAGCCTCTTTTTTAGATGTGTTGTTTACAAGGTAAAAACATTTTTTTTTTGCTAGAAAATGACTTAGAACCCCCAAACATTACACATTTTTTTTTCTAACACTCTAGAGAATAAAATGGGGGTCGTTGCAATACTTTCTGTCACACTGTATTTGCGCAGCGGTCTTACAAGCGCACTTTTTTTTTAAAAAATACACTTTTTTGAATTAAAAAATAAGACAACAGTAAAGTTAGCCCATTTTTTTTTTTTTTTTATATTGTGAAAGATAATGTTATGCTGAATAAATTGATACCCAACAATCTCCATAGGCGACATTTAAAAAATTCTACAGGTTGCATGTTTTGCGTTACAGAGGAGGTCTAGGGCTAGAATTATTGCTCTCGCTCTACTGAGGGCGTGAGGCGGTCCGGAAGTGGTTAAGTCATCAAAGACAAAAGAATACATAAGCATTTGTATGGATTACGATATGTATACAGACACATGTAGGCTTATTGGATGAACCCGACGTTTCCGGCTTGATGGCCTTCTTCAGGGTTTTTGTTAACATACAGAGCCAGGTGTCGAAGAATCAGTAACCCATATAATATGGGAAATGAGAGGGTCCCACATGTCAAAGAGGTAAATAGAAAAACTGCTATCATGTGGCCCAAAAACAGTCCAGCAAAGATCTCTAGAATTCTAGGCCTGCAAACCGGACGGAGGTAGACTCCCTGGGCTCGATATTCATTAAACATTTCCAGCCAAGTGTGGGGTTTGCAAACTTTGGATAGTTTTCCAGTATTGGGTGACATTCCTGTTTTGCTCTCCGCCTAGATCAGGGGTCTCCAAACTGCGGCCCGAGGCCCAGATGTGGCCCTTAGCTTGCCTTTATATGGCCCTTGGGCACTATTCCTTCCCTTGATACGAGGTACGCTCCCTCCACTGACACCAAAGACGGTCCAATTCCTCCCACTGACACCAATGATGGGGCACTATGTCTCCCACTGACACCAGTGATGGGACACTATTCCTCCCACTGACACCAATGATGGGGCACTATTCCTCCCACTGACACCAAAGACGGGCCAATTCCTCCCACTGACACCAATGATGGGGCACTATGTCTCCCACTGACACCAGTGATGGGACACTATTCCTCCCACTGACACCAATGATGGGCCACTATTCCTCCCACTGACACCAATGATGGGACACTATTCCTTCCACTGACACCAATGATGGGACACTATTCCTTCCACTGACACCAATGATGGGACACTATTACTCCCACTGACACCAATGATGGGACACTATTCCTTCCACTGACACCAATGATGGGACACTATTCCTCCCACTGACACCAATGGTGGGACACTATTCCTCCCACTGACACCAATGATGGGACACTATTCCTCCCACTGACATCAATGATGGGACACAATTCCTCCCACTGACACCAATGATGGGACACAATTCCTCCCACTGACACCAATGATGGGATACTATTCCTCCTGCTGACACCAATAATGTATTTTTTTTTACTCCCACTGGATGTCAAGTCTATGGCATTGTTTACTCCCATTGGTCACAGTCCGGCCCCCCCTAATATTTGAAGGGCAGTAAACTAGCCCTTTGTTTTGAAGGTTTGGAGACCCCTGGCCTAGATCATCTGATTTCTTGCTGAGGGCTTTCTCTGGGCCTTCACTGAGTGATCTTTATGCCGCGTACACACGGTCGGACTTTTCGTCTACAAAAGTCCAACGGACGCTGACGGACTAAAGCTGGCTGGTAATCCGATCGTGTGTGGGCTTCTCCGGACTTTCAACGGACTTTTTTAGCCTCAAATCCGACGGACTTTAGATTTGAAACATGCTTCAAATCTTTACGTCGTAAGTACGACGGACCCCGAAATCCGCTCGTCTGTGTGCTAGTCCGACGGACAAAAACCCATGCTAGGGCAGCTATTGGCTACTGGCTATGAACTTCCTTATTTTAGTCCGGTGTACGTCATCACGTACGAATCCGTCGGACTTTTGTGTGGTCGTGTGTAGGCAAGTCCGTTCGTAACAAAGTCTGCCGCAAGTCCGCCGAAGGTACGTCGGAAGTCTGTCGGACAGGCTGTCGGACTTTTGTAGACGAAAAGTCCGACCGTGTGTACGCGGCATTACTGTACTGTTTTTGGTAGCAGTTTTTCTATTTACCTCTTGGACACGTGGGACCCTCTCATTTCCCATATTATATTCTTCGACACCTGGCTCTGTATGTTAAAAAATCCCTGAAGAAGGGCATCAAGCCGGAAACGTCGGGTTCATCCAATAAGCCTACATGTGTCTGTATACATATCGTAATCCATACAAATGCTTATGTATTCTTTTTGTCTTTGATGACTTAAGTCTTTTTATTGAATATACCATTTTTGTAATAAACTTCTAATTTATATGATATAATTACTATTTTTGGTCACTTTAAAAGTCCCACCCACTAAGGGGGTTTCGTGTTTTTTTCCTTGTTCACACTGAGGGCCGGTTTGAAATCATGTGACTTCAGCTGAACTCGCACGATTTCAAATCGGCATGTCAGTCCGACTGCGGGTTCACAGATGTCTATTCAAGTCGCCCCCCCCCCCCGAAGTCGCCAAAAGTAGCGCGGGAACTACTTTTTGGGAATCGGACAGTGCCATTGCCAGCAATAGTATCCGATTTGGCATGCAATTTGACATGTCAAATCGCATGCCAAATCGACTAAATGTGAATGTGGGCTGGTTACCACCCTAATCAGCCACAGGACCTGTGTAATTAACCACTTCAGCCCCAGAAGGATTTACCCCCCTTCCTGACCAGGCCATTTTTTGCGATACGGCACTGCGGTCGCTTTAACTGACAATTGCGCGATCGTGCGACGTTGTACCCAAACAAAATTGACGTCCTTTTTTTCCCCACAAATAGACCTTTCTTTTGGTGGTATTTGATCACCTCTGCGTTTAAAAAAAAAAAAAAAAACTATTTTGAAAAAAAACAACATTTTTTACCTTTTGCTATAAAACATTTCCAAAAAAGTAAAAAAAAAATGTATTCATCAGTTTAGGCCGATATGTATTCTTCTACATATTTTTGGTAAAATAAAAAAAAGAAAACCCAATAAGCGTATATTGATTGGTTTGCGCAAAAGTTATCGCATCTACAAAATCGATAGATTTATGGCATTTTTATTTATTTTAATTTTTTTACTAGTAATGGTGGTGATCGGTGATTTTTAGCGGAACTGCGACATTGCGGCGGATAGATCGGACACCTAACTGCCATTTTTGACACTTTTTTGGGAACCAGTGACATTATTACAGTGATCAGTGCTAAAAATATGCCGTGTTATTTTACTAATGATACTGGCAGGGAAGGGGTTAACATCAGGGGCGATCAAGGGGTTAAATGTGTTCCCTGTTTGTGTTTACTAACTGTATAGGGGACTGTGTGACTAGGGAAACACACAGATCCATCTTCCTGCATAGCAGAAAGACGGGATCTGTGTGATCTCCCCTTGTTTGCACAGGCAGATCCCCGTTCTGTCACTGTGGGGAACGATCGCGGGTTGGCCGGCGGACATCGAGCCTGCCGGACCCGCTCATTGGCGCCCCCCCCGCTAGCCAATGGGAGTGCGCACATGTCTCCGGCGGCCACAAAATTAAGTTCATGAGCGTACACCTACGGTGATTTGCAGGCAGTGAGCCAACCTGGTGCAGTAGAATGATGGCGGCTGGTCGGCAAGCGGTTTATATGTGTTTTGGTTTTAAAGGGACGGGGTGGCAACCCCAAGAGATGTTGGCTCAGGAAATTACACAATCGTGTAAATCTGGTGCGTGTTCAGTTGTTTGTGTGTTCACAAATATTTAAAACAGGTCAGCCCATGCTGCAGCCTCTTACCTTGTGACTTGCTATGAAGTTACAATGTACAGTCTGATCACTGGGGGAGAGGAAATGCTTTCATCATCGGAGCCTAGGCAAAGTCATGGATTGGAGCTGGAGAATGACTTTTGGAGGATAAAAAGCTTTTCAGAAAAGTGATACTGTTACTAAATTTTGTTCATTCACACTGACAGGTCCACTTTAAATGTCTCAGTATTACAGGGATTTGATGACGTCTGGTCCCGGCCTTATGATCTGCTTTGAGGGTTCATTCTTCATATCTGATATGATACTATACAGGGATCCGAGCATGCAGGATAGCGGTGAGAGAAATGTTCACGTTTCTCTGTATTTATACTTTCCTGCCTCAGAGACTTTATCTTCTCCTCCTTGTCCTGGTCTGTACATTCTCCTTCCTCTCTTCAGACCTCGTCTCCCCGATGACCCATTACTGTCTTCAGTCTCTCCAGGGTCATTTAATAAGGTGCATGTGTTATTATAGACGTGTTCACCTATCACCAAAACATTGCCAGATTATACAGTCAGTGTGAATTGTTAATCTTTCCTTTTAAATTGTTATTTAACTTCTACGAGACTTTATTTCTTACAAATCATTAGGAATGATCTTCTAAGGTTGGACATACACTATACAATCTGATTGTACAAGCTCCTTTAGATCAGTCCGGATTTCGCCCTCAACACTCCACGGAAACTGATCTCCTTACACTCTCAAATGGCCTACTAGCGGCTAAAACCAGCGGACACTATTCTGCACTACTTCTCCTGGATCTCTCTGCTGCCTTTGACACAGTGGACCACCCCCTCCTCCTCAATAAACTCCACTCCTTTGGTCTCCGTGACTGTACTCTTCGCTGGTTCTCATCCTACTTATCCCACCACTCAGTCAGTGTCACTTACAACTCTACTTCCTCCTCTCCTCTTCCTTTCTCCGTTGGGGTCCCACAAGGTTCTGTTCTTGGAACTCTCCTTTTCTCCATCTACACCACCATCTTTCGGGCCCACATCCTATCGCTATCCAAAATTTGCCGCCTTAACCTCCGCAACATCTCCAAGATACGCCCCTTCCTAAACAATGTCACCACAAAGCTTCTAATCCACTCCCTGGTCATCTCCCGCCTCGACTACTGCAACTCCTTCCTCATTGGCTTACCTCTAAATAGGCCATCCCCATTTCAGTCCATCATGAACGCTGCTGCCAGGCTCATCCACCTCACAAACCGCTCAGCGCCTGCTATACCATTCTGCCAATCCCTCCACTGGCTGCCACTCAGCCACCGAATTAAATTCAAGATACTAACTATAACTTACAAAGCCATCCACAACCTGGCCCCCAGCTACATCACTGACCTAGTCTCAAAATATCAACCTAATCGTTCTCTTTGCTCCTCCCCAGACCTCCTACTCTCAAACTGCCTTGTCACCTCATCCCATGCTCGCTCCAGGACTTCTCCAGAGCCTCTCCCATCCTCTGGAATGCTCTACTCCAATCTGTACGATTTTCTCCTACTTTGTCCACTTTCAGATGATCCCTGAAAACTCATCTCTTCAGAGAAGCCTATCTGGCCCCCACCTAACAACTGTACATTTATCTTCTCAATCAGCACATCCTCCACAGTTATTACCTCTTGTATCTCTTGACCTTCCCTCTTAGATTGTAAGCTCTAAGGATCAGGGCCCTCTGATTCCTACTGTATTAAAGTGGATTGTATTTGTACTGTCTACCCCCAAGTTTTAAAGCGCTATGTAAATTGTTGGCGCTATATTAATCCTGTATAATAATAATAATAATCTCCCATCAACTATGTGGTGCATGGACCTTCTTGATTTGATTCTAATTGAGTGGGTTGTTTAGATTTGACCTCTTCTTTTAAATATACCTTATGTACCTAATGATTAGATAAGACTTTTCTGGCATTCTGCTTATACACTCACATACACTATGTTACCATAAGTATTGGGGCGCCGGCCTTTACAGCCCAGGCCCCATTAGCTAAACAGGGAGGGCCCAGGGCAGCTGTATTGTTCATTTCTGCCTAAATTAATAAATTGATGTTACTAGGCCACACCCCCACTTCTACCTGCTAACCAGGGCCTAAATTACATCCCCTGCCCCCTATCAGGTCAACATAAGGGCCCAGAAGGTGGGAGCATAGGTGGTACTTTTTCATTCATTTTCTGGTAGTAGGTGGATAAAGTCAGTGCCACTGTTCCGCTGCACCCCTTTGTAGGTGGGGTTGGGGGGGTCCTCATCAGGAGGGCTGTACCGGGCCCCATGATTTCTAACAGCGGCCTTGCCAGTCTTAGTCCATAGGGTTCAATATTGAGTTGGTCCACCTTTGCAGCTATAACAATGTAGCACCCTGGAGTTTAGGCAGGGAGCTCCTCACAAATTTACTTGCCAGGAGTAGTTATCCTGGTCAATTGTTAGAGATCTATTGATTTCTCCCTAAGCTTGGCCTTGTTGCACTTTTCTCTTCTACCACTAGGTGGCCGGGTACTTGGTGGTACTAGATTTAAAGCGGGAGTCCGGCGACCAATCTTTTTTTTTTTTTTTTTTTTTTTTAAGGTCATTGAGACACTTTGCTAACCCCAAAATAATACTCACAGTTTGGGTGTAATATTTCTGCCTCTGTCTGTTTTCATACTGAAGAATAACTTAAAAAATGTGATGCTGGCTGTTTCCATCTTGCTTGTGGACATATGAAGCCCACAAGCATTGATTTCCTGGATGCGGTGAATGCTGTTCATTCACAGCTTGTTCACACGCATGATCATTGTTTCCGCAATGAATCTTGGGAAGCCTGACACTAAGCTCCCAGGAGAAAGGCAATAAACACGCCTACTCCCATGGGAGGAGAGACAGGTAGTGCCACAATAAAGTACAATATAAAGGTAATTACAGCGATAAAAAATTTTTTCGTGCGCCATTTGAACATCTATGCAATTAACTGAAGGGGGTAAGATTAAGTTAAAAATTTGAGTGGAACCCCGCTTTAAGAAGGGCAACTCAAGGTCAGGTTATGAGTAAATGGGGTAAATGGGGCATTTCAGCCTATGGGCAGGGATTTTCTTGAATCCCTTGGTCTGCTGGGAGCACCTATGTATTTGGGTGGAGTCAGGTGATGTAGGTTCGGTGCCACTTGGACAGCTGTCTGGGTGGACATGTTTTGTGTTGCCCCGGGCTGCTAGACCGGAGATTGGGCCTATCCCGGGCACATCTGGCTGCTCGGCTGTCTGAGGGCCTATCCAGAAGCAAGAGAGAGCAGTGCAGATTTGGGATTGTGGCTTGCAATCCAACCAGAAGTGACGGTTCTGCTGGAGAACCTGTCATTGTGGTACGTAGAGGGGAAGCTGTCCCCACTAAGGGACCAACCACCTTATTACCGGCGACCACAGTGAGTAACTGAAGCAAGTACCAGAGCAGTATTCTCATCGAATGAGCACGGTGGAGAATCTGGAAACTTCAGACGATGATCAATTTAGGGACCCAACCAGAGGAGGTGACGCTTGCAGAGCAGCCTTGTGTGTCAAGCCAGGGATGGAGCAGGCCAGCAGGGGTGAAGCTTAAGAAGTATCGGGAGTGCCAAGCTAGGGACCCAGCAGAGAAGTGGGGTGACGCTTGAGGAAGATACTACCGTGAAGATTGGACGAGCTCAAGGGATTCAGAGTCAGTGAATCAATGAGTCTAATGAGAGACCGGGAGCTCAGTGGGCTGAAGAACTACAAGGAGAAGTTGTAGTGAAGCTGAAAGAACTGTTACGTTTGTGTTAGGAATACACCTGTTTTTCCTTCCTATGATTTTAGAAGTCCATTTTCCACCAAGCAACAGCACTTGGTGGAGCTGGACAAGGGCACTGAAAAGAGGCGGAGTGGTTTTGGTGCATGCACATGGGAAGAGCTTTTGATATTTTACATTGGTCACAAGGAATATTGTTTTTATTGTTTTTTTGGTTTTTTTTGTCTATACACATTAACTTTGGGACTTTGTTTTACGTTCAATTCACATTCATACATGTTTTGCATGTTTTTTTTTGTTGTAATGAGGTTGCACATTTATACTATAATATGCTGTTGGAAGTCACTGAATATTTTTGGATACGTTTTTTACATATCACTGCAAAAGTATAATTGTAGGATAAGAGACAGGAAGATTTTTTTATATAGTGTTTCTGTTTTTGTGTTTTTATGTATTTTTTAAGAGCACATACTTGTATTTGCACAGATAGGAGAAAGAGCGCTGCACTTATTAATTCATTTTCATTTTTTGTCAAATATGTTTCCCAATATAAAAGCAGAATATCCGCACTCAAATAATATGCGGCGCTTAATAAAGTAATCATATATTAATGCAAAAGTCCATTTACAAAAAGATGTAAAAAAATGGGAATCCCTGCACCAGCTTAGGAATAGGTAGCCGGGGCTGTGCTATCACGAGGGCTGGATAACGACACTGCTATGGTATAGAGCGAACAATGATATAATTTCTTTGCCTCTGATGATGGCAATTTTTGATGAAACACGTAACCTGGGACCATAGCGCAAGCACGCTGCACGGTGCGGCCATCTTGGGATTTTGTTCTTTGACACTTATGTAGTTGTTTACATGTGATGTAAGGAAGATAGGGGGCGCTAGATACCATATTATTCAAGTGCTCTAAATAAATAAATAAATAAATCTCCTGCATTACCAAAAAAATGGAAATGTAAGAAAGCTAGGGGGCGCTAGATACCATACTAATCAAGTGCTTTAAATAAATAAATCTCCTACATTACCAAAAAAATGAAAAACATAATAATGACAAATCATAATTAGATTACACATTGAAGTGCCCACAATAGTGAAAAAAATATATAGTGATTGATTGTCCACATAAAAAAGTGATTTGAAGTGGTTGAAGTGATATCTTTCAATATTATCCCAATCTTGTTGCTGTAAACAAAAGGTTTTCCATCACCAAAGGAAAATAAGAAAAGGAAAACACCTCGAAGTAGTAGATATCTGCTTACCAGATACCAATGACTCCTTTAGTTAAAAAGAGAGTCACTAGCGCTTGTGCAGGGTTGTGCCTGCTCACATGGATGGCCGGACTGTGGTTGGTATTATAGGCATGTATCGTTCCCGTCAAGCTCATTCAAGATAGGATAAGGATACATAGGAAACAAAAAACAGTCTCCATAGCGTAAAACCATTTATTAAAAAAGTAAACAAATTAAAATTAGTAAACAAATTAGCGGCCATTTGGCTTTTTAATTTGTTTACTTTTTTAATAAATGGTTTTACGCTATGGAGACTGTTTTTTGTTTCCTATGTATCCTTATCCTATCTTGAATGAGCTTGACGGGAACGATACATGCCTATAATACCAACCACAGTCCGGCCATCCATGTGAGCAGGCACAACCCTGCACAAGCGCTAGTGACTCTCTTTTTAACTAAAGGAGTCATTGGTATCTGGTAAGCAGATATCTACTACTTCGAGGTGTTTTCCTTTTCTTATTTTCCTTTGGTGATGGAAAACCTTTTGTTTACAGCAACAAGATTGGGATAATATTGAAAGATATCACTTCAACCACTTCAAATCACTTTTTTATGTGGACAATCAATCACTATATATTTTTTTCACTATTGTGGGCACTTCAATGTGTAATCTAATTATGATTTGTCATTATTATGTTTTTCATTTTTTTGGTAATGCAGGAGATTTATTTATTTAAAGCACTTGATTAGTATGGTATCTAGCGCCCCCTAGCTTTCTTACATTTCCATTTTTTTGGTAATGCAGGAGATTTATTTATTTAAAGCACTTGATTAGTATGGTATCTAGCGCCCCCTAGCTTTCTTACATTTCCATTTTTTTGGTAATGCAGGAGATTTATTTATTTATTTATTTAGAGCACTTGAATAATATGGTATCTAGCGCCCCCTATCTTCCTTACATTCCTTTTTTTGATTATCTATTTTTTTGATTATTCAAAAATTGGGGAGCAGCTTACACTGATTGTTTATATATTTCCACAAATTTTCTTTATTGTTGGGAATGTTTTCTTACTAGATGTATCACCAGTATATGTAATTCATATATATTATCTGCTATCGACACCACTGGCGCGAAGGTTTTTACTATTTTCTACTGTTTACATGTGAGTTCACATTTTATACTGATTAAAAGTGACTTGTGATTTTAAAGAACCTACAGCACTTTTTTTTATACCTTTGTGAGGTTATCACCACTATGATTGGATGAAAATTGTGGTTAAGGTGCCGGTTACTTTAAATTACTCTGAGTTACTGCAAATGTGTATGATTACCTATTGAGAGTACCGCTTCCTACTGTGGATTCTGAGCCATCCAGTTGATGTTGGAGACATTTCCATAGACAGGGGTTCGTCATATAACAACAATAATATGTTATTGACCACTCTATAGTTTGAGGGCCCATAACCTCTGGTAAGGAGAATTGCCTCATCACAGTGGTGCCGTGTGTATCTATCCTTCCCATTAAAGCTGGTGCAGGGATTTTCATCTTTCAACATCTTTTTTAAATGGACTTTTGCATGAATTTATGATTACTTTATTTAGCGCTGCATATTATTTTTATTTATCAAATATGATTATTCTTATGATTATTAGTGCCATCTAGTGGTCATAATGCAATATCTTCCTGAATCAGGAAAATACTAGATTATGGCCACTAGATGGAGTTACCGATCATAGCAAACACACATATTCATCAAAACACAGCCAACATTTGTTGTGGCTGGGCAAATGCTTGTGATATTCTTCCAACAATTATTTTTTTTATTATAAATAGAGCTCTGTAAAGGCCTTTTCTTTTTTTAGTATAAACTTATAGCATACAGTTCATTGCACACACAAGTCACCATGTAATAAACAGTAATATTTGACATGCCAGGAGTTTGTTAGTGTTCGGTGAGTGAGGAAAGCTACATGACATCTCTACGTGACCTCTCTTGCAGCTTGGCGCTCCCTGCACAGCTTGACATAAGGAGTTGTTGATCTGTTTACAGGATTAATTAGCAGATGATCGGCGGGGATATAATTGCCTTAATGAGATGAGAATACTGTGCTAGCCGTCAAATTGGTGAAACAAACTTATCTACTGTAAGGTTAAAGGCTGATACAGCTGCCAGGTCCCTTGTGTGTCCTAATTGCTGTGTCAAAATGTCTCTTCAAGAGTGGCAGAGTGTATTATAAAATATAATGTGGAACATAAATTCATAAATATATACATATAATATAAAATGTGTGATCATTTATTATATTATATATATAATATTATATACAGTGGGGACAGAAAGTATTCAGACCCCCTTAAATTTTTCACTTTGTTATATTGCAGCCATTTACTAAAATCATTTAAGTTCATTTTTTTCCTCATTAATGTACACACAGCACCCCATATTGACAGAAAAACACAGAATTGTTGACATTTTTGCAGATTTATTAAAAAAGAAAAACAGAAATATCACATGGTCTTAAGTATTCAGATCCTTTGCTGTGACACTCATATATTTAACTCAGGTGCTGTCCATTTCTTCTGATCATCCTTGAGATGGTTCTACACCTTCATTTGAGTCCAGCTGTGTTTGATTATACTGATTGGACTTGATTAGGAAAGCCACACACCTGTCTATATAAGACCTTACAGCTCACAGTGCATATCAGAGCAAATGAGAATCACGAGGTCAAAGGAACTGCCTGAAGAGCTCAGAGACAGAATTGTGGCAAGGCACAGATCTGGGCAAGGTTACAAAAAATTTCTGCTGCACTTAAGGTTCCTAAGACCACATTGGCCTCCATAAATGGAAGACGTTTGGGATGACCGGAACCCTTCCTAGAGCTGGCCGTCCGGCCAAACTGAGCTATCGGGGGAGAAGAGCCTTGGTGAGAGAGGTAAAGAGGAACCCAAAGATTACTGTGGCTGAGCTCCAGAGATGCAGTCGGGAGATGGGAGAAAGTTGTAGAAAGTCAACCATCACTGCAGCCCTCCACCAGTCGGGGCTTTATGGCAGAATGGCCCGATGGAAGCCTCTCCTCAGTGCAAGACACATGAAAGCCCGCATGGAGTTTGCTAAAAAACACCTGAAGGACTCAAAGATGGTGAGAAATAAGATTCTCTGGTCTGATGAGACCAAGATAGAACTTTTTGGCCTTAATTCTAAGCGGTATGTGTGGAGAAAACCAGGCACTGCTCATCACCTGTCCAATACAGTCCCTACAGTGAAGCATGGTGGTGGCAGCATCATGCTGTGGGGGTGTTTTTCAGCTGCAGGGACAGGACGACTGGTTGCAATCGAAGGAAAGATGAATGCGGCCAAGTACAGGGATATCCTGGACGAAAACCTTCTCCAGAGTGCTCAGGACCTCAGACTGGGCCGAAGGTTTACCTTCCAACAAGACAATGACCCTAAGCACACAGCTAAAATAACGAAGGAGTGGCTTCACAAAAACTCTGTGACTGTTCTTGAATGGCCCAGCCAGAGACCTGACTTAAACCCAATTGAGCATCTCTGGAGAGACCTAAAAATGGCTGTCCACCAACGTTTACCATCCAACCTGACAGAACTGGAGAGGATCTGCAAGGAGGAATGGCAGAGGATCCCCAAATCCAAGTGTGAAAAACTTGTTGTATCTTTCCCAAAAAGACTCATGGCTGTATTAGATCAAAAGGGGCTTCTACTAAATACTGAGCAAAGGGTCTGAATACTTAGGACCATGTGAAATTTTAGCTTTTATTTTTTAATAAATCTGCAAAAATGTCAACAGTTCTGTGTTTTTCTGTCAATATGGGGTGCTGTGTGTACATTAATGAGGAAAAAAAATGAACTTAAATGATTTTAGCAAATGGCTGCAATATAACAAAGAGTGAAAAATTTAAGGGGGTCTGAATACTTTCCATCCCCACTGTATATAGTATTAGGGATGAGCTTCGAGTTCGAGTCGAACCCGACCGTTCGTCGAATTGCGAATAACATGGGTCGTTCGCGCCAAATTCGAGTGGCGCGTCACGGCCCATAATTCACTGTGGCATCGCAGTGCATTGATGGCTGATGATGGGCCAAGCATGCACTATGACCCGCATGCTTGGCCAATCACAGCGTCGTCTGTACAGAGAGCTGTAATTGGCTAAAGCCAGTCTGAAACTATCCAAGGAAGTGGCGTTGGGGTGCATGAGTGGCCCTTTCCCATTTCCACTGTTGGCGGATTTAGTGGTTTCACCATTGGGGTGGTTCCCAAAAAAAAGCCCCACAAATTTCGATTGATTCATCACCTGTCTTTCCTGAAAGGGGGGTCGGTTAATGAAGTGTTTGACCTGGGTGCTTGTTCTGTAACGTATAAATCCTTTGATGCCGCGGTGTTCTGGGTCCGGCATTACAGAAAGGGTGCGCTCATGGCAAAAAACTGATGTGGAAGCGTCTGTTGCCAGTCCACCCGCAGAGTTTCTACCTCCTGGGGTGTCAGTGGCAAGATGCTTTTTTTGTGGACCGCTGTCTGCCTATGGGCTGTTCGGTCTCATGCTCCCTGTTTGAGACCTTCAGTTCATTCATGGAATGGGTGGTGCGGGACGTGTCGGGTATCAATTCCATCATTCATTATCTGGACAATTTATGCATGGGCCCTCCTTCTTCTAGGTTGTGTGGTATCTTGCTGGCCACTCTACAGCATGTTTCGGAACACTTTGATATACCACTGGCACCTGACAAGACTGTCGACCCAGTGGTCGAGCTTAGCTTTCTGGGTATAGCTATAGATTCACAGGCGATGGAATGTCAGTTGCCGAATGACAAGTTGCTTGCCCTCCAGGCTGAGATCCGCATGGTAGTGGGTAAGCGCAAGATTCAACTGCGACAGCTACAGTCCCTGTTAGGAAAGCTGAACTTTGCGTGTAGGATCATGCCCATGGGGAGAGTGTTTTACCGCCGATTATCGGCTGCGACAGTGGATGTCTCTTCCCCGACACATTTCATTACGCTGACTAGGGATCACAGGGAGGACTTGCGCGTGTGACATGTTTTCCTAGATTCCTTTAATGGCCGGTCACTGTGGATGGATGGGCTGGTGAGTAATTTAGCTATGGAATTTTACACTGATGCGGCTGGGTCGTCGGGATACGGGGCCTTTTTTCGAGGGCGATGGAGTGCAGAGAGCTGGTAGGGCGGGGTTTCTCAAAAACCTGGTCCTGCTGGAACTATTTCAGGTGATTGTCGCAGTGGAGATCTGGGATGAGTTCTTTCGAGACCGGAAGATCCGCCTGCATTGTGCCAATCTGGGTGTGGTTCAGGTCATTAATCAAGTGGCAGCTTCCTCGGCTCCGGAGGTACGCCTGTTGCTGCACCTGGTGTTACGCTGTCTGCAATTAATTGTTTTTATGTATGCAGTGCATATTCCAGGAATGGTTAATACAGTAGCTGCTGCTTTGTCCTGGGAGTTGGCACCTGGAGTGGAGCAACACGGGTATCCACGTCCCCAGGAGCTGTGGCAAATTGCACTGGAGTCGCCGCAGGATTGATCTGGAATTCTGTGTGCAGCAGTACGTGGGCGGCCTATGCTAAGGTTTGGCAGGAGTGGTTCGGGCTACTGGAGCGGGTGGGGAAAATTACGGGTGAAGGGTTAGTTACAGTCTTGCTGTATTTTATCGGCTTGAGTTATGCAAAAGGAGTGTCTGTTTCAGCGATGGCCCGCAAGATAGCGGGTATAGCTTTTTGGTTAAAACCAAAGGGGGGGAGGGAGTTATGATTTTACGAAAGCCTTTATGGTTAGGCAGGCCTTGAAGGGGTTTAGAAGGGGTAACAAGAAAAAGAACAGTCGGCGCCCTGTCACTTTCTCTATGTTACAGCAGTTGATTATTCAGGTAAGTTTGGTATGTGATTAAAGCTATGAAGCATGTTTGTTTAAGGTGGCGTTCACACTGGCATTCTATGGGGCTTTTAGGGTGGGCAAATTGGTTAGCCCCTCTAGAGTGGCTCAAGGGGGACTTTTGGTAGGTGATGTGCACTGTGGAAGTACTTTGGTGGCGCTGTTTCTTCGCCGGTCCTGGACGGACCGGTTGGGGAGGGGTAAGTATGTTTATGTTTATAAGGTCCTTGGGTCTGCCATTTGCCCAGTAGCTGCGGATCAGGAGTATGTGGACATCCGCCCAGCGGTTGGGGGAGCCTTTTTAGTGCACCAGGATGGGTTGTCTTTATTTGTGTTCCAGTTTGGCTCTGTGTTTCGCAGATGTTTGGGGGGAGGCGGGTCCTATTCTTCACATTCCTTCCATATTGGGGCTGCCACTGAGGCCGCCTGGTGGGGATTGGAGACTTCAGTGATAAAGCGTATTGGGCGTTGGGAATACGACCAGTTCAAGCTTTATATACGCCCCCATTTGGTGTAAGCCACATAGGTTTACAGTTTCTGTGTTATGTGTTGGCCTTTACATGTTATTTCTGTGTTCCGTATTTTTCTTTTCAGGTGATGCGGCCGATCTCGTATGGATCATGGGACACTCTTATATGTTTTGGGGGCAAAACAGGCGGATGTTCGGCCCAACGGCTGCCAGTTGGGAGTCCCTAGGGAAGTGGCCATGGTCCGTTGGATTGGGGTCCCGGGTATATTATGGAGCAGGGTTTTGCCAGAAATACATAAATATGCTCGCCTGGATTGCGCCCCCCGGATGTCTTGGTGTAGCACGTCGGGGGCAACGATTTGGGAATTAGGTCAATGCGGCATTTGATTAGGGACATAAAATTTGATGTCCTTCGCACAGATTTTCCCCATACTCTCGTTGTGTGGTCAGATATGGTAGGCCACACTGCTTGGCGCTAGGCTAGGTCTGGGGACAAGGTTAACAAAGCTTGCATAAAAGTTAATAAGGAGGTGGGCAGGTTCATTGCTCGCAATGGTGGATTCGTGGTTAGGCACAGGGAGTTGGAGCTTGAGACCAGTCAGTACTTAAGAGGGGACAGCGTACACCTTAACGCAGTGGGTATTGATTTTTGGTGCTTGGGTTTGCAGGACGGCATCTAAAGAACCTTGCGTTTTTTGGGGCGTCCACAGGCCTTGGCGGTTGAGATCTTTGGAGGCCTTCTAAATTAAGACCAGTGTGGCATAGTGGGGAACCATCTTGGTATGGGATCCTTGGGAAGATGCCAGTTAACTGAGGTTTAACTGGGCATTTGGATATGGGTATCAGCATTGTAAGTTGAAGAGTTGGTATTGTCCCCGAGTCGGCGTGCTGCGACTGGGGACCTGATGTGTCACCCTGATATGATATAAATTTGGGGTCTTTTCAGTGCCTTCAAAGATCTACAACATGGTCTTGATTGATCCGAAAAAGTACTGTTTGTAAATAATATGTTTATGGTTTATTGTTAATAAAATGGCCGGTATGGCCAAGTTTACTCCAAAAGGGTGTCGTCTGGTTATTTAACCACTTCAATACCCAGCCATAGTCAAATGACGTCCAGAGATGGGATCTCCCATCCTGGGTGGATGTCATATGACGGCCTCGGCTTTCCGCCGCTACTGCGGGCCCCCGCAGAGCGGCGATCGGGGTACCGTTGTGTCCCTCGGGACATAGCCGTTCCCCGATGGGGGTATTGAAGCGGCGGTGGAGCGTCAGATCTGTCAATGCAGAGCGGCATTGGGAAGCGGCGTGTATCGTATCTGCTCGTGCCTCCGGTGGCGCGCAGAGCGGTGATCGGGGCTGAGGCTTTTCCCTTGGATACAGCTCAGCCCCGATCACTGTAGCCAATGACATGGCTCTTCACTACATGTCACAGCCGGTCACTAATGTAAACAAACACAAACACTGTGTGCAACTGCTTTTGCTGGGCTCTTCTCCTCACACATCGATCCAGTGTGAGGAGAAGAGATCAGCTAACAGTGAGTTACCTATTATACATATGTACTACTGTGCCCAGATTGCCCCCCCTAAATAAAGAGTACCTGTCATCAGGAGTACCTGTCATCAGGATTATCTGTCATCTAGAGTGCCTGTCATCTAGAGTACCTGTCCATCAGGAGTACCTGTCCATCAGGAGTACCTGCCACCTCACCACCTGCCACCAGAGTACCCGCCACCTCATCACCTGCCACCAGAGTACCTGCCACCAGAGTACCTGCCTCCAGAGTACTTGCCACCAGAGTACTTGCCACCTCACCACCAGAGTACCTGCCTCCTCACCACCGGCCACCAGAGTACCTGCCACCTCACCACCTGCCACCAGAGTACCTGCCACCTCACCAGAGTACCCGCCACCTCACCACCTGCCACCAGAGTACCTGCCACCTCACCACCTGCCACCAGAGTACCTGCCACCAGAGTACATACAGCCAGTCAGCCACTATGTCCAGAAAGGTGTACACCCCAGAAGAGGCATACCAAATACTGAGTCTGACCGATGAGAGCAACGGGGAGCTCTCACTGCTCAGTTCTGATTCAGATTCTGGTTCTGGTTCGGAATATGAGCCTCTCGAAGGCAGCACATCAGGATCCGAATCAGAGGAGGAAGCAGTCCTTCCAAAAAGACGACGGTCTGAACACCAGGCAGCTACCAGCAGTGCTAGCGGCGGTAGACCCCAGGAGGAGGGGCCCAGTACAAGCGCTGCTAGACCCCAGGAGGAAAGGCCCAGCACAAGTGCACGCCAAAGAAGTAGGGCCCAAACCCAGCTTCCAGATCCCTTGGCAAACCCATTGTGGCTGCCTTCTACCACAGGGTCAGCCACGATCCCCCCTTTTACAGCACAGCCAGGTGTGCAGGTCAACACTGCAGGTTTTTCCCAAATGGATTTTTTAAATTTATTTTTCCCTGATTAATTAATTCAAGGCATCGTGGACCAAACTAATCTCTTTGCCCAACAATTCATTGCAACCAACCCCAGCTCCAGCTATGCCCGCCCTTTTGAATGGAGACCCCTAACAGTAGTGGAGCTAAAATTGTTTTTAGGCCTAACCCTCAACATGGGGCTTACAAAAAAAAATGAAATTCACCATATGCCAGTTTTTTCATCGGCCATGTCCAGGTCCCGATACGAAATCATAATGCGCTTCTTGCATTTCAGTGACAACTCACAGTGCCCCCCCCAAAATCACCCAAACTTTGACAAACTATATAAAGTTCGCCCCCTAATTAATTTTTTTTCCCAGAAGTTTGCCGAAGTTTATGTCCCTGACAAAAATATATCTGTGGACGAATCCCTGGTGCATTTTACAGGCCGGCTGGGAATCAAGCAATATATCCCCAGTAAGAGGGCGAGGTACGGCTTGAAGCTTAACAAGCTTTGTGAAAGCGCAACCGGTTATGTGTACGCATTCCGCGTGTACGAAGGCAAAGATTCCCAGCTCCAGCCCCCTGAGTGTCCCTCGTACATAGGAATAAGTGGAAAAATTGTTTGGGAGTTGGCATTCCCACTCCTCCAAAAGGGGTACCATATTTACATGGACAATTATTATACTAGTTTGCCCCTTCTCCGCCACCTATATCTAAAACAAACTTCGGCCTGTGGTACAACAAGAAAAAACCGAAAGGGCTTCCCACAGCATCTTGTCACCACAACCATTCAAAGGGGGAATCGACAAGCTTGAGGAACGGAGAATTGTTGGCTGTGAAGTGGAGGGATAGGAAAGATGTGTACATCATGTCCACCATCCACGATGACACCTCGGTGGAACTTCACAGAAGAAACAGTACCGTTCGCAAGCCTTCCTGTATCACTGAGTACAATAAATACATGGGGGGGTGGTGGATTTAAATGATCAGTTGTTGCAGCCCTATCTTTGAACAAGAAAATCCCTCTTCTGGTACAAAAAAGTCGCAATTTACTTTTTTCATTTGGCCCTTTTAAATTCTTTCATAATCTACCAAAAATCAACAGAAACACCCACCACCTTCATAAAGTTTATTGAAGACATTGTCACTGCCCTGATTTATCAGCAAGTATCCCCCCCAGAAAGCATTCGTTCCGATTCTGTCAGCAGACTACATGAGCGCCATTTCCCGGACCATATTCCACCAACAGGATCGGAAAACGAAGGCAAAAAAAATGTCGGATGTGCACCAAAAAAGGAATTAGGAAAGATACCAGCTTCCATTGTCCCGACTGTCCCTCCCAACCTGGCCTTTGCATCGGAGAATGCTTCAGGCGATATAACACTCTGGAAAATAGGGATGAGCTTCGAGTTCGAGTCGAACTCATGTTCGACTTGAACATTGGCTGTTCGCAAGTTCGCCTAACAGCTAACAATTTGGGGTGTTCGCGGCAAATTCGAATGCCGCGGAACACCCTTTAAAAGTCTATGGGAGAAATCAAAAGTGCTAATTTTAAAGGCTAATATGCAAGTTATTGTCATAAAAAGTGTTTGGGGACCCAGGTCCTGCCCCAGGGGACATGGATCAATGCAAAAAAAAGTTTTAAAAACGGCCGTTTTTTCAGGAGCAGTGATTTTAATAATGCTTAAAGTCAAACAATAAAAGTGTAATATCCCTTTAAATTTCGTACCTGGGGGGTGTCTATAGTATGCCTGTAAAGGGGCGCATGTTTCCTGTGTTTAGAACAGTCTGACAGCAAAATGACATTTTGAAGGAAAAAACTCATTTAAAACTACCCGCGGCTATTGCATTGCCGACAATACACATAGAAGTTCATTGATAAAAACGGCATGGGAATTCCCCAAAGGGGAACCCCGAACCAAAATTAAAAAAAAAAAATGACGTGGGAGTCCCCCTAAATTCCATACCAGGCCCTTCAGGTCTGGTATGGATATTAAGGGGAACCCCGGCCAAAATTTAAAAAAAAAATGACGTGGGGTTCCCCCTAAATTCCATACCAGACCCTTCAGGTCTGGTATGGATTTTAAGGGGAACCCCGCGCCAAAAAAAAAAAAAAAAAACGGCGTGGGGTCCCCCCAAAAGTCCATACCAGACCCTTATCCGAGCACACAACCTGGCAGGCCGCAGGAAAAGAGGGGGGGCGAGAGTGCGGCCCCCCCTCCTGAACCGTACCAGGCCACATGCCCTCAACATTGGGAGGGTGCTTTGGGGTAGCCCCCCAAAACACCTTGTCTCCATGTTGATGAGGACAAGGGCCTCATCCCCGCAACCCTGGCCGGTGGTTGTGGGGGTCTGCGGGCGGGGGGCTTATCGGAATCTGGAAGCCCCCTTTAACAAGGGGACCCCCAGATCCCGGCCCCCCCCCCTGTGTGAAATGGTAAGGGGGTACAAAAGTACCCCTACCATTTCACTAAAAAACTGTCAAAAATGTTAAAAATGACAAGAGACAGTTTTTGACAATTCCTTTATTTAAATACTTCTTCTTTCTTCTATCTTCCTTCATCTTCTGGTTCTTCTGGTTCTTCTGGCTCTTCTGGTTCTTCCTCCGGCGTTCTCGTCCAGCATCTCCTCCGCGGTGTCTTCTATCTTCTTCTCCTCGGGCCGCTCCGCACCCATGGCATGGGGGGAGGCTCCCGCTCTTCTCTTCTTCTTCATCTTCTTCTCTTCTTCTTTTCTTCTCTTCTTCATTTTCTTCTCCGTGCCGCTCCTCACACATGCTAGCATGGCGGGAGGCTCCCGCTGTGTGACGGCGCTCCTCGTCTGACAGTTCTTAAATAACGGGGGGCGGGGCCACCCGGTGACCCCGCCCCCCTCTGACGTACGGTGACTTGACGGGACTTCCCTGTGACGTCACGGGGAATGCCACAGGGAAGTCCCGTCATGTCCCATGCGTCAGAGGGGGCGGGGTCACCGGGTGGCCCCGCCCCCCCATTATTTAAGAACTGTCAGACGAGGAGCGCCGTCACACAGCGGGAGCCTCCCTTCATGCCAGCATGGATGCGGAGCGGCCCGGAGAAGAAAATGAAGAAGAGAAGAAGAGAAGAAGAGAAGAAGATGAAGAAGAAGAGAAGAGCGGGAGCCTCCCCCCATGCCATGGGTGCGGAGCGGCCCGAGGAGAAGAAGATAGAAGACGCCGCGGAGGAGATGCTGGACGAGAACGCCGGAGGAAGAACCAGAAGAGCCAGAAGAACCAGAAGAACCAGAAGATGAAGGAAGATAGAAGAAAGAAGAAGTATTTAAATAAAGGAATTGTCAAAAACTGTCTCTTGTCATTTTTAACATTTTTGACAGTTTTTTAGTGAAATGGTAGGGGTACTTTTGTACCCCCTTACCATTTCACACAGGGGAGGGGGCCGGGATCTGGGGGTCCCCTTGTTAAAGGGGGCTTCCAGATTCCGATAAGCCCCCCGCCCGCAGACCCCCACAACCACCGGCCAGGGTTGTGGGGATGAGGCCCTTGTCCTCATCAACATGGGGACAAGGTGTTTTGGGGGGCTACCCCAAAGCACCCTCCCAATGTTGAGGGCATGTGGCCTGGTACGGTTCAGGAGGGGGGGGCCGCACTCTCATCCCCCCCTCTTTTCCTGCGGCCTGCCAGGTTGCGTGCTCGGATAAGGATCTGGTATGGATTCTTGGGGGGACCCCACGCTGTTTTTTTTTTTTTTTTTTTGGCGCGGGGTTCCCCTTAAAATCCATACCAGACCTGAAGGGTCTGGTATGGAATTTAGGGGGAACCCCACGTCATTTTTTTTTTTTAATTTTGGCCGGGGTTCCCCTTAATATCCATACCAGACCTGAAGGGCCTGGTATGGAATTTAGGGGGACTCCCACGTCATTTTTTTTTTTTAATTTTGGTTCGGGGTTCCCCTTTGGGGAATTCCCATGCCGTTTTTATCAATGAACTTCTATGTGTATTGTCGGCAATGCAATAGCCGCGGGTAGTTTTAACCACTTGCTTACCGGGCACTTAAACCCCCCTCCTATCCAGACCAATTTTCAGCTTTGGGCGCTGACGCACTTTGAATGACAATTGCGCGGTCATACAACACTGTACCCAAATGAAATTTTTATCATTTTTTCACCACAAATAGAGCTTTCTTTTGGTGGTATTTGATCACCTCTGCGGTTTTTACTTTTTATTAAAAAAATGTAAAAAACTGAATTTTTTTTAAAAAAAAAGTTTATTTTTTTATATTTTGTTTTAAAAAATTTTAAACGGGTAATTTTTTTCCTTCATTGATGTACGCTGATGAGGCGGCAGTGATGGGCACTGATAGGTGGCAGTGATGGGCACTGATGGGTGGCAGTGATGGGCACTGATGGGTGGCAGTGATGGGCAGCACTGGCAGGTGGCACTGATTGGCACTACAGGTGGGCATTGATAGGTGGTACTTGTGGGCACTGATAGGTGGTACTTGTGGGCACTGTTAGGTGGCACTGTGGGCACTGTTAGGTGGCACTGTGGGCACTGTTAGGTGGCACTGTGGGCACTATTAGGTGGCACTGTGGGCACTATTAGGTGGCACTTTTATTGGGCACTGATGAGGCAGATGTGCCTCTTCCACTTGGGGACCGATGTCCCTCACATCCGATCCGGTGATCGGCTTTTTTTTCTACTCGCGCTGTCAGCGTGAGTAAAAAAAAAAACCGATTACCGATCTTTTGTTTACATCATGTGATCAGCTGTCATTGGCTGACAGCTGATCACATGGTAAGGGGCCGGGACCAGCCCCTTACACAGATCGGTGATCAGCCGAGTCTCAGTGACTCGGTGATCACAACGCGCCCGGCGCGCGCCCTGCAGGGCGCGCGCAGGGAGCGTGCACAGGGGAGGACGTCATATGACGTCCTCCCGGGAATGTAGGTCCGCGCTGTAGCCGTCATTCGGCTATAGCGCGGATGCCAAGCGGTTAAATGAGTTTTTTCCTTCAAAATGTCATTTTGCTGTCAGACTGTTCTAAACACAGGAAACATGCGCCCCTTTACAGGCATACTATAGACACCCCCCAGGTACGAAATTTTAAGGGATATTACACTTTTATTGTTTGACTTTAAGCATTATTAAAATCACTGCTCCTGAAAAAACGGCCGTTTTTAAAACTTTTTTTTGCATTGATCCATGTCCCCTGGGGCAGGACCCGGGTCCCCAAACACTTTTTATGACAATAACTTGCATATTAGCCTTTAAAATTAGCACTTTTGATTATTCATGTTCGTGTCCCATAGACTTTAACGGTGTTCGCGTGTTCGAACGAACTTTTTTCCTGTTCGCATGTTCTGGTGCGAACCGAACGGGGGGTGTTCGGCTCATCCCTACTGGAAAATTATTAGTCCATATTTCTAATTTCCCCATTTCCCCGTTTTTAATTCCTATCCTAAATATTTCCCTTCCTCAACCAACCATATCATTGCCTTCCATGTGAACCGACCCTGGCCTGTTTCTCGACTATGCCTCTGCCTACCGTCTGCATTGTTTTTCTGCCATGTTTTTGCCTTTCATGTGAACTGACCCTGGACTGTATCGACTATGCCTCTGCCTACCGTCTATTTCTGCCTTTTACCTGCACTGACCTCGGCCTGTTGACCATGTTTTTGCCTGCCCCTTGGATTGATCTTTCACCCTGCTACACAGGGGTCTCACATATGTGAGGGGCTCCAGAATAGTGTTCGGAGTTCAGAAAAACAGTTTTTGGTTTTCTGTGTTCCCATAACAGGGTCTGGTTGCCCGGAGGCTTCAAAGTGATTTGGGTGGGAGAAGCCTCTACCCCTGTCCCCATTCTTTCCTGACCGATGCCCTAAGCTTGATGGTACTGCCTGCTCCCTGGACAAATACTCTGGCTGTGCTGACCATACCTCTGCCTGCTGCATGTACTAACTATGGACAGTATTCCTGCCTGCTGCATGGATGATCCTTTGATCCTTTTGCTGCTGCTGACCACATCCCTGCCTGCTATCTGGACTAATGCTTTGGCTGTGCTGACATCTCTACCTGTACTGACTATTCCTGCCTGCTGCCTGTTTTACTGTCGCTGTCCACGTTCCTGCCTGCTGCCTGGACCGATGCTCTTCTCTGTGGACCACTGCACTACTAAAACCGCAGGTAATCTTTTCTTTACCCTTTACTCAGCAGAATGTATTTTGGTTTGTAATTTGTATGTACAGTACATGCTATGTGTTAGAAATATGAAGGGCCTTCAACAATGTGATAGGTTGACAGGAATTTGTGTGTAATGTATGCTCCTAGAACAACTGGCAGTGCTACTTGGATGTTGGGCCTCTGTATGTGGCCAGACTATGTAAAGGTCTCACACATATGGTATCGCCATACTCAGGAGGAGTAGCAGAATGTATTTTGGGGTGTGCTTTTTGCTACATACATGCTGTGTGTTGGACATATCTTATAAATGGACAACTTTGTGTAAAAAAAAATGCGTTTTCATTTTTTTTCCACATTTTCCAAAAACTTCTGTAAAAAAATGAACCATTCAAAAGACTCATTATGCCTCATAGCTTATACGTTGGGGTGTTAGCTTTCCAAAATGGGGTCATTTTGTGGGCGTTTCCATTGTCCTGGTGCTCCAGGGTCTTCAAAACTGTAATAGGTGGTTGAGAAATGAGATGTGTAATTTATGCTTGTAGAACGCCTGACGGTGCTACTTGGATGTTGGGCCTCTGTATGTGGCCAGGCTGTGTAAAAGTCTCACACATGTGGTATCGCTATACTCGGGAGGAGGAGCATAATGTATTTTGGGGTGTCAGTTTTGCTATGTACGTGCTATGTGTTGGAAATATCTTATAAATGGACAACCTTGTATTAAAAAAATGCGTTTTCATTTTTTTCCCACATATTCCAAAAACTACTGGAAAAAAATGAACCGTTCAAAAGACTCATTATGCCTCTTAGATTATACGTTGGGGTGTTAGCTTTCCAAAATGAGGTAATTTTTTGGGCGTTTCCATTGACCTGGTGCTCCGGGGTCTTCAAAATTGTGATAGGTTGTCATCAAATGAGATGTGCAATTTATGCTCGTAAAACGCCTGACGGTGCTAGTTGGATGTTAGACCTCTGTATGTGGCCAGGCTGTGTAAAAGTCTCACACATGTGGTATCACTATACTCAGGAGGAGTAGCAGAATGTATTTTGGGGTTTCATTGCAAGTATGCATGTGCTGTGTGAGAGAAATAACTTGTTATTATGACAATTTTGTGCAAAAAAAAAAAAAATTTCCAAGAATTGTGGTTAAAAATTACAACTTCAAAAAACTCACCATGCCTCTTACTAAATACCTTGGAATGTCTGCTTTCCAAAAGGGGTGATTTGGGGGGTATTTGTACTTTCCTAGCTTGTTAGGGCCTCAAGAAATGAGATAGGCCTTCAGTACATCAGGTGTGATCAGATGTGATCATTTTTCAATGATTTGCACCATAGCTTGTAGACTCTATAACTTTCACAGAGACCAAATAATATACACTAATTTGGGTTATTTTTACTAAAGATATGTAGCAGTATACATTGTGGCCCAAATTTATGAAGAAAAATGACTTATTTGCAAAATTTTACAATAGAAACTAAAAAAAAGTGTTTTTTTTTCAAAAATTTCTCTATTTTTTTGCTTATATTGCAAAAAATAAAAAAACAGCAGTGATTAAATACCACCAAAAGAAAGCTATGTTTGTGAGAAAAAAATGATAAAAATTTGGTTTGGGTACAGTGTAGCATGACTGAGTAATTGCCATTCAAAGTGTGATGTGAGAGCGCTGAAAGCTAAAAATTGGTCTGGGAAGGAAGGGTGTATAAAAGCCCTGTATTGAAGTGGTTAGGATGGTAAACATAATAGTAGGGTATGTGCAAAGGTATCAGGCCAGCTTGTATCTGTCTTACCATAGTCAAGAGAAGCCCGCAGCAAAAGACGCAGGAATAGGCGCAGGGCTGGCATGACAGGGTAGCAGGGCTAGCTAGCCAATTGAAGGTCAACTGGGTGTTTTGAGTTGGTCAGAGTAGAGGGGGTGGCCAGAAGCGTATGCAGCATAGTTAGGGAGGGGCCAGTGTCCCGGTGGTCAGTTGGAGGTCACTGGATGAAGAAACAGCTCCTACCCTCCCGCCCTGTTGTCTGTATTATATCTGGAACATTCGGCATTTATTGTTGTAAGTTATAGCGGTTGAGATCTTTGGAGGCCTTCTAAATTAAGACCAGTATAGTGGGGAACCATCTTGGTATGGGATCCTTGGGAAGATGCCAGTTAACCGAGGTTTAACTGGGCATTTGGATATGGGTATCAGCGTTGGAAGTTGAAGAGTTGGTATTGTCCTTGAGTAGGCATGCTGCCACTGCCACAACAATAAATTTGGGGTCTTTTCAGTGCCTTCAAAGATCTACAACATGGTTACGACTGATCTGAAAAAGTACTATTTGTAAATAATATGTTTATGGTTTATTGTTAATAAAATGGCCGGTACGGCCAAGTTTACTCCAAAAGGGTGTCTTCTGGTTATTTAAGATGGTAAACATAATAGTAGGGTATGTGCAAAGGTATCAGGCCAGCTTGCATCTGTTTTACCATAGTCAAGGAAATATTAACAATTCACACTGACTGTATATTCTGGCAATGTTTTGATGATGTCTATAATAACACATGCACCTTATTAAATGACCCTGGAGAGATGAAGACAGTAATGGGTCATCAGGGAGACGAGGTCTGAAGAGAGGAAGGAGAATGTAGAGACCAGGACAAGGAGGAGAAGATAAAGTCTCTGAGGCAGGAAAGTATAAATACAGAGAAACGTGAACATTTCTCTCACTGTTATCCTGCATGCTCGGATCCCTGTACAGTATCATATCAGATATGAAGAATGAACCCCCAAAGCAGATCATAAGGCCGGGACCAGACGTCATCAAATCCCTGTAATACTGAGACATTTAAAGTGGACCTGTCAGTGTGAATGAACAAAATTTAGTAACAGTATCACTTTTCTGAAAAGCTTTTTATCTTCTAAAAGCCATTCTCCACCTCCAATCCATGACTTTGCCTAGGCTCCGATGATGAAAGCATTTCCTCTCCCCCGGCGATCAGACTGTACATTGTAACTTCATAGCAAGTCACAAGGTAAGAGGCTGCAGCATGGGCTGACCTGTTTTAAATATTTGTGAACACACAAACAACTGAACACGCACCAGATTTACACGATTGTGTAATTTCCTGAGCCAACATCTCTTGGGGTTGCCACCTCATCCCTTTAAAACCGAAACACATATTAACAGCTTGCCGACCAACCGCCATCATTCTACTGCGGCAGGTTGGCTCGCTCCCGCAAATCGCCGTAGGTGTACGTCGGCAATTTTGTGGCCGCCAGAGACATGTGCGCACTCCCGTTGGCCAGCGGGGGGGCGCCAATCAGCGGGTCCGGCAGGCTCGATGTCCGCTGGCCAACCCGCGATCGCTCCCCGCAGTGACAGAACGGGGATCTGCAGGTGAAAACAAGGCAAATCTCCATTCTGACAGGGGAGATACACAGATCCTGTCTTTCTGCTATGCAGGAAGACGGATCTGTGTGTTTCCCTAGTCACACAGTCCCCCATACAGTTAGAAAACACAAACAGGGAACACATTTAACCCCTTGATCGCCCCTGATGGTAACCCCTCCCCTGCCAGTGTCATTAGTGCAATAACAGTGTCACTGGTTCCCAAAAAAGTGTCAAAAATAGCAATTTAGTGTCCGATCTGTCCGCTGCAATGTCGCAGTCCTGCTAAAAATCACCGCTAGTAAAAATCATTACTAGTAAAAAATAACTAAATATTAAAAATGCCATAAATCTATGGATTTGGTAGACGCTATAACTTTTGAGCAAACCAATCAATATACACTTATTGGGGTTTTTTTTTACCAAAAATATGTAGAAGAATACATATTGGCCTAAACTGATGAATACATTTGTTTTTTTACATATTTTTTGGAAATGTTTTATGGAAAAGGGTAAAAAATGTGTTTTTTTTTTCAAAATTGTTTTTTTTTTTTTTTTTTAAACTGCAGAGGTGATCAAATACCACCAAAAGAAAGCGCTATTTGTGGGAAAAAAGGACGTCAATTATGTTTGGGTACAGCGTCGTACAACGGCGCAATTGTCACTTAAAGCGACCGCAGTGTTGTATCGAAAAAATGGCCCTGGTCAGGAAGGGGGTAAATCCTTCTGGGGCTGAAGTGGTTAATTACACAGGTCCTGTGGCTGATTAGGGTGATAACTTCACATTAAGCCGATTTGGCATGCGATTTGACTTGTCCCAGGCCAAATCTGACACTTCGCTCCTACATGTAAAAATCATCATTTTTATGCTGGAAAATTACTCAGAACCCCCCAAACATTATTTATGTTTGTTTAGCAGCAACTTTTTATCTCGCACGGTATTAGCGCAGTAATTATTCAAACGCTTTTTTTGGAAAAAAATTAATTGTTTCATGCATTAAAAAACAAAACCGTAAAGTTAGCCCAATTTGTTTGCATAATGTGAAAGATAATGTTACGCCAAGTAAATAGATACCTAACATGTCACACTTTGAAATTGCGCACACTTGTGGAATGGCGCCAAACTTTGGTATCCTCATAGGCGACGCTTTAATTTTTTTTTTTACAGGTTACCTGTTTAGAGTTACAGAGGAAGGTTAGCACTCGAATTATTGCTCTCGCTCTTACGTTCGCTCACATGTGTGGTTTGAACGTCATTTACATATGTGGGCGCAACCTATGTATACGTTCGCTTCTGTGCGTAAGCACGTGGGGACGGGGGCACTTTTTTTTTTATTGTTTGTTTTACTTTTATTTTTCTATTTTGACATTTTTTTAAATCACTTTTATTTCTATTACAAGGAATGTAAACATCCCTTTTAATAGGAATAGTGTGTGACAGGTCCTCTTTACAGTGAGATCTGGGTTCTATAAGTCCCCACATCTCTCCTCCAGGCTGGAAAGCATGAAAAAAACAAAACAAAAAAAAAAAATCCTGGCTTTTCCTTATCGAGGCGGCGGCATTTTTTTAGATGCAGAGGCTGGGCTTGACGTCGTAACATTGCAAACTCAGAACATGGAGAGATCTGGGGGCCATCTGGCCTGCCTGATTCTCTATGTTCATTTTCCGGCATGGACCGATTCCTTCTCCCTCTCGCCGATCGTATGGGTGAGCTGGGAGAAGCACCAGAAGGTGGTGGGAGGGGGGAAGACGTCCCCGCCTGCTGCCTGTAAGAATGATCAAGCCGCTATGACTGTTCTTACGGTGCAGGGAATCGCTGGCTCTAAAAGATGATATGATGTGACGTCGTTCTGCGGAAAGTGGTTAAAGATGGTGTTGTCATATTGGAGAAACAATGAGATGAAGGTATTGCCAGGGGGAGTACTGTGATCTGTGGGAGGTAATAAATATGTTATGTATGTTACACTGACATTACTCAGCATGCTGCACCTATCATGAAAACATAGATCTGATGACAGGTCCACCTAGGACTAGGTCCACCTAGGGTTGCCACTTTTTCTTCAAACCAAAGCCGAACATTTTGTTTTAGTATATCTATACACTATACCGGCAGGAGTCTCCAAACTACGGCCCTCCAGTTGTTCAAGAACTACAATTCCCATCATGCCTAGTCAAGTCTGTGAATGTCAGCGTTTTACAATGCCTCATGGGACGTGTAATTCCTCAACAGTTGGAGGGCCGTAGTTTGGAGATCCCTGCCCTATAGGATTGCAACAGTCCTGGGACACCTTTGGGCCCTCCAAAGAGAATAGTAATGCGGCGCACATAGTGCCCCTTCACCCACCTATCAGGCCCAGTTCTGAGCCACATTCCTGTCTGAATAATGTGTTCGGGTTCTAGGTGGACTTAAACCCGGACATATGATCCAAAACCTGGACTTTCTGGGTGAATCTCGGACAGGTGGCAACCCTAGGTCCACCACTTCTGGACTGCCCACTGTACTGTATATATATATATGTCATTACTTTGACGTTATATACCGTGGTTATAGCAGCAGCTAGCTGAATTTTCGAATTTCTGAATTTACAAATTTTCAAATTTACGAAAAAACCAAATAAAATGAAAACTAACAAATTTTTCTGCAGTGCACATGTTTATCCAATATGTATTCTGCTACATGTTTTTGATCAAAAAAATCCCATTAAGCATTTATTGATTGGTTTGCGCAAAAGTTATAGCGTCTACAAACAATGCAATATTTTTTTTTTTTTTTACTAGTGGTGGGGGCGATCAGCGGGACTACCATAGGCGTGCACAGAGGGTTTTCCAGGTGTGCCTGGGCACACTATTCACTATGTGCAGTGCCGATTCCCCCTACTGCCTGGGCTCCCCACCCCTTGTTGGCCCCTCCCACCCTGCAGTGCTGCTGGCTTCCCTCCTCTCCTCTCTCCCAGGCTGCTGCGAGGGATGTTTCAGGATGCAAAGCGGGTGAAGGGGATAGTAAATATGTAGTTTACCAGAACCAGCCTTTTCTAAATGTAGCCCCCTGTTGACAAAAATGGGGCTATAATGTAAATTTAGTTTTTGGCTGCGCTGTAAACAGCTCAGATTTGATTGTATATTGTATATTTGAGTTCTAAACTTGAGTTGTGCATTTCCCACTGTTGCCAGTAGGTGTCACTGGTACCACAGGGCAGTGTGAAAATAACAACTAGGTTGAGCTATAATAAATATTCTTTTTCCGGAAACAGCCCAGTAGGAGGTTCTTGCCGCTGTGCATTCTGGGAAGGGGTATTTATTGGACAGATGCCATGTGCTTTAGTCAGTTCTTACCTCGTGGCCCTCCAGGCCTGAGTCTACATTGCTGCAAGCTCTGCAAGTAGGCCCAGAAGCCTGTCTGGGGCCTACTACACCTGAGGTGGTCCTTAGGCTGTCTTGCCTGTGTGGAAGAAGCCGAGCCAAGCTGAGGAGATCCAGGGGAGGACCCTTGCTGTAGAGAACCAGGATGAAGGGTGGTCTCTCAGAAGGGCCTGGTGACTCGGTGGGAGGACTCACCTACATCTAAACTACCCTCACAGTACCGCCGGATGGCTTAAAGGTTCTGGTACTGTGAAATTGTTCTACAAGCCAATCAAGGTAACAAGCTCCTGGCTGCTACGTTTGTGAGAGAGACTTATCCAGGCATCTACTGGCTGCTAAGTCTGTGAGAGAGGCTTATCCAGACATCTTACTGGTTGCTAGATCTGTGTGAGAGACCTACCCAGGTATTTAAGATCTGCTAGAAGAAAAGCTGTTTTGTCCTTTGATTCAAGGAGTCTGTAAGTGATCTGCTAAAAAAAGGTATCTGAAACCTCCCCTCAACCTCTTTCCTACAACCTTTCTCAAGTTCTAATTAAAGCATTGAAAAGTACCTAAAGTGACTGGCGCCTATATTCTTTTCAAGCTTCACATTATGGCCATGGACTCAGCCCTGGGGTGAATGTAAGCTCGCTCCCTGTAACTGGAGGTACCTTTCTGCTCCCAGCAGACCCTGGGGGGTGCTTCATAAATTAACACACTCACTCCCTGTGTCCATTCACAACTGAAGCATACTAAACTGTGTTTAGTATGCTTCAGTTTGTGAATAAAGAGGAAGCCACTCAGCACAGACCAATTCACTCACTGCCCAGTGCAGCCGAGGGTGCAGAGAAAGGCATGTGTGTTTGAGCTTTGGGGTGCACACCCTAATGCAGTAGGCTGTGCACACCTACAGTATGGGGACTACTATATATTTATGGCTACTTATAGTGGGACTGTGATGTTGCGGTGGAGATTCTGACACTAACTGACCCTTTTGACACTTTTTGGGAGCCAGTGACACCAACACAGTGATCAGTGTTAAAAAATCGGCACTGTCAGTGGCAGCCACTCCATTAGCGGCGCAGGGGCTCTGCCACCCCTAATCCATGAGCCCCGGCCCTAATTTACAGTGGGGACGGAAAGTATTCAGACCCCCTTAAATTTTTCACTCTTTGTTATATTGCAGCCATTTGCTAAAATCATTTAAGTTCATTTTTTTCCTCATTAATGTACACACAGCACCCCATATTTTCAGAAAAACACAGAATTGTTGACATTTTTGCAGATTTATTAAAGAAAAAAATTCAGTGCGCTACTAAAATAATAATGTGAATATAAAGAAATTAAAAGATTATCGTTCATATGGAAAATGATGGTATCATAAACCGGAGGTGTGATTCCTCTTTAAGACCCCTTTCACACTGGGGCGTTTTTCAGGCATTTTTCAGGTGCTTTAGCGTTAAAAAAAGCGCCTGAAAGAAGCCTCATCTGCAATCCCAATGTGAAAGCCCGAGTGCTTTCACACTGGGGCGCTGCGTTGGCAGGGCGTCAAAAAAAATCCTGCAAGCAGCTTCTTTGCAGCGCTTTTCTGTTTTTGCCACCGGGCTGGGTTCTCTGATGGCCCGAGCCCTTTCAAACTGCCAGCGCCCGAAAAAAGCCTGAAAAAAACCCCCAGTGTGAAAAGGGTCTTAAGCGGCGCTTTATCAGCGTTTATCGGGCGCTGGTAGTGTGAAAGGGCTCGGGCTATCACATTGGGATTGCAGATGAGGCTACTTTCAGGCACTTTACAGGCGCTTTTTTTAACGCTAATGCACCTGAAAAAATGCCTGAAAAACGCCCCAGTATGAAAGGGGTCTAAATCTTCAGTAAATCTTCTATGGATCTTCTAAGACAGTGCAGAAATAGGATAAGGGGGCTGCTTACCAGATTTGATGGATCCCCACCACAGAGATCATGCGAGCCTGAACAAACTCCTCTCGGGGTCAGGAACAGCTGGTCTTTGAGTAGAGACAGACTTCCCTCCACGCCTGGTAGTTGAAATTTCAGAGGCGGCAATCAGAAACGCTCTCCTCCATTAGCTGCTCCAGCAAGACCACTCGTAGCAGGAAAAAGTATATTTTTAAAGAAGAGGCGCTTCAATGTGCAGTAGTTTAAAATGCTTTAATCCATGAATGGACAACTGACATCAAAGCATTGGCAGGGTAAAACATCGTAGCAATTAAAAAACACAGCCGACGCTGAAGTCGAACAGCTGAGAGTGTGGTGACGTCAGGTCCTCTGGCTCCACCCAAGGTACGTTTCTCCTAAACAGGCATCGACTGGGAGAGGAGGCTATCAGATTTATTAAAAAAGAAAAACTGAAATATCACATGGTCCTAAGTATTCAGACCCTTTGCTCAGTATTTAGTAGAAGCATCCTTAGTAGAAGCATCCTTTTGATCTAATGCAGCCATGAGTCTTTTTGGGAAAGATGCAACAAGTTTTTCACACCTGGATTTGGGAATTCTCTGCCATTCATCATTGCAGATCCTCTCCAGTTCTGTCAGGTTGGATGGTAAACGTTGGTGGACAGCCATTTTTAGGTCTCTCCAGAGATGCTCAATTGGGTTTAAGTCAGGGCTCTGGCTGGGCCATATAACAAAGAGTGAAAAATGTAAGGGGGTCTGAATACTTTCCATCCCCACTGTACATGCAGGGTGCCGGATGCATGGATTTCAATGTTTTTTTTTGTTTGTTTTTTTTTTGAAGCACGTGATTAGAGCCTGAGGCTCTAATTGGCTTCAAATAAGGGTGGGCACAGGGCACAGAGCACTGCGCCCAGAGCCCACCCAATTGTGTGACATTAGCGAATTAATATTCACCAATGTCTTCCTGCTTCTCCTCCCGGCCAATCAGGAAGTGGGCCCTAAAACCCAATTGGCCAGGGAGTCTTAGGACTCCCCAATTGCATCTCAGGACCCGCTTCCTGTTCGGCCGGGAGGAGAAGTAACGGCCCGGCTTTTCCCTCGGCAAGCTGAGGCAGGTGGAGGGGCAGCAACAGCCTCTTCCAGCTTCCAATTACAGTGGAAGAGAGCCACTGGCTGCGCATGTGCGTGCCCCCTATCTGGAAGTACCGGATCATGTATATATACGTGATCCGGTGCAGAGGTGCCATCTTGTAACAGTAAAACTGCTATAGAGCGGACCTGAAGTGGTTAAATATGGATTCCAGGTATGGCTACTTTTCCAGGTATGACTACTTTTGCATATGTAGTGGTACCCCCGTAGGGGCTGCTGAAAGTTGTGGTTTACCTGTCACCCTGCCTAAATTTTACCTGCACTCTCCAAAAATCTCACCTCTAGCACCTACCTAGGTAGAGGGTGCTACACATAGTTATATTGATCCGCCTGGACCAATGTAGCTATGTATATGTAGCAAGGTTCCCAGCCTCCTTTGATCTAATGAGAACCTCCAGGGCTAGAGATAGCTGACATCCTTCTGTATATGGTGGGTTGTGAGGCATAGTGAGTGCAAAGTAGTTGGATCCATTGGGTGCCAGACACCTCTTGAATGCAAAAGAGATTTTATTTCTCTTAACAGAACGTTGGGAGAGAGATTTAGGGCCAGGATACCCTTCGGGAAGGTGCAAGACTACTTAGCAGACTTTGAGAGTTCAACAGGAGGACAGCCATGCAGGGTGAGGCATTCAGCAAGACACCACTTCTGCATGTGTAGGAATGTTGTCTGCCATGGCAACAGTCTTTAACAGTTCCTAACTAAAGTTGTAACAGTTCCTTTACTTTCATTACAATCACTTTTTGTAGTTCTTCCGATCACTGAGCTCCCAGTCTCTTACACTAGACTAGATGATTCTCTGTCACAGATTCCCTTGAGCTCCTCCAATCTTCACAGTGGTATCTTCCTCAAGCGTCACCCCCACCTCTCTGCTGGGTCCCTAGCTTGGCACTCAAGATACTTCTCAAGCTTCACCCCACTGGCCTGCTCGGTCCCTGGCTTGACACACAAGGCTGCTTTGCAAGCGTCACCTCCACTGGCTGGGTCCCTGGCTTGATACCCGCTGAAGTTTCCTGATTCTTCACCGTCCCCGGTTGGTGAGAATACTGCTCCGGTACTTGCTTCAGCTACTCACTGTGGTCGCTGGTACTAAGGTGGTTGGTCCCTTAGTGGCCACAGCTTCCCCTCTACCTCCGACAACGACAGGGTCTCCGGCCGGCAGAACTGTCACTTCTGGTTGGACTGCAAGCCGTAATCCCAACCCTGTGCTACTCTCTTGCTTCTGGATAGGCCCTCACACAGCCTAGCAGCCAGATGTGCCCGGGGTAGGCCCAATCTCTGGCCTAGCAGCCCGGGCAATACAACACATGTCCACCCAGACAGCTGTCCACTTGGCAGAGTCACTGATCACATGACTCTATCCAAATATATACAGTAGGCTCTCCCAGGAGGCCAAGGGATCCAAGAAAACCCCTGCCCATTGGCTGGGATACCCATATACCCATAATCTGACCTTGCATTGCCCTTCTCATATCTAATGCCACCAGGCTAGCGACCAAAAAGAGAAGTGCAGCAATTACAGACTTAGAGTGAAATCAATTGATCCTCAACAATCGGCCAAGGCAGCTATACCTGGCAAGTAAATTTAGGAGCAACGCTGCCTAAACACCAGGGTGCTACATCTATATCATAACTGTAGGATCCCTCTAGAAGCCAGAAATCACTGTAGCAGATACCGCTAATCCAGTGTTCTTCACTTGCTTCTGGATCCATTTCTGAGTGGCTGCCCTTCGAATACAGGAGCTTTACTGTCGCAGTTGACAGGCATTACTGCCCCCGAACACAACTCATTCAATGGGGTTGTGCCACAACCAAACATGCGTTTGCGGTGCAGTGGTACAGCATTTGCAGGGTTAAAGCGGTTGTATAACCCCCTTTGTGCTTTTTACCTATAAGTAAGCCTATAATAAAGCTTACCTGTAGGTAAAATGAATATCTCCTAAACCTGCACTGTTTAGAAGATATATACTGTAACGAGCCCCTTGCTCGCTCGGTTCCACTCTCCTGACACTCCTCTGCAGCTATTGAATCAGATTGCAACGTCTGATGGTTCGGTCATCCAATGCTCCGGGACTAGAACTACAGCTCTGTGCCATTCTAGTCCAGTTGTGTAGCTCAGAACAAACACCAGGCAGGCTGTATGTAAGTTCAACCAGGAATCTCTCTTTATTGACAGGAATACAGTCTTATTTATACAATAAAAGAGGAGGTGCAGACCTCCTGCTCATATTACTCTAACAATACAGCTGTAACCTAATTAACCTAATTAACCTAATTAACATGAGCTAATTAACTAACCCCTTTAGACAGCCTAGATGACTCAGACATGACCTTTAGGCCAGACTGGCTGTCTTGTAGTTCAGAAAATCCAATCAACATTATCACAATCAACATAGACTCTTCTTCACACAATAGCAGAGTTAATTAACACAAACAACAATGGGGATCTAATGACTCTTAGATCCCATAGTAGACTTATTTACAATACACATTTTAGCAGACAACAGACAGACAGCAGACTGTTGGAATTTACATCAGCATCTCCTAACAGTATCTGTCCCAGCATTATGAATAAGCCACTATTTCTAATATGGCAAATCCAGGGTCCCCAGAGTCTGTGTGTCCTGGGGGACCAGGACCCGAATCCACAGTAATACCGCCTTAAGGGTCGCCAGACATACAGCTCACAAAGAGCACCATTCCCCTAAATGCTAGGGCCCACGATCGATCGGCAAGAAGCTAGCATACAGTCCCCTCCAAAACTCTCTCTCCCGGCTAGGTCTGTCACATATACCCTGCATGCACTCTGAGGGTCCGCAGTATTCTGAGGGTCCGCATACTAGCTCATTATGTCTTTAGCTTACAGGGGTTTTTTTTTCACAGGGTTTACAACCGCTTTAAAACAGGTGATGAGGAGGTGTCAGATCACATCCTCACTGAATTTCAAATGAGTCTGAAAAGCGCAGTCCTGCTGCATGTATAATTGTAACCTAAGTAAAAAAAATGTATATTGGTATATTTGCATGTGGGCCTATAATAAGAATATTTTACATTAAGCATTCACTAGAATTAAACATCGGCATCGGTAGTTGTGTCCTTTATTTGTTCTTCTAATAATAAATCTTTTTTTTTTTGGCACAGTTTGAATCTGCTGACATCTTTTAGACATGGTGATTTCCAGTGGTATTCCACCCAATATTACCAAAGTATCCGCTTGGGATGGCATAAACATAGAGGTCCTAAGAACGACGATAACAAGTTCAATGTTTACCTGCTTCTTCTTCTTCCTGCTCTTTATGGCAGCCATGTTAACCATCTTCTTCACCAATTCAGTTGCCCGAGAAACAACTCGCTACATCCTTTTTATCCACATGCTAATTAATGATGCGGCCTACCTATGCTTGGCCCTTCTTCTTTTTGTCTTTTATGCCTATCAAGTTACTTTCCCTGTCCCCATCTGTTACCTTATCGTCACTCTATCCTCGACCACCATGAAAGTCACACCTTATAATCTGGCGGTGATGTCCTTGGAAAGATATGTTGCCATATGTTTCCCCCTAAGACACGGAGAGTTTTGCACCATTCCAAGAACGTTCCTTGCCATTGCTTTGGTATGGACAATATGTCTGATTCCTAACGTTGTTGATTTTATTATTCTGTGCTCCTCTGTTAACAAAAGCTTTTTTTTACTTCATGTGACATGCTCCCGGGCAACTTTTACCATCCTCCCCGTGCAGGAAGTAATAAGGATTTTTGCCTACGTCTTGACGTTTTCCCTCGCGGGGCTGGCAATCCTCTATACTTACATCAGAATCACCCTGATTGCGTTGAGGATCTTTTCAAAAAAGGAATCAGCCTCCAAGGCTGCGAAAACCATGATGCTTCATGCTGTTCAGCTTATGTTGTGCATGTCAACCTTTGGCTACAGCATTGTAGAATTATTTACCAAGGATAATTTAGTTCTTTTACCCCCTATTAATTTCAGTTTTTTCATGTGCCTTCCAAGATTCCTCAGTATATTTATCTACGGTGCACGGGATGAACTGTTCTTTGGCTACATAAAGAGATGTTTCGTTTGCAGTGCTTCCAAAATTGTCCCAAGCTCAGCAACATGAAAGATGGTAGACCGACCTGCATGTCTTGGGTTCTGAGATACAGATGAAATGCCTATTGTTCCAAAATAAATATCAAGGCCAGATCTATACTTCCTGCCCAACTAAGCCAATAGTTTTGTGCCACTCCTCTTAATCTTCAATCTAACATTAGTGTTGCATTAATTTTAGACTCCATAGTCCCAGAGCCATACAAAGACTGGTAGTTGAGAAGGCTGAAAGAGAGAGGTCACCATGGCAGTACACCCTGAGCTGATTACTAAAAGGCTAGGAAGGACTGTCCCCCTACTCTGATAACAGTTAGTTTCTAGCCATATGGACTCATATTAGAGGAGCTGTAAGCACACAGTAGACTATCATTATCAAAAACCGAGGCAGCAATAGTGAAAGCTCAGGTGGCTTGTACCCTGGCAGCAGGGTTACCAGCCATCAGTAAATTTACTAACTGTGATTTTTAAAGCTGTCAGTAAATGCCTGTTTGAGAAATTTTATGTCAGTAAAAAACAGTCCTTTTTTTTTTTCCAGGCAGGTTAGTGTTGGCTCGGCATGAGTAAGAAAGAACCCGTTGACAGCTTGATGCAGCACCAGCAGCCACTTACCCAGGCAGAATTTGGAGCCAGTTTGGATTATTTTTAAATGGAACAGGCTGGAGCCGGTGGCAGAAGGAGTAGAGCACTATACTGGGGGAGGGGGCGATTTGGGGAAAAAGGGGCACCCCTGAACCTTGCACTCTGTATTCAGCGCACCCTTGAACCCTGAACTCTACACACAGTGCACTCCTGAACCCTGCACTCTGTACACAGCTCATTCCTGAACCCTGCGCTCTTTATGCAGTGCATGCCTGAACCCTTCAGTCTGTACACAGCGCACCTCTGAACCCTGCAATCTGTATACACCACACCCCTGTCACTTGCACTCTGTACTCAATGCACTCTTGAACCCTGCACTCTGTATGTAGTGCACAATTGAACCCTGCACTCTGTACATAGCATACACTTGAACCCTGCGCTCTGTATGTTGCTCACACCTGAACTCTGTACGTAGCACACACTTGAACCCTGCACTCTGTACATAGCACACACCTGAGGCCTGCACTCTGTACTTAGCACACACCTGAGCTCTGTACGTAACACACACCTGAACCCTGCACTCTGTACGTAGCACACACTTGAACCCTGCACTCTGTAGGTAGCGCACACTTGAACCCTGTACTATGTACATAGCACACACCTGAACCCTGCACTCTGTACTTAGCGCACACCTGAGCTCTGTACGTAACAAACACCTGAACCCTGCACTCTGTATGTAGCACACACGTGAACCCTGCACTCTGTACTTAGTGCACACCTAAGCTCTGTACGTAGCACACACCTGAAACCTGTACTCTGTACGTAGCGCATACTTGAACCTTGCACTCTGTACATGGCTCACACCTGAACCCTACACCTGAACTCTGTACGTAGTGCACACTTGAACCCTGCACTCTGCACATAGCTCACACCTGAACTCTGTACGAAGCATACACCTGAACCCTGCACTCTGTATGTGGCGCACACATTAACTCTGTACGTAGCTCGCACCTGAACCCTGCACTCTGTACCTAACGCACACTAACAGACCCTCCCACTGTTAGTGCAGGAGGTGATACTGCTGCATCCTGAATGTGTTTTTTTCCCCACCTGAATGGGAATTTTGCCGCTAAATACTGTGTCACAATCGGAGGTCAAGCATTTGCCTTGCAGCTGCTGCACAGCCCCACTGAGCTCAATGGGCAAGTTTGACAGGCGATGATGTCTGTGAAACTTGACATGTTGAGTTAAAATTGCCACACTATGGAGCTAAGCAGCGAGGCCATGGCAATGTGTACTCACTCAAGCAGCTGCTATGTTCATTTAGAGGTAGGTAGTCAGGGCGTAGTTCTGTTTAATCCACCTCTTTTAGGCCACTGCCACTATTAGATGCAATCCGGTCGTACCCATTGCTCACTTTGGCATGCATAACAGAACTTGTTTTTCAACTGTATCCCAGCAAGATGGCTGATAATTTGTCATGCTGTATTGACTTTTTAAATGTAAAACAGGCCAATTATCTGTTATGGATATTGTCAGTGTTTACAGATTGTGTTTATACTGTTTTAATATCGATTGTTTTAGTTTCTAATAGGAGTTCTGTCATTTTTTCAGGTTGCCAGTAAAAAAAAAGTGCTCTGTCAGTAAATCTTACATGTTCTGTCAGTAAAAAAAAAAGCTGTTGGAGGTTGGCAACCCTGCCAGGCAGGCAGATCGGTCACCTGGAGCCTTCCATTATATACAAGGGCGGTTTACTGACAGGCAGTAATAAAATGGAGGGCTTTAAGTCATTCTTGGCTGACCTAGACCATGGCCTATGTGAATTTTACCCCTAATAACTGAACATGTGCGTTTAGTTTCATTCAGATTAGTTTTTCAGATGAAAATTTGATTTACGGAGATTCTGATGCATCTGAATTTCTGCATGGACATAATAAGAAATTTAAATAAATTTGAAAAAATGTTATAATGAATTAACAAATGCATTTGTTTCATTTGGATTAATTGTAAAAAGATGGTTATTAAGGATCAGGCGGCCGCTGCGTCCTTAACAACCATGACTCATCTGCTGTCAGCAGGATTCCCCGCTGACAGTAGAATGTAAACCTGTGGTCTCCAAACTGCAGCCCTTTGCTTGCCTTTATCCGACCCTTGAGGCACTATTCTTTCCACTAACACCAAAGATGGGGCACTATTCCTTCCACTAACACCAAAGATCAGGCACTATTGCTTCCACTAACACCAAAGATGGGGCACTATTCCTTCCACTAACACCAAAGATTGGGCACTATTGCTTCCACTAACACCAAAGATGGGGCACTATTCCCTCCACTGACACCAACGATGGGGCACTATTCCTTCCACTGACAATAAAAAATGGGGTACCATTCCTTCCACTGACACTAACTATTTCTCCCCCTAATACCAAAGATCGGACGTTGTTTACTCCCACTGGGCACAGCCCGGCCCCCCTAAAGTCTGAAGGTAAACTGACCCTTTCTTTAGAAAGTTTGGAGACCCCTGATGCAAACAAAAGAATTGCCAGCATTAAAAAAAAAACATTCCTCCCCAAACCATACCAGGCCCTTCAGGTCCAGTATGGATTTTTATTGGAATCCCACCCCAAAATTTAAAAATAAAAATGGTGTGGCATCCCCCCAATCCATACCAGATCTTAACATGGGGCAGGTGCTTTGGGGGAGTGGGGGCTCCCCCCCAAAGCACCTTGTCCCCACATTGATGAGGACAAGGGCATGGGGTAGGAGGGGTGACCACGCCCAATATGACATCATAGACGGGAGTGTCCGAGTGATGTCATGGGGTCACCTCATGACATCACAGAGAGACCCCCCTCCCCCTGTGTTTACATACCAACCAGCGGCTGTCATTTTTTTTCTTAATTTTGGTGTGGGGTTCCCCTTGAAATCCATACCAGGCCCGAGGGGCCTGGTATGGATTGAGGGGACCTCCACGCTGCTTATTTAAAAAAAAATGTTAATGCCGGCATTTGTGTTGTTTACATGGTTGTTAGGGAGGCAGCAGCCGCCCGCTCCTTATCAACTGGCTACTCAGAATGAAATGAAATGAATGCCGAAGATACAAAATGAATTCCGAAAACAAATCAGTTCAATTAACGAATGCATTTGAAACTAAATTCTTCAATTACGAATGCATCCAAAGCATGAAAATTTGCGGCATGCACATGTCTACTAATAACTACTCAAACATCTCCCTCTCTGTCATACCTTGTGAAGCACAGTAGATGCTTATTAAAACAGGTTATCTGTATGTCTTCCTTCATTCCAAAGTACATGCATCAGTTTCAGGCTTGCTGTCCATCATTAGTGTGGTACATGGAAACTCTAGCTTAGCTACTCTCAACTAGGGTTCTACTTGCTGGGGCAGTGGCGGCTAGGAAAGTTTTAGGATGGGGGGCGCCAGACGCTGCCCTTCCTTTTTGACCCCTCCCACTTCTCATAAGCCCCACCCCTTATATAATCCACTCACTCCATCCCCTGTATTCCAATTGCTTCCACTCATAGTGTTAGGAATATACAGCTCAGCATCACAGGACAGAGTATATAGCTCAGCCTCACAGATCAGGGTATACAGCTCAGCCTCACAGATCAGGGTATACAGCTCAGCCTCACAGATCAGGGTATACAGCTCAGGATATACAGCTCAGCCTCACTGATCAGGGTATACAGTTCAGCATTACAGATCAGGGTATACAGCTCAGCATCACAGATCAGGGTATACAGATCAGAGTATACAGTTCAGGGTATATAGATCAGGGTATACAGCTCATCCTCACAGATCAGGGTATACAGCTTGGCCTCACAGATCAGGGTATACAGATCAGTGTATACAGCTCAAGGTATACCACTCAGGGTATACCGCTCAGCATCACAGATCAGGGTATAAAGCTCAGCATTACAGATCAGGGTATACAGATCAGGGTATACAGCTCAGGGTATACAGCTCAGAGTATACGGCTTAGCCTCACAGATCAGGGTATACAGCTCAGCATCAAAGATTAGGGTATACAGATCAGGGTATACAGCTCAGCCTCACAGCTCAGGGTATACAGCTTAGCCTCACAGATCAGGGTATACCACTCAGGGTATACAGCTCAAGGTATACAGCTCAGCATCACAGATCAGGGTATATAAAGCTTAGCCTCACAGATCAGGGTATACGTACAGGGTATATAAAGCTTAGCCTCACAGATCAGGGTATACAGATCAGGGTATATAAAGCTTAAACTCACAGATCAGGGTATACAGCTTAGCACAGGACCCCCGCCTCAGACAGCACCCCCCCACTCACTGGACTCGCGGGTCTGACAGCGGCACACCCCCCCGGGCTCACTTCTTTAGCAACACCCCATCACGGGGGTCGCGGCTCTGGGCTCTGACAGAGGCACCTCCCCGTGGAGCATGCGGCTCTAGGCTCTGACAGCACCCCCCGGAGCTCACGGCTCCAACAGCACCCCAGGGCTTGGGGCCCTGACAGGACCCCTCCATGATGGTCAGGCACTTACCGCCAGGCTGGTATCCTCTCCAAGTGCTCCTGTGTTTCCACCAGCAGAGCAGCAGCTGTGCGGAGGTATCCTTCCTCCAGTCCAGCGTGTATCTCCTCTGCTCCTCTTCCTAAGCACCAGGCATCCAATAGGAACGCCTGGTGTTTGGCCAATAAGGAAACAGGTCTGACGCCCTGTCTCCTGATTGGCGAGGAGGAACGTTAGTGTGAAAATAGCAAAAATGAATTCGCTATCGTCACACAATTGGGTGGGATCGGGGCGCACTCTCTGCCCCCCCCCCCCCTGGAACTTTGTCCGCAATAGGAATCCATGCATCTGGTGTCCTGAAAGGAGCCGAGTACATGAATGGGGGGGCAGTGCCCATGCGCCCACAATGCACAGGCCGCCACTGTGCTAGGGGTTTCTTGAGCAATGAGAAATTTCTGCCTTATAGATAATTACATAGTTACATAGTTGGTGAGGTTGAAAAAAGACACAAGTCCATCAAGTCCAACCTATGTGTATGATTATATGTCAATATTACATTGTATATCCCTGTATGTTATGGTCGTTCAGGTGCTTCTCTAACAGTTTCTTGAAACTACCGATGCTCCCTGCTGATACCACCACCTGTGGAAGGGAATTCCACATCCTTGCCGCTCTTACAGTAAAGAACCCTCTACATAGTTTAAGGTTAAACCTCTTTTCTTCTAATTTAATGAGTGGCCACGTGTCTTATTAAACTCCCTTCCGTGGAAAAGTTTTATCCCTATTGTGGGGTCACCAGTACGGTATTTGTACATTTAAATCTTATCCCCTCTCAAGCGTCTCTTCTCCAGAGAGAATAAGTTCAGTGCTCGTAACATTTCTTCATAACGCATATCCTCCAGTCCCTTTATTAGTTTTGTTGCCCTTCTCTGTACTCATTTCATTTCCAGCACATCCTTCCTGAGGACTGGTGCCCAGAACTGGACAGCATACTCCAGATGCGGCCGGACCAGAATCTTGTAGAGCAGGAGAATTATTGCTTTATCCCTTGAGTTAATACCCTTTTTAATGCATGCCAATATTCTGTTTGCTTTGTTTGCAGCAGCTTGGCATTGCATGCCATTGCTGAGCCTATCATCTACTAGGACCCCCAGGTCCTTTTCCATCCTTGATTCCCCCAGAGGTTCTTCCCCCAGTGAGTAGATTGCATTCATATTTTTGTCACCCAAATGCATTATTTTACATTTTTTCACATTAAACCTCATTTGCCATGTAGTTGCCCACCCCATTAATTTGTTCAGATCTACTTGCAAGGTTTCCAAATCCTGTGGAGAAGTTATTGCCCTGCTTGGCTTAGTATCGTCCGCAAATATAGAGATTGAACTGTTTACCCCATCCTCCAGGTCGTTTATGAACAAATTAAATAGGATTGGTCCCAGGACAGAACCCTGGTGACCCCAATTTCCACCCCTGACCATTCCGAGTACTCCCCGTTTATCACTACCCTCTGAACTCGCCCTTGTAACCAGTTTTCAATCCATGTACTCACCCTTTGGTCCATGCCAACGGACCTTTCTTTGTACATTAAACGTTTATGGGGGAACTGTATCATTGCTTTTGCAAAATCCAGATACACCACGTCTATGGGCCTTCCTTTATCTAGATCAGTGTTTCTCAACCTTTTTCCAGTCGGGGCACCCTTAAAAAGTATTTTCAGTCTTGAGGCACCCCAGTCCAAGGCTTAGTTTACGTTACTGTGTGTCGCGGAACATGCGCAAAATCGCACTCGTTCCTGACACACAGACAAATGCTCTGCTCTTTAGGGGTGCCATTAAATCTTAATGGTACCTTACACATTGGAAAATGTGGGGTGCTTTTGGTGCAGTGCAATTTAAAAAAAAAAAAGGTCGGATTTCCTTCCCTGAATCTTTGTGGTTAGGGAAGCCCATTGAAATGAATGGGCTGCACTACACGCAGCAACACAGATGTGAACCAAGGGCTTGTTCACATGTCGGGTTGGAGGGGTGGTAAAAGCACATGGTTAAGCTGTTTTTACCACCCCCAAATTCTTCTCCTTTAGCTGCAGAGACAACAGCTGGGGGTGTACACATGTTGTGGCTGCAGCTGGAGGTATACCCAGGGTGAATGGGGCTGAACTGCAACTACCCTGCAACTGTGTACATTGCACGGTTGCGGTGTAGTGATGCTGCATTAAAACAGGTGGTGATGAGGAGGCAACATAACCGCCTGTCAAATGCCTCTGAAAAGTGATCTGTGCATAGGTTGCTTTTCAGAGGAGAAGCAGTCCTTGCTGCTATCAAACAAGACCTACAAAAGCAGTTCTGATGGTACAGGAATTGGGGGGGGGGGGTGTCAGTATTAAAAGTAACATACACACACACACACACATATACAGACACATACATACAGACACTTGTACATACGCACGTGCACACACACATGCAGACACATGCACACACACACACATGTACAAACACACATACAGACACACACACATACAGAAAGACACATGCACACACACATACAGACACACACATGTACAAACACACATACAGACAGACACTCACATGCACACACATACAGACAGACACTCACACATACAGACACATGCGCACACACACATGAACAAACACACATACAGACATACACACACACATACAGACAGACACTCACACGCACACACACACACACACACGTACAAACACACATACAGACGTACACACACACATACAGACAGACACTCACATGCTCACGCACATACAGACACATGCACACACATACCAGACACATGCACACACACACATACAGACACATGCATGCACACATGCACACATACACACACACATACAGACACACACATACATACAGACACATGCGCACACACACATACATATACAGACACATGTACACACATGCACAAACACACATACAGACACATGTACACACATGCACACACACACACAGACACATGTATAAAGCCCTTTTAAAACGAATCTAGCTTCTAGCACAGTACCTTTCCAGTTTCCTCATTCAGCCAGGTACTGCACTGTAGGGGGAAGCAGAGAGCACAGCACACTCCCCTGCTCTTTACTTTCACTTTGCTGAGGTTGACGGAGCTTCTCACAGTGCCGATGTACAGTTCGGCAGGGGATCGGGAGATCGGGCTCATCTGACAGCCCTTCTCTCCCCTGATCCCGCGGCACACCTGAGAACCTCTGACGGCACACCAGTGTGCCGCGGCACACTGGTTGAGAAAGGCTGATCTAGATGACAGTTCACCTCCTCATAGAAGGTTAATAGATTGGTTTGGCAAGAAAGATTCCTCATGAATCCATGCTGATTACTGCTAATGATACTGGTTTCATTACTAAAATCTTGTATATAGCCCCTTTAAGAACTTGCATACTATTGATGTTAGGCTGGTTTGTAATTCCCAGGGATGTATTTTGGCCCTTTTCAAAATATTGGTGCTACATTGGCTTTTCTCCAATCAGCTGGTACTATTCCAGTCAGTAGACTGTCAGTAAAAATTAAGAACAATGGTCTGGCAATTACTTGACTGAGTTTCCTAAGGATCCTCGGGTGCAAACCATCTGGTCCCTGTGACTTATTAATGTTAAGTTTTTCAAGTCTATTTCTAATTCTGTCCTCTGTTGGCCATGAGGGTGCTTCCTGTGACGTGTCATGAGGATAAACACTGCAGTTTCGGTTACTGAAGCCCCTGATTCCCTCGAGAAGACTGAGGAGAGAAATAAATGTAATACCTTCGCCATCTCACCATCCTTTGTAACCAGATTCCTTTCCTCATTCTTTATGGGGCCAATATGGTCTGTCCTCCCTCTTTTACTGTTTATATACTTAGAGAATTTCTTGGGATTTTTTTTGCTCTCCTCCGCTATGTGTCTTTCGTGTTCTATCTTAGCCGCCCTGGTTGCAACCTTACATTTCTTGTTGCATTCTTTGTAAAGTTTGAATGCTGATGATGATCCCTCAGCCTTGTATTTTTTTAAAGGCCTTCCCCTTTGCTTTTATATGCATTTTTACATTGGAGTTAAACCACCCAGGACTTTTATTCACTCTTTTAAATTTATTTCTCAATGGGATGCACTGGTTAATGCCCTTATTTAATATGCTCTTAAAGAAAACCCATCTCTTCTCTGTGTTCTTTGTACCTAAGATTTTATCCCAATTAATATCTTCTAGCAAGGTTCGTAGTTTAGGGAAGTTGGCTCTTTTGAAATTCAGTGTCTTTGTATTCCCCTTATATTTCTTATTTGTGTGATTTATACTGAAGCTAATTGACCTGTGATCGCTCATCAGTCCTGCCTACTTAAGCCATCCAGTCCAGATGATCTCTGCATTTGCCTTGGTCACATCTCTAGAGACGCTCTCCTTTGTTCCTGTTAAAGACTTGCTTGGCTGACATTCCTCCTGGCTCCAGATCCTGCTTTATGTTCTATTACGCTCATCTCTAGCTCTCTGACATTTTGGCTTCTCTGACTATCTGTTCCGGTTCCTGAATTCTGGCTATGTTTTGACTATGTTTACTCTGTTTACCTTTTTTTATTATTAAACAAGTGTGATTTAACTGTACTTCTGTCTCAGTCTAATTCATGATTTCTGACAGTAGGCGAAGGCCATGATTTCAGAAGATGCAGTCAATCCACTTGTTGGTAATATTTTTTCCAGATTGGATGAACAGGATCACCGCATGGATCAGTTTGCCATGGCGTTACAAATGCTCCTGAGTCGCACGGCTCACCCGGAATCTCTCACTGTGGCTGCTCCGGTACAACCTGTGTTGCAGGCCGTCCCTGCTGCTGCTCAAGTCTCTGTGCAGGCATCCGCCTCTAGTATTACCTCTATAAGAGGTATGTTTCGTTCTGCTTCCCCAGCGATTTGGGGGCGATCCAGTCCAATGCAGAGGGTTTCTCAACCAGGTTTAGATATACTTTGAGATGCTGCCCCAGGCATTTCCCACGGACAGAAGCAAAGTAGGTTTTGTGATATCTTTGCTTTCTGAGAGAGCCTTGGCCTGGGCAAACCCTTTATGGGAGACGCAATAACCTGTTGTCTTGAGTTACCCTGAGTTTGTGACTTCTTTTAAAAGGGTATTTGACATTCCCGCACGCTCCGCTTCTGCTGCCAAGTGCCTCATGTCCATCAAACAGAGTACGAGAACTGTTGCCGATTACGCCATTGAATTCCGTACTCTGGCAGCAGAGGTTGCTTGGAACAATGAGGCCCTCGTGGCTGCTTTTTCTCATGGTCTCTCGGATACCATCAAGGATGAGATAGCAGCCCGAGATATACCCACTGAGCTGGAGAGGTTGATCACGTTTGCCATCCTCATTGACTCCAGACTCAGAGAAAGACTCCCTTTTAAGGAACGCTTGCGGAAGCCTCCTGTACATTTGTCTCCGAACTTTGCAGTCCCACCCTTGCCTCCCTCACCTCCCATGCATCCTAGTACAGAGTCAGTCAGTGAAGGTGAACCCATGCACTTGGGTTTCACATGTCTCTCTGCGGATGAGAGAACCTTTAAGAGGAGGGAGAGATTGTGCCTTTATTGTGGCCAGGCAGGTCAGTTTTTGAAGTCGTATCCTACCCGTCCATAGAACGCCCGAACCTTGAGGTCCTGTCACGGACAGACCTTAGGTGGCGTTGTTTCATCCCCAGTTATCCAGAAGGATAAGCCCCTGGTTTTAATCACCCTTTCTTGGGCTGAGTCGTCCATCGAGATACAGGCTCTAATCGACTCTGGGGCTGCAGGCCTGTTCATTGATGCTGCCTTTGTATCGAAGCACTCGATTCCGCTGCAGCTGCGTGACACTCCACTGCCATTGAGGCTCTTGACGGGAGACCCATACAGCCTGCTCATGTGACTCATGAGACTGTTCTGTTGTCCATGGCCAAAGGGCCTCTTTACCATGAGATAATCCAATTCCAAGTTATTTCCTCACCTAAGTTTCCGCTGGTTATTGGCTATCCTTAGTTACAGAGGCACAACCCCTCTTTTGATTGGCTCCGTGCTGAGGTTCTCTCCTGGTCGCCACAATGCAGTAAGACATGCTTCCAGAAGGTAGCCAAGGTCCTGTGTACCTCGTCACTCTCCTCCCTGCCAGAGAATTACCGCGATTTTAGTGATGTCTTTGACAAAGGTCAAGCCGGTAGTTTGCCTCCACACCGGTCGTATGATTGCGCAATTGACCTTCAACCTTGTGCCATACCCCCTCGTGGCTGGGTTTACCCTTTGTCAGTCTTGGAGGATAAGGCCACGGAGGAGTATGTTGCAGACGCACTTTTTTGAGGTTTCATCCGCAAATCCTCGTCTCTTGCTGGTGCTGGTTTCTTCTTTGTGAAGAAGAAGAGTGGTGAACTGAGACCTAGTATTGATTATAGGGGTCTCAATCGTTTCACGATTAAGAATGCCTATCCAATTCCGTTGATTACGAAGTTATTTGACCGCCTCAAGAGAGCAACGGTTTTCACAAAGCTTGATTTGAGAGGGGCATACAATCTCATGAGGATTAAGGAGGGCGACGAGTGGAAAACTGTGTTTAATATCAGACCAGGCCATTATGAATACCTCACAATGCGTTTTGGCCTTTTCCAGGAATTTATTAACGATATCCTCTGAGATTTCTTGCAGTTATGTGTGGTGGTTTATCTTGACGATATCCTCATATTTTCCAAGTCCCTGGAGAGCCACCACACAGATGTCTGTCATGTGCTTCAGAAACGAAGAGAGAACAATCTCTATTGTAAATTGGAGAAGTGCAAATTCCATCATGAACAGGTTAAATTCCTGGGTTATGTCATTTCCACTGCTGGTTTTTCGATGGACTCAGAGAAACTTTCAGCAGTCCTACAGTGGCCCCCAACCTGAGGGTTTACGTTCTCTGCAGCTTTTTCTTGGCTTTGCCAACTATTATTGGAAGTTTATTCGTAACTTCTCGTCTCTGGTCAAGCCCCTGACTGATATGACCAGAAAGGACGGTAACCCATAGAGGTGAGATTAAAAATTTGTATCTCCACAGAGTGGTACTATGGATACGACACTTAGATATAATTTGCCATGTCCCGTTTTTGGATGATGGACTTTTCAGGCAAAATGCTCAGTGGCGGCTGGTGACAGCATTTGCCTAAAAAGTCCATCATCCAAAAACTATAATTATCTCAATAACCCATAGAGTTGGTCTCCGGAGTCCATTAAGGCCTTTGAGAGTCTCAAGGCTGCCTTTGTTTCTGCTCCTGTGTTGGCACAACATGATCCTACGTTACCTTTTATCCTTGAGGTTGATGCTTCTGAGACTGGAGTTGGCACCCTTCTGTCTCCACGTCTTACCTCTGAGAGCGCTATGCATCCTTGTGGCTACTTTTCCAAGAAATTGTCACCTGAGGAGTGCAATTATGAGATTGGTGACAGAGAGCTGTTAGCGATCATTTAAGCCCTGAAAGAATGGAGACATCTCCTCAAAGGTACCACTGTGCTGGTTCTCATTCTTACTGACCATAAGAATCTCACATTCTTGTCTGAGGCTAAACGCCTCTCTCCCAGAAGGGTGCGATGGACTCTTTTCTTGCCAAGTTTCAATTACATTGTCTCATTCTTATCTGGTACTAAGAATGTAAGGGCTGACGCTTTGTCACAACAATTGTCCTCCACTTCCAAGATGGAGTCGGTTCCGGTTCCTGTGATTCCTCCTGATCGTATTCTGGCTACGGTTCGCACCAGTCTCACTTCTCCTTTGGGTGACAAAATTCTTGCTGCTCAGTTCCATGCTCCTCCTGAGAAACCTTGTGACCACTGCTTTGTCCCAGAGAGTCTCCATACTGCCGTGCTCCAGACTTACCATTCTCTCAAGGCTGCTGGCCAACCTGGGAAGAATCAACTCTTTTGGACCATTTCCCAACAATTCTGGTGGCCTAGTCTACCTGCTGATGTAACCGCCTTTGTAGCTGCCTGTCTAATGGGGCCGCAGAACGAGCCAATCAGTCCTTGGAGCAATTAATACATTGCTATATTTCTGACCATCATAACAACTGGTCAGACCTCTTACCGTGGGCAGAGTTTGCTCACAATAGTGCCTTGAATTCTGCTTCTCGATTGTCCCCGTTTATGGTGAACTATGGTTTACAGCCTTCCATGTTTTTCTTCTGCAGAGTATTCCTGCATTAGAGGAGCATCTCCGTGGTCTTCGTTCCACTTGGGCACAAATCCAGGAGGCTTTGCAACATGCTAATGATAGGTACAGACTCCATGCTGACCGCAGACACCTGCCTGCGCCTTCCTACCAGGTTGGGGACAGGGTCTAAAAAAGAAAGAAAAAAAACTCTGCGCCACTGATTGCATATAAAAAAATAAGAATATAAATAAAATTAGTACAAAAGAGCTGCTCCCCTAGAAAAGTGAAAAAACACTCTTGATTATGAGTGTCCTTGATAGATTCAGGGAACCCCCTGATCCTTACTGTACTGTCCTTTCGGACCTCAAGAAATTAGATCAGTACATCAGGATTGATTGATTTTCAGATATATACCATAGTTTGTAGACGCTAAAAACTTTCCCACTGACTGAATAATATACACTGATTTGATTAATTTTCACCAAAGAAATGTAGCAGAATCAGTGAAGGCCGGACCATTGTCATTTCTAAACAAGCACGTGATTAGAGCCTGAGGCTTTAATTGGCTTGTTTAAAGTTTTCCTGGGGGCGCACCCCTCCCACTTTTGACTTTAGCAAATCAGAATTCGCCATCACGTCACTTCCGGTTTCTTGTCCCAGAAGATTTGGAACACGGAAGTCGTCGCCTTGCAAGGAAGCTGTGACAGCCCAGGCTGGAGGCTCCCATTTGCAGGTAAGGACCTGGAGGGGTTTGTTTGCGCCATCCCAAAAATGTTATCACCAGCCGCCACTGAGCAGAATACAATTTGGCCTAAATTTATAAAGAAAGATCATTTATTTGCAAAAGTTTACAACAGAAACAAAGAAAAATGTGTTTTTTTCTAAAGTTTAGGCCTTTTTTTGTTTTTTTTTTAGCAAAAAATAAAAACCCAATGGTGAATAAATACCACCAAAAGAAAGCTCTATTTGTGTGAAAAAAAATGATAAAAAATTTGGGTGCAGTTGTTGCATGACCGCGCAATTGTCATTTAAAGTGTGACAGCGCTGAAACCTGAAAATTGGCCTGGGCAGGAGGGGGGTAAAAGTTCCCACCTCCGCCTCCTTGATCCCTGGGTGAGGCGGATGCTCTGTCACTGCGCGTAAACGCCACGCACTCCACGCCTTACGTGCGGCGCCTATGGCGTCTTCACATCTATGGCTAGCTGGTTTCCATACTCGTGGGCTAATGGGGGGGGCACACAGGTGCCGTTTAGCCAGAGATGTCTGTTCCGACTGACGGCGCCTGGTCTCCACCCTATGCTTCATGGCGTGACGTTGGTGGGCGTTCCCGCGGTTGCCTACACATGGACGCCTCCGGGGGCGGTTCTGTCACTCGAGGCTCTCTGCACACTGGTCTGCACACAGTTTGGATCACCCTTCTGGATGCTCAGATTCCTCTCCCATCTGAGGTAACCTGACACACACCCCCCTTTTTTTTTTTCTTCCACTGTTCACTTGGTGCACCTACCCTCACCTTCATGGAATCACCTTGGGTCTCACTCCTTTTTTTCCTTCAGCTGCTGATTATCACTTTCCTACTGGCAACCATATGTTTGGCAGTTCGTATTCCAGTACTTTCTTCACCCACCAGCACCTGCTACCTTTCTTCACCTTCACCTCTTCCCAATTGTTGTCACTTGTTTTGTCAATCATCTTTTATTTCACCACAGAGATGCCTCGTGGTTCCAGGCCCACCCTGGCTGTTTGCCTGTGTGTTTCGCCCCCGCTGAGATGCCCACCTCAGCACCCGGCGAGAGATGTTCCCGGAGGCCTGCGACACCCCACCACCATATTACATATCATTTGTAATCCCAACCAGTAAGTACATCTTGGCGTTGGGGTTCTTCACCTCATTATGTCTACGCTCTTTCATATACTTATTGCTCTTTTATAACTCTCATTGTAGAAATATCACGTGCATGCTCCTGACGAGTGGCGCACTGCCACGAAACGCGTAGAGGTTCTTGTTGCCGTGTCTTTGCCCATCTACATCATGACTATCAAATTATTTTGTTACCCACACTTGTACAGGTTTAGTGAAGCCATAGGTCCTGCAGGCAGTACCTTAAATTTTTACATTGATATCATCTAATTGTCTATGGTGAACTACGGAACTTTATTTCAACCTTATAATGAGACAAGAATGATACTATGTTCATTATTTTGTTTATCAGTTTCACCATTGCTATTAGTGGCTATATCACGAGACATTTTGCCATCATCATATGTATTGTCATTATCATGCATATCATTGATGCAGCGTACACACGGTCGGACTTTTCGACTGGACTTGTCCGACGGATGCCGATGGACCAAATCTGGCGGACAATCCGATCGCGCGTGTGGGCTTCACCGGACCTTCAGCGGACTTTTCCAGTCGCAAATCTGACGGACTTTAGATTTGGAACAGGCTTCAAATCTTTACGTCGTAACTCCGCCGGACCCAGAAATCCGCTTGTCTGTATGCTAGTCCGAGGGACAAAAACCCACGCTAGGGCAGCTATTGGCTACTGGCTATCAACTTCCTTATTTTAGTCCGGTATACATCATCGCGTACGAATCCGTCGGACTTTGGTGTGATCGTGTGTCGGCAAGTCCGTTCGTTAAAAAGTCAGTTGGAAGTCCGTCAAAAGTCAGTCGAAAGTCCGCTGGAAAGTCTGTTGGACCAGTCCGGTCGAAAAGTCCGCCCGTGTGTACGCGGCCTGATTTGATTCTAGTATTGTTTGTTTATACTCTACCATACTAATAAAGATCTGTTGCTCACCGAATATTCTTTTGCTGCCATATAGTTCATTTAAAGTCCCACGCTTTTTTGCTTCCTCTCCTTAGATATTAATGGGATGGAAATGTATGACCTTACCAGCCCATAATTTCAATTAAAGTCCCTAGGGATGGAAACACACAGCCTTACCAGGCAGTGGATTCCTAAAAGTCCCTATTACATAATTCCCTTTTCAATTCAATTGAAGTATGCTAAGATTGAAAATTTATTGCGCATAAAAGGTTATACTTATAAAAATACATAATATATGTATAATTGGTATATGTAGTATTTGATTTAGATGCTAAAGAAAGTTATATTGTATAAGTTAAAAACTTTACACATAGCTCTTCTTGCCCATCCCCATGGAATGTTGTGAATAGAGATGGTGTTGTATTTCAACATCTGGCGTTGGACAGAAAGTCAGAAAACCATCTGCCACTAATGCCGTGTACACACGGCCGGACTTTTCGACCAAACTTGTCTGACGGGACGAATCCGTTGGACAATTCGACCGTGTGTGGGCTTCATCGGACATGCAGCGGACCTTTTCTGTCGAAAATGTGACGGACTTTAGATTTAGAACATGCTTCAAATCTTTCCGACGGACTCGAGTCCAGTCGAAAAATCAGTTCGTCTGTATGCTAGTCCGACGGACGAAAACCAACGCTAGGGCAGCTATTGGCTGCTGGCTATCACCTTCCTTATTCTAGTCCGGTGGTACGTCACCACGGTCGAATCCGTCAGACTTTGCTGTTATCGTGTGTAGACGGAAGTCCGTCGAAAAGTCCTTCGAAAGTCTGTCGAAAAGTCTGACGTGATTCAGTCCGTCGAAAGTCCGGTCGTGTGTACACAGCATAAGTCTGTGGAACTATAAGACAGACCAACCCTTTTTAGGAAGGTGGGGGCTATTTTCATGGGTTTGATTTATGGAGTAAAAGCTTTTGAACAAAAGGTTTGCTGGGCAGACTTCTACAGTCACTCAAGAAAGCTGCCACAGCTTCACACATACAAAGACACACATCTGATTATATATACAATCTTCATTTCAAGAATATAACTACATTATTGATGTTATTTTTACATTCTACATTTTGATATTGCTCTTGTAATATTTTGCTATGTTATTATTAAATACATTTTGGAGTTTTTACACAAGAACTGAACGGACTCTCTACTTCAGAACTTTTCTCACCAATATAATTTACAGAATATCGATAATAATACCATATATGCAAAGTCCAGAAATCCAAGTAGAGAGAGAGTATCACCTCTCCGGGTGGGTCAGATCCCCCCTCCCCCCCCCCCTTCTCCCTCATCCCTTATTTTGACTTGCATGCATTCGTTTTATATACCAAGTATAAATTAATTGATGTTTCACGTACATGGATCTGTCCAATATTAGTAATATTTATCGCAACACAGATTCCATCTTTCACTTTTTATTTCACTTTATTCTTTTCACTTTATTTTATACACACTTTTAATAAAATTTTCCATCATTTTAAAGCATTAACTACTGTTGGTTTACTTAGATAAACACATACACACATTTACCACCGTTTTCACAATGTTTTATTTCACTTTATTTCATTGTTATACACATGCATATTTCAACATATATACATCGGTTTTTTCACATTTTTTTAATAAATATATTTTTATATTCATATATCTTCACACAGATTTTTTACACAACTTTTTCATACACTTTTGCTTTTTAGCACATGATATCCTTTATTTGTACTTTTTCAAAAATGTTTTCATTGATCTCGTTTTTGTTCTTTTTTTTCACTGCACTTGTTGAAACCACAGGTGACCCATGATGCCTAATTGGTATATTCATTGATTTATTGGTATCTGCTAATTATGTGGTCACATGGTTTGTAACTTTTACTAACTTTTATTATTTATTTCACTTTGATTTTTATGATTGTTAGCTATGACTAAGTATTCTGTGTAGTGTGAAACGCGTAAGTTTGGTCCACTCTGCCGTGACCTGTATTTTGAATGACACTTTATTGAATAAAATATTTTTGGAATGCGGCTGTCCAGGATTTCTTTAATGTCTAAATAATACCATATATTTCTTTATTTAACATGGGCACAGTGGCAGCATTTAATGGACACAATAGCAGCGTTTGATGGGCACAGTGAGGCTGCAGTTGATGTTTTTTTTTTCAGAAATTTTCAGTTTGTTTGCGCCCCCCCCCAACAAAAAAAAAAAAAAAAAAATTTGAGCACCAGCCGCCACTGTTGAAAAGACTTAACCAATCAAAGGGCTTGAGGGGTATTGAAGTGTTTTTATGCTACTAGAGTAGAGATTCCCTTAAAGCAGTATTAAACCCAAAAGCAAGCATTTATTATATTGCAGCTTACAAATGTTTAGATGGTGTTTAGATGGTGTGGCTGTATTAGTTTCCTTTTTTAGGCTGTGTTTCTTCTATTTTCATCTGGTGATCCAGCCAGTAAGTCTATTGTTTAAAAAAAAAAAACAAGCTCTGCAGCAGAACGTACCAGTTACATGGATAAGACAAACCATTTAACACTGACAAGGGTGCTTAAAAATGATTTTATTTATGTAAAGCCTTTATCCCCAAAGGAAACAAAACTGTTTGGTGTAATTGATTATAAAGTATTAGCTGGAGGCCAGCTTCAGTTTGTTACTGTATTTAAATTTGCTAGTACTTCTAACATTACCCTCCCCCAGACTGACAATGCTGCTGTCCAAATTTGCCCCATGTGCTCCTTCATCCAGAGTAGTGTCTTTATAATACAGGAGGTATGTAACTGGCCAGATCACCAGGGGAAAGCAGAGGGGAAAAAGTAAAATAGGAAACTAATACAACCACCACATCTGACGAGTGGTAAGGTGTAATATATTACATTTTTGGTTTTGGGCTTCATTCTGCCTTAACCACTTACCTACAGGTCACTTTCACCCCCTTCCTGCCCAGGCCAATTTTCAGCTTTCAGCTCTGTAGCACTTTGAATGACAATTGCGCGTTCATGCTACACTGTAACAATGTGAGATTTGTATTATTTTCTTCACACAATTAGAGGTTTCTTTTGGTGGTATTTAATCCCTGCTGGGTTTTTTATTTATTAATTTTTTAATTTTATTTTTTACAAAAAAAAGACCGAAAAGTTTGAAAAAAAAAGTTTTTTCTTAGTTTCTGTCAGTAAATTTTCTAAATAAGTAATTTTTCTCTTTCACTGATGGGCACTGATGAGGCGGCACTGATGGGCACTGATAGGCTGCACTGATGGGCACTGATGAGATGGCACCTATGAGCACTGATGAGGTGGCACTTATGGGCACTGATTAGGTGGCACTGATGAGGAGGCATTAATATGCCGCACTTATGGGCACTGATAGGTTGCACTGATATGTGGCACTGATAGGCGGCACTGATGGGTGGCACTGGTGGGCAGTAATAGGTGGCATTGATGGGCGGTACTGGTGGGCATTGATGGGCAGGGCATTGATGGGCAGCACTGATAGGCGGCACTGACTGGCATCACTAATGGGCACTGATTGGCGGCACTTGTGGGCACTGATTGCTGCCACTGGTGGGCACTGATTGCTGGCACTGGTGGCGTGTTATTGTAATCAGGGCACTGATGATCAGTACCCTAATTACATGTCTTGATGTCCCCTGGGAGGAGATGCCGCTGATCGGCTCTTCTCGCCACACACTCTGTCAGTGTGAGGCGATGAGAGCCGATTACCGGCATCTCCGTGTTTACATGTGATCGGCTGTGATTGAGATCTGAGATCAGGGTCGCGCTGTGTCCTAGCAACACAAGAGCGGCCGGTCTGGGACAACATCATATGACGCCGTCCCAGAACGAGAGCCGCACCGTCCCTTGTCATTTGACAATGGGTGGGCGGCAAGCGGTTAAAGTGATTGTAAAGTCTCGTTTTTTTTTTTTCTATAAAAATAACAAACGTGGTATACTTACCTGCCCTGTGCAGTGGATTTGCACAGAGCAACCCAGATCCTCCTCTTCACGGGTGCCTCTAACGTGATCCTGGCCCCTCCCTCCTGTTGAGTGCCCCCACAGTAAGCAGCTTGCTATGGGGGCACCCGAGCCGGGTTGCAGCTCCGTGTGTCCATTCAGACACGGAGCTGCGGTTTGGCCCCACCCCCTCTCTCTCCTGATTGGCTAACTGACTTTGATTGACAGCAGCGAGAGCCAATGGCGCCGCTGCTGTGTCTGAGCCAATTAGGAGGGAAAGTCCCGGATGGCTGAGGCAGTCATGGACATCGCTGGACAGAGATGGGGCTCAGGTAAATGTTAGGGGGGGCCGAGGGGGGCTGCTGCATACAGAAGGCTTTTTATCTTAATGCATAGAATGTATTAAGATAAAAAAACCTTCTGACTTTACAACCACTTTAATGCCAGCTATTTGAACTATATCAGTATTTCTAGATAACAAGGATTTTCATTCGTTATGTTACGTTAATTCATTTTCGGATAATTCGTTATTTCTGTAGAGTGTCGATATTCGTTATACCGAATCGATTCATTTTGTATGTATATCTATTTGATTCAATATTTATGTACAGTATATATTCGTGATAACGATTCATAATTTGGAAAATCATTTGTTTATTGAATCTATTAACACACACAATGACAATATCTCTTCTCCTCTGCTCAAATACAATACAACACCCTTCTCACTCAGTTCTCAGGAATGCACTTGGCCAGTATGTATTCTGCTACATATTTTTGATTGGTTTGTGCAAAAGTTTTAGCGTCTACAAATTATGAGATATTTTAATTTTTAAAAATTTTTTTTTTACTAGTAATGGCGGCGATCAGCAACTTATTGAAGGACTTCGATATTGCGGCGGACAAATCGGACACGTAACTGACATTTTTGACACTTTTTTGGGGACCAGTGACATTATTACAGTGATCAGTGCTAAAAAATATGCACTGTCACTGTACTAATGACACTGACAGGGAAGGGGTTAACACCAGAGGTGATCAAAGTGCCTAGCTAATGTTTTAGCGTAGTGGGGGAGGAGCTTTTACTAGTAGAAGGCATGGATCAGTGTTTCTGCTTTACAGAAACACAGGATCCCTGCCTTCTGGACTGACAGAATGACAATCTGCCTTGTTTACATAGACAGACTGGCATATTCTGTCAGAGTACCGAACAATCAGCGGGTGCCGGCAGACATCGGGTCCTCGGGACCCACTGATCGGCTCGCGTTGTGTAAGATTACAGCGGGAGCGAGATGCCAGTGGCGAACACTCGCACTCCCAAAACCCAGAAGTGCAGAATCACGTATATATACGTGATTCCGTGCAGAGTGGCCGCCCTGTAGCAGTAAAAGTGCTAAGGGGCGGTTGGCAAGTGGTTAACCACTTCCGGACCGCAGCACGCCGATATACGTTCTAACTTTGAAGAGGAATATCGTTGTTATGGCAGCACCTAGCTGCCATACCCCCGGTATCCTCTTCTTCGGCCGGTGGTCCAGTTTCCGATAATAGTGGCCTCTGTGGCGGATTCGCCGCAAGATCACTTTTATCGGCGGCGGGAGAGGGCCCCCCCTCCCGCCGCGCTCTGGTGCCCTCCGCCGCTTACCGGAGCGGCGACGGAGGCGATTGTGTCCTGTCCCTTGTGTGGCATGGAAACGAGTGAGGGGAAGATGGCCCCCACCCGTCTCCATATCATTGCAGGGCGGAAGCGACATCAAAACGTCACTTCTGCCCATAGCTCTTAAAGGACCATTTTATTAAAAAAAAAAATTTAAATTACAAAATTTTTATTTATTTTTTTTATTGCATTTTAGTGTAAATATGAGATCTGAGGTCTTTTTGACCCCATATCTCATATTTAACAGGTCCTGTCATGCTTTTTTTCTATTACAAGGGATGTTTAAGCGTATATTGATTGGTTTGCGCAAAAGTTATAGCGTCTAAAAAATAGGGGATAGATTTATAGCATTTTTATTATTATTATTTTTTTTTTACTAGTAATGGTGGCGATCTGCGATTTTTATCGTGACTGCAATATTGTGGCGGACATATCGGACACTTTTGACACATTTTTGGGACCATTCACATTTATACAGCGATCCGTGCTATAAAAATGCACTGATTACTGTATAAATGTGACTGGCAGGGAAGGGGTTAACACTAGGGGGTGATCGAGGGGTTAATTATCTTTCCCAGGGAGTAGGGGGAGGGGACTCACAAGGAGAGGAGACCGATCGGTGTTCCTCTGTACTGAGAACACACCTTCGGTCTCCTCTCCCCTGACAGGACGTGGATCTGTGTGTTTACACACACAGATCCACAGTCCTGCTCTGTTACCAGGCAATCGCGTGTGCCCGGCGGACATCGCGGCCGCCGGGCACACGCATCGGGTCCCCAGTGATGTGGAGGGTGCGCGCGAGTGCCGCCGGCGGTGCGCGCGCCCCCTGGTGGTCTAGGAAGGTGAGGGTGTCATATGACGCCCTCCCAGAGCGAGAGCCGCGCCGCCTGGCCGTCATGACAGCCGGCGGGCAGCAAGCGGTTAAAGAACAGTGTAAAAATAAAAGGTAAAATAAAAAATAAACATTTTTTTTTTAAAAGCGCCCCGTCCCGCCGAGCTCGCGTGCAGAAGCGAACACATACGTGAGTAGCGCCCGCATATGAAAACGGTGTTCAAACCAGACATGTGAGGTAACATCACGATCAGTAGAGTGAGAGCAATAATTCTAGCCCTGGACCTCCTCTGTAACTCAAAGCATGCAACCTGTAGAATTTTTTAAACGTCGTCTATGGAGATTTGTAAGGGTAAAAGTTTGTCGCCATTCCACAAGCAGGCGCAATTTTGAAGCGTGACATGTTGGGTATCAATTTACTCGGCATAACATTATCTTTTACAATATAAAAAACAATTGTGCTAACTTTACTGTTGTCTTATTTTTTAATTCCAAAAATTTATTTTTTCCCAAAAAAAGTGCGCTTATAAGACCGCTGCGCAAATGCGGTGTGACAGAAAGTCATTTTATTCTCTAGGGTGTTAGAAAAAAAAAGTATGATGTTTGGGGGTTCTAAGTAATTTTCTAGCAAAAAAAGATAATTCTACTTAATTTTTGTAATGAGCGACTATTACTTTTGCATGAAAAGGAGTGAGTTTTTTTTGTTAAGATTGCTTACTTTATTGTATGTCACAAATGTGCGAGGCAATCAAATTTCAATAAAATAAAGTAAATATATTTATTGCATGCAAAGTTGTGTTTATGCAAATAGTTCAGGGAAGGAGGTCCCTACCTTTCATCAGATTCTTAAAGGGTTAAGAACCTAACAAGGTTAAAGTGATTGTTAAAGATTACCTTATAAAATAACCCATTCAGTTTAAGATAGAAATGAAAGGCAAAACATTATAAATACCTTTTTTCCCCTTTTTTTTATCAGTGATCACATTCCCACTGTTCTCAGCTGCATAAGAGCTGGGGGAGAAGAAGCAGCAGCACACTGAACTTCCCAGTGAATGGCTGTGAAGCGGGGCAGCGTGTCAGGACAAGTCTCATCATTGGAGGAGAGCAGGCATAGCTAGAAAACTGACCATGGTGTGCTCTCCTGTTTAGTGTGGTCAGTTTTTTTTAACAGGAAAGCAGAGGGACTGGCAGGAACACCAGGGATTTCACACAAAGGAAGCCATACAAAGAGAACAGGATCATTTTTCATATAAGTACATGGTACAGCAGGCACATATGAGAAATGTGAAATGTTGGGGTAACAAACACTTTAAAAACCACTGATCTATAGGTATAAAAAACTTTCTATTCTGGGATTATGCTGTGAGGATGTTACATTCATAAAAAGTGGTTACACTGATGCAGGAGTGGATAATGCCAAATATAACTATGTTACAATGTCCAGCAGGCAAACGGAACATATGAAATCTCCTCCGCAATATACAGTATCTCACAAAAGTGAGTACACGTTGCTACAATGTAAAGTAGTGAGTGTACAGCTTGTATAACAGTGTAAATTTGCTGTCCTCTCAAAATAACTCAACACACAGCCATTAATGTCTAAACCGCTGGCAACAAAAGTGAGTACACCCCTAAGTGAAAATGTCCACATTGGGCCCAATTAGCCATTTTCCCTCCCCGGTGTCATGTGACTCGTTAGTGTTACAAGGTCTCAGGTGTGAATGGGGAGCAGGTGTGTTAAATTTGGTGTTATCGCTCTCACTCTCTCTCATACTGGTCACTGGAAGTTCAACATGGCACCTCATGGCAAAGAACTCTCTGGGGATCTGAAAAAAAATATTGTTGCTCTACATAAAGATGGCCTAGGCTATAAGAAGATTGCCAAGACCCTGAAACTGAGCTGCAGCAAGGTGGCCAAGACCACACAGCGGTTTAACAGGACAGGTTCTACTCAGAACAGGCCTCACCATGGTCGACCAAAGAAGTTGAGTGCATGTGGTCAGCATCATATCCAGAGGTTGTCTTTGGGAAATAGACATATGAGTGCTGCCAGCATTGCTGCAGAGGTTGAAGGTGTGGGGGGTCAGCCTGTCAGTACTCCATACGCCCCATACTGGGTGTCCTCCCAGAAGGAAGCCTCTTCTAAAGATTATGCACAAGAAAGCCCGCAAACAGTTTGCTGAAGACAAGCAGACTAAGGGCATGTATTACTGGAACCATGGTCTGTGGTGTGATGAGACCAAGATAAATTTATTTAGTTCAGATGTTGTCAGGCGTGTGTGGCGGCAACCAGGTGAGGAGTACAAAGACAAGTGTGTCTTGCCTACAGTCAAGCATGGTGGTGGGAGTGTCATGGTCTGGGGCTGCATGAGTGCTGCCGGCACTGGGGAGCTACAGTTCATTGAGGGAACCATGAATGCCAACATGTACTGTGATATACTGAAGCAGAGCATGATCGCCCACCTTTGGAGACTGGGCCACAGGGGAATATTCCAACAGGGTAAAGATGATGGACTGGCCAAGCATGTCTCCAGACTAAAACCCTATTGAGCATCTGTGGGGCATCCTCAAATGGGAGGTGGAGGAGCGCAAGGTCTCTAACATTCACCAGCTCTGTGATGTCATCATGGAGGAGTGGAAGAGGACTCCAGTGGCAACCTGTGAAGCTCTGATGAACTCCATGCCCAAGAGGGTTAAGACAGTGCTGGAAAATAATGGTGGCCACACAAAATATTGGCACTTTGGGCCCAATTTGGACATTGTCACTTAGGGGTGTACTTACTTTTGTTGCCAGCGGTTTAGACATTAATGGCTGTGTGTTGAGTTATTTTGAGGGGACAGCAAATTTACACTGTTATACAAGCTGTACACTCACTACTTTACATTGTAGCAAAGTGTAATTTCTTCAGTGTTGTTGTGAGACACTATATATAAATATTTTTTTTATTTATATGGATATAAATATTGTATTTATATGCATTCATTTATTTTTTTATTTATGTATTAACTTCTTTTTTTATTTATGTATTAATCTATTTTTTTAGATATATTTATTTATTTTATATTTTTTATGTGTTATATGTATAAATAATCAATATAAAAAAAAAATTATAATAAATATATATTTTTTGTTATACTAATGACTAATGAGCGATGAGGTTATTTCCACTGTGGACAGTGAACTAATGGATGACAGTTGATTGCACACAAGGATCCTTGTAATAATTAGCGATATTCCATATGATCTCCATATGTTTGTTTCTTGGTGTTCAGAGCACTAGAAGTGAAGAAATCCCAGGGGCCCATCTTCTTCCCTAAGCGCCCCTCAGAGGGCCCGGAGTCCCTCGTACAGCTCCACAAAGAGTTGTTTACCGTCTGATAATCTGTTGAACAGGAATAATAAATTGCTAATCAATGTAAAACTAATTGTCCTAATGAGATGACAACATTGTCCTCAGTACGGTGGCTGTGATTATAATTAGGTCCAGTGGGGGGAATAAACTTTTCTTCCTCTAAGCTTAAACATTTATTTTGGTGTCATGTCCCTGGTGCTTCCTAATCACAGTGCTTTGAAGAAAGTAAGAAAAAGACGGCTAGTGAAAAAATGTGGTTTGTTAAAGGGAATCGCTGTATACATGGTATAAGATATATATTTCTATTCACGTGATCTGTTGACCTTAAATATGTACTGCTAAATACACAAATTTTTATTTATTTTATTTAAATTTTTTTTTAGTTTCAAAATTTTATAATATTTTATTTTGTTGTACATAAAACCTTGTTGTTTCTCATGAACATATCTATGATGAAGAGGGAAGCATTCCCCCAGAAAGCATTGGCTTCTCCTGATGCTCTTTGTAATGAAGAACATTGGACAAAACAAAATCATGAACCTTTTTACTGGGTGCTCCTCAACACCCACCTCAATGTTTGTTATCTACTGCATGTCCTTGTGGAGACTATCAAAGAGGTAGCAGCCCAGGGGTCCTAAAGTCCCAAGGTCCTTTCTATACTGCACCTTTTAAGGGAGAACAGACTCTGGTTTAAACCCATAAGTACCGATATTCTACTTCCATTAGTCCAGTGCTATCTAACACACACACCAGCATTGCCACATCAAAGCTCCTCTAAAGAGCGTGGTCCCTAAAGCCGGCCATATATGGATCAAAATTCATTCAATTCAGCAGGGACCAGCTGAGATTCAATCCATCCATGGACAGGCTTATTGTACCCAAGGCGATCCAATGGTCAACTTGGGTACAACAAGCCTGTCGGATCTTTATATGCGATTACTGCTGGCTGATATAGCCGCTATTAGTAATCATTGTGTTCTGACGGCCGGAAAGGCATCCCCGCGCCCCCTCGCTGGCAGAACACAGTGGTGCTGTGGGAGGCATTTCCCCATCAACACTGACTGTGTGAGAGTGAATCCAGCAATTTACTTTCCTTCCACCAAAATCCAAAATTGAATAATCTATGGGCTGGTTAACTCATAACTATCCGAGTTACAGCTATGTGATGTATATAGCAATGTACAAACTGAAGCAGCCAATAGATGTCTCGATTTTCTTTCCTTCCACCTCGGGTGTGTAGGCAGGTGCAGTTTTCCTTTTCCACGGCAGGAGGTGCTCTCTGCAGTGGCACTGCTGTTGGAGAGGCAGTCAGGAGGAACTAGGTTCCTCTATCTATGGTTTCCTGGGTCACTGGGGAAGTTATCCCACTGGATGCTGCCGCCCCATGTGACTCAAGCAGTCATCATGTGTCAGCCAGAGCCTATTTAAGGCCTTGGCTCCCAGGGGGTTGGTGCACTTTTTGCGAGTGGACAGAGTAGGGACAGGTACCCAGTCTGTTAGGGACAGTAATAGTGGAAGGGAACGGTTTCTGATGAGGAGGGAAAGCATAGGGTTGCTGTTCTTCTGCCCGAGTTGGTACCAGTCGGCCAGGCCGCATTCAGATGTTGTCATTCCAGCTGGAACCTTCTCCTGTCGCCTTAACTTGAACTGCGAGTGTATCTGGATGGGTAGTTTTCCCATCGGGTTTGTTATGAACTGTTGCTGCTTTGTTTCAATACAAGTTCTTACTGCACTTGCCTGTGTGAGTTACTCTCTCCGGACCCCCTGTACCCCACCTACAGGTGGAAGAAAATAAAATCACTAGATTGATGGGGGAATCCCTCCCTCAGCACAATTGTGTTCTGCCGGTGAAGAGAGGTACAGGGAGCCTTCCCGGACAGTGGAACACATTGATGACTCCTAACTGCTATAGCTGCCGGCAGTAATTGCATGCAAAAAATCTGACAGGCTTATACCAAAGTCAATGTATAAACTGCCCATAGATAGATCAAATCTCGACCAAATGTCGATCCATGTATGGCCGGCTCTAGAGATGAACCTGGAGGATGTCTTCTCCTCCTTAGGGCCCATTTAGATCTATGCATATAATAGAGGTATTTTTTTTTTTGGTAGCATTAGGTAGGGACGTTGTCATGCATCAGGTGCATTTCCTTTTTGTATTGACGTGTAATATTGATGAGCATTTTCAATGCATTTTTGAAGTTAGGATTTTAGGTGAATAGAGTTAACACATCAGGGGTGAACGTGGGTTTGGTCACTTTTTGAATGCAAAGAGATTTATTATCTCTTGAACAAGAACTGTGGGAGAGAGGGTTAGGGCCAGGACACAAGATGCAATGACAACTGGCAGACTCCCAGACTTCTATAGGTAGACAGCTATACAGTGGAAGGCCTTCAGCCGGACACAAATTCTGTATAGGTAGGATCGCGGTCTCCTATGGCAACAAATCTTGTAACAGTCACTAACAGTAGTTGTATTTAACTATTGGTAACACAAATAGTTCTCCTCGCACTCTACAGTGTCTCCCTGTAGGTCTTCACTTACTGAGCTCCCAGTCTTTCATAAGACTCTCAGACCCAATCGCCACTGGATCCCCTGAGCTCTTCCACTTCCATAACTCAGTATCTACCGCAAGCGTTACCCCTGCTTCCCTGCTGGGTCCCTGGCTTGGCACTCACAGATACTCCTCAAGCATCACCCCTGCTGACCCGCTAGGTCCCTGGCTTGGCACTCACTGATGCTCCTCAAGCGTCACCTCTGCTGTCCCGCTGGGTCCCAGGCTTGGCACTTGCTAAGGTTTTCCCACTTCTTCACCGTCCTGGCTAGTGAGAAGACTGCTCTGGTACTGGCTCCTGCTTACTCACAGTGGTCTCCGGTAAAGGTGGATGGTCCCTTAGTGGCAACAGCTTCCCCTCTACCTCCGACCACAACTGGTTCCGCGATAGGCCCTCGGATAGCCTAGCAGCCAGATGTCCCTGGTATAGGCCTCAGGCTTCTGGCCTAGCAGCCCGGGGCAGCATAACACACGTCCACCAAGACAGCCGTCCAGGTGGCACAGAACTCCGATCACCTGACTCCACCCAAATAAATAGGCTCTCCCAGCAGGCCAAGGGACTAAAGAACCCCCAATTGCCTGAGACACCCCATACATTCATAACCTGACCTTGCTAAGCCCTTGTCTATCTAATGTCACCAGCATAACGCCACCTAGTGACAGATGAGAGAAGGTGCAGTAAGTACAGAACTAGAGAAGAATCAGTGGGTCTACTAACAATTAACCAGGGCAACTACCACCTGGCATACTAAATTTACTAGCAACCCCGCCTAAACACCATGGTTCTACACCATGTTCTACAAGTGTAAGCAAAGAGAAAGCAACATTGTCTGCATGCAGTGTCTTTTGTTTGTACCCTTCAAGATGGGCAAGTGATGTCCTAGCAGGCAGGCTCTTCAGGTTGGCTGACTGGCTACCCTGCAACGAGAATGACACCTACAGGAATGCGCCTGAAGATGCACGCGGTGTCACTCTCTAGTGGGATGTCCACGACTGGCTGTGGAAACGGGAACACCGACCCTGGATGGCAGCACCTCTTCTCCTGTGTCCGGTTTTCTTCTCGCCTTGTGGTCTCTCCCCAGCTCCCAGGCAGCCTCGTGGGGTCTTTTTCACCTTCCTCCAGAGAACATGCTGGGGTGTGTAATCTTACCTCAGGGATTACTATGGGACCTCCTGTAGTGGGGACTACATGTCCCAGGATCCTTTGCTGCCTTAGCTCTGCAGATAATTGTCTCTCCTCCTCCTGCTAATGAGGAAGCAGGGGAGGGAGCAGCCCGGGCGGCTGCCTGTGCGAGCGCAGCTCGCACACTGTACAGTGTCAGTGAGCAGAGGGAGGGGGGAATTCCCCCACAGCTGCTGACAGGCTCCTGTGTCCCTCAGAGCCGGGCAATATGTGAGTCCCGGCGGCGGCCAGCGGGAGGTGTAGGGCCGTGGGCTGGCTGAACAGCACCCGCTACATACCTTAAGTGGACAAAAATGTTTATGTGAACACACAAAAAAAGTGCACTTAAGGTTCATCAAACGGTCCCCTCTTGAAAAGGAAGGGCCTCTCTCTGACCCCTCGGGGTATAAGACTTCTGACGTGAGTAAGGAACACTCAGGTCCCCTAGCCAAAAGGCCCGACGGCCCCTGCTCGTCATAATCACCTGTAGCCAAGCAATGTGTGAGTGGATATAATGTGGTGCGGCGGCAGAAACACACTCAGAGTCCCAGTGTAGAAAAAAAGAAATATATTGTAAATGAAGTTCGGCTATACAGAACAGGCCCGGCGGGGAGGCAACCCAATTGTGAACACTCACAGCATGAAGCAGCGATGTGTCAATAGTAGTAGGCCTCAGGTATGTCAACAGCACCTGTCTCAAGAGTTCTGTCTCTCCCTAACACTAAGCACTCTCCATGACAGATAGGTGGTCTGTCCCTACTCTAGTCACACGCAAAATGCATGCAAAACCAGAGAGCCAGAGTCTTAAATAAACTCTTCCTGACCCAAGATGGCCACCAGAGTCATATGGGTTGCCAGCATTCAATCGGATAACTGGCCACAGTGACCCAGGAAACCGTAGAGGAACTAACTTCCTCTCCCTCCTGCTGCGGTTAAACACCACCTGCAGTGGAGAAAGTAGACTACACCTGCCTACAAATGAGTACTAGGCGAAGTGCTCTTCCAAGAGAGACACCCACAAGGAAGGGGAGGAAGGACCCTAAGGGGTACAAATCCTCCCGCTAGATTTCAGGGTAGGCTTGAAGACCCACACCTTACAAACCTGAGAGAAAAGAAACACACATATAAGTGCAGGTGACACATACTGTACGTAAGAAAAAAAAGTGTCAAAGCAGGTGCAGCGACTAGGCCTTATGGCCTGGTTACAAAAAAGGTCTAGCCCATGAGGCGATGTGCAGAATAAACAAGTGTTGCTTTGGCTTAGTGCCCTTTCTCACAGCGGGGCTCTGAACCCAATGTGACACTGGGAGCACTCCCAGGGGGCGCTTAACACCACAGGCTCTCTGCCTCCCAAACCTCTGGGTAGACAATGAGCACTGCTCAAATTAGGAGGCACTGGGCACCTCGAAACCCTCCACACCAGGGAATTACTCCCAACCCCCATCATACCCAGCCAGTGGGCACTTAATTCAGGTTCCTTCCCACGAGGAAGGTCCTCGGGACATCCATCATACCAGCAGAGATACTATACAGCCATCCCAGCCCAAAGGTCAGAATGATGGCAGAGCACCCCTAGTGGACACTAATCAGAACAGATACTACACTTGATCTTAGCCAGCAGGATTCACACATTTCTGTGGGCCTCCTGATGCACTAGGGAGCAAGTGGGAGCGTGTATCTGTCAAAAAAAAAACAGGTGCCTGCTCACCTCTCCCCAAAAAAGTCTCCAAAAGTTAAAGAGGAGGGGGGAGGAGGCAGAAAAGCGGAACTTCCCTTTAGGGATGAAGTTCTGCTTTAGTAAAGGGAAAGGTACATGTGGGCAGGGCAATATACATATCAATAGAACAAAATCCCCAGCTAGTCAGAGCACAAATCCCAACTAAATTAGACTACTATAATAGATCAGCAGCCAGCACAAATTTGTTGATTGCAAATTAAAACATGAATAGAAATAATATGCCGCGCTTAATAAATAAAGTAATCTTATTCTAATGCAAAAGTCCATTTAAAAAAGATGTAAAAAAAAATGGGAATCCCTGCACCAGCTTAGGAATAGGGAACCGGGGCTGTGCTATCACGAAGGATGGATAACGACACCGATACGGTATAGAGCGAACAATGATATCATTTCTTTGCCTCTGATGATGGCAATTTTTGACGAAACGCGTAAGTCGGGACCATGGCGCAAGCAAGCGGCCATCTTGGGATTTTATTCTTTGACACTTATGTAGTTCGTTTACATGTGAGTTCGCATTTTATACTGATTAAAAGTGACTTGTGATTTTAAAGAACCTACTGCACTTTTTTTTATACCTCTGTGAGGTTATCACCACTATGATTGGATGAAAATTGTGGTTAAGGTGCCGGTTACTGCAAAATTACTGCAAATTTGTATGGTCACCTATTGAAAGTACCGCTTCCTACTGTGGATTCTGAGCGATCCAGTTGATGTTGGAGACATTTCCATAGAGAGGAGGTCGTCATATAATAACAATAATATGTTATTGACCACTCTATAGTTTGAGGGTCCATAACCTTCGGTAAGGAGAATTGCCTCATCACAGTGGTGCCGTGTGTATCTGTCCTTCCCATTAAAGCTGGTGCAGGGATTTTCATATTTCGACATCTTTTTTAAATGGACTTTTGCATGAATTTATGATTACTTTATTTAGCACTGCATATTATTTTTATTTATCAAATATGATTATTCTTATGATTATAAGCGCCATCTAGTGGTCATCATGCAATATCTTCCTGAATCAGGAAAATACCACATTATGGCCACTAGATGGAGTTGCCAATCATAGCAAACACACACATATTCATCAAAATACAGCCAACATTTGTTATGGCTGGACAAATGCTTGTGATATTCTTCCAGCAATTATTCTTTTTTATTATAAATAGAGCCCTGTAAAGGCCTTTTCTTTTTTTTAGTATAAACTTATAGCATACAGTTCATTGCACACACAAGTCACCATGTAATGAACAGCATTATTTGACATGCCATGTGTTTGTTAGTGTTCGGTGAGTTATGAAAGTTACATGACATCTCCCTATAGACCCCCTGGCTTTCTCCACGTGACCTCTCTTGTAGCTTGGCGCTCCCTGCACAGCTTGACAAAAGGAGTTGTTGATCTGTTTACAGGATTAATTAGCAGATGATAGGTGTGGATATAATTGCCTTAATGAGATGATAATACTGTGCTAGCAGTCAATTAGGTGAAACAAACACATTTACTGTAATGTTAAAGGCCGATTCAGCTGCCAGGTCCCTTGTGTGTCCTAATTGCTATGTCAAGATGGTTTTTCATTTTTTTCTTTTTTTCAAAAAAGGATCTTATTGAGATAAAACATAAGAAATACACAAACAGTACAGGTTCCAGCTAAAACAATGTCATGTACAGTACATACATTCCAGTTCACATTAACCACAGCTTACAACGCACAGCAGGTACCCCACCTCCCCCTCTCCTCAAACATCAGAATAAATGCAATTTTTCAGTTCCGTGTAAACATCTATTTTTCCCCAAGGTAAACTGGCGGTAAAATTTAAAGCGACAACCTGTCTAGAATTAGATCTCCTGGTATTAAGCCTGGTGTGTTGAACCAGGAGGACCATAACTTGTCAAATTTACCAGCGGGGCCTCGATGTTGGAAGATATATTTTTCCAATCTTAAGGTAACTCCCATCTGGGCTATCCATTCCTTTAGAGTAGGAGGCTCTGTTGCCTTCCAGCATCTAAGAATGAGCTTGGGGGCTTGAAAGAGAACCCTTATAATTGCCTGCTTAGGGTAATTCTAAATCGGAAGGTCATGAAGGATTCACAAAATACAGGGTTTGGGGTCCAGTGGAATACTGACTTGAAATACATTATTAATAGTTGTAACCAGGGGCGTTGCTATGTCTACAAAAGATCTGAGCATAGCAGCATAGTAAAGAAAGTCATACGCTTTGGCGTGTGTGTGTATATATATATATATTTCCCCAGAGAGCCCTCTACTTACATCAGGGTCCCTAGAGAGCCCCCCCTTACATCAGGGTCCCCAGAGATCCTCCTCCTTACATCAGAGTCCCCTGAGAGCCAAAGAGAAAAAGGAAAAAAGGGCGCACCAGCCATGTGCATTATCTTTTGGATAAAAATTTTTATTGAAAAAAATGATAAAAAGGAACTACTCACAAGCAGTTGTAGAAGATGGCACAATGTAAAAATACACCGACTAGCAGCATGCGGTCTAAGATGAGTGGAACCTTCCAAAGGTCATAGAGGAACTCACAAGCATCACTACCAGCTGACGCGTTTCGAAGGGAACATCCCTTCTTCCTCAGAGCCCAGCAGGGGACACTCCTTCAACAGTCCCTATATATGTATGCCTGAAAGCACTATCAGTGAATCAGAGAGAGCGCTCAGGGCCCCTCCCCCTCATTACGCCCCTCCCCCTCACGCCCCTCAACCCTATGGGCGGTCAAATAAAACAATGAATTATTATAAATAAATGATGCTAGTATAAAGCTGCCCATAATGGGAGCATAACTAGCCCTTAGTTGCAAGCCGTGGCATAACGCGCTGTTAGGTACCTGGTAGTTGAGCCCGACTGGTAGAAGGAGACCTCTCTTAAGTGCTGGTTCAGGAGCCACTGGAGTGGGGACAGTGGTCTCTTGAGCACAGTGGGTAGGAGTGCCTGATGCGGTTTCTTGCGACGGCCAACACAGGAGCTAAGGAGACTTCCTTCGGGGAGGCTGTATTGCGGATGCAGGTAAACAGAAGCGGATCCGTTAGCAGGCAGGTGAAGGATATTGCAGCAGCAGAACCTGGAGCTGGAAGAGCAGGTGGTGAGCAGCGTCACAGGACACAAGCAAAGCAGAGTCAAACAGTCCGTATTGGCAGGAGATCAGGCAGGTATATGGCAGAAGGGATGATCACAGAATAGTCAGGCAGGCAGGTGTTCGGCAACAGGTAACAGGATATCAGCAAGGTCAGGCAGGCCGGGTCGGGTAGGAGATAGTAGAATAGTCAGACGGAGCCGGGTCAATAATAATAGTAACAACAGACAGGATTCAGGAACTCAGGTGCAGAGCTGCAGACGAACAGCACCTGATGGGAGTAACTGACACCTTTTTAAAGGGACTTTGGCGCCAAACAGCGCTAGCGCGAACGGGCACGCTCGCACGAACGGGCGCGCGCGGAAGCGCGCCAGCGCCCCCCAGTGGGGAATTCAGCTGAATTGCTCTGGAAAAGCCTCTCGTGCACCTACGTGCACGCATGTTAGCCCGATGACCACCAACATGTCCCTGACACGTGCATATGACATGCAGAGATGGTATGTGCATAAGGCGTTCGGAAATGGTTAATAAGAGGACCCCCCATTACACACAAACAGTGGTGTCAAAGTAAAAAGTACCTTTAATAGCCTCTCAAAGTTTCCATAAGTATGGGAAGGCGCGCCGTCAGGTCTGCAGCAATACACATCACTTGATTGGGGTAGCCAATGATGGAAATCGCGTCACTTGGAAATCCCCTCAGAGCCTCCCACTTACATAAGGGTCCCCAGAGAGCCTCCCCTCCCCTTGGGGACCCCTGCAGAGACTCAGGGCTATAGGCCCCAGATTCGGGGCTATAGCCCCAAAAGCCACCCCCTAGCGACGCCACTGGTTGTAACAATTCCCGTCCAGTAGAGGTGTAATTTTGGACAATGCCATAACAGATGGATAAGATCCCCATGGTCTCTAGAGCACCTAGTGCAAACAGAGCTGTCTCTCATGCCGATCTTTACAGTCTCGCAGGAGTTAGGTGTACCCGCATCACTATATACAGCTGGGAGAAACGTTGTGCTGTATTGAGGGAACACAACTGCACAGCCTGTAACACCTCAGCCCATTGGTCCTCTTCGTATGCGCCCACATCCCTTTCCCATCTTGAGATCACACCAGTTGGGAAGTTGTTTAGGAATATAGAAAGTAACATAGAATAAGACCTGGAAATAAATCCCTTAAAATGGGAAACCTCTGTCATGTAATGGAAAACAGGAGCCGAAGATTGCACCCACGCGGCTCCGTCAGTTTGCGCCCTAATGGCATGTTGTAGCAGTAGATAGTGGAAATACATTGATTGGGGTAGCCCGAATTTAGCCTGTAAGTCCAAAAATTAACACAGTTTACTATTAGAAAAGATATGTATCAGGTGTGTAACTCCACAGGGTTTCCACCTAACCGCACACGTCAGGTATTGCAGCTCCTTGTAATATCTATATTATCCCAGATAGGTCTATAGCCAGTGAAGCCATTAATATCCTGTAACTGCCTTACTTTATTCCTGATATTCTGCATCAGAACATATGTAGGAAAGCAATTATTGGACTTAGCAAAAGCTAAATCCTCCAGTCCTGTGGCTATACTTTGCGTTCCTGTAACATAGCCCAGCAGAACCGTAGTTGGATCTTCAATACCCCCCTCACCGAGAGGCTCCCCTGGCATGGCACGAGCAATGTGCTGTAGCTGTGCTGTAACATGGCCCATGGAGTGTCAGCTCTATGGCCGGGCTCCTGCATATCCTTATAAAACTTTCAAATGTTACAAACCCCGAGCTGGACTGTAAACTTCAAAATCCTTTATTGGTACATGCTCCCCCTCTAATTGAGTGGGTTGTAGACATGGATTATATTGAGAGGATGGAGTCTCTTTTGGCACGTGAATTGGAAACATACAAACAATGTCAACAAATGTGGCTCTCCTGGAAGCTATTCAGGGAGTCACCAGAAATGCGAAATCTTCTTGCGGGACAACCGTAGGACCTGAATTTGGTTCAAGGTTGTGTTAGGTGAGACAGTGTCTTATAGTCCACTCCTGGCTGCTTTTATATATTTGTTTATTTTGTTTCATTTGTTATTTTATTTATTTATTTTTTATTATATTTGTTATTTTTTTGTGTATATGTAGCACTGGTAGATTTGCAATCTACCGTAGATTAGGTAAATTTAGTAAATTGTGCGTTAGGAAGGTTAAAGTTTGCCTCTGTTCCAGCTTGGCTGACGTTGTGTGTGTTTCCGTGCTGACCGGTGGGTGTCGCTGTTGCCACTGGTCAGGGTTGGAAAGGCAACGTGATGAAGCGTATGGATGCTCCTCTGTCCCGGAGGCACGCTCGGTGGAGGTGGTCCTCCGAGTTGCATTCTGGGCGAGGGTATTTATGGGACAGACGCCATATTTTGGGGTTCGTTTTACAGCCACCTGCTGGCCCTCCTGGCCGACAGGTATGCGTTAAGGAGCTACCTCGTGGTCCTCCGTTCGGGAGGCCCATGATACAGCAGCGCCGGGGTGGGTCCAGAGGCTTGTCTGGGGCCTACCACCGTGGCCGAGGAATGGTCCTGAGCTGTCGGTCCTGTGTGACGAAGCTGGACAACCGAGGAGATCCCAGGGGAGGACCCGTCTTGGAGAGATCACGCAGAGTGCTGGTCTATAGAGGGGCCTGGTGACTTGGTTGGAGGACGTATCTAAAAGTAACTCTACAGCATAGTGTTGCCGGCTCGGCTTAAAGGTTCAAGCACTGTGACTGACTTTCACTGCAGAAAATCTATACATCCCGTGGCAGAGGATCTTAGGGATTTTATTCCCAAACAAGTCTGTGGCAGAGACTTTGATTCGTGCTGCGTGCTGGCTGCTAGACCGGTGAGAGAGGCCTATCCAGACGAGCAAGGAGTGTGTCCCACGAGGGGAGCGCATTTCAAATAGTACTTGAATTCTACCAGGACATTTTGTCAAGAGAACCCTACCAGAGAATATATGAGTTTCTTCTGCAAGTTTCCTTTCTACCTCTTTCCTGCTACTTGCTAAGTCGTTTGTTTTAATAAAGCATTGAAAACGTACTCCAGTGTTGGTGCGTGTGTTGTCCAGGAGTAAACTCAACGGAACCCTAGACCCGGTGCCAGTGAAACAGAGGGAAGCAGAGTGAAGGTAACAGACCCGCTTCCACCACCTCTGGCTCCGACCCTTTGGTGCCTGCTCACCACAATCACTTGTAAACACAGAAGTCTGGTTTCTGTGTTTACAAGTGACAGCTCTGCACTCTGTATGTAATACAATCCTGGTATTTAATGCCCCTTTAAGACCCTCCTACTGTTTTCGTGAAATTTGACCGAACACACCCACTATTTGTTGTGATTTGGAGGGTGTGTTTGGGGGGAGGGGTTTTGTGGGGCCATGGTTAAGTTCCAGCACCTATTGTTTGAGAAAAAAAGCCATATATATATATATATATATATATATATATATATATATATATATATATTTATACAGTATCTCACAAAAGCGGGTACACCCCTCATATTTTTGTAAATATTTTATTTTTATTTATTTTATCTTTTCATGTGACAACACTGAAGAAATGACACTTTGCTACAATGTAAAGTAGTGAGTGTACAGCTTGTATAACAGTGTGAATTTGCTGTCCCCTCAAAATAACTCAACACACAGCCATTAATGTCTAAACTGCTGGCAACAAAAGTGAGTACACCCCTAAGTGAAAATGTCGAAATTGGGCCCAAAGTGTCAATATTTTGTGTGGCCACCATTATTTTACAGCACTGCCTTAACCCTCTTGGGCATGGAGTTCACCAGAGCTTCACAGGTTGCCACTGGAGTCCTCTTCCACTCCTCCATGATGACATCACAGAGCTGGTGGCTGTTAGAGACCTTGCGCTCCAATACCTTCCATTTGAGGATGCCCCACAGATGCTCAATAGGGTTTAGGTCTGGAGACATGCTTGGCTAGTCCATCACCTTTACCCTCAGCTTCTTTAGCAAGGCAGTGGTCGTCTTGGAGGTGTGTTTGGGGTTGTTATCATGTGGGAATATTACCCTGCGGCTCAGTCTCCGAAAGGAGGGGATCATGCTCTGCTTCAGTAAGTCACAGTACATGTTGGCATTCATGGTTCCCTCAATGAACTGTAGCTCCCCAGTTCCCCAGCACTCATGCAGCCCCAGACCATGACACTCCCACCACCATGCTTGACTGTACACAAGACACACTTGTCTTTGTACTCCTCACCTGGTTGCCACCACACACGCTTGACACCATCTGAACCAAATAAGTTTATCTTGGTCTCATCAGACCACAGGACATGGTTCTAGTAATCGATGCCCTTAGTCTGCTTGTCTTCAGCAAACTGTTTGCAGGCTTTCTTGTGCATCATCTTTAGAAGAGGCTTTCTTCTGGGACTACAGACATACAGACCAATTTGATGCAGTGTGCGGCATATGGTCTGAGCACTGACAGGCTGACCCCCCACCCCTTCAACCTCTGCAGCAATGCTGGCAGCACTCATACATCTATTTCCCAAAGACAACCTCTGGATATGACGCTGACCATGTGCACTCAACTTCTTTGGTCGACCATGACGAGGTCTGTTCTGTGTGGAACCTGTCCTGTTAAACCGCTGTATGATCTTGGCCACCGTGCTGCAGCTCAGTTTCAGGGTCTTGGCAATCTTCTTATAGCCTAGGCCATCTTTATGTGGAGCAGCAATTCTTTTTTTAGATCCTCAGAGAGTTTTTTGCCATGAGGTGCCATGTTGAACTTCCAGTGACCAGTATGAGGGAGTGAGAGCGATAACACCAAATTTAACACACTTGCTCCCCATTCACACCTGAGAGCTTGTAAAAGTAATGAATCACATGACACTGGGGAGGGAAAATGGCTAATTGGGCACAATTTGGACATTTTCACTTAGGGGCGTACTCACTTTTGTTGCCAGTGGTTTAGACATTAATGGCTGTGTGTTGAGTTATTTTGAAGGGACAGCAAATTTACACTGTTATACGAGCTTTACACTCACTACTTTGTCACATGAAAAGATAGAATAAAATGTTTACAAAAATGTGAGAGTGAGATACTGTATATGTACACACACACACACACACACACACACACACACACACACACACACACACACACACACACACACACACACACACACACTATATTACCAAAAGTATTGGGACGCCTGGTCCGTAGGGTTCAATATTGAGTTGGCCCACCCTTTGCAGCTATAACAGCTTCAACTCTTCTGGGAAGGCTGTCCACAAGGTTTAGGAGTGTGTCTATGGGAATGTTTGACCATTCTTCCAGAAGCGCATTTGTGAGGTCAGGCACTGATGTTGGACGAGAAGGCCTGGCTCGCAGTCTCCACTCTAATTCATCCCAAAGGTATTCTATAGGGTTGAGGCCAGGATTCTGTGTAGGCAGTGGCGTCTCCAGCTTTCATATTTAGGGGGGGCACATGGGGGGACAGGGACAAAAATAGGGGGGCAATATAAAATGCAAATATATATATATATATATATATATATATATATATATATATTATCTATCCTGGGGCCCTTTACCCCTTTACTACGATCCCACAACGGCCCTTTCACATGTTCTGCAGTGAGCTCCCTTCCTACTGGGGCCCCCCCCAGGGTGACAGAAAACAAGAGATATATGTCACCAGCATACCAAGAAAATATAAGGGTCCAAAGCAGTGGGAGAACTATCAGGGTTGCAAAGGTTGTCTTGCCACCGGGCCCTGGTGTTCTGCCACTGTGGGGTTCCCCAGCCTCCTCTTGCTGTCCTGCCCCTGCTATTGACAGCGCTGGTCTGGCATTTCTTGGAATTTACAGGCTCGTTCTCCTGTCCTAAGGACGGGAGAAATCCGTCTGCTTTTTCAGTAACTGAGAGTCCTGGTGGAGTCCTTCCTGCAACTCGCTCTTCTCCCTGCCAATGAGGATGCAGGGGAAGGAGCAGATCGGGCGGCCGTGGTTGTGTGAGCGCTTGCATTATGCAGTGTCAGCGAGCAGGGGAGGGGGGAGGAATCACCCGCAGGAGCTGACTGGGGACGTTCTCCCTCTCAATAGAGACTGTGTTACCCCAGCGGTGGCCCGAGTAAGATGCGGCACATCCGATATGAATACAAACAAAAAGAAATTGCCTTTTTGTAAAAAAAAAAAAAATAAAAAAAATAAATTTTTTTTTTTTGGGGGGGCACATGGTGGGGCCCAGCATAATGTTGGGGGGGTCAGGGCCCCCTCTAGCCCCCCCCCTAGGGTCGCCATTGTGTGTAGGCCAGTCAAGTTCCTCCACCCCAAACTCACTCATCCATGTCTTTATGGACCTTGCTTTGTGCACTGGTGCGCAGTCATGTTGGAACAGGAAGGGGCCATCCCCAAACTGTTCCCACAAAGTTGGGAGCATGAAATTGTCCAAAATGTCTTGGTATGCTGACGCCTTAAGAGTTCCCTTCACTAGAACTAAGGGGCCAAGCCCAACCCCTGAAAAACAACCCCACACCATAATCCCCCCTCCATCAAATGACTTGGACCAGTGCACAAAGCAAGGTCCATAAAGACATGGATGAGTGAGTTTGGGGTGACTGGCCTGCACAGAGTCCTGACCTCAACCTAATAGAACATCTTTGGGATGAATTAGTTCAGAGACTGTGAGCCAGGCCTTCTCATCCAACATCAGTGCCTGACCTCACAAATGTGCTTCTGGAAGAATGGTCAAACATTCCCATAGACACACTCCTAAACCTTGTGGACAGCCTTCCCAGAAGAGTTGAAGCTGTTATAGCTGCAAAGAGTGGGCCAACGCAATAATGAACTCTACGGACCAGGCGTCCCAATACTTTTGGTAATATAGTGTGTGTATATATATATATATATATATATATATATATATATATATATATATATACAGTAAATGTCAATGGTCCCAAAAAGTGTCAAAAGTGTCTGATCTGCCTGCCGCAATGTCGCAGTCCCGTTAAAAATCGTTGATCGCCTCCATTACTAGTAAAAAAAAAATAATAATAAAAATTCCATTAATCTATCCCCTATTTTGTAGATGCTATTACTATTGCGCAAACCACTCACAATACGCTTATTGCAATTTTTTTTTTTTTTTTTTTACCAAAAATATGTAGAAGAATACATATTGGCCTAAACTGATGAAGAAATTCGTTTTTTGTTTGTTTGTTTTTTTTTAAATGGTGATATTTATTACAGCAAAAAGTAAAAAATATTGTGTTTTTTTCAAAATTGTCACTCTTCTTTGTTTATAGCGCAAAAAATAAAAACCGCAGAGGTGATCAACTACCACCAAAAGAAAGCTCTATTTGTGGGGAAAAAAAAGGACATAAATTTTGTTTGTCGCACGACCGCGCAATTGTCAGTTAAAGCAAGGCAGTGCCGTATCGCAAAAAATGGCCTGGTCAGGAAGGGGGTACATTCTTCCGGGGCTGAAGTGGTTAAAGTGTGACAGCGCTGAAAGCTGAAAATTGGCCTGGGCAGGAAGGGGGTGAAGGTGCCCAGTTTTGAGGTGGTTAACAATAAAGAATTTTGAAGTTTACAGTCCAGCTCCAGTGTAAACTCCTTTCGCTGCTTTTTTTTTTTTTGTCACACACATATTAATTGCAACAAACAAATACAAAGAGCAAATAACGGGACTCTAAAGTTACAATGATGTCATTGTATACCTTAATGCTGATAAAATACCTTTAATTTTGTGAATATAAAATTTAAAATCTAATGAAAAAATTTTTTTGAGGCTTGTAAATTGCAAATTTTCAATAAAAAATTTTTATTAAAAAAAAAAAAAAATATATATATATTATACACATTGTATGTAAGGACACAGCTGTTCCTGGTGTAGTTCTCCTTTCTGGCCACAAGAGTCATTACTTGGCCTAATAGGCATGGAACATGGAAGCTACTAGAGGTTACCAATCCATATGAAGATTATTAGTGATAGGTAGAGGGCACGTACTGTAGAGTTAATGGCAGCACTTCCCCTGCCAGCAGTGGGGAACCTTGGGTAGAAGGCCAGAGTATAAATAGTTTTGGCAGGGCGCTGCCAGGGGTTCATTATGGGAAGTATCAGAGAACCAGGCTACCATAGGATGCAAGGCTCAATCTTTGAGAACTTTTCCTTAGTGGGGAAGCAGGGGAGGAAGGGTGTAGGATTTTTGGGATTACGCACAGCCCCTGCCTTGGAATACAGGACACTGGGCTACTCCCCGACTTACACTCTCTCCTCACTTATCTAAAGACTATATTCAATGAAGCAATGTGCTGTCATCTGCAGCTAGGATGAATGTAAGTGTGTGTATATATGGATTTGGCTGATTGCTCAGCGAAGCATTGAAAGAGGCCTCCTACTTCTGGATCCGATTAGATGCTGACACCCCATGTGACTTTGGTGGTCATCTTGGGTTAGGCAGTGTCTATTTAAGACGTAGGGACAGGTTCACCGTCTTACAGGGAGAGTGCTCAGAGATAGGGAAAGGTTCTGGAGGAGTAGTACAGTGCAAGGACTACATATACCTCTTCTTAGGAAGCCTCCCTTTTGGGTGTGGACCAGCGAGGCCGCTCCTCGTTAGGACACCTTCCAGCCTTCCGCTGTTCCAATGCTGTTACAGTTGTACGTGGCTCCGGTTGGGAGTGCCTCCCGACTGGACCTGTTTGTACTTGCTGAACTTTTCTACAATATATTCCTATTGGCAAACGTGGACTCTGTGTACTCACTGGCCGTAGCACAACCCTGCACCTAGCCCTCAGGTATATGGAAGCCCAGCTGCAGAATACTGGCCAGGCCAGGCTGGGTGTCTCTAAAGGAATACGTTTATAGGCAGGGGTAGTTTGGCCTCCCTGCACAGGTGGCTCTCACAGTACTACCACACACAATGAGTAGAGGACCCACGTTCCTCTAAGGCCTCCGAGGGGGTCATAGGTGAGCGGCTGTCCGATCGGACACTGGTGCCTCAGATAATCTCATGCAAATCTTTAGTGAGGGCAGTTCTTATAAAAGCACTGATTCCCTACAATTGGCACGCATTCTGCATAGTAGGTAGGTCAGGAACAAAGCCCCGCTGGTTAGGGATTGTTGGATTAGCATAGGGACAGGCTGTGGAGGAGGGACAGAGTAGGGACTATGTTGCTGTTTCTGGAGTAGTAGCCTTCCCCATTCAGGGGCCCCATTGCCGGTCTGCCTGCTAGCTGGCTCCTCTGTTAGATGTTGTTACTAGTTTATTGTAAGTGTTCCCATCTGGTGTGGCCATGTCTCCAGAGTTTGTTGTACTTTCTTAGCAGTATAATGTTAATATAAGTTGCATCAATCAACCAGTCTCCATGTGAGTTCTGTTCCCCCACATGCAGTGAATCTGGGCCCCACCAACACGTAAGTCAGTAGGATATGCCCCACTCAGCAGCTAGTATGGACAGAGGAGCAGAGGCCACCATGGCGGCACTAAGAGCAGCCCTAGCTCTGATGTCCAAATTCAATGGATCCAATATCTCTCTGAGAGAGTGAGGGGAGAGATTGGAGAGTGCTGTCTGCCTCTATCATGTGCCCTCCAGACTGATCGCAGAACTAGTAACTCTCTGGAAAATGATATCCGCCAATCAGTCATGGTGCTCCCAGAGGATGAGCGTGTCAGCTAATAGCAAATCATGGCACGATTAGAGGGTTTGCTTGAGAAGAATGGAACCTTACCTGAGCTAAGATGCAGATTTTTCATCCACAGGCAACAAGAGAGTGACAGCCTCACGCACTTTGCTTAGAGAATTAAGGAAACGGTTGGAGAAAGAGGACTTGTAGGGGTGTGCTGGTGTAGGCACCCCAGATAAGCTGTTATGGGACCAGTTCATTGGAGGAGTGAGTGCCAGTCCCATCCGGAGGGCCCTGCAAGAACAAGTGAGAGCTCAGCCCTCCCTCAATGTTTATTGACATAGTAGTGGAAGCAGTGGCCCGGGAACAGGATGGCATGGAAGCCTTGGTTGCCTTGGCAAAGAGATGTAATCTCTGTACATGAGGGAGGAGGCCTTCCCTCCTATGCTGTCGGCCCTGCAGATGACCATCCAGGGGCTAACGCAATATGTGGCATCTATGTGGCAAGAATTGTCTACCATTAAACAGGAGTTATCTCAGCTTTAAAAGGACGGAAACCAGTTGCGGAGAGATACAGGTGAGTACCAGAGGCAATGGTGGTGTTGACACTATGGGCACCTTGCTAGAGGATGTGGCTGCTCAGAGAGTAGAAACACTTCTTGCCAGCCTTTAAACTAAAGGTTCCCGGGGCAGAGGGACAACCCCTGGGAATGGCCCATCAATGTCCTACCAAGCAAGAAATCATGGTCGGCCCAAGCACTGTATCACGCAGTCCCAGCTAGCAGTTAAAGCTATCTGTGCCCTGCTGCAGCCCGCCATGGCTTCTCTAGACGTTGAACAGTACCAACAGTTGCTGGACCAGTTGCCGCACTTTCTGCTTAATGGGTAGGTCAGGGACAGAGCCCTGCTGGTTAGGAACAGCTGGATTAGCGTAGGGACAAGTTCCTGTGGAGAGGGGACAAAGTAGGGACTGTCACTGTGTCTGAAGCAGTCAGGGGCTCATTCAGGGGCCCCATTGCCATGCTGCCTTCCAGCCACCTCCTCTGTTGGATACTGTCCAGTTTCTACAGTAGGCACAGATATCCCTTGTCTGATTCATTCCATGTGTTCTGGTCCGGTGTGGCCTGATTCATTGCAAGTGTTCTGGTCCGGTGTGGCCATGTCTAAATAGTTTGTTGTGAGTGAGTTCTCTTCCCCAGTGGACAGTGAATCTGGGACCACCAACAAGTTCATGTGATGGGTCTAGCCATAGAATAGCCCACAGTCCCTGAGTACCCCGAGGAGCCCAAGGCCCAGAGGATCTCACAGTGCTTAGGGTAACCACTCCCTTGTCCAGGCATGAATAGGTTGAGAGTACACACAGTGATCATGCAGCCTAGCACGTTGCACCCCACCATCACACAACACCTATATATACAGTATCTCACAAAAGTGAGTACACCCCTCACATTTTTGTAAATATTTTATTATATCTTTTCATGCGACAACACTGAACAAATGACACTTTACTACAATGTAAAGTAGTGAGTGTACAGCTTGTATAACAGTGTAAATTTGCTGTCCCCTCAAAATAACTCAACACAAAGCCATTAAAGTGGAGTTCCACCCAAAAATGGAATTTCCACTTTTTGGATTCCTCCCCCACTCCGGTGTCACATTTGGCACCTTTCAGGGGGGAGGAGGGAGCAGATACCTGTCTAATACAGGTATTTGCTCCCACTTCCTGGCATAGATCACCACGGTGATTGCGGTGACCTACGCCACTTCCGCCGCCTACTCTGTCCCCCCCCGCTGTATTCTATGAGACACAGAATACAGCAGGGACCTGAGAGAACGCGCAGCGCGACTCTCGCATGCGCAGTAGGGAACCAGGAAGTGAAGCCGCACGGCTTCCTTATTCCCTTACCGAGGATGGCAGCGGCAGCAGCTGAGAGCCGAAGGACGGATCGGCTTTGGCTGCCGACACCGCGGGCTCACTGGACAGGTAAGTGCCCATATATTAAAAGTCAGCAGCTGCAGTATTTGTAGCTGCTGGCTTTTAATATTTTTTTTTCAGCAAACCTCCGCTTTAATGTCTAAACCGCTGGCAACAAAAGCGAGTACACACCTAAGTGAAAACTTTTCCCTCCCCACTGTTATGTGACTTGTTAGTGTTACAAGGTCTCAGGTGTGAATGGGGAGCAGGTGTGTTAAATTTGGTGTTATCGCTCTCACGCTCTCATACTGGTCACTGAAAGTTCAACATGGCACCTCATTGCACAGAACTCTCTGAGGATATGAAAAAAAGAATTGTTGCTCTACATAAAGATGGCCTAAGCTATAAGACGATTGCCAAGACTCTGAAACTGAGTTGCAGCACAATGGCCAAGACCATACACCGGTTTAACAGGGCAGGCTCCACTCAGAACAGGCCTCGCCATGATTGACCAAAGAAACTGAGTGCACGTGCTCAGCGTCATATCCAGAGGTTGTCTTTGGGAAATAGATGTATGAGTGCTGCCAGCATTGCTGCAGAGAATGAAGGGGTGGGGGGTCAGCCTGTCAGTGCTCAGACCATACGCCGCACACTGCATCAAATTGGTCTGCATGGCTGTCGTCCCAGAAGGAAGCCTCTTCTAAAGATGAAACACAAGAAAGCCCAGAAACAGTTTGCTGAAGACAAGCAGACTAAGGAAATGGATTACTGGAATCATGTCCTGTGGTCTGATGAGACCAAGATAAACTTATTTGGTTCAGATGGTGTCAAGCGTGTGTGGTGGCAACCAGGTGAGGAGTACAAAGACAAGTGTGCCTTGCCTACAGTCAAGCATGGTGGTGGGAGTGTCATGGTCTGGGGCTGCATGAGTGCTGCCGGCACTGGGGAGTTACAGTTCATTGAGGGAACCATGAATGCCAATATGTACTGTGATATACTGAAGCAGAGCATGATCCCCTCCCTTCGGAGACTGGGCTGCAGGGCAGTATTCCATCATGATAACGACCCCAAACACACCTCCAAGACGACCACTGCCTTGCTAAAGAAGCTGAGGGTAAAGGTGAAGGACTGGCCAAGCATGTCTCCAGACCTAAACCCTATGGAGCATCTGTGGGGCATCCTCAAATGGAAGGTGGAGGAGTGCAAGGTCTCTAACATTCACCAGCTCCGTGATGTCATCATGGAGGAGTGGAAGAGGACTGTGAAGCTCTTGTGAACTTCATGTCCAAAAGGGTTAAGGCAGTGCTGGAAAATAATGGTGGCCACACAAAATATTGACACTTTGGGCCCAATTTGGAAATTTTCACTTGGGGGTGTACTCACTTTTGTTGCCAGCGGTTTAGACATTAATGGCTGTGTGTTGAGTTATTTTGAGGGGACAGCAAATTTACACTGTTATGCCCCGTACACACAGTCGGACATTGATCAGACACTCCGACAACAAAATCCTAAGATTTTTCCGACGGATGTTGGCTCAAACTTGTCTTGCATACACACAGTCGCACAAAGTTGTCGGAAAATCCGATCATTCTGAACGCGGTGACGTAAAACACGTACGTCGGGACTATAGATGGGGCAGTAGCCAATAGCTTTCATCTCTTTATTTATTCTGAGCATGCGTGGCACCTTGTGCGTCGGATTTGTGTACACACGATCGGAAATTCAACGGATTTTGTTGTCGGAAAATTTTATATCCTGCTCTCAAACTTTGTGTGTCGGAAAATCCGATGGAAAATGTGTGATGGAGCCTACACACGGTCGGAATTTCCGACATCAAGGTCCTATCACACATTTTCGGTCGGAAAATCCAACCGTGTGTACGGGGCATTATACAAGTTGTACACTCACTACTTTACATTGTAGCAAAGTGTCATTTCTTCAGTGTTGTCACATGAAAAGATAGAATAAAATATTTACAAAAATGTGAGGGGTGTACTCACTTTTGTGAGATACTGTATGAATACAAAATTTAAACTTCCACCTGAAGCTCATCAGCCCATCAATTTATATTATAGCATATGATTTAAAAATACCTGAATGTAAACAAAAAATGGTCCAATGAGTCTGGAGTTCAAGCATGTGAAAGTCTTATGGGTGTAGGGTAATCTTGACATGTTTTGTGAACCACTTCTTTAGTGAGGCACGGAACGAGAAGGACTAAAAGGAGAGGTAGTGTAGGGCCGTTCATGATAGTGTGCCCAAGGGAGACACGGAAAGGGTTAACAAAGTAAGGAAAAAAGGTAGTATGGGTAAAGGGGAGGTAAGTTAGGAAATATTGTGAGAAAGGGGAGTGGTAGAATTTAAGGGGGGGGAGGAGTAAAAGGGGGCAGTGTGAGGAGAGTGCAACAGAGGAGGTAGTTTTCCCACCCTCCCTCCCTATAATGTTATATAGATATGCGTGCAATGTGTTTGAGTAGTTGTTGTGGTGTTTTTTTTCTTTCTTGCAGGAACGGAACAGGTCGTCATGACAGCAGAGGTAGCCATTTTTGGTTGGGGGCTGTTTTATTCTGGTGGTCTTTGACGGGGACGGTAAACGGATGGATTTAAAGGGGTGGGGGGCTCATCATTTGCATGTTCCCCTCCGGTGTATTCCTGAACGGTGGAGGGAATACTGGGTTTGGTGGCGCTGCGGGAAGCGGTTGTCTCCGAGCGGCTACAGCTGGTGGCCTATTAGTTTGGAAAATCCCGCAGTGCGTTGGTTATTCGTGGTTATATGGTAATATAGTTATTATATTTTATATATATTATGGAAAGGTGGGTCACCGTCAGAGACCATCAGACTGGGGTTAACAGTTACGGTATTAATATGTCATTGTTTGTTTATTGGTTATTTATTGGTTATTTATTGGAGTTATTTATTTGGAGTTGTTTTAATAAAAGAGGCTGTTGTGGCCATGTTACTCCATAAATAAAAGGTGTGGTCTCATCATTTTAGGTGGGGTGTTAAGTTCTGGGGTTTGGTATGTAAAAGGGGAATTGCAGAATTGGAATGGAGGTGACATTTGGACTACACTGGTCAAGAACATAGGGAGATACTTTACATTAATTTATGTAAGATATTGTGTTGTTCCAATTGTGGGTCGGTTTATCTTTGTTACTTGGGTGGGGGGGACCCCATGAGATCCTCAGGAAAGCATATTCAGCACACCCCCGTAGGTACTGCTGATGAACTTGGATCCCCCACTCCTGCACAGCCAGGCACACCGAATTTTCACAACCCCCGAGCGTTAGAGAACAGTCTGTGACTTTGTTTTTTTTTTAAGAGAGGGTTAATAACTTGGATAGGGATGGGAGGTTACGGGATGACCACTTGACTTCAGCAAAACTTAAGGGACATCTTCCTATATACAGTCTCCTTCACTTTCTTCCTGCACAGCACTTGCTTGCTCCAGGTGAATCACTTTGATTTATCTGACAGGCTCCCAGTCAGATTAATGTAGCACCCTCTTCTTAGGTAGGTTCTAGAGTTAGGATTTTTGTGAGAGCAGATAAATTTAAGTGGGCCTAGCTATAGTTTTGATCTGTGTGGGCTGGGAGGGGCTTAGAGCAGCAGCTGTGGCTCACAGACAGCATCATTCCATGGTTACCTCCCTCTTGCTTCTAGAAGATTCTTGAAGAAGAGGAGGCGGAGTGGGGAGGAGCAGTCTGGGGTGTTTCAGGGAGCCCTGACCAATACCCAACTAAGATTGGCAGGGGGCAGGCCTCCTTAAATACCCAAGGTCAGCCCAGCTGGGGGCGGAGTTTTTCGGGTAGAAGAATTGAGGATGGAGTACTAGGCCTTTGAGGGAGCTCCCCAGTCTTGGGTGACCTTGGGCTTGAGACTCGGATGCAGGACAGATCCTTTCAAGAATGCATGGGGAATCTGAACAGGAGGCACAGAGAGGAGTCAGAGAGGACAGCAGGAACTAGTACTGCCATGCAGGTCTTCAAGAGGGAACCACCAGTTTGCAGCCAGGAGGGTTGGCTAGTGACATGGGCAATCAGAAAGACTGGAGAGGCATGCCAGAGAGGAAACAGTCAGAGCTGGGTGTGGAGCCAGTAAGATTTCCAATGTCATGGGCAGTAAAGTTAGGCAGCTGCTGCCAGGAGAGCTGGCAGGGCCTGCAAAGGACTGACTGGGTGCAGTAGTCTACCATAGGACAGCTAGCAATAAATGACTTCCTATTCCTATTTTTGCTACATTAAAGGGACCCGCGGTCCCTGCCTGTAAAAGGCAGTTTCTGAGGCCTGACTGAGTTAGAGTTGGGCCTAACCACATGCTAGCTGTGCCTAGAGTTAAGTGATGTGCTGGAGAGAGATAGAGTAACATTCTGCAAGCAAGTGATGTGCTGGAGGAGACTGGAGTAAGCCAAGTGTATATAGTTGTCCCAACTGATTAATATAGAATCAACCAATCGCTTGTTCTACTGGGCATCCCATATATACCTATCCCTATCTATGTTCAAATCCCTCAATAACAATACAAAAACAATCACATGGACTGTTCATTGTATCAAAAGTGACTGAGAAGTGAATGCCGGGTTGGGCAGGGTGACAGGTGGGCCACAACTTTCAGAAGGCCTTGCGGGGGTACCGCTACATTAGCTATGGCTCTTTACAGGCAGGAACTCATAGCCCTTTTTTGTGTAGCACAGTGTAGTGAAACAGCTTGTAACTTTTTCTCTATGGCCTCATAGACATGGATGAGCGAGTTTGGGTGGAGGAACTTGACTGGCCTGCATAGTCCTGACCTCAACCTGATAGAACACCTTTGGGATTAATAAGAGTGGAGACTGCGAGCTAGGCCTTCTCGGCCAACATCAGTGCCTGACCTCACATAATGCGCTTCTGGAAGAATGGTCAAACATTCCCATAGACACACTCCTAAACCTTGTGGACAGCCTTCCCAGAAGAGTTGAAGCTGTTATAGCTGCAAAGGGTGGGCCAACTCAATATTGAACCCTACGGACTAAGACTGGCAAGGCCGCTGTTAGAAATCATGGGGCCCTGTACAGCCTTCTTGATGAACTCCCACCCAACCCCTCCTACAAATGGGTGCAGCCGAACAGCGGCACTGTCTTTATTCACCTACTACCTGAAAATGAATGCTCCCACCTTCTGGGCCCCTCTGTTGACCTGATAGGGGACAGGGAAAGGTAATTTAGGCCCTGGTTAGCAAGTAGAAGTAGGGGTGTGGTCTGGTAAAATCCATTTATTGATTTAGGCAGAAATGAACAATACAGCTGCCCTGCCCCCCCCCCCCCCTGTTTATCTGATGGGGCCTGGGCCCAGTACAACAGGACCAGATGTACTGCCTTATCAGTGGCCTTGAAGACTGGGATGTCATTAAAATTCATGTGTGTGTAAAGGCCGGCGTCCCAATACTTTTGGTAATATAGTGTATGTGAGTGTATAAGCTGAATTCCAGAAAACTAAACATAGGTACATAAGGTTTATTTAAAGAAGAGGTCAAATCAAAACAACCCACTCAATTAGAATCAAATCAGGAAGACCCATGCACTACATAGAGATCTAAAGGGGACTGTACAGTCAGATTGTATAGACAATCATTCCTAATGATTTGGAAGAAATAAAGGCTTGTAGAAGTTAAATAACAATTTAAAAGGAAAGATTAACAATTCACACTGACTGTATAATCTGGCAATGTTTTGGTGATAGGTGAACACGTCTATAATAACACCTGCACTGTAATAAATGACCCTGGAGAAACTGAAGATGGTAATGGGTCATCGGGGAGACGAGGTCTGAAGAGAGGAAGGAGAATGTAGAGACCAGGACAAGGAGGAGAAGATAAAGTCTCTGAGGCAGGAAATTATAAATACAGAGAAACGTGAACATTTCTCTCACCGCTATCCTGCATGCTCGGATCCCTGTACAGTATCATATCAGATATGAAGAATGAACCCTCAAAGCAGATCATAAGGCCGGGACCAGACGTCATCAAATCCCTGTAATACTGAGACATTTAAAGTGGACCTGTCAATGTGAATGAACAAAATTTAGTAACAACTTTTCTGAAAAGCTTTTTATCCTCCAAAAGCCATTCTCCAGCTCCAATCCATGACTTTGCCTAGGCTCTGATGATGAAAGCATTTCTTCTCCCCCAGTGATCAGACTGTACATTGTAACTTTGTAGCAAGTCAAAAGGTAAGAAGCTGCAGCATGGGCTGACTTGTTTTAAATATTTGTGAACACACAAACAACTGAACAGGCACCAGATTTACACGATTGTGTAAAAGAAAGGAGAAAGGGGGGCAGGTGAGACTTTTAAGGTACCAGAAAAAGCAAACAAATTGAAAAAAAATATAAAATTTATTTAAACAATTTTTTAAAATCACAATAAACATTTACAAGAATCACGTATTATTTCTTAGAACATATACAACCTCTCTTTACTCTACATGTTTCGCTCGCAAGAGCTTCTTCAGGAGTTTTTTGAGAAGTGTCGCATGTGAAGTATTATATACTATAAAAGAAACAACAATTGTAAATGAATATGCTTAAAATTGCCATGAATAAAATCACATCACGTCAATGGGACATAATTATAGGTTATATCTTTGTTTATAGAAATTTTGTTGAGAAAATGTTCATACATTTATATAGAGTACATTTTGTACAAAATGGTAATAAACTGGAAAGGATGCCTACCAGATGCTTGAATTCATAAAACATTATTTTAGGATACATAAATTGAAGCCAGAATTTAAAAGAGTCAAAGAGAGAGGATGAATTAAAACTTGCTCATATGATTTAGCGTTTAATTAATTAAAGAATTAATCAATAATCCTATTGAGTATATAACAATGAATAAGGCAAAACAATTACCTCAATTAAGAATAAAGGGTTTGTATTATTGGTAGAACCAATACAATCGTTCATCCCCAACAGCGGGGGAGAAAGAAGGTTTGATAAACCCGGACAGACCACGGAATGACTAGAAAATGGAAAAGCCACCCCTCGTTTTTGACCTTGGCAGCACCCAGGAGCACACCTTAGGTACACCTAATATTGGCGTTTTGCCGTGGAAGGAAAAAGAGTGAGAGTCTAGATGGTCCTAGGGAATAAAAAGATAATGGGTTCATTTAGTATCTACATATTATCTCCATAGGAAAGCTAAACGCATTCCAAAGCTTCCCACCTGGTGTGGGTGATCAACCACAGGGTCGGTTGGGAGGGGGGCAGAGATTGAAAAAAAATCCCAGGAGCCACAAAGCCTCGGAAACCCCTGAGGCTGTGCACTGACCACCCCCCTCCTACCCCTGCAAATCGCGGGTCACCAGACACAAATGGTAATGAATGCCACACATCAGAGTGGCTAAACAGAGGAACAAGTTCAAAAAGTCACTTACTGAATAATGAAGATGATCTTAACAAAGGTTGGCTGAAGGGGAAAAGGGGAGAGAGACAGCCAAGCAATCTCTCTATTACTGGTGGCATTTCCCTGTCAGTGATCGGGTGCATGGATGGCACCATTTATACTGCTCTCCGTACCACCGGTGTCTGACGTGGCCAGCGGGACGTGGACGCAATTAGCGGCGCCACTGCGCATGTCCATAGAACAAGCAGCGGAAGTGACGTAAAAGGCAGGACGCATCCGGTCACCCTCCGCCATCTTGGAAGATCCATATCCGCCCGGCTCACATCGGACAGGAAACCACCTATCACATAGTGAGTCAGGATCTCACAAGGCGTTACATCAAGGCTGGCAAGCAGCTCGTAGTCAGGAGTTGGAGCTGGGAAAACGGACAGGCTGGTAGATGGCGCCTTCGGGCCCGAGTATAAACCACAGTGATTGGTTAGACAACTATAGTTACAAGTGCCCGGGGAATCCATAAGACTACTGGTTCTTCCCTTAACCTAAAGGCTTCAATTATAGAACAGAAAAAGAAAAAAAATAATAAAAAACAAGAATCAATTAAACAATTAATTCTTTCAAAAAGCATCTGAACAGGAGGTATCCATTGTCAGTTTCATATGTACACTTTGGTCACGAGAAAATAAATAAACTTCACAGTGTGTCTCTATCAGAAAAAAAGGAAGAATGAAATAATCAATAAAGAAATAAATAGAAACATAAAAAAGCAAAAAGGACAAAAATAATAGTAATAACGATAAAAAATCAATAATTACATAAACTGCAGAAGCAGTATTGGGGCTATTTAAATTGTATATTTCTCTAAATTTGGCTTACAGAGTCATATCTAGAACAAAGACGGAAAGGGGTAATTGAGTGGGGGATGCAGGAAATGGGGGCAGAAGACGAAGGGATCATAAGCAGGATGAAATAAGTATGATTGTGTAATTCCTGAGCCAACATCTCTTGGGGTTGCCACCTCGTCTCTTTTAAAAACCGAACACATATTTGTACTTGGAGTCTATATGCAAGAACGAGTAAGAACATGAGAGTGGAAAAAGAGCAAGTGACCTGGGGTGTGCCAAAAGTCAAGTGGCCAGTACACCTAAAAGGGGGCAAAAATGAAGACAGTAGGATAAATAAGCCAACAAATCTATTTAAGGTAATATTACATCATTCAGCCAAATGCCTGAAAGCCTGAGACATCTCAATACGTGGGTCTGGGACATTACTAGAGAAACACGCTGAGTTCTATCTGCCCAATTTTTTAATAATGTGCACCTGGACCCCCTGCCAAGAGGCCGCGGAAGCCGCCCCTATCCTGAAAGAGTGCCCAGAAAACATAACCAGGTTTAACCCCAGGTTGGTCAACAATATGCAGCAATGTTTGATAAATTGTGCCCCTGAGGGAAGGGTAGCAATGGACTATCCCTTGGTTTGTCTATGAGCAACGCCATCAGCTGGTCCAAAACTGCCACGGGTCACCAAGCACTGCCTGTATTGAAAAACCTGATGTCAGTACCGGCTCCAAACTGCTGCATTTTACATGTAATCAAATGTAGCTGGAAATGATCTGCATGTCTAACCAGCTGACTAATTGAGAGCACATGGGAACTCGGACCGGTGTGTGTGAACTCACCTGGCCCGAGGAACCCGTAGAAAGCCAAGTATATGGCTGCTTTGAGGACCATGCTGATCAGCCTCCCGAAAGGTGACCTGGTCAGCAACTCCGATAAGCCCTGGAAAATGTGTCCCGAAATGGGGAGTCTGCTGATGGAAGGAGGAGGACCACTCCTACAAATCCCTCTCAAAATGGCTTTGATGGAATGGGCTGAAAAGATGGATGGTCTGTTTGGGTCCTGTAAGGCCAAAAAATGCTGAACCCCCGCCAGATAAGTTTTGATCGTGCCATACAACAGCTTTAATTGAGAATGACAGTATGCCACGAAACCCAGCAGGTACCGAAGGTTGTAACCATCGAACCAAGGGAACCAGGACTGGAAGACCTGGAAGGTCTTCCAGGCCATGATACAAGCCTTCTTAGTGTTGACTGATAGAGATTTATGGATCAATGCCCCTGCGTTGGCCCAATGGGAAACTAATCCATCATCAGTTGAGAGGACTGCGGGGATGGCGTGGCGCAGGTGTCTGCTTCTGGAACCTGATGAAAAAACGAGTAGTTAAACTGTGACAGAGCATCTGCAACCACATTCTCTGCCCCACTAACAAATCTGCTATGAATGTGGAAATGAAATTGCAGAGATAACCAAATCAGCCTGTGAACGAAGGACATGATTATCAATGACCTAAATCTGCCCTTGTTGATGATCTCCACGCCAGCTTGATTTTCTGTTGAGAAAACAACCGTCTGCCATGACCACAACCTACCCCATACCTGGGCTGCTGACACTATAGGAAAGATTTCAAATAGTGCTGAAGACTCTGTGAAACCCGGGATGGCCAACATCTCCTCCGGCCATGGCCCTGCAAGCCAGTGAGTGCCAAAAATGGCAGCATAACCGGAAGAGGCCGCTGCATCCGTCACAACCTGAGGAGAGGATATGGACTCCGCGGGGATGAACATGGCAATTCCATTCCAACGCTGGAGGAACTCGTCCCACGTGTGCAGGTCAGCCATAGCTGCAGCATCTAGCTTGACCCAAGAGTCAGAGTCAGGGGCTGATGGCAACAAAGCTAACAATCTCAAGATAAAAGACCTTCCCTGCGGAATGATCCTCCTTGCGAAATTTAACAAAGCAATTGGGCAATTGAAGATCATGGGTCCCCCAGGTTTAATGATGGCTGCCTCATGGGAGCCAACATTAATATAGGCACCAAGCTCTGTGACATGCAGAGTGGCAGAAGGAGTGTGGTGGGTGTGATGGGGGCAGTATGTACAGGAGAGGAGTGCGGAGTGTATAATGGGAGTAGTATGTATAGGAGAGGAGTGCGGAGTGCGGAGGGTATGATGGGGGCAGTATGTACAGGAGAGGAGTGTGGGGGGTATGATGGGGGTGGTATGTACAGGAGAGGGGTGCAGAGGGTATGATGGGGTAGTATATACAGGAGAGGATTGTGGGAGGTATGATGGGGGCAGTATGTACAGGAGAGGAGTTTGGTGAGTATGATGGGGGCAGTATGTACAGGAGAGGAGTGTGGAGGGTATAAAGGGGCAGTATGTACAGGAGAGGAGTACAGAGGGTATGAAGGGGCAGTATGTACAGGAGAGGAGTACAGAGGGTATGATGGGGGCAGTATGTACAGGAGAGTAATGCAGAGGGTATGATGGGGGTAGTATGAACAGGAAAGGAGTGTGGGAGGTATGATGGGGGCAGTATGTACAGAAGAGGAGCATGGAAGGTATGATGGTGGGCAGTATGTACAGGAGAAGAGTGTGGAGGGCATGATGGGGGCAGTATGTACAGGAGAAGAGTGTGGTGGGTATGATGGGGGCAGTATGTACAGGAGAGAAGTGTGGTGGGTATGATGGGTCAGTATGTACAAGAGAGGAGTGCGGAGGGTATGATGGGGGCAGTATGTACAGGAGAGGAGTGTGGAGGGTATGATGGTGGGCAGTATGTGCAGGAGAAGAGTGTGGAGGGTATGATGGTGGGCAGTATGTGCAGGAGAAGAGTGTGGAGGGTATGATAGTGGGCAGTATGTACAGGAGAGGAGTGCGGTAGGTATGATGGGGGCAGTATTTACAGGAGAGGAGTGTGGGGGTTATGATGGGGGCAGTATGTACAGGAGAGGAGTGCGGATGGTATGATGGAGGCAGTATGTACAGGAGAGGTGTGTGGGGGGTATGATGGGGGCAGTATGTACAGGAGAGGAGTGTGGAGGGTATGATGGTGGCAGTATGTACAGAAAAGGAGTGCAAAGTGTATGACAGAGGGCACTATGCACAGGAGAGAAGTGTGGGAGGCATGATGGGGGCAGTATGTACAGGAGAGGAGTGTGGGGGTATGATAGGGGCAGTATGTACAGGAGAGGAGTGCGGATGGTATGATGGAGGCAGTATGTACAGGAGAGGAGTGTGAAGGGTATGATGGGGGCAGTATGTACAGGAGAGGAGTGTGGATGGTATGATGGGGGCAGTATGAACAGGAAAGGAGTGTGGAGGGTATGACAGGGGTAGTATGTACAGGAGAGAAGTGTGGTAGGTATGATGGGGCAGCATGTACAGGAGAGGAGTGTGGAGTGTATGACAGTGGGCACTATGTACAGGAGAGAAGTGTGGAGGTTATGATGGGGGCAGTATGTACAGGAGAGGAGTGTGAGGGGTTATGATGGGGGCAGTATGTACAGGAGAGGAGTATGAAGGGTATGATGGGGGCAGTATGTACAGGAGAGGAGTGTGGAGGGTATGACAGGGGCAGTATGTACAGGAGAGGAGTGTAGAGGGTATGACAGGAGCAGTATGTACAGGAGAGGAGAGTGGGGGGTATAATGGGGGCAGTATGTACAGGAGAGGAGTGTGGAGGGTATGACAGTGGCAGACAGGAGAGGGGTTTCTTACACTGTCTATGGGGTAACCAAGAAGCGATGTTGGTAAGTGACCATGGAATGATGCGTAGGGTTGCCACCTTTTCTTCATGCCGAACCCGAACACTTTAGCGGCACACGGCATGTTTGTTTGTAGTACACACTATGATCTTAAGCACCTTTGGGTGCCCCATGGGGTACTCTGCCTATGGGCCATTCTTACCTCAATGGGGTTTGTCTATGGAGTGCTCTATATCCATGGGGTAATCTATCTATTGTGTTACTGTAGCATCCATGAGGTGCTCCAAACCTTATGGGGAGCTCTAACCTCTATGGGTTGCTTTGTCTATGGGATGCTCTAGTGTCTATGGGTCACTCTAGCATCTATGGGGCACTCTAATCTCCATGGAACACTCTAACCTTTGCTTTGTCTATGGGGTGCTCTGACATCTATTGGTCACTGTTGCATTTATGGGGTGCTCTAATGTTTATGGGGTGCTGTAACATCTATGGGGCGCTCTAACCTCTGTGGGGATGCTCTAACGCCTATGTGTATCTCTAAGTCCGGCTTTAGATGGCTAACCAGCCATTCCTATCAGCTGTTTTTACATTTTGCACAATGCATCATAGATTATGCAAATATTTATCCAAATGTCTAAGAAACCATACGTTTGGTTGAGTTTATAAAGATTAATGGTGTTGTGCTACCCTTTAACCATATGTAGAAACAGATATTTTAAAATAGATTATATAAAAAAGTGGTCATTGAAGCCACAATCCCAGTGCTGCAAATCTATCAATGCCAATAAAAATATACTCAAAATTAATACCACATATGTTGAAATATAAATGAACATGTTAAATACATATAACATTGTTGTAAATTACATAAAGAACATTCGAAATAATTAAATCCACAATCTCAGTGCAGTGAATCATCAATAATAAATAACGAGGGTTGCCCGATCAGAGAGGACACCACATCCCATTTTTTATGAAAAATACATGAAAAAATAAAAAATTGTGCGTCTTTTAAGGTGTCAAAAAATGAGGAGTAAAGTATTTTTTAATTATAAAAAATATATTTTATTAATGTCAATAAAAACATTTATCATAAAAAATTCCTTGTTGCATGTCAAGTTCAATTCATATATTTATACAGACACTACCACTCTACATGTTTCGCTTCGAGTGAGCTTCTTCAGGAGTAACTAGAGTGCTGTATGAAATGATTACTAAAAGAAGTAAAACAACAACAAAAATGGGATTAATTACTGCAAAATATATAATTTGTTAAAAGTTTGTCAAAAAATAAAGGTGTACAAAAATACACAATTATATATGTATTAAATATCTCCAAAAAAGGAATTTTACAATTAAACATTAATTGTTGAAACATTAAAGGACCTACCGAGTATTCAAACCTTACACAGTACGACGCCTAGGCGTTGTAATTATTGAGTATTTCCAGCAGATGACTCCATGTCAGGGGGGCGATGTAAAGACAATGACTGAATCCTAAAGAGGAAACATATATATCTCTAAATAAGATGTATATATGGGGTGTATATAGGGATCTAACCCCCTTGTCCACATATAATTGTCCATCTTTGGGCTCTATGAATTGGGCCCAACTTGTCCCAGAGAAAGGGAAAATAATAGAAATAATAATCAAGAATTACCTGGATTAGTAGTAGGACCAAAAGGACTGAAAAGATTATCATTCAAGCCAAATATTGGCCTGAGAGAAACAGCAAATTTGCTAGGTGTAAATATGGATGGAGCAGGATCCAGGTCTATTTTGGATATCACTCCGCCAATGAACCCCCAGGAATGTGATTATCCCAATTGGAAGAGGCATCAAGAGTGGTTTGCCTAAAAAAAAGCAAGCCAGTCAAACAATGGTAGTTTTCAAACAGTAATAAAGATTTATTCATTAATTAGAAATTTGCTAGTTCAAAAGAGGGAGGTGAACAGCAAACCAGATGTTAAGCTTACCTGTCAGCAATAAAAATGAAAGGATGTGGAGGGAGAGGAGAGATAGCACTCTCTCTCTCTCATTCGAATGCTCTGACAGAGAATGGTGGCCGAAGCCCCATCTCTGTTCCGGAAGCGTCTGACACCACTTCCGGAAAGCGGACATCATTTCCAGGGTGCCAGTGCGCACGCGCAATCCAAGATGAAGGAACAACGCATTGCGCATGTGCGATCAGCGGGCCCCCATCTTGGATATGGGCTGCCAGCACATTGCAAACGCCACTGGATGTAAGCACCCAGAACAGCGCAGCAACTGTGACAGCTTAGGCGGAGGGGGGACAGGGCCCGAAGCCCTAGCAGGAAAAAGAATTCAACCTATTAGAGCAGCACTGGACTGAATCCTAGCGGGCGCCGGTCAACAATCCAAATTTGATCAGATATGGAAGGATCGGTGCCCCGGGGCGTCCGTGTGGTTAACAATTGGCCAGACAATCAAGTCATTCCGCTGGATTACCTTCAAAAGAAGTTTTTTTAGAAAAAATATTATTGAACAATTAAATTGAAAACAAAATCCCGGTATATAGATTCATTTTGATGTTTCAGTACAAAGTTAAATATGACCAATTATAATGTTATGCCCCGTACACACGGTCGAACATTGATCGGACATTCCGACAACAAAATCCATGGATTTTTTCCGACGGATGTTGGCTCAAACTTGTCTTGCATACACACGGTCACACAAAGTTGTCGGAAAATCCGATCGTTCTGAACGCAGTGACGTAAAACACGTACGTCGGGACTATAAACGGGGCAGTAGCCAATAGCTTTCGTTTCTTAATTTATTCTGAGCATGCGTTGCACTTTGTGCGCCGGATTTGTTTACACACGATCGGAATTTCCGACAAAGGATTTTGTTGTCGGAAAAGTTTATAGCAAGCTCTCAAACTTTGTGTGTCGGAAATTCCGATGGAAAATGTGTGATGGAGTCTACACACGGTCGGAATTTCCGACAACAAGGTCCAATCACACATTCTATCGTGTGTACAGGTCATAAGAGTGTACATAATCGCATATTAAGAACACTTTTTTAAAGTTTTTGAAATTGAATACACATTGTTCTTTAGAAATGTAGTTTTTCTAAAAAGTCAAGGCATTGTGATGTCCTTCTATAGGTGCATCATTCTAGCCTGGAGGTTTTAGGGCTGACAAATTATGAATCCAGCAAGCTTCGCTTTGTAAGAGTATTTTATCATTATTATCCCCTCTTTCATTTAAAGGAATATGTTCCAGTGCAAAAAAATGCATCTGAGAGCAGTCAAAGCCATCAAATAAGCCCATATGGCGGCTAATTAGGGTCTCCATTCTTTTTGTTGGACACCAAGGAAACATGGGCTCGAATTCAATGAAAGAAGGGTCTTTTAGTTTTACCTACATAGTATGCCCCACATCTACATAACATAATGCAACCCTCAAATTTTCCACTCGCCTACTCGCATTTTGCGAGTGGAAAATTGTTTCTGGCGAAGAGCTGGGCTGCCAGGGAGTAGGGGGCGAGTAACGCCGGCATGCGGGGGTTGAACGGGAGCCGTTCTACCATTGATCGCCCCGGGGGAAAAGAGCATGGATCACAGAGCGATAGCCTGCTGTTACCGTTTACATTGCAATTGCCTCCGCTCGTGATTACACACAGCCCTGTCCTTCTGACCCCGCTCCTGTGATAGCCAGAACGCCAGTACAATTCTGGGACATGTTCTGTCTATCACAGTGTCTATCACAGGCACGGGGTCAGCCGGGCGGGGCTGTGTGTAATCGCGAATGGAGGCAATTGCAATGTAAACTATAACAGCAGGTTATCGCTCTGCGATCCAGCGGTTTTCCTCTTCCCCGTGATGAACCTCTGCACAGGTGAGGTGAGACTGCAATGATGGGCACAGGTGAGGCTGCAATGGTGGCACAGGTGAGGTAAGGCTTCAATGATGGCACAGGTGAGTTGAGGCTGCAATGGTGGCACAAGTGAGGTGAGGCTGCAATTGTGGGCACAGTGAGCTGAGACTGCAATGGTGGCACAGGTGAGGTGAGGCTGCAATGACGGGCACATGTGAGGTGAGGCGAGGCTGCAATGGTGGCACAGGTGAGGTGAGGCTGCAATGGTGGCACAAGTGAGGCGAGGCTGCAATGGTGGGCACAGGTGAGGTGAGGCGAGGCTGCAATGATGGGCACAGTGAGCTGAGGCTGCAATGGTGGGTACAGGTGAGGTGAGGCGAGGCTGCAATGGTGAGCACAGGTGAGGTGAGGCTGCAATGGTGGGCACAGGTGAGGTGAGGCGAGGCTGCAATGGTGGCACAGGTGAGTTGAGGCTGCAATGGTGGCACAAGTAAGATGAGGCTGCAATGGTGGGCACAGTGAGCTGAGACTGCAATGGTGGCCCAGGTGAGGTGAGGCTGCAATGGTGGCACAGGTGAGGCGAGGCTGCAATGGTGGGCACAGTGAGCTGAGACTGCAATGGTGGGCACAGGTGAGGTGAGGCTGCAATGGTGGGCAGAGTGAGCTGAGGCTGCAATGGTGGGCACAGATGAGGTGAGGCAAGGCTGCAATGGTGGGCACAGGTCAGGTGAGGCTGCAATGTCTTATGCCCTGTACACGATTGGACATTGATCGGACATTCCAACAACAAAATCCATCTGATTTTTTCCGACGGATGTTGGCTCAAACTTGTCTTGCATACACACGGTTGCACAAAGTTGGCGGAATTTCCTAACGTCAAGAACGCGGTGACGTACACCACGTACAACAGGGCTATAAAAGAGATTATCTCCTTTTGCTAATCTCGTGTTGGTAAAAGTTTGGTGAGAGACGATTCGCGCTTTTCAGACTCGTGGTTTTTAGTTCGTTTTTCTGCTGTTCAGTTTGTGCTTGTGGGTTTGTGTCTGTTCTTCAGTGTGTGTAGTGAGTTGTTCGCATTGATTTATCACTGTGTTCTTGTCCACTCGTTGCTGATTTTCAGGTCGCTCTTCACAGGCCTTGCTGTTCTTCAGTGCGTTCTGTTACTTCGTTCTGACCAGCCGACCGTTTTGAAGCCATGTAGCATGTATGTACTCATCGTAGAGTTTATGCTGTGCAGGGGCTTGGTGTTGGGGTTCTTACTTTGACACAAGCCCAGTCCATGAACAGGGTGAAGAGGAGTTCATGGACCAAGAATTGGTTGCTCAAGCGTCACCAATTCTGTCACATGCCTTTGCTCCGTGAGATCCGTGAGAATAATCCTGATGATTTCAGGAACTTTCTCCAGATGACGGACCCCGTTTTTCACAGTTTGTTGGCTTTGCTGACCCCTTATATCAGCAGGCAGGATACCTGCATGAGGCAAGCCATCACTCCGGAGCAGAGGTTAGTCGCCACGTTGCGGTACTTGTCGACGGGGAGAAGCCTGCAGGACCTCAAGTTCTCGACAGGCATCTCCCCCAAGGCTTTGAGGATCATTATCCCAGAGACCTGTTCTGCCGTCATCCAGGTCCTGCAGAATGACTATATTAAGGTAAGATTTTTATCCTTTAACATCACATTTTATTGTATTTAATGTTTGATAATATATTGTATTTCTTTCATCATTCCCTAATTACCATGATTGTAATATGCTGTGAACGTCCCCTCTGTCCTCGTGCATGCTGGAATGTTTTAACTTTTTTTTGTCCTTCATACATATTTGCCTTCACTTACCTCCCAAGCATGCTCTCCTGGGCCTATATCCACCTCGCCTAGTCACTTAACAATGTATTTTGTCAACTCCATAGTAGTGCTTTACCCTAAACACCCCCTAAAATGTGTACAAATGTTATTTGTGTCCTTAAATTCTGGCAGAGTGCCAGAGGCTTTTTCTTTTTTGGGTCACAAACTCATTTGGAACCCGCCCTCCCCCCAACCGCTAAGTCAACCCATAACAATCCTCTATCTGCTGACTTTGCCATACCCATACACACTATACCTACCTCTTTTGTGGTCAGATTTCTGTATAAATTCCCCAAAGCATGTAGTGCAAGGGCCTGCCTGAATACTTTCAAATGGTACTGTTAAAAGTTTTTCTATCCTATTGTTATCTTGATAGGTAATTGCAGAATGTTAAAATTGTGCTCCAATTTAGACAGTGTGTATTTAGATTTTTGTATTGTGTAAGTAAGGAGGGGCTGGCCAAAGTAATACACATTATTTAGGCATTCATCTCTCAATGAAGTGGAGAGGGTTACCTGTCCAAAACATCTCCCCCCCTAAAATTTTAACAATGGGCCATCAGAGGGGGTGAGGAATCTAATAGGTGGACCTTATTCTTTTGTCTTTAAATACTCCCTAAAATAAATGTTATACTGATGTTGGCCAAGAATGTTTGTGTCTAATCTGCTTTCAATGTTTATGTGCAAAATCACTAATTTTTTTATTCTTGTTTGACTCCACAGTTTCCTTCCAACCCACAGGAATGGCAGACTGTGGCCTCTCACTTTGCCCAGCGGTGGGACTTTCCTAACTGCAGAGGGACAATTGATGGGAAACACGTCCACATAGTCCCACCCCCCAACTCGGGGTCATACCATTATAATTACAAGGGGTTCAATAGTATTGTGATGTTGGCGGTACTTACGAGTTCCTGTATGTGGACGTGGGGAAGAATGGCCGAATGTCGGATGGTGGAGTCATCGCCCAGACCAAGTTCTACAGGCGTCTCCAGAATGGCAGTTTGGGCTTGCCACCTCCAGCAGACAATGTGGAAGGACTCCCATTCGTCTTCGTTGCGGATGAAGCGTTTGCTCTGGGGGACCATCTTATGTGGCCATTCCCTATGAGGACCCTCACCCCGGACCAGAGGGTTTTTAATTACCGGCTGGTCAGAGCCAGAAGAGTGGTGGAGAATGCGTTTGGAATAATGGCCAGCCGGTTCCGCCTATTTCTTACACCAGTACACATGGCGGAATATAAACTCAACCACATCATCCTGTGTTGCTGTGTTCTCCACAACTTTTTAAGGAGAAGTTCTTTGAACTATGCTGCCTCAGTTGGGCCTGAGGCCGGAATTCATATTAATGAGCCAACCCTGACGGCGCTTGAAACTGGCCGTCCTGGCTTGCCCCCCCAGAGTGCCCGCGAGGTCCGTATAAGATACATGGAATACTTTGCGGGTAGGGGGGCCATCGATATGCCAGACAAAGTCTAAGACATTTTTAAAATAAAAATATATTTGAAACTGAACAAATATTTGCTTTAATTTACTGCTTGACTGTCTTTTAGCTGTCTCCTCGGTTATGTTTTATTAATGTTCTAATTTTTTGGCCTTTTTCTTCAACAGTGCAAACAAAATTTCATTGACACATGAGGTGACAATCTCTTCTTCGGCTAACTATTATTATTATGTTGTGGGTCTGCTACACACACACTTTGTTTTTGTTGTTAATGTATCTAATGCATTACTGACAAAAATATTAATAATTTTCAACACCGTGACCGAAATTTGGGGAGTCATGAAAATGGCGTGATTGCCTAAAATTACAAAGCACTGTTGGGTGTTATTTACTAAAGGCAAATACACTTTGCACTACAAGTGCACTTGAGACTGCACTGAAAATGCACTTTTAGTGCAAAGTGGATTTTACTTTAGTAAATAACCCCCATTGTCACTGAAAACAACAACTTTACTTCAAAAAATGCTTTTGAGCATTGAAAGAAGAAGCCACACATTGTTGATTATCAATCTTTTTAATCAAAGCACAATCACATGTGCGTTTCTAAAAGGGTTTTTGAACAAACCAACATGTTTGTTGTATAACAACTCTGGAACTTACAAAGTTCAACTTTTTTAAAGTGAAGGCAATATCAGACATGAGTATGTACAAACTGTGTTTGATATTGCGTTCAGCAGATGGGGTGAAGTCACCCCTGTAAAAGCCAAATTTAAAAGATGCACACAAATTGCCTAATGTCAACATGTGCTAGCTGCCATCATGGGGGATCAATGGACGTGTTTTGTGGGTGCAACCCCTTCCTCTCAGCTACTTTATTATTGAGGAAGGGGTTGCACCCACAAAACTCGTACATTGATCTCCCGTGATGTCAGAGAGCACATGTTGACACACTGTGTGCATCTTCTAAATTTGCCTTTTAACATACGTAAAAAATGTTTGTTACAAAAAACAGAAGTAATTTAGGGATTTCTGTGTGTTTTAGATTCTCCCTAAAACATCAATGATGTTCTTCATTTTGTTTTGAACATCATTGATGTTTTGCTTTAGGTTTTCTAAATCTCGATTACACTCCATTATCTCCCCGTTGAGGATCTGGGCACTTTCACTGGTGAAATGACATTCCTCTTCCACAACATCCCGATCACCTGCAAAAAAAACCAAAAAAACACACCATGTATTATAAATATGCAGGCATACATCTCTTACCGGAAGCTGTGGTCGCAGACACTCACCTGTTGTGGTGACAATTTCTCCCTCCTCCTCCTCTGGTTGGGTTTGGGGGATTTCCCCTTCTTCCTGAGGTGGGGGGTCCCTGGTCTCCTCTGATGAGTGGTGTCCACCGAGTCTTTTCTCCCCTATGTGAACAAAAATAGGTATACTTAGCACACAGATAATTGATGGCAGAAATAGGAATATGAAACATTGCTTGGAAGTGTTGTACAATTGTCTGTTTTGGCAGAGTTTCAAGCTGAAGACATTTTTTTGTCCTTTGTAAAGCTTGAATACTTATCTGTTTTGTGCAAGCTTCACAGATGGAGACACCCCTATACTATACACTGAAGCGCCTGTGAGGGCCCCCTAATAAAAAGGGTGTTCTTTTGTCCCACACTAGTGCTCCAGCGTCCAGATGTGTAAACAGCTGCTGAGTGTCCTCTCCTTACACAGAATCTAGTTAGCATTTCATTCTAGTTACAAACCCATCTAGACAACAAACTTTTATGAACAGAAGTAGGCCCGAAAAAACGTATTGAACTGCATCTGGCCAAAACATCATATTTTAGTGGCCGAAAGAAACAATGTTTCCTACAAACGATTAATATGCCCATGAGCATGAAAGTTGACATTTTAAAATGTACAACAGTAAAGAAAAGCACATGGAGCAGCATGAACGTCATAAAAAGAAAGAATAGGAACGCAGCACACAGCACAACTACTTACTTTTTTGCAGCACTCTCCTGATCCTTCTATACTGATCGTGCTCCCTCAATTTGAGGTCCGACCACCGTTTCCTCAGTTGATCCTTGGATCGTCGTACCCCAAAATTCCTGTGCAGACGGCCCTTTTAAATATGTCCACCATCTCTACCATCTCAATAAAGGCCATATTTGAGGCCTTAAATCTTCTCCTCCGGGATCGTGACGTTTCTGGCTCCGGTCTTTCCTCCTCCTCCTCGCTGCTGCTATTATCATGCACCTGTTGTGTCTCTGCCATGTGCTCTTCCCCACTGCGCCCAAAGAGAAGGGGCGGGGAATAGACTAGAAAGAACATCAGGGGCGGGCGGAGTACGTACATAAAGCGTAACACGCGTGCGTCGTACGTACGATCTGTGAGCGGAGGAAGGAGTATCGGAAGCGCCGATCGTGATAAAGAAGGTACAAGTTCAACTTGGGCCTATACTGCTTATAGATGGAGGCCTATGTTGGGACAAGATTAGGAGAGTTTAGCCTGACATTAGGGTTTGTCTTGTGTTGTGTCTTGCAGAGAAAATGGATGGCTTCAGTGATCACAACTTCCTCCCCCTGTTCATAGACAAATACAGGGAGCTGTGTTGTCTGTGGCAGGTCAAACACCCGCATTATAATCATAAACAAAAGAGGCAGGCAGCGCTGGAGAAACTGCTGGAGTTGGTGAATCCGGTGGTCCCCACGGCAACCATCCCCTATTTAAAGGCCATAATTGGTGGCATGAGGAGCACTTATCTTAGGGATCGCAAGAAGGTCGCGGATTCCCAGAGATCAGGAGCTGCAGCAGATGACGTTTATGTCCCCAGGCTGTGGTACTATGAGAGACTGCGATTTCTGTCAGACCAGACTGAAGTCAGGGAATCCCTCTCAACCCTTCCTTCCACTCTTCCTTCCACCCCAGCTGAGGCTTCCGATGTCCAACCTGGGACTTCCAGCCAGGAAGAAGTGGAGGAGCCCAGCTTGAGCCAGGTATAGCATTCTTCTACAGATTTCTTGGAAAAACATAAATGATGTTTACTAGATGTTATTATTGATCACTAATTGCTGATTCAATAAAGGCGTTTACATATCAATAGACAGTAGTGGGCAAAAAAATTGTGACAAGAATGAAAAATGCTGGGGTCAGAATGATAGTCTTTTCTATTTATTAACATTCAATTTGCAACAGTCATGAGCTGCAAATTGTGTGTAATTGATGAAGAAAAAACTAAAACGAAGTCCCTTTTTCATACACAGGAAGACCTCAACCAGGAGGAGGCTGTGGAATGTGGCACACAGGAGGAGGCTATGGAATGTGGCAGCCAGGAGGAGGCGGGGGTTAGTGGCAGCCAGGAGGTGGCCGGGGTAAGTGGCAGCCAGGAGGTGGCAGGGCCCAGTAGGAGCCTCACACAATCACAGGTTCCTCCCCTCCACCTTCAAAACAAAAGACCCAGGAAGGGGAGTAACATGGAGGAGTCAGCACTCAGGTTGATTCAGGAGGCTTCTGCGTCCCTCAGAGCCACCCCCACTCGTGAAGAGGCCTTTGCCTCCATGGCTGCCACCAAACTGCAGGACATGAAGGAGGGCCAATGCCTCATGTGAGGAAATCATTTATAAAACATTAAATAAGAGGTTGAGGGGCAAAATCACACCCAATACCCACCCGTGTGAGTTGCATCATCCTCTTCCTCCTCCTGCCACAACTCCAACACCACAGACACAGCCTGGAAGGAAGAGTGGAAGGAAGACAAGAAAGTGATGGCCTGGGTTCAGTCTGGTCTGACAAAAGATGCACGCTCTTGTATGGCCACAGTCTGAGGACATACATGTCATCTGCTGCTGTTCATGTTCTTTTGGACTTCTGGACCAGATTGTACTCCCTTAAATATATGGACTCCTCAGACCACCAATTTTGCCTGAAAATAGTTGATGTGTGCCCTGGGGGTCAAATGCTTTGCCAATTTCTGCTATTTCTCCAGTGTTGCCTCCCTCTTTATTTGGTTATGACCCCTTAATAAAGGTATTTTTTGTAACTAATACTTGCCTATGTGTGTTTTCCTTCAAAAAGGACAGTTTGTTTGTGAGTAGGCAGGTACATTTCAAAAATACAATGTGAAATTAACAAGAGACACCAACACCAACCAATCTCCTTGAGATTAAAAAAGACAAGATAATAATGGTGTTGTGGTAACTTGACACACAAAACACACCCAAAACTATTCTGGAGATCAACAAAAAAAAAAAACAAAAAAAAAAAACAGGAGATCTGCATTTAAAAAAAAATACAACAAATAATACCAAAAAATAAATAAAAAAAAATAAAGAAATTTACGGTAGATGTGACAAATCAAAATATATTCATGAAATCACGAGAAATAATAAAGAAAGAAGTTTGTGAGAAGTCTGTGTGAATATAAGCAGCAAAACAACTTAATTCTTCTAGCATTATAAAGAAGAAGAGAGTGCACTGCATTAAACAATTTAAAACATTGCAGCGTGACGAAAGTGCTATATCCATGACGAACGCTAATTTTACTAGACCGAGCTGTTCCGCCTCGGAATTTATTCTGAGCATGCGTGGCACTTTGTGCGTCGGAATTGGCCACACCCGGTCGTAATTTACGCGAACGGATATTGTTGTCGGAAATTTTATAGCCTGCTCTCAAACTTTGTGTGTCAGAAAATCAGATGGAAAAAGTCTGATGGAGCCCACACACGGTCGGAATTACCGACAACAAGCTCCGATCGCACATATTCCGTCGGAAAGTCCGACCGTCGTGTGTACAGTGCATATGTCTGGATAATTAAAATCCCCCATTAATATGACACTTCCCATTCTTGCCGCTAATCCAAATCGTGATAGGAGGTCTGACTCCACTTCCTCCCTCTGGTTAGGGGGCCTATAGCATACTGCCAGTATTACTTTCCCCTTTGTTTCCTCCCTTTGTAGCTCTACCCATAAAGACTCCACCTCCTCCCTAGCTCCCTTAGTGATGTCATTTCTCACATTCACTTGTACATAATTTCTGATATACAGGCATACCCCCTCCCCCTTTTTTACCCTCTCTATCCCTGCGATATAGGGAATACCCTTAAATGGTTGCCAGCCAATCATGAGAGCTGTCGAACCAGGTCTCTGTAATTCCTACAAAATCTAAATCCTCCTCATACAACACTAGCTCTAGTTCTCCGATCTTGTCCGCCAGACTCCTGGCATTGGTGAAAAACCTCTAGCACCTACCTATGTAGAGGATGCTACATATATATCATAACTTTAGGATCCCTCTAGAAGGCAGAAATCACTGTAGCAGATACCGCTAATCCAGTGTTCTCCACTTGCTTCTGGATCCATTTCCGAGTGGCTGCTCTCTGAATACAGAAGCTTTATTGTCGCAGTTGACAGGCATTACTGCCCCTGAACACAACTCCTTCAGTGGGGTTGTGCCACAACCAAACCGCAACATGCATTTGCGGTGCATTGGTGAAGCAGTTGCAGGGTTAAAGCGGTTGTATAACCCCCTTTGTGATTTTTACCTACAGGTAAGCCTATAATAAAGCTAACCTGTAGGTAAAATGAATATCTCCTATGGAAGATATTCACCCTGCATGCAACACAAAACTTCAGAGCTTCTTGCCGGAACCGAGGGCTCACGCACGCATGCAAAGGAGTGATGTCATCGCGGCTCTGGCCACTCACAGCGTCCGTGAACCCGGAAGTAATGCCAGCGGAACATGTCAGCCCGCTCAGCGGTGACCCGGCGCCGCGGCAGGGTCTTCGTTCTAAGGTAAGTATTTCATAATGAGCTAGTATGCCTTTGTCTTACAGGTTTTTTTTTTTTCATAGGGTTTACAACCGCTTTAAAACAGGCAATGAGGAGGTGACAGATCGCCTCCTTACTGAATGTCAAAGGACTCTGAAAAGCGCAGTCCCGCTGTATGTATAATTGTAACCTAAGTAAAAAAAAAATGTTTATTGGTATATTTGCATGTGGGCCGATAATAAGAATATTTTACATTGAGCATTCACTAGAATTAGACTTCGGTAGTTTTATCCTTTATTTGTTCTTCTAATAATAATTTTTTTCTTTTTTGAAGTTGAAGTTTTGAAGTTTGACTCTGCCAGCATCTTTTAGGGATGGTGATTTCCAACGGTATTCCACCCAATATTACCATATTATTATTGTCCGCTTGGGATGGCCTAAACATGGAGGTCTTAAGAACGACGATAACAAGTTCAATGATTACCTGCTTCTTCTTCTTCCTGTTATTTATGGCAGCCATGTTAACCATCTTCTTCACCAATTCAGTTGCCCGAGAAACACCTCGCTACATCCTTTTTATCCACATGATCATTAATGACGCAGCCTACTTATGCTTCGCCCTTCTTATTTTTATCTTTTATGTTTATCACATTACTTTACCTGTCCCTGTCTGTTACTTTATGATCATTCTATGCTCGACCAGCCTTAAGGTCACGCCTTACAATCTGGCGGTGATGTCCTTGGAAAGATATGTTGCCATATATTTCCCCCTACGACACGGAGAGTTTTGCACCATTCCAAGAACGTTCCTTGCCATTGCTTTGGTATGGACGATATGTCTGATTCCTAGCGTTGTTGATTTTATTATTCTGTGCTCCTCTGTTAACAAGAGCTTTTTTTTACTTTATGTGATATGCTCCGAGTCAAATTTTACCATCATCCCCGTGCAGGAAGTATTAAGAATTTTTTGCTACATCTTGACGTTTTCCCTCGCAGGGCTGGCAATCCTCTTTACTTACATCAGGATCACCCTGATTGCGTGGAGGATTTTCTCAAAAAAGGAATCAGCCTCCAAGGCTGCGAAAACCATGATGCTTCATGCTGTTCAGCTTATGTTGTGCATGTCAACCTTTGGCTGGAGCACTGTAGAATTATTTACCAAGGATAATTTAGTTCTTTTACCCACCATTAATTTCTGTTTTTTCATATGCCTTCCAAGATTCCTCAGTATAATTATCTACGGTGCACGGGATGAACTGTTCTTTGGCTACATAAAGAGATGTTTTGTGCGCAGTGCTTCCAAAATTGTCCCAAGCTCAGCAACATGAAAGATGGTAGACCATGACCTGCATGTCTCTGGTTCTGAGATACAGATGAAATGCCTATTGTTCCAAAATAAATATCAAGGCCAGATTTATACTTTCTGTTCATCTAAGCCAACAGTCTTGTGCCACTCCTCCTAATCTTAAATCTAACATTAGTGTTACATTCATTTTAGACTCCATAGCCACAGAGCCATACGAAGACTAGTAGTCGAGAAGGTTGAAAGAGAGAGGTCACCATGGCAGTACACCCTGAGCTGATTACTAAAAGGCTAGGAAGAACTGTCCCCCTACTCTGATAACAGTTAGTTTCTAGCCGTATGGACTTATATCAGAGGAACTGTAAGGACACATTAGACTATCATTATCAAAAACCGAGGCAGTAATGATGAAAGCTCAGGTGGCCTTAACCCTGGCAGCAGTGGTGGCTGGTGGTTTTATGTTTGGGGGGGGCGACAAACAACCGAAACCCCCCCTCTGCGGCAACTCAAACCCCCCCACCCTCCCGCTGTCTGCCAGTCAGTCCACCGGCACTTACCCCATCTAGGCAGCAGGCATCCGAGTAGCAGCAGCAGGCATCTGAGTAGCAGCGGCGGAGATCGTGCATCCGAGGAGCGGTGGCGGAACTGGGCATCCAGGCTTCGCCGGAGACTGGGCATCCAGGCATCGGCCAGCGGCTCTTCTCCTCCTCGCTTCTGCTCTGAGTCTCCTCCCCTCCTCTTGGGCGTCCAATAGGATCGCCTGTCCATTTAGCCAATCGGGT